>NC_140579.1:555216363-555926074 GCF_964204655.1 Triturus cristatus | reverse complement strand
AAAGTGGCTCTGTATATACTGTTCCCAAATAGGTACCGGGTGTACAGAGTCCACAATACCCAAGGGTTTGACAGAGGCTAAAGTTAGATATAACCTTACTCTCTAAAGTGGTAGCTTGGTCGAGCAGTAAGGCAGTATCAGAGGACAGTGTAAAGCATTTGTTGTACACACTCAGTCAGCAAATGGTCTCACACACTCAATAACTGAACTCTAGGCCAATGGTTTATATATAAAAAATATATGCTTGTTTTATTTTAGAACCAACAATTGGAATTAAAATATACTTTCTCAGAATGAGATGCTTTATATAAATACTTTTGCAAGATGTAATTGACTTTTGTAAACAGTTACAAGTGGTTGCAATAGGCAACACTATTTTAAACACAATAATGCATTCAGTTCAATGGAAGTTTCATGTTATTTGCCACAGATTACTTTTAGGATTACTTTTGGAATTCCAGGATTGGATCCTAGATTCAGTCCTGGGTCAGTACTCAGAATCAAGTGATGAAAGTCTACTTAATTACTGTAATGATTTTTAAACAATATTTAGCAATTTTAAAAGTTGACACTTAGGAAATATTTCAGAGAAAACAGTCAGTGATTCCCTATGGAAGAAAATTCAGGTTACAGGTACAGTATGTTCTTGTAATCCAGTACTGGGCGCCTAGACTCAGTACTGGGACCTTTATCCAAAACAGGTAAGTAATTACGTTTTCAGATGTTATACGATTTTTGAAGAATATTCAAAGATTGCAGAAATCGACACTTAGAAGAAATTTCACAGAAAAACAGTCAATGGTTTCCTATGGAAGAAAATTTAGTTAAGGGTAAGTACAGTTGAAGGTATTTTTCAGAGTCAGTGCTGGGCACCAAGATCCAGCACTGGGAGTTCACCTAGGAACAGGTGAGTAAATTCGTTCTTGTTACTCGGCTGATTTTTGGTGAATATTTGAAGATTTGAAAAGTCCACACTTAGAAGAAATTTCAGGAAAAAGCCTGTCAATGTTACCCTATGAGGAAAATAGAGTTTGCGGTTTAAGGGTAAGTACTCGACTGGCAGAGTTGAGGTTCTGGCCACAGACTCGGGGGGGGGGGGGGGGGTGTCTCCCAGGGGCAGGTAGGTACAGTTGGTTCACCCTCAGCGGCTCTAGGGCGGCCGGGTGCAGAGAGAGGTAGGCCCAATGTTATCCTATGAGGGATAGGGCGGCCTTGTTTGGTGGCTGCTGTCTGGCAAGCCACGCGGCTGTGGGAGCTGGGCTCCTGGTCACTTACTCAGGGCAAGTGGGGAAGTAGGTAGGTGTAGAGTTTTCGCTGCCAGGGCCACTCGGGCGGCTGGGTGCAGAGGGCTTTTGAGCCTTTGGGCGCTCAATGGATTTCAATGGGTAATCTCCGGTTTAGAAAAAGACTGCAAGCTCGGGGACGAGGACTCTTCAGGTGCCACCACCACTTCCAGAGGTAAGTTGGGTAGTTGGAGGATAGGTAAGTACCCCGGGATTGGGCACAGGGGGCCGTGGGGCGCCGTGTGCAGGGTTGCCTTTAGGTGTCGGGAAATCTTACCCTCTGTTGGTCGCGGTTGGGGGGGGGGGATTTTGTTCTGAGGCTGCAGGCTTCTTCAGGAGTGTCGAGGGAGGTCCTTGGGTGCCGGACTCAGGGTCACAGTCGCCGTGGGGTCGTCCTCAGGGTCTATGTTCACTCCGGCACTGGCCAGGCTCGGCTGGTGCAGAGTGTGCTGGGTTCGCGGTTCCGGGCTGCTGCCAGGGGTTAGAGATAGGTTTCGAGTAGAGCCTCTACTCATGGGAGTCCCAGGGCTTAGAGCCAAGAGGTAGCCAGGTCCTCCGGGGTTTGTGAGGTTGCTGGCCACAAGAGATGCCGGGTTGGAGTAGGAGCAGGTTCGAGGGTCGACAGGCCGGTAGGGCTGGGGCCAAAGCAGTTGGTGTCTTCCTCTTTTTAGCAGCTGCAGGGCAGGTCTTCTTTCTTCTTGCTCTTCTTTGTAGTTTGGAATCTGGAATCTGGGGAAGGAAGGTTCAGGGTGCCCCTAAATACTAGATTTAGGGGCGTTACAGGTAGGTGAAGGGCAGGGGCCAATGGGTCCCTGTCCTGGGGTGGGTACACCCCCTATCCTGCCTCTCTCCTGTGGGAGGGGGGCAGGAGCCTAGTCCTGATTGGGCAGGGCTTCCCATCTTCAAGATGGCGAGAGCCCGGAGATGTGCTTCACCTCGCCTCCCCCACCTGAGGGGTGGGGTTGGCAGGCTGGCACATACCCTGTCCTTATTTGGGGTTTCCGGCCAAGCTTCCCGCCAGAGTGGGGGGTTGCAGTGGCCTGGGGAAGCTCACAGATGCGGAATGCCTTTGAAGCTTCCCCCTGCCCATCCTGGGGGAGGAGATTTAGCACCTCGCCCAGGATGTGCATTGTTGCAGACCCAGGAGATCAGGGGCTCTACTACCCAGGGGTCCAGCAACATGTCTGCTGTGTGGCAGCCTAGCCAGCCTCAGAACAGACGTGGATTGTAGGTTTAGGTTTCAGGGGGCCTCTCTAAGATGCCCTCTGTGGTGCTTTGTACATTAAATCACACACTGGCATCAGTGTGGATTTAATGTGCTGAGCAGTTTGATACCAAACTTCTCAGTCTTCAGTGCTGCCATTATGGTGCTGTGGAGTTCGTGTTTGACAAGCTCCCAGCACCATATACTCTTAGCTGGCAGCACTGCACTTACAGGACCCAGGAATGGACCTGGGTACTGTAGGGGCACAGGGCTCCTGCCTCTGTGTCCACACCACTGGGATAGGGCACCCAGCTAGAGGGGTGGCTGATGTATGCCAGGGCAGTGTAGGTTGTGGGCATGGCACACAGGGATGTGTGCCATGTCGACTCTCTGATTTGTCTTGTATCCAGACACTCAGCCTGCAAGAGCAGTGTGTGTGTGTTAGGGTACAGGGCCTCGAAGGGTGGCACAATGAGTGCTGCAGCCCTTAGAGGCCTTCCCTGGTCACAAGGCCCTGGGTACCTAGGGTACCATTTACCAGGGGCTGACATGTGGCCAGGGTTTGCCAATTTGGGTTTTGGCTGTTAGGCAGTTTTTAGGGAAGGAACACAGGCCCTGGGCACCTGATTGGCAGGAGCCCAGGGCACAATAAGGAAAAGTGCATCAGCTATTAGGCAAAAAAGGGGGGGTTACTGCAACAGAAACCCACTTTCTTACACCTACCACATAAATACACTACACAAATACAATTCACACCACACACAAATACACAACTAACAAATAAAAACATATTTCCACTACACAATACATACATACACTACATTAAAAAAAAAGCACATGCGTGTAAAACATTACCATTTACAATGTCAACAGCTCCAATTAAAAAATGCAAGACCTATTGCATATGAAAACTCTTGTTTAATTATGCGGGGGTACCAATGTGGCAGCTCCCCAACCTGTGGTCCGCCATTTCCCCGGATCTACCAATCAGCCCCACCACCACCCCCCGAGGCTAATTATTAAATACGTGCGGTAAAGGCCCTTATGCTCTTCACCACAGCCCAGGGGACCATCACCTCCCTGTGGCTAATGCAATGGGGAGGCCATCCCAAGGCCACATTTGTTTTTTTTAAAGAAATGTGAGCGGGGGGGGGGGGAGGGGCTACGTGCCAAAGAAGGACCATCACACACACCCCCACCCCAGGGCCGGCTCCTGCAATGTCCCGGGGTGCCCACCCCTGGGATTCTGCAGTTTGCTATGGCTTGGCAGGAGCTTCACCGCTTCCGCCAAGCCACAGAAAACTCTGCTCCGCTTCTGGTAAGCGAGAGGAAAGAAAGTGCTCTCCCTTCCTAGAAGTGGAGTAGAATTGCTTTTGGACAGAGGGAGCTGCGAAACAGGCAAAAAAGCAATGCCAGATCTTGCAGGATGCGGGAAGCCGGCAGGGGCCTTCAGGCTCCCTCACGGTCCCCAATAGTGTCTGGGTGCCGTGGGTGGGACCAGGGCACCCAGACTAGAGGCCGGGCCCCAGGGGATGGGGTCCCGAGGCCGAAATATGCCCGGTAGGGGACCACGCGGCCCCTCCCTTTTTTAATAATTTTTTTAAACACATTTTATTGGATTGTTTTTGCGGTACATAGCGTTCGGAGCCGATTACAGAAATGCAGGTAGAAATCTTACTACAGGGTAACAGTATACCACGCATCAACATGAGTCTGTAAAATGCAAACTAACTAAACCACAACCATGGCACTGGCTGTACCAATCGCTCCCCAGCCTCGGGTGGGGGGGGGGAGGGGGGAATTGTAAATGTTTTCTTATATGGCCGAGTCTGTTATAAAAGAGGGTGGCGGTAACTGATGTATATGTTTACTGCTTTATGATCGGTCTATTGGTTGTGTAGAAGGTATGTCTATGCCTCTGTATGTTGCCCAGCGGGACCAGACCTTCTTATGTTTATGTGGGCAACCTCAACACGGCTAACTCTGCCCCTATACATCGGTCAATGGCGCTGTTCCAAGCCCCCATAGAAGGCGGCACAGTCCCTTTCCAGACTTGGACTCTGTCCCTCTCGGCTAGCGTGAGACCCAGGAACAAGAGGTGCTGTTTGTAGTGGTTCCCACCAATCCCTTCTGTACTGTGTAGTAACTTGGGGTGAGATGCCAGGATAACACCCTCTCTAGGCAAGCTGAAACCTTTTGCCAATATGGTTGAAGAGCCCTACAGCTCCATACCGTGTAAAAGAAAGTCCCTTCCTCCTTGCCACATCTGAGATATGTGAGGAACGGTATAACTCCCATGCGCCAGAAACTGGATTGTGTATAATAATGCACATATTAGAATTGAATCAAGCGGTATTGCGTCGCAGTAGCTGAGCCCCGTGGACTCGCTAGAGCCTCTGTCCAGTCGTCTTCTGTGAGGTCCGGAATGTCTGTCTCCCATGCCATGCGCGCATTGTTTAATGATGTATAATTGTGTGTGATTAGGGTTTGATAGATTTGCCGGCCTCGCATTACATCGATTGTGTGCAGGTTTGTAGCGCTACCCTAAAAGTCCTGCCGTCCTGTAGAAAGTGGTTAAGAAGTGCTTACACCTGTCAGAACCACTAATGTAGAATCTCATAGGGGTGGTTCTGAACCCGGTATAGTATACGTGGTAGAGATACCATTTTAAATGTGGCGCCGGGGGACAAGGCAGGGCTGTCGACTTAGTGAGATAAATACGCCAAGGTATTGTAAACCCTCTGTGGTGTGGGATAATTGAGCTGCCCATGTTCCTCTCCCCTGGTCTCCGCAGATTGGGAACAACACTGACTTGGATGGATTAGCGCCCACATCTGATGTTTCCCCAAACACCCGGAGAATTTGTAGGATTCTTGGGCCGGAGAATCCCGGATCTGTAAGGAAAAACAGCACATTATCTGCATAGAATGCAATTCTTTCGGATGCCTCAATTGACCAGTCGAATTCCTGCTGCAGGGGGTCACCGTATGGTTCCTTACAGTGTGTCCAAAACATGGTTCGACTCAGGGGGTGCTACACCATCGCTGCCTCACACAACTAGTGGACTTGGAGAATTGCCAGCGCGACCCAGAGACCAAGGTAAGGGAGGGCATGGACTCTGAAGCAAGACGCTGCCGCCTTCTTGTGCAACAACTGCATCAGTTGCTGACTGATGAAGCCCACGGCATCTGGTTGGGGGACACAATCCAGAATTCAGCAATGGGGGGGCTCTGGGGCCTTCGCAATGGCGTTGTCTAATGAATCTCTAATGCATACAGCCCGCCTGATCCA
The DNA here is from genome assembly GCF_964204655.1 of Triturus cristatus. Lineage (NCBI taxonomy): Eukaryota > Metazoa > Chordata > Amphibia > Caudata > Salamandridae > Triturus > Triturus cristatus. Next base: position 555,920,296 of record NC_140579.1, on the reverse strand, counting down.
GATGGACAAGCTTGTGGATTTGCGTACGGACGCGATCTGCAAGTACCTTGCCCAGCAGTTTAGCTTTGAAGTTTAAAGGAGAAAGGGGGCGGTACGAGGAGGGCTCCTCAGAAGGGCGCCCCGGTTTTGAGGAACACCACAATTTCTGCATGGCGCCAATTCGGGGGGACTGCAGGATCACTCGGGAACCCGTTGGGACCTGGTGCGCGGCCTGGACGTATGCCCAATAGGGCCGCACCACGCTCTTCTAGAGGGATTGGTGCGTCTAGGTGGTCTCGGATATGGTCTTACAGGGCTTTGGGTCTCTTAAGAATGTTAAGTCCACCCATGTGAGTGTTACTGGTGTGTGTGGCCATCTATGTGTCAGGGGGATGCCGGAAGTGAGATTTATGTGGAGGAACGACTGTATCTGTGTGCCTGTGCCTGAACTGTGCAAACATTTGTATTAAAAAAAAAAAAAAAGTTTATCTTCAACCCCCGCCCCCCCCCCTCCCCTCTCATACCAATACTTCCTCAAACCTGAAGTATCTGTTGCGACAGTAAAACTCCCGGCACCCCAAACGGGGGACCCCAGAGAGTTTCCGCCAATGGTTCCACAACCTCCCAATGTGCTGGTTCCACAACTTCCCAATATGCTCAACCATAATTGTTCAGGGTATGGTGGAGGTGTTAATCCTAGATCTTAAGCCTGGTGGTGATCTATCGAAGGACCATATACTCAGAGCGAGCGCATGTCAATGTCCGGAGATCATAGCTGAGAGTCAGGGACATCTTCCCAGCGGTCAGGACTCGTCAACCTGTGCCTGAGATCACCAGTTGAATCGTGATCAGTGCTGTCTCTTGGAGTTGGACATTTTCATGCGTTTTTTCTTTGGGTGCCTTGTGAAGAGTCGGATCCCAGCAAAAGCGGAGTGTGTGGCTTGATGAACAGTATCGTCTGTCCAATCAAAAATCGCCTCCGGACTTAGAAATGACACGCATGCAGGTCGGGTATAGTAACATGTACTGGATGTTAAGCTCGCCGAGCTTGCGCTTAGCCATGGTTAAGAACTGGTGTTGCTGTTGGACCAGTCTAATATAGGGTGGGGGGGAGCATGATGGTGTTCAAGTTATAGACTACTTTCTCTTTGTGACCCCTGGAGGATGGAGTCCCGGTCCATATAGTTCAATAGTTTAGCAATGACAGGGGCGAGAGTGTTCCCCGGGGAGCCTTCCGAGTCAGTGCCAGGTGGGCCCGCTCCACAACGAAACAGGAGTCTTCTGGCAGGATGGATTTTAGCTTTTGTGTAATGAAGCATTCCATTGAGGTGCCTTCGCATCCCTCCAGGAAGCCAATTAGGCAAGTGTTATTTCACCGTGAGCGGCCCTCCACATCTTCCACCCGGGAGGCCAGTTCTTGCGCTATCACCGTGAGTTTGTGGACCTTTTGTTGTAGAGTTGTAACGGTATCTTCCACGAACGATACCCTGGTCTCGGCTTCAGTAATGCGGTCAGCTGCTTTCCTGAGGTCTTGTCTTAAAAATGAGATTTCTGAGCCCACTCCACTGATCTTTGCATCCAGTGTGTCACAGGCCTGGGTGATCGCGGCCTGTAGGGTAGCCTTGTGTGGGATGGGGCCCACCCTCAGCACTGCCGCACCGCCAGGGGTGGTGGTGAACTGATCGAAGGTGCTCTACTTTGTGGTGGGGCCGGTGGGCTTATCCTTCGTCATGGTGATTGGAAGAGCAGCTCGGGGTCTAGGTGTGGCCTTTCCCTGCGTTGTTCCACGAGCGGGTACCACAACAGGACAGGTCGCCATTCTGGGTACCTTGAGGAGTATGTCTGGGTGTGTTACTGCAGGCCGAGTCTCACGGAACCAGCCCAATCTAGGCCGCAAGCTGTACCGGGCCTAGCCCGACTGCCTCTGCAACCCGGGGAGGGACCGTAAAGTGGGAACCCTTACCAGACCCTCTGCTCAGAGCGCCCACCCACATGCAATCCTGTTGATGTAGACTCTGGGTCTTCCAATCGCTCTCTGTTAGGCGTTCGGGAGGTGAGATATCCTCAAAGTCAGCAGGTCCTCAAGTATCTCTATTACCCAGTCCAGGATTCAGTCCCCAAGCTCCTCCCGCAACTCAGGAGGAGCGTGGTTCTGCAGCGCGCCCAAAGTCGTAGAAATCAGCCCCACACTGCGGGCCCACCTCACTGCAGTCGTGTCGGCATATCAAGGAGGCATCGGGCCAACACTCAAGGCACTCAAGGGTTGGGGGCCATGGTTCAAGGATGTAGGTGAAGTGGGCCGTGAGAGGTTAGGTGTGGTGTCTGCTTCACTCCCAGGCTAAAATCCGGCCCAAGCATCACATCAGATCTGGAGGGGGAGGCCCCGGGCACAGCCTCTACAGACGGGCCAGTACAGTAAGCCCGTTGCGCCACAGCCAGACTGCCGCCCGAGTAGTTGAGATTAAGCCTCCGCCACGGGCTCCAGGGGGTGAAGGGCTGTGGCCGATGCTGTATGTGCCGACGACTGTGCTGGTGCCGTAACGCAGGGTCTGCCAACGATCACGTGTTTTTCGTTGGCCGCTGCTGGGCCCAGCTCCACTTATGAGTCCTGCAGCACCGGGGCCGCAACACTCCAGGCCGTGCATGCACCATACCGCACACGGCCTCGCCACAGGAGCTCCAGCTGGGCAGCACAATGTTCAGCCTCCGCTCGGGCTGTGTCCCGGTGGGCCACGCCTTCTGTCTTCGGCACTTGCACCCTCTGGACAGTTGCGAGGCAATGTAGACCCAGCATCCAGACCGCAGCCTGCGAGGCCAGGTCGTGCTGCAGCTCGGTGTGCCACCTCCCCTGGCTCTAATTCGTGGATCGGGGGTGTTTCTGCCGGGAACCACTGGTCTGTGGTCCACCCCATGGGGGTTAAAGACTGATTTTGGGCTTGATTGGACAGAGCTTGTCTAACAGACGACCGCCGTGATGGGTATCCAAGCCACGCCAGTGCCCCCTCTTTTTTAAATAAAATAAAAAATTTAAAAAGGGGGACCCTGGGGGAAAGTTAGGAAATAGAATTTGAAAAATCTTAGAAATTCACTGAAAAAAACAAAGGTTATAGGAACATTATAATTAGGAAATAGAATTAAAAAACCTTTGAAATCCATGGAAAATACCAAAGGTTACAGGGACGTTATAGTTAGTCTGAGATTTTACTCTTACAAAACCAGTGAAATTCAGCCGTTCTAGTTACCTGAGCTAACTATAACTTACGCCCCTGCAATGCACTGCTTATGAACTCACATATTACATCCCTCAGGACATGATCGGTGACTTCACTGACATCTCAAATTCTATTTCCTAACTATAACATCGCTGTAACCTTTGGTTTTTTAAGTGAGAAATATATATATTTATTTATTTACCTTATTTATACTTCCCTGTGTGTTAAACGCATATGCGTGGTAAAGGCATTATTAAAGGCATGCGTGGTAATGTCATACATCAGGAATAATGTGTGGGCCTAGTCATAGAGAATGATTTTTGTATGCTGATATTTTCCATGGCAAGTAGTTTGGAAGCAGTTTAATGGTTTCTTTAAGTATTTTGAGATTGGTGGCAGTACTGCTACAGAGAGCACAGCATTCAGTTCCCTTCTGATCCACATTTTAATAGTTGAGTCCGTGCAAAAAAGACTTTCACCTGTAGTCGCAAGAAATGTTTCTCACTTCATGCACAATTGAGTCATCCCTAGTTGACTGACCTTTCATTACTTTCAACAGCATGCTGTGTTTGAGCTTTTTTATTGTGTTAAATGTACACGGCATACAGTGGTTGCTGCACTTGGTTTGAGTGATCCAAGCTCTGTCATCCAGCTATACAAATATCTGTTTTAATCATCAGCCACGCACAAAGGTTGAACACACCTGAAGCTTCCTTTTTGTCTGGGACTGCTAATCTGTGCCGTTACTCATGTTAACTTATTGGAGCCCTTCAAACCAGGAGAGTGTTTGAAGTCTCTAGATGGTTACAATGTGTGGCCTGAGGTACATATGCTCCAGGGTACAAAGCTACATGTTAAGTCTGCTCCTTTCCTGTCTTCTCAGCTGACCTCATCAGTTGGCTGTAAGCATTGTCTAAGAGTTATTTATTTATAAAGTTTTTTATAGTGCGAACAAGATCCCGAATTATATCAGAGCGCATTACAAAAGTATGGAAGGAAGGACATGAATGCAATGTTGACATCAAGTAAGAATACAAAATAAAAAAACAGGAAAAATCCTGGTATGCCCCCCCTTTTTGCTGAATTGCTGATTGGCAGGAGCCCAGGGCACACTCAAAGTACAATCAGGTGCCCAGGGCCTATGTTTCTTCCCTAAAAACCTAAAACCCAAATTGGCAAACCCTGGCCACATGTCAGCCCCTGGTAAATGGTACCCTAGGTACCCAGAACCTTGTGACCAGGGAAGGACTCTAAGGGCTGCAGCACTTATTGTGCTACCCTTAGAGGCCCTGTACCCTAACACAAACACACTGCCCTTGCAGGCTGAGTGTCGGGGTACAAGACAAAACAGAGTCAACATGGCACACATCCCTGTGTGCCATGCCCACAACGTACACTGCCCTGGCATACATCAGCCACTCTTCTAGCTGGGTGCCCTATGCCAGTGGTGTGGGCACAGGAGCATGAGCCATGTGCCCCTACAGTACCCAGGTCCATTCCTGGGCACTGTAAGTGCAGTGCTGCCATTTAAGAGTATATGGTGCTGGGAGCTCATCAAACACGAACTCAACAGCACCATAATGGCAACACTGAAGACTGAGAAGTTTGGTATCAAACTTCTCAGCACATTAAACCCACACTGATGCCAGTGTGGGATTTAATGTAGAAAGCACTGCAGAGGGCATCTTAGAGATGCCCCCTGAAACCTAACCTACAATCCATGTCTTGTCTGAGAGGCTGCCTAGGCTGCCACACAGCAGACATGTTGCTGGACCCCTGGGTGGAGAGCCCCCGGTCTCCTGGGCCTGCAACAATGCACATCCTGGGTGAGGTGCTAAGTCTCCTCCCCCAGGATGGGCAGGGGGAAGCTTCAAAGGCATACCGCCTTTGTGAGCTTCTCCAGGCCACTTGCTGTACTCAGCAACTGGCCCCCACCGTTTCTGACCCCCACTCTGGCGAGAAGACTGGCCGGAAACCCCAAGTAAGGACAGGGGTTGTGCCAGCTTCTGCCAACCCCACCCCTCAGGTGGGAAAGGCGAGGTGAAGCACATCTCCGGGCTCTCGCCATCTTGAAGATGGGAAGCCCTGCCCAATCAGGACTAGGCTACTGCCCCCCTCCCACAGGAGGGTGGCAGGATAGGGGGTGTACCCACCCCAGGGCAGGTACCCATTGTCCCTGCCCTTTACCTACCTGTAACACCCCTAAATCTAGTATTTAGGGGCACCCTGAACCTTCCTTTCCCAGATTCCAGATTCTAAACTAGCAAAGAAGAACAAGAAGAAAGAAGGCCTGCCGTGCAGCTGCTAAGAAGAGGAAGACACCAACTGCTTTGGCCCCAACCCTACCGGCCTGTCGACCCACGAACCTGCTCCTGTTAAATCCCGGCACCTCCTGCGGCCAGCAACCTCACACACCCCGGAGGACCTGGCTACCTTGTGACTCTGAGCACCTGGGACTCCCATGAGCAGTGGCTCTTCTCAAAGCAAGTTTGTAACCCCTGGCATCAGCCCGGAACCGCGAACCCTACACACTCTGCACCTGCCAAGCCTGGCCTGTGCTGGAGTGGACAGAGACCCCAAGGACGTCCCCCCGGCGACTGTGACCCCGAATCCGGCACCCAAGGACCCACCTCGACGCTCCTGACGACGCCTGCAGCCTCAGAACCAGGGACCCCCCCCCCCCAACCGCGATCAACAGAGGGTAAGATTTCCCGACATCAAAAGGCACCCTGGCGCCCTGCGGCCCCCTGTGCCCAACTCCTGGGTACCTACCTATCCTCCAACTACCCAACTTACCTCTCGAAGTGGTGGTGGCACCTGAAGAATCTTCGTCCCCGAGCTTGCAGCCTTTGTTCGTCCTGAGCTTTCCCACTGAAATCCATTGAGCGCCCGAAGGCTCAAAAGCACCCTGCACCCAGCCGCCCGAGTGGCACTGGCAGTGCAACTTCTACTCCTACATACGTCCCCATTTGCCCTGAGCAAGTGACCAGGAGTTCAGCTCCCACAGCCGCGTGGCCTGTTAGTTAGCAGCCACCAACCAAGACCTCCTGCCTCCCATAGGATAACATTGGGCCTAACTCACTCTGCACCCGGCTGCCCCTGTGCCGTTGAGGGTGTAACAACTGCACTTACCTGACCCTGGGAGACCCTTGAGTCTATACCCAGAACCTTAACTCTTCCAGTCGAGTACTTACCCAAAAGCCGATAACTCACTTTTCTTCTATAGGGTAACATTGACTGGCTTCAAGTGTGGAGTTTCTAAACTTTAAAATATTCACCTAAAATCAACCGAGTAACGAATACGGAAATACTCACCTGCTATTAGGAGAGATCCCAGTGCTGGATTTTGGTGCCTAGCACTGACACGGAAAAGTACTTACAACCGTACTTACCACTAACTCAATTTTCTCCCATAGGAAACCATTGACTGTTTTTCTGTGAAATTTCTTCTAAGTGTCGATTTTTGCAAACTACAAATATTCTTTAAAAATCGTACCAACTGTGAAAACTTAATTACTTACCGGTTTTAGATAGATGCCCCAGTACTGAGCCTAGGAGCCCAGCACTGGATTACAAAAGTAACGAGAACATACTTTACCCGTAACTTTAATTTTCTCCCATAGGAAACCGTTGACTGTTTTTCTATGAAATTTCCTCTAAGTGTCGATAATGCAAACTTATAAATATTCCTTAATCACCTGTGTAACTTAAACGCAGTTTCTCAACTGCTTACAGGTGGTACACTAGTGCTGGATCTAAGTGAATTTCCTTCCATAGGATAATATCGGTAATTTGATTAGCAAAAGTTTTTCAACTTTTAAAATAGCAAAATACTGTTTAAAAATCACCACAGTAACCAAAACGAATTTACTCACTTGTTTCCAAGAACTGTCCCAGGACTGAATCTAGTATCCAGTCCTGGAGTTAAAAAAGTAATCCTGAAAGTAATCGAGTGCACATAACTTAAAATTCCCATTGAGCTCAATGTATTATTGTGTTTGAAATTGTGTTGCCTATTGCAACAAAACTGTAACTATTATCTGCAAAAGTCAATTGCCTATTGCAAAGTATTTAAGTAAAGCATCTCATTCTGAGAAAGTATATTTTGATACCTATTGTTGGTTCTAAAATAAAACAACCATATTTTTTTTTATACAAACCATTGGCCTAGAGTTCAGTTTTTGAGTGTGTGAGACCATTTGCTGACTGAGTGTGTGCAACAAATGCTTTACACTGTCCTCTGATACTGCCTTACTGCTCGACCAAGCTACCACTTTAGAGAGTAAGGTTATATCTAACTTTAACTTCTGCCAAACCTCTGGGGACTGTGGACTCTGTACACACTGTACCTATTTGGGAACAGTATATACAGAGCCACTTTCTCACAAAATTAGTCAAGGAGAGTAATACAATAAACAGGTATATAGTAGGCTACGTAGGGGGGCACACTATGCGGTAAGGAAGAGCAGCATTAAATGATGGTACAATGGGTGTAGGATCAAAAGTTAGCATCTACAACAGCACTTCCGTAACTCTTTAGAACCAAGACCCACTTTTTAGAACAAGAAACTTTTGCAACCCATTTAGCTTTAATAGAAGTGAGGTTGGCAATTGTTTAAATGTTACTAAAGCATCGTGTGACAGCACTCTGCCATTTACAGAGAGCACATTTTCCATTGAAATGGCCGCTAAATTTGCAGAGACTTACCTCCATTTTTGCTTTCTTAACTGCTGAATGTGTACAGTTAATTTACAGGTATTTACAGTTCGTCTGCTTTCATACTGTGTCTAGCAGCAGGATTGTCACACAATTCACTTAACTTTTATTTGTCTGACTGCAAGGTGAGAAGAGTTTGTAATCCTTAATCCCCATGTTAAAAATAAATAAAGAAATTGTCCGAAGACGTAGCCTGACATTTGACCTCTGTCTTTGAAGCGCAGCAAATGGGACAAGTTCAATATAGAGAAGGAAAAATATCTTAATTTATTGCTTGGACTTTCACGACACACCAAAAATCGTTTCATGGCCCACAGATTGAGGAACACTGATCTAGGATGTAACAGCTCATGGCCTCTTCAGCATTTAAGGTGCTGGATAATTACAGAGTGCCAATTAGTATGATGTTCTATAGAGATCCCTAACCTACATTGGTGGTAGTGAACAACACACAAGAATTTCTGATAGTCTATATTCAACAGACAGCCTATAGGCTCCTTATAAAAATAGTAGGGTTACATATATTTGGGTCCTGGAGAAATGTCACTTGACAGATGGTGGGGTCAAGAAGGCGGAAAGCATGTAGACCTCACACTAGAACCTAAGAATAACTAATGTTCAGTTGGTCCACACCAGTTTCTAACCTTTCCAAAGATCACTAAAACAGACTAAAAGGAATATAACATTATCATCTCTAGGCTATTTTAATACACCCAGTAGTCCCGATCACCGCTACCTGATTCACTTCCGCTCACTAAGGGCAGGAAAAAGATGATCTCCTTTAAAGAGCCTCTGCCACTGACTTGTGAACTACAGTTCTTTAAAAGAAATCCTTTACAGGTTATATGTGATGTTTTTGTCTTCGTTAACAAATACCTGCGATTGTTCAATATTTTTTTCCCATTTCAAAGCAGTACTATGAAAATTGTTTACAGTTAATCCGAAGGATGACTTTTTACTTGTTCCTTTTTGGGGTTTCTTGCTTTGCTAATCTGGTGCAAACTACTTGTTTGCCAGACTAGCGTATGCCGAGGTTCTCTTCACAATAAGAGTAGATAAAGCATTGTGGATCTCTGATATACGTCTTTATTTCAGCCTCTTGGATTCATGGAATGTCCTCAGGACAAACTCCATACCCTAGCCTCGTTTTGCACGTCCTTTAAACACTGGGTCTAAATGGAACAAATGTTGCATCAATCTAAATCAACATAAAAATCTAGTAATTATTTGTGTGAGCACAAATTCATTGCAGTTTTAAAGGGGAAAATGTGGCAAAAATATTTTTGGGATGCACTGTGGAGTATGGTGCGTGTTGACTACTAAATACTTGCCCAAGAGTAAGGCTTTAATGCAGCTATAATAATGTGTTCATCCTATTAATGTTGTCTCTTGTGATCTGTGACCAATCTTGAGAAAACAATGATGTCAATATTGTCCCCCTCTCTCCTCAGATAGAACAGTTTGTCTATGCATCACCTCATGATAACAAGTCTTGGGAACTTTTCGATGAGATGATCGGAACAGCAGAGGAGTTCTACCAGTCCCTTGGCATCCCTTACCGCATTGTTAATATCGTCTCAGGTATGTAATATAAGGGACACCTCGTGTTTCTTTCTGTTAAGTGGGACCTACCTCCGGCTTTTTCCATCTAACGCAGTGGTTCTTAACCTTTTGACTTCTGTGGACCCCCACTTAATTACTACTGGAAGCCAGGGCCCCCAATCAATCTTCATAATCTGGGGACCCCAATTGGGTTACTAGTGGAAGAAAGGGACTCCAATATTGAAGCCACTCATTGTCCATACTATATTCTGTTTGATACACTTGCACTGCTAAGAATCAATTTGAAGATACTAACCTAATTTTTAGTCACCAATTTAAAACTTCCTCACATTTGCAGAATGTTACTTGTTGCTTCTTTATTTACACTGTATTAATATGCTAATATTATTTAATATTCCAAGCAGTTGTGGACCTCCTGAGTAGACTTCACTGAACCCCAGGAGTCCCCACACCACAGGGGGTCTGGGAACCCCTGATCTAGCATATTCCATGCACTAGAAGCAGTGTTCTGGAAAACACCTCTGTTTTCTTTGTTTAGATTGTTGACCCGTTTCTTGTTGGTGCCCTTGAGTGGATAACCGCTTGATGCACCTCAAGAGGGTTTGACTGCTAGAATGTTGAACAAAACCGAATGCATTTTGGTGAGTTTTCAGATTGTGAGGGATATGGTGCCGGACATGTACATATTGCAATTTGTCACTTTCTGTCAGCCTGATCCTCAAATAGCATTGCTTGCTTTTTATGAGAGACATGGTGTGCTCTTATACATGTGTATATGTATTTTTAGGGACTCCACTTTTGGCACACTAACAGTTATTGAATAAAACATTAATGCAACGTTGAAGCAAAACACAACCCCTACTGTTAACCATCCTAAATCAAATCCATGTAATTCAGTTAGCAGCGTGTCTTGGAGATATAAATGCCTGCTGGAATTACTTGCATGCAGATGGGTTATAATATAGTTAATCATCATTTCAACAAACTGTTGTTACCAACTTAATTATCTTGATCAACTCTTCTAACAATTTTATTACCCTTCCCAGACATTGCCTACTAACTACAGTTGTCTACCTCCTTGGAAACACCTGTTGGCTGTCTCTAATTTCACATGATAAATTCATAAAAAGAAATTGAAATAAGGGACCCAAAACAGAGAAACATTTGCGTGGATGCACCGTTTTAAAGCCTTTGTTTTTCCTAGAGCTAAATCTATTACTAGATTTGTGTTTGGACAAATTAATGGCCAGTTGTTAGATATTTCATATTGGTTTCATACTGGTTGTACTCTCCTGTGTACACTGCATCCGGAGCAGGGCACCTGAGTACACGCATAAAATGTGCTGTGCTCAGCGCCGCTGCGTACTCTCCTCAGTGCACATAACAACTGTCCGAGTACATTAGTAAAATACATGGCTGCGATGTGAAAATGTGGAGCCATCTTTCACTGGAGACGGACTTGCCTCTTTTTGAAGAGGAAAGACAGGCACCCCATGTGAAAGGAAGGTGCAGTGCGTTACTACATTCACCTGGGGATGCTTGGGGTGTTTTGGGCCCTCCCACCCATTGCCCCCACTGTGGTGCACTGTTAGTGCACCACATCTGTGTAAATGTTAACATGCCTACTGGCATCTTCTCTGCCTTTACGCCAGCATCTGTTATTCTGTAATACGGCTCTGACACAAAGTGTTTCCTCATTTGCATGTGGCCATAACCATACAAATGATGGAATGCCCCATGGTGATCACACCAGTGCAAATCGTTCACCAGCGAGATCTCTATTATGGGAGGCTCTGCACAAGCATTTATTGCCACTTCTAAAATGCCCTGTGATACAAAAAGCGGAAATACCTGTTGCACCCCCATAGCACTTCCTGTAATCAGACCTCCCAGGATATTGCGGCATGGATTAGCAAATTTTGCGGCACTTTATTTTACTCATAATCATTCATTTTCAGCTTGAAATCAATAGAAGCTGTTTTAAAAGAGTATTCCACTTTGAAATAGGCATGTTTAAAGTGTCTGCACCTCTATGGAAGCATAGCTCCAGTCGTAACCTCGTAGGAGGGAGCTGTATGTCTCCCTGGGATGTTCACTTTTGGGTGTGGTAAATGCTTCACATGTATTTGCGCTCTGAAAAATTAGGAGCAAAATCCGACCTATTAAGCAAAGCCTCGGGCAGGCTGGCATTCTCTGATAAAAGCTTAGCTGTCGATGCCATTGAAGCCAAAATAGTGTTAACCTGAGGAGTTTGAGGAAAATCTTTTTCAAAATCTCTGACCTAATATGTTTTGTTCAAGAACCGCAGAATGGTAATTTATCGGGATCTTTCCACTGTTTATATAAAATCTCCTTTGACATCGTGAAGAATCAGGTCACCCGCATCATGACTCATATACTGGGAATGAAACCCCTCTTTCTGTCGGTCTTTGCCTTTGAAACCCAGGGTTTCTCTGATGTAAAGCAATAATTCTCGTAATGGAGAGCTGTATACATATTTTCCCTTTAGAACCTTTTCAAAATCATCATCTTGATCTTTAGAGCTCGTTGCTCTGGGTTCTGCCTGTCGGGATTCACTTCACCCGTGGCAGAAGAACCAGTATCCTCGGGAGCAAAGAAGGGGCACCCACTCTCCCCTAAGGTACAGTCCCCTCCAGCCAATAAAGGGCGAACAGAAATAATGACTAATCCCCCACGGAGAGAAGAGACGACACAGGACCACCAGGGAAGACTTTCAGCAGGGCCAGCAGAAGGAAGGAGCGAGAACCTGGAGTACTTGTCCCAACACTGAAATAATCAAGAAAATAAATAAAAATAAAAAAAAGAGAAGAGACAAGGGTTAAGTAGATTTCCCTCTTGCAACAGTGAGATAGATTTATTGCAAAGGTCAGTGAATGCAGGTTGTGTACCCTCTCATACTCGCATATAGACAGGGATGTGTCCCATAGGATGAGGGGTCTCTTCTGTATATTGAAGGAAGAAATAATAAGGCTTGTCGCATTTTGGAGCGTCTGAGGCGGCAAAGCAAAGAATTATAGGCATACGTCTGCCATCAGGACAAATACAATGTTGCAGAAGAAGCTTTTAAATGTTGCAGGTTTTGCAGGAACTTCCAAGCAGTAATGCTTCTTCACTAAAGTTGTGGGATTCAAAAGAAAAATAAATAAAGGCACAATCATCCATCCACTGCGCGTTTCACGGTGTAGAGCAGGACTGCAACATGCCCCACGTATATACAGGAGTGCTGCCAAAAACAAAAATAGCGCTGGCTGAGACGAGAGGCCAACCTGTAACCGCGCATTCAAGCCTCCCGTCAGTGAAACAAAATGGCAAGCCTTGAGCTCCGCTACGGAAAATAACTGCAGCGCGTCCTCGTGCTGAACGAAGGATGTCCCGGCTGGGTCCGATAACGAGAAGTCCAGAGAACGTTGCCAGAATATTAACTCCTCGCCGCGTAGATCCCGAGACATGGGTTGAGAGAGCGACGAGTCAGGTCTTTCAGGAGAGGACCGAAACGCCGCAAATGAAGCGTTTGAGAAGGAACCTTAACACGCAGCGGCAGATTCAAAAATTCACAAACCAGTCCAGAATACAATCCGATGTAGTGCCGGGACCGGCAAGGGAATTGGAATTTCCATGGGAGTCCGTAATAAACGATCCAGGTGCAGGGGGGGGGGCGTGGTCCACAAAGAGGAAGTAAGCCAAGCTCCTGAGAACGGAGGCGTGCTTCTTTTAAGACCTCTAGGTCAGCTGATCACGCTTCCTCAGTGCAGCATGGGTTAGCACACAACCCGATCACGAGCACCAGTGTATTATGGGAGAAGTAGTGCTTGCCTAGGGAAAAGGGACCAAGTGCAGGAAGCCTGACGTGTAACACTGCCATTGCAGAACCAACCGCATTTTTAGGTCGGGTCTAGAGTCGGCGCGCAAGCGCTGCTCTGCAAGACTTGCTGTACTGGAGTATGGAATAAAAGCCCTGCCTGCTCTCCGCCCTTATTTGTCATTGACTTGTGTCATTGTCCTTCGTAAATGCTGGCTTCTGATTCATAAATAGGCTCATTAGTCCCTCCTTTATACCGCCTTGTCTTCATTTGTAACCTCCAATGGTAACTGGCCCTTTTACTTTGGTTGTTACAGGGCATGTGTGTTGTAAGCACTATTTTCTTAATTGAGTTTCTCTTACTGCAGGCACAATGTGCTTTGCCTACATTCAGCGCGCCTTGCGGCTTCCTCCGGCCTCCCCCTAGACGCCATGCTTTAGGTTTCAGCCCAGTGCCCACTTTACAAGTACAGTAAAACATGTATTTTACTTTCACCAGCTTTAACTTTAATATGGTACACTTGTGCCTTTCGCTTGTTCTGCACCTAATCATTATTTTGTTTTATTTAAATTAACACGGCACATGCTCAACAATGGCGCCTGCTGCCCGCAGCCCCCTCCCGCATCCACCCCGCCCCCAGGCCGGGATTTGCATTGTAAATGACAATGCCTTTTAAGTTTTAAAAACCAACACATAAATAAAAGGCATTGTAATTTAACAATGCCAATTGCTCAGTCTCGTAAATGCGAGACCTATTGCATTGCAAATACTTGTTAATCATTTAAAAGTATTGTGGACATCATAAAATGGCCACAAGAGGTCCTCGTTTCCCAAACATTGGGAATGGGAAGGTGACAATATCTGTTTTCACTTTCAGCCTCGTAAAAAAAAATCACGTTTAAAATTTTACGGGCAGTTTTGTAAAAATCGCGTTATTTTGACAAAACTGCCGATTTCGCGATGTTGTTTGCCAATCGCGAAATCCTTGAGGGTCCGTGTAATACTGCGACTGATGGAAAAAAAGTTCTCTTTAGCACCGCATCCCCTAACCTGACATCCTGGCATTACATGGTGCAAACGCGCTCTTCAATGTGTGGTATTTAAGACTCTCTTGCCCAGCATGGTCTTTTCTTTTCCTCAGTTTCTTAGATTTTGATGGCATTTTAATAATAATGCATTTTCTTAGGTAGTAATTTCTCCTCCCCCACAGTTCGCTTTTGTTGAGCTGTTCTAAAAGGGAATGGATTTCCTCACATGTTACTTGTATATTTAGTTTGTGTGAACCAGAAAAGGTTTTGCAGTATTTTTCTTCAGGAAAACAAACTGAGGTTAAATGTACGGTTTGTTAGTAACAAACATCACATATAAGAGGTTATCAAATTGTCATACTAATGGAGAAGAGAGAAAATAAGAGCCTGATTTAATTTTTCAATGGTATTCAATAACGGAGGCAGCCCAATAACCACCTGGAACCCGGGGCATATGAACAATAATAGAAATAAGAGTTTCTGATTGCGCCTAAAATGAAGGTTACTCAATATTAAGAATATCAATAACACAAGAAACAGACCTATAGTGAAACCTGTTTCCATGAATGAGTGCTCTGTGCTCAAGTGACCGCACTGTGAGGGATTTTAAGACCAGTGTATGATGTGTATAATGACAACGGAGCAATATACAATCAACAGAGCATGTAAGTGTGTACAAAGAATCGGTCTTTAACAGTCAGACACCACTAAAACTCGTGGATGTTGTTCTCATAGCCTAAAGTGTTGACGGCATTTCGACCTGGGGTGGTTGGTTGGGTCATCATTAGGACAAGAAAAATTGAGAAGCAAAAGCAGAAATGCAAGAAAAATTTGTACAAAAAAATGGGCGTATAACAAAACGGGCATGACTCGACAGACTAGAAGGATCCCAACAAATCAGCAACACTAACCTGCATGCACATCCATTCAGGACAGCCACATTAGTCGGCAACTGAGCATTCGACAGCTGTTGCTGCTCAACCATCATGCACCATATGCATACACTTTTGGGCTGGGTGCCACTTTTGTGTCAAGAGTCAAGACAGAAATCTACCTCGGTTTTTTCTTCTGTTCTTATTTTTATTGTACTCTATACTTGAGCAATGCATAGGGGTTTTTCTCTTGATTGGGTTACTCGTCTTATTGATGGCATAGTATCTTTCAATGGCTTCAAAACTTGATGGTCAAGTGTTTGTTATACAGGCAATGGCTTAAGTATTGAAAATTCCTCTGAGTCTGTACCATAAAAAAGGATCATGCATTGTCTTTTAACTCTAATAGTTTACAATGCTCAGTTTACAGTGCTTCAGTTGACTATGCCAAGAACTAGCACACTTAAAAGCCACATTGTTTTTTCCAAGTGTCATAAATGTCGAAACAGAAAATGACTACTCACTGTTTATATGGATTATAGTGTCATTGTTTTTAGCCAAAGACCCGTCATCTTTAATAGTTGGTCTTATTAATATTGACAATCCCAGATCTGTATTTGTTCCAACTGAATATTATTTACTCCAGTATTGGAACTTTCATAGATTCCCAGGCTTGTATCATTCCCCGTCGTCGGATTGGGAGTCCCCGATATACATAAAAAAGCAATAGAAACCATCACTAAAAACAGAACTCTGTCCTAGGCCCATTCTTGTTTTGCATCCTATCTACCTCTTTTTGTAAAAGGGACCAAAACAAATTAACAACCAATTGGATTGGCCTCACCCCTTGGAACCCTCCTGAGAGAAGTTCAGAACCTCAGATTTTTCTGCATGTTGTGTTAGGGAGTCTCCACTGAGCTCTGCTCAGTTTTGTTCTTAGAATTTAGTTCTACAGTTTTTTTCAACAGCTTTTCCTTCAAATTCTTCATGATGTCAGATAAAGAGAAGAAGGCCCTCTTTAGAGCTTGTGCTATCTGTGCAAAAATTAGGTTGTATATTGAAGATAAACACAAGGACTGTATTTACTGTCTGTACCCGGACCACAAGGCTGCAGACTGTAAAATTTGCTGCACTTTTTCAACTAAGACTTTACGTGATCGTGAAGGGTGTCTTTTGACATGGCTCCAGAAACTGAAATCAAGAAAGGAAACAGTGTCCAGTGACAGTGAGGATTTATCTTCTGCGACTTCATCTAGAAGGTCTGTGAAAAGGGGAAGGACTTCTCCTCCACCTTCTGAAAATCGCCCTGGTAAAGCCCTGAAAAAGACTTCTGATAGATCTAAGGGGCTTAGTCCTGTCGAATCTCCTCACCGAGGTGTAAAGGAGAGGGATTGACTATCAAAAGAAACGAGTCTTCAGAAGAAATCCAGTTCTGTTCCTCCAAAGTCACCTCCTTCATCTACAAAAACCTTCAGAAAGCCATCATCATTGACTTCTGAGGTAAAGTCTCCAAAGAAGTCACCTGCTCTTCTAGAAGAGGAGGAATCAGACGAGGAGGAAGGACCCTTTGGCTATGCGGATAGCCCTTCTCAGCTTTACGTTAAATGCCAGGACACTGATTCCGAAGGGGAGTATGAGAATTATCTGCAGTATGGTACTCCTTCTCAATTTCAACCAGAATATCATCAGGAGATGGTTTAAATGCCCTCTTCCTTATTATCGGACTTACAAACCATGCTAGTGGATTACAGGAGGAGATTTGCGACACAGCCTCCTATATCAGTAGGACTTCCGAGTAATACTATTCCTCCAGCTCGTCCTGTGACCACGCAAGTACCACAACCTCTACCAATGGTGGAGACGCAAGATGTGCCACCGGTTGCGCCGGCCACCCAAGATGACACCTCTGACGACGACAAAGGGAATGTTACAATTCCGGATCCAGATGCAGAGTGGGATGACTATATCAGTCCAGATCCAACTTCCCCTGCTGATTCCCCCCCCCCCTTTAGATATAGGGGGTTTCCTTAATTTATTGGAGAGAGCCACCAAAAGGTTTGCAGTGCCCATGGCTAATGTGGAATATGAGTGTTTCCTCTGACTTTAAAAAGCCTTATAAGAAATCGATCAGGTCAATTCCGATTGTGGACCATGTTTGGGAGGAAGGCTTAAAAGTTATGCAAAATCCAGCCACGGTTATTCCAGTTCGACCGCGTCTGGAGAAAAAATATAAGGCTCCGGAGGGAAGCCCGGCCTGTTTGACCAGCCAACCTAAGCCAGACTATGTAATCTCACAAGCCGCACAAAGGAAATCTAGGAATCCTTTGGCTCCTCTTACCACTCCTCCAGATAAGGCGGGCAGGCAGCTAGATAATGTAGGCAAAAGATTTTCGTCCATGTCCAGTCTGCTAGTCAGAGCTGCTAATTCTTTGGCTATTCTTGGACGATATGATCGCCAGATGTGGTGTGACCTTTCCCCCTATCTAGAGCAGCTGCCAGAAGAAGCAAAGAAAGACTAAAAGGATTCTTAAGGATGGAGAATTAACATCAGCGGAAATCATTGATAGTGCAATGGACATTGCAACTATGGCTTTTCAATCCTTAGCTGGATCGGCAGTTCTGCGGCGACAGGGCTGGTTACGGGCTACTTGGTTCTGCCCAGATGTCCAGAACAAAATCTTAGATATGACTTTTGATATGGAAGCGTTGTCTGGAAATCCATATTGATGATGCGCTTCAAAGATATCAAAAAAGATACAGAAACAGCAAAATCCTTGGGGACTCTGCAGTACCGCAAGTTCCCATTCCGAGGAGCGAGAGGAAGAGGTAACTAGACATATAGAGAAGGTTATCAACAACAGCATTACTCCTCATATGGTTCACAATCGCAATCTTAAAGGCCTAACTACAGTCAGCGGCAGAACCAATCTTCTTCGTCTTTCTCTCGGTCGAACAACAGAGGACGACAAGGTCGCCAGGGCAGAGACCACACTAAGCGCCAATAGTGGCTTGCTGGCTCTGACTACTGCCCCCTCTCCTCCTGTGTCATCAGTGGGAGGCAGAGTTTCACATTTCCTCCAGAACTGGCAACAAATAACATCGGACCGGTGGATATTAAACATCATTCTCTATGGCCATACACTGGAGCTCGTCCATCCACCACCACCACCCAAAGCCCCTCGCTCCGTGGTATCGAAACATCTCCGTCTGTTACGATTGGAGGTTCAGCAAATGCTAGTCAGAGGAGCCATAGAACCGGTCCCTATCTCTCAAAGGAGACGTTAGAAAAGTGGCGCCTTATACTAGATCTGAGGGAGCTCAACACCTATCTCATCAAACAATATTTTCGGATGGTTTCTCTGCAGGACATACTTCGTCTTCTCAACTCGGGGGATTTCATGGCCACTCTGGATTTGGAGGACGCTTATTTTCATGTATCCATCCACCCAGCTCACAGGAAGTATCTTCGCTTTACAGTAGCCAAGAGCCATTTTCAGTTCAAGGTTCTTCCCTTTGGTCTGCGTTCTGCTCCACGGATCTTCACGAAGGTGTTCGCTCCGGTAGCAGCTTTTCTACGAAGACAAAAGCTTAAGGTCTTCCCTTACCTGGACGACTGGTTGATAAAAGTTCCTACCAAGCAGGCAGCAGAATATTCAGTCGGAACGTGTTTGTCTGTTTGCCAATCTCGGCCTAACACTCAATAAGCAGAAGTCTTCTCTTCTTAAAACAAAGCTTTCCCGTCTGTAGAGACAACAGAAGCTGATGTCAATGGCTTCCCTATTGTTAAAAAGGTCACTTTCAGTTCGCCTCTACAAGTCCCTGCTGGGTTCCATCTCCTCATGCATACCCCTGATTCCGCATTGCAGACTAAGAATGTGTCCACTTCAGGAGGAGTTGGATTTGTAGTGGCGCCAAGTCGTCGGATCCTTCGATGACCAGATCTCAGTTACCGAGACCATGAGAGACGCCGCATCTTGGTGGATGACCAAGGAAAACATTTCTCGAGGGCTTTCTTTCAAACTATCCCCGGCTCCTCTCATAACTACAGACGCCTCTCTCGAAGGCTGGGGAGCGGTGTTACAAGACCTTCACGTAAGCGGCCGCTGGAGGCGTCCGCATCAACTGCTGCACATCAATCCGCTAGAACTCAGAGCGATTCGACTAGCGTTACAAGCTTTTCTTCCAAGAGTACAACAGTCTTCAGTCCTTATACGTACGGACAAGACGACGGCCATGCATTATATAAACAAGGAGGGAGGCACCAGATCTCGTCTGTTGTTGCAAGAAGCCCAAACAATCTGGGAATGGGCAATTCAACAAGAGGTATCACTCCGAGCGGAACATCATCCAGGTGTCCTCAACAAAGCAGCGGACAAACTCAGCAGACTAAAATCTGTCAGCCATGAGTGGGAACTGGTCAACTTTACTCTACACAAAGTGTTTCACAGGTGGGGCACGCCTACAATAGATCTTTGCCACTCCACAGAACAAGAAATGCCGGTTCTATGCAAGCAGAGTTCACCATCCGGGATCGTTGGGGAATGCTCTTTCGATGACCTGGTCAGGCGCATTTGTTTACGATTTTCCCACCATTCCTCTAATCGCCAGGATTCTCAAAGCTCAAAGCAGAACCGTGCAGGATGATTCTGATAGCTCCAGCGTGGCCCAGACCGTTTTGGTTCACAGAGCTTCACCTTCTTTAACTGGAACTTCCTGTTCCTTTGCAGCTGATTCCTTCGCTGCTGACTGTGTCCCAGGGCCAAGTCTTGCATCCGGATCCTCAGTCTCTTCAGCTCTCTGCATGGCTCTTGAGCAGCGAGAATTTCGAGGGCTGAATCTCTCAGCGGAATGTAGAGGTACTATCTCAAGCAAGAGCCCCAGGTACAAATAAGACTTACAAATTGAAATGGAAAAGTTTCTGTATTTGGTGCCAGCGCAATGGTCTCCATCCCTTTAATTCGGAGCCGCATTAAATTCTTCCATACATTTTATCATTAGCAAAAGCAGGACTGGCTCACTCTTCTATCAAGGTTCACCTGGCAGCGATTTCTCGCTTCAAACGCACGTCCGCAGGCCCTTCACTCTGGTCAGCAAGGATCATTAAACAGTTTCTTAAGGGACTTTTCAGAGTCTTCATTCCGGTCAAGCCTCCTCCCCCCCCTGTGGGATCTGAACTTAGTACTCGCCCAGCTACCTCCTTATGAACCTATTCACAAGGCAGACCTGAAATTCCTCTCCTGGAAGGTAGCGCTTCTTCTAGCTTTGACTTCAGCTAGACGTGTGGGGGAGTTGCAGGCTCTCACCATTCAGGAACCTTTTCTCCAGTTCAAAAAAGGAACAGTAATTTTAAGGACTAACCCTAAATTCATACCTAAAGTTCCTTCGGACTTTCATTTGAATGAGCCGGTAATTCTCAAGACTTTTTTCCCTCAACCGGCTACTCCGGCAGAGAAAGCACTTCTCTCTGGATGTACAAAGGTGCTTAAAATTCTATCTTCAAAGGACTAGAGACTTCAGAAAGCCTTTTCAACTATTTGTATCTCTCAGCGACCCTCGTAAGGGTTTTTCCCTATCCAAGCAGGGGATCGCACGTTGGATTACTAATACTATCCAATATTGTCACAAGGCAGCGGGCAAGCCCCTGGAAGGTCGAATCCATGCTCATTCCACGAGGGCGATATCCTCTTCTACAGCCCTCTTTGCTGGTGTTCCTCTCCAAGAGATCTGCCGGGCAGCAACCTGGAGCAGTGCACATACGTTTACAGGACATTACTGCCTGGATGCGGCGACGCAGGGGGGTGCAGCAATCGGCCAAGCAGTCCTGAGGAACCTATTTCAGTAGTGGTGAGCTTTCCCTTTCATCCCTCCTTCCATGTTACTGGTTTATTAGTTCTTGCACATTTTGAGCCTCATGTGTGGTATTTTATCAAAAGTTCTTAATATATTATTGACTATTGATAATGTCTTAATTTGAGCTCTTAATCAACGCCAGTGTCCACCTAGAATAACTTAGTGATACTACAGAATGGGGAGACGAATCTGTGCTGAAAGGAAACCGGCCCCACTTATGCCCAAACCTAATACCAAACCGACCTCCATTGATAGGATGTTGGAAAAGGCTTTAGGAGCTGTGGCTACTGAAATTGAGAGGACAGAGACGTCTGTCCCTGACCCCAAATTTAGAAATCCCATTGATTGACCCCAATTTTTCACAAATTTCAGGGGTGTCGATAACTGATTCTCCTAGGGATCGAACACCAATAGTTGATGTAACAAACACTGACCAAATCAGGCCAGATATACCCCCTCACCCAGGTAAAAAAGGGAAACCTAAGCTAAAAGCTAAACTGGCAGCAAGAAGAAAGTACACACGAGAGACACCAGAAAGTGGAAAGTCAGGAGATTTGGTTGATAGCAAAGAAGGAATAAGCGAACAGCCTGTGTGGGTCACAAAGCTAGTGGTGGACTTGCAGATCCAAATGAGGGACAAAGTTAAGGATGAACTTAAACCACTTTTAGAAAGGGTTGACAGGTTGACTTCACTTTTTAATGACTGGTTAAATACTAGGGGGGCAACACTCAGTAATGTAGATCCTGAAGCGAGAACAGGTGATCAGATTACCACAAATATTCCCGTGGCTATCCCAGAGCCCATAAACCATGAGCACCTCCTGTTGCAAGTACTGAGAAAGAGACAGCAACCTGCGGTTTCTACTAGATATAGCAACACGCGGCCACCTGCTACCACACATAACCAAGCCAACTGTCCATCGTTATTCCAACAACCTAGAAGACAGTGGCAACCAAATAGACAGCAGGCAGGGGCGGATGCTTTTACATGCATAGAAGCCACAAAGGATAATCTCCCTCGATAAGTCATTAATCTTCCCCCTGTATCAACCCCTTATGTTGTAATCCTTGCAGGTACACCAGAACTTAGAAGGGATCAACATGAAACTCATGAGGAACTCAAGAACAAATGTGTACACTGGCTTGCTAAGCACAGGCACCTTAGGTATGATCAGGTGGAAGAAATTTTAACCACACGCAGAGTAGGTTGGATAGGCAGGCGACCTAAGGATCTACATGGAGACTGTATAGTGATTAATTTTAGAAACCCTTTTTTGGCCCGAGAAGTCTTATCTAAAGACGATGGGAGACAATTGGGTACTATCCAAGTTCTCCCATTGAGTTATTTTTATCCCCCTAATAGGGTCCACCAAGATACAAGGTACTACGGGCGGGACTGGAGAGGTGATGCTAATATTGGCGAGCTAACTCTCCCGGTTCAGTATTGGCCAAGGCAACCTACTTTTAACATCCCTTTAGCAAATGGGTACAGTAGTCTGGAAGGCGTAGATTGACTTGAAGTTCAGGCCCTAAACATTAAAGCCCGACCCTGGCTCCCGCCACTGATAACTAGGGCAAAGGCTTTTTCAATAGGACCCTGCATGCCGTGTGAGGAAGGAGAACCTTGCGGGTGCATGAGCGGCTCCCCAGGCTCAAACCCCAACGGCTGTGATATGGTGCCGACTGGCAACCAAAAATCTCCATTAACTCGAGGTACTGATTTGAAGGAAAACATCGGACCAAACAAGGCCCTATCACAACTAACCCCCACAGTGGCTAACAAAGCCTATTGCCCTAATTGCCCAAAGACAAGGGTCCTTTCTTGGAACATAGCGGGTCTGAATAGTAAGATAGATGACCCCAATTGTGGCCTTTTCATTGATCACCATGAGATCTGCATGTTTCAGGAGACATGGGCCAGAGGGGATGTTTAAAAACTGGACTTTGCCACCTTTTTTTTTTTTTTTTTTAAATATTTTTATTCGGTTTTCACAACCCCATTTTTCCTCCCCGGCACAAAAGGAACACATACAATATTCAATATAATAATGGTACAAACAAATATTTCAAACTTCTTGAGTTCCGTTTTTTCTTTTAAGAAATCCATTCCTGAATGGGTAACCAAATTTTATAACCCGACCTTTTCTTCCTTCGCCCTTTGGTTCTATAAATTGAAAGTTCAAAATTATACATAGCTAACAGTCTTGCTCTCCAATTCAAAAAAGTGGGGGGATCGGGGCTTTTCCACTCAGCGAACCACTGCCATCATAATAAACAGTGCATTCACTGTATCATTTCTTACATTAGCAATTGGGTCCGAACCTACCCCGATAATAACTAAATCGGACATGATCTGTATGGAGGTTCCAAATATAACTTTTAGAAATTCCTCCAATTCAAGAAAGAAACTCCCCAATCTAGGGCAGGAAAAAAAACATATCAAGTGAATCAGCAGCGAACAACCCACATCGATTACAGTTAGCCCCGGTTGTAGCCCCCCACCGGGATATCTTCCTAGGGGAATAATAAAGATCAAACAGGGCCATATAATGCTGACTACGCATTCTTCCTGTCATTAAGACACTATTAGCAAGCTCAAGTGATTTACTTATATTGAGTTCAGCTACCCCAAATTTTTCAGTTCCCATTTCCTTCGACATTCCTTCAAATCATCAGGGAGGACTTCAACTAAGTGTTGATAATACAGCCCTATCGAAATTCTGCTATTCATTTTCTCTATTATAATACTATGTTGACCTATATCTGCACCCAATTTATATATAAAACTCCGAATTTGTAAATATTTTAAAAAATCCTGTTTGTCTAGCCCAAACTTTTCTCTAAGGTCTAAAAATGTTACTAAGCTCCCCTGATCAAACAAATCCCCTAGATAACAAATTCCTTTTAGGCCCCATTTGAAGGCTACATGATCCTGAAAAATAACCGGAAGTAACCCTGAGGCATTAAAGGGAGTGTAAATATTTATGTTATGGATATGATATAACCGTTTAATTTGTTGCCAAACTTTATAGGCAGCCTTAAGGATCTTAAACCTGTTTTTTTTTATAGTAACTTGGTTCTATCATAGTTACTAAGCAGCAATTTGCATCTCTACCTAACCCGAGTTCAAAGATAGATGGTCTATGGCAAAGAGGGATCGAGGTTTTACTCCCCACTACTAACGGTCCCAAGATCTGCATCATGGCGGCCCAGTAATACATTATAAAATTTGGGATACCCCAACCCCCCAGGTTTCTTGGAAGAATCATTTTCTTATAAGCTCTTCTAGTTCTTCGATATCCCCACAGAAATCTTGAACACATCCTCTCCAATTGAATGAAAATTGACTTGGGAAATTCTATAGGGATTGTTCTAAATAAGTACAAATATTTGGGGAGAACTAACATTTTTAGAACATTGCATCTACCATGGATAGAGAGATGCAAATGATCCAGGCGTTCCAAAGTTGCATTGACCTTCCCAATCACTGGGAGCATATTCAAAGCAGGAATTCTATCCACGGTTGGAGCGATTATTATTCCCAGATATGTTGCCTCTGATGTTATTACTACATCGGTCGGAGGGTCCTTACCGGAATAGAGTACCTGCGTTTTTTCGATGTTGAGTTTGTAGCCTGAAAATTGACCAAACTGTGCCGCTAGTTCTTTTATTATCGGAAGAGCGGTTACAATATCACTGGAAACTATAATAAAGTCATCGGCATAGGCAAGCGCTCTATACTTTAACTCACCAGCTTTAATGACTAATATCTTTATGACCGTTTATTTTTTCCAAAAATTAATCAATATATAGAGCAAACAGGAGGGGGGAGCACGGGCACCCCTGCCTTGTGCCCCTCTCTATATTAAATGGAGCAGATTTTAACCCTGAGATTCGTAAAGAGGCCGTTGGATTTATATATAACGTCTTGATTGACTGAATAAACTCCGCACTGACGCCTTTCCAGTGCAAAACCTCCCACAAATACTGCCACGAGACCCTGTCGAACGCCTTTTCGGCATCCAACAGGATCACCCTAATGCTGAATCTGTTGCCTGAGTCCAGTCCAAAAGGGCAATAATCTTTCTGACATGGTCCGCAGTATCCCGTCCTGGGATAAACGCATGCTGGAAGATAGAGACAAGAGGGACAACAACGGCCGCTAATCGCTGAGCTAACATTTTAGAAAAGATCTTACTGTCTGAATTTATCAGCAAGATCGGCCTGTATGATGATGGAAAGAGTGCAGGCTTGCCCTTTTTTAAAAAGACAATAATCATGGTTTCTCGCCATGATTCTGGTGCCATACCACGTTGAGCATCATGGAATAGAATCATGAGTTCTGGTATAAGCACCTGACAAAGTTCTATAAAATTCCAATGGGATGCCGTCTGGACCCACTGCTTTGCCCTTAGCTAGTGATAATATTGCAGCCTCCACCTCCTCCAAAGTAACGTCTGCTGCCAATAGCACATTTTGATTGTTTTACATCTTATTAGTTACAACATCGCTACCAAATTCCTTCATTAGCCCTCCTATATTGGTTGTTACATCCTCTGTATAAAGGTTTGTATAATAATTACAAAAGACCTTCAAGACTTCATCTGGAGTATCCTGTATCCTGCCTTGATGGTCCTGAATCATACATAGGCTTTCCTGTTTTCAGTTTCTATTTTTGGTAAATTCTGGTAGGGTTTTATCAGTGTTTTCAATACCTTAAAAAACAGTGTTTATCAGTGGTTACAAATTTTCGCGCAATTAAGAACAATAGAAACAGTGTTTTTCCGGTGTTAATGGAACGTTTTGCTTTTATTATTGCTTGCTTTCTGCCTTGATAGTGCATGTGTATAGACAGTGTGCATACAGGGTGTATGAGGTTCAAATATATTTAAAAAAATCAAACTTATTGTAGTGCACCATACAATACTTCTTTAGTGAGTCTTTGGTCATGCACACTCGCTCTTTCCTTCCCATGTAAATATTTATCTGTGAAAAGGCCCTCTGAACATTGGCACCTGAGACAGGCAACGCCAAAACAGCCAGTACACAATTTGCCCTCAGTTATTGAAGCGGTCAAATATTAAGCAGTTCTTTACAAAGTCCGGAGAAAATTCCTATTTACGGAAAAGATCTACAACTTGTACAGTGAGACTTCATTGACTTCAAATGCCATGGTTGATGAAGGGACATGTCTATTCATCATTGCCAGTCATTTCTCATGCACTGTAAAATGAAATTTCCTGAATTTCTCCTCAGCATTTCTGTGCTTACCAAGTGGCAAGAATTCTAACATGGAACATCTTGCAATGCCAAAGTCACTAAAAGTGACGTGTTGCCAACTCACGAGGAGATGTTTCACATCTACACTAATTACGCTGAACACTTGGTAGACAAGGGTGTTTTCAGACTCTAGTTTCTTTTTATTATGTTCACTACAGCAATCATGTTTTCCTATAAAAATCTAAGAATGCAGTAGAGTGTACTTCTTTTCACATCAGTATAAATATGCGACCAGAGATACTCACATTACTTGACTTTTGGCATCATCACTAAGCACAAATTCTGTCAACGGTCGCCACATGCATAATATAGCATTCATAGCCTCTAGGACTGAGAATCACTGGCTGAATGACACAGTTGGGATTACTCTTTTATTGATGCCACACAAAGCACAAAATGAGAAATATTTGCGTTTTAGTTCCCGTGCATAATAAAACAGTGCACCAGAATGGACTACAAAGTGAATAGCATTCTTCACTAACTCTGAAGATTGTAAAAATGCTTTCACCATACCATCTCGCAAGTATCTCTTACAGGGAAACACAACTTTTTCATATATGTAGCTGAATTACTGCAAATGCAAACAATCTCCTCAAATCTTTGTTGAACTTGGTAAGAACTTTTAGCAGCAGCATTCCAAGTGACACTGCATTCCATGTTTTCCAAACATCTCGTGTCATGTTTTCCCAACTATCCCAGATGCTTGGTGACATCATTCTTTTCACATATACCAATCTCTACACATTGCATTGAATTTTTAAACACTAGGTTGTATGGGAATTCACCTACTATAAAAATTGACTCGGTAGAAAAGGGGCTGATCTATCAAAGGGTTTCACCCATTCTTTGTCTGTGGGTAAATGTGACGGTACATATTGGGAAAGATTTGTATGAAACCAGCCATTTTACCTATCAGTGAAAGAATCAAATGTATTTCCTGATTCTCTACAGTTTATAAAATAATTAAATAAGACCTAAAACATGCTTCTAAACCCTGCATCATTAGACCAAAGACCACAAAACGGAAAAAAGGAAGAAGAAACAATATTTTAGTGACATCCCTAAACAACAGAACTCAAGCAGAATAATGTTAGCCCAGTCTTTCTTGCTGCTGCCTTATGTAACAAAGTTGCATTGTATTGACCCCTCCAGGAAGAAATTGAAATGACTCTTCATTCACCTCTTCCTTTCATTGAATGCCATTTAGTTTGTGGTTGCAAATGTGTTTTTTCAGTGTTTATATGTTTACACTGGTGAAGGCTATTTTCCTTTCTGTGGGGTTTTATCAGTTATTATAGGTTTAAACCTAAAACCGGACAGCCTAATCATACATATTCGATTCTGTATTTTCCTTTGCTGAAGCCTCTTAGCTAGTATTCTACCCGCATCTTCTCCTGCTTCGTAAACCTGAGTTCTGTGTATGGCCAATTTTGCCGCAGTCTTTATTATAAAATGTTGGTGAACTTTCATTTTCATAATAGCGATAGCCTTTAAAGTTTCATCAACATTTTGCTGGTGAATCAGTTCTTCCATAAAACGGATTTCTAAGAACCTAAGCTGTTTCATTTCCTCCTTAATTGCCATAAGTGATTTTCTTTGTTTAGTTATCGAATCACTCAGTGTTCCCCCCCCCCCCCCCCCCGCACACCCACTTTAAATGTGTCCCATACCATGGGATCCGAAGCTGTACCCCGATTTGATCTTAAAGAACTCCGGGATCCACTCACACATAAGTTTGCAATATTCAGGGTCTAACAAAAGATTGCGCTCAAAGGTCCAGACCCTTGGGTGTGTTTTTATTCTAATATTGAGTTCAAGTGCCAGCGGATTATGGTCTGAAATTATCCTCTGCATAATCTCTATTTTCGCATTTGCCACTATATTTGCCTAAATTAAAAAAATATATAAATGAACATGTTTCTTATGAGGGTCTGAATAAAAAGTACTGCCAGGGACGTTTCTCTTCTGGGCAAACCATACGTCTACAAGACCGAACTCTTCGACAATGCCCTAAACACTTTAGTCTTCTTACCCATATATGGGTTATTTCCCATAATAACAAAAACCCCCTCCAAATGGAGATTGAAATCCCCGCAGAAGATATGGGGCGATGGCCAAGCTACCAGTTCAATACTTAAATGATATAGCACCTCTGGGTCGTCCAAATTAGATCCATATACTGAACAAATTGTACATAAAAAACCATTAACCACCAATTCAACAATTATCCATCGCCCCAGGGCATCCTCTTTTACCCGCTTACAAACTCCTAGCCCGTACCTCATAAGAATTGCTACCCCTCTAGTATTAGAACTTTGTTTGGTGCATCCTAAGATTTCCATACCAAGATCGGTAAGCCATCTGTGATTATTCCACGCTATATGTGTTTCTTGTACACATAACAAATCATATAGCTGCATCCGCAGCATCTGAGCCATCACCCCCCTTTTCCTTTTGTCATTTAACCCGCATATGTTCCATGAACAAATAGACAATCGAGCCATATACTTTAAAGGCTTAAATCAGCAAAATTGACCGAACACTCTAGGCTGTCCTCCATGACCTCCAAACAGCAGCTCAAGTATATTATATTAGAATCCACATCAAAATCATAAGTACCATAAACATTCTAATTGTCAACCGTTCCCACTGCCCCTCTGTGCCTCACCCCCCTGCCCGCCACCTCTTCTTCGAGCCGGGACTAAGGTTATGCTGTGGTGGCATTTTTGTCAGTCTTCGTACGGCGGAGCTATCGGAGCCAGTGCGCGGACGGGAGGCAGCCGAGGGCGGCTCGCCCTTCTAACTCTGCGGCTGCGGTTCCGGTGGCGGAAAGTCTGCGAAGTAACTGAGCAGCGGCGAACAAGATTAATGGCCCCAAAGGGGAGTGGGAAGGGCGCTAAGACCCGGGGCACTACCGCAACAACAAATATGCCAGCAATTTCAACCCCCCCCCTTCATGTACGGAGAACGGGCAGGCTGTGCTCGCAATGGCGGCCGACTGTGGATCACGGGAACCGGCGGAGACAGAGTGGGCGGAAACTGTTTGTTTCCTCCTCTCCTATCAGCAAAGACATGCTCCGAAATTGCAACTAGGATTTGGGAAGCGGAGGAAAGGATTTCTGCCATAGAAGATCAAATAGTGCAGCAGAAGGCGTCGATAATATCCCTCCAAAATCTAAGAGATGACACTAACTGGAAGCTAACTGATTTAGAGAATCGCTCCAGAAGAAATAACTTACGTGTTTTGGGCATTCCAGAGGGACGGGAAGGGAAGGATGTTAGGCAATTTGTTATTGAGGTATTCTCTGAAGCATTTCCTGATCTTAAACATTGGAATCTGGAGACAGAGATTCTAAGAGCACATAGATTTCCTTTTTTTCTAAAGGGTGGAGCAGGAGGGCCTAATGAAAACCCTAGGGCAATACTCATTTGTTTGAATAATTATTTGTTGAGGGAGGCACTGTATGACCTGGCCAGGCCAGACAGGAAAAGGACTGGTAAGGGGTGTGTTTTGTTTTGTCCGTCCAGATTTCTGTCAGGGGCTTTGCCACCTTTAGCATCCCTGCAACAACAGGGGGGAAAGGGGAGACCATCGGGAGGGCTTAGTATTTGGGTGGGAGTACACCTAGGCTGTACGGCCAAACAGATTGACACAACCTCTAATGATATCTTGTGTGTCATTCTGTATTTCCCTTCAAAGATCTCTATGGTCCTTCTAAATGTGTACTCTAGACCAGTCAGCAAGGAGTCAAAAACATTGGAAGATCTAAATATTTTTTTTGGCACCATTGCAGATGAACATATGGTGATTCTAGGAGGGGATTTTAATTGTCAGTTCGAGCCACTTGAGGGAATGCACTATGATAACCATTACGATGAGGATAAATACTGGGCTATTCCGGAGACTAGGTGTCCGCCGGTTAAAAAATGGTACCCTCTGGTGTTGCAGATGAACTGTCTTGTCCTGAATCACTCCTTAAAAGCTTGTAACAGTAGAACACCGTCTGACACTTCCTGCAATAATACCTTCCATAGAAATGATCGAGGTTCTTTATTGGATTATATTTTAATTGACTCTAAATCCTGGCACAGGCTAATCGATTTTAAAGTTATATCACGGTTTGATAGTGATCACAATGCCCTAGTACTTGAACTCAATGAGCTTAATCCTAGGAGTGTCACAAGTACTTATAACCCCATCGATGATGGGCTGACACACTCAAACTGCAGGAGAAGAGTACGCAGGTCGGATATTAGTCAGTCACAAGCCAAACTTAGCGCCCTTTATGAAGCTATGATTCCGGTGCTTCTGACTGCATCTAACTACATTTCCCTCAATGGGGATAGAATCAATCCCCAGATGGCCACCATGAATCATGTCAAACTAGGAGAAGTCACATTAGACTTTTTTTTTTCCCTTCAAAAATCAACAGGCCAAACCGGAAGATCCCCCCCATCCATGGTATAACGAGCAGTGCCGCAAATCCCAAAAAACCTTGGTACTGTCTATTAAGGCTAATGACCGTCCCTTAAATCATCAAGAACGGCCTATAAGGCCGCAGTTACCGAGGCTAAAAAAGGGTGGGAATCTGATAAGTGGGACATTTTGAGAAGTTCCTTGGGTTCTAGGGACATGAGGATCTTCTGGAAAACTTAACGTAGGTAGCTCTGGTATCAAACCACCAATAGAGCCGAATCTGGATGCAGAGGTCTGGCGGGATCACTTTGAGGCCCTTTATTCAAGGGGAGAGACACTGGAAGAAGGGGCAACTAATGGATGCTCTGTGGGGTTTGATTATCCGACCCGAACAGAGCTCTCCAATGATAACGATGGTGAAATCCCCAGTATAACTCTAAATGAGATCAGCGGTGCTCTTTCTAAAATAGCCCCAGGCAAAGCCCCTGGATTAGATAAGATCCCTGGGGATTTATTTTGTAGAGAACAGACTATATGGGCGCCATACCTTTGGGTGTTATTCAACGCAATACTCCAAGGCATGAAGATCCCTGCCAATTGGGCTGGGGCCGAAATAATTCCCATACACAAGAAGGGCTCACCGTTGCTGCCAACCAATTATAGGCCATGTACCCTTATTAACATTCTGCAAAAAACATTTGCGCTGGTGTTGCTGCTTAGGCTGCATAGCTGGATGGAGGAACAGAAAATACTTACCCCCCTACAGGCAGGGTTTCCAGAAAAAATGTCCACACTGGACCAAATCCTCAGGCTACAAATATTATACTGGAAGACCGTATGTTTGGAGGGTGGCAGCCTCTACTTAATATTTGTAGACCCGAGGTCAGCTTTTGATTTGGTCCCTAGAGAAAAACTGTGGGCAGTTCTTCAGGAGATGGGGGTTCCACCATATCTATCCCAAGTTATTAAACGGCTCCACGAGGACAATTATGCCCAAATCAGGTTTGGCAAGGAGGGAAAGCTAACCGCTCCCATCCCGATAAATCGTGGTGTTCGACAGGGTTGTGTGCTTGCCCCCACTCTTTTTAGCCTCTATATTAATGGTCTAGTAGACTTTCTGCTTGCAGAGAAAGATCTTGATGCCCCTAAGTTGGCATCACGCAAAATCGCTGCAATGATGTTTGCCGACGATACCTTATTAGTCTCTAAATCACCTATGGGAATCCAGAGGGTACTCAATAAATTTGAAGCGTTCTGTAATGAGAGAGGATTATAAATTAATCTACAGAAAACCAAATTTAACATCACTAAAAGTACCCGAGCAAATCCTACTCTAAGCAGTATACCCCTCGAGAGAGTTTCCTCTTTCGATTATCTTGGCATCACCATCACAGAGACCATGGATTGGGGGGCACAAATTAAAAAATCAACTCTGAAATTGGAACAATCGTCAGGAGGCCCAATGAAGGTTTTTCGCAAGTCCAGCCACAAACCGGTTAGCCCTGCTATTGAAATATATAAGGTTCAAGCAAGGGGATGGGCTTTATATGGTGCTGAATTATGGGGCCATTGTAGCTCTGACAGCCTCACCCGGAGAGAAAACAACTTTCTTAGACAGTTGTTTAACCTCCCACAGAGCACCCCTCTCACTCCGCTCCGATTAGATCTGGGTGTAAGGGCAAATGCCGAAGAATCTAATCTCAGACCTCTTTTATATTGGCGGCGTCTGTGGGTCACTCCAGAACTTGCAGTGTACAGGGAGGAACTAAAATAGGTGATGAATCTACGGGGGCGGGTAAGCTCCCGTGGCTTGCGTACATACAGCACATGACAGCTAGTTTGGGGCGGGATGATCTCTGGGGTGACCCAGAGCTCGCCTGCTCCTCACTTTCAAGGAAATTATTAAAGGTCCACTATGGGGAGTTCAATCTAGCACCGCTCCACAGTAACCCCCTAATAGGCAAGTTGACCTCAGCTTTTGTAGAAATTAAAGATAGATAGAACTTTGAGCCGGCCTTGGATGATATCAAGCCGGCAGCTGCAAGAAAGCTTTTTATTCAATTCAGATATTGGTCCCTGCCTCTTCGCTCTTTTACACACAAATGGGGGGGGGGGGGTCTGCACGCTTTGAAATGCCCGGCATGCGACTGCCACGCGGAGACAGTCCTTCACGTGTTTTTTAGTTACCCCGTATATCATAAGGCAAGAAAGCGTTGGTTGGTACAGATTTGCAGAAACTTGGGAACCAGGAGTTGCTCTGAGGCCTTCAGGATTCTGAAACATGACTGTAGCACCCCGATAGTATACTCAGTAGCAGGATTCATTTTTTCCATGTGGTGTACCCGCAGAGCACTTTTAAAATTATCTTAAATAGTACAGACCATGGCTCTGCACAAAGGAAATGGGGTTTTTTCTTAAGGACCTCCTTATATTATTGGCAGTCTGTAAAAAGTATGCATCCATTGACCCGTTCTGCACATAGGCCTTATTGTCTAATGACTAGCTGTACCTGAGTTATGTATTCAGTGTTTGGCATCACGCCTCTGGAGAAACTGACTTTTTAATCAATATTTGTTTTAACTATTTATTTACTATGCATTATGCACTTTTAAATGCTAGTACTGTTTTTCGCCCTGATTAATTTATTGTCATACTAGATGTGATTATTTCCTGGTGAAATAACCCGAAATGAGGGCACCTTATAGTTATGGCAGGCAATACTTTTTTTTACAAGTATTTGCCACATATAATGTCCATATAATGTTTTAATTAAATCTTTTCTATGTAGTATCTGAGACTATGTTTTAGGATAAATTGATCTTTTAAATTATTTATTCATTTTGCACTATGCACTTTCAAATGTGAGCACCGCCTCCTGTCCTGACCAATCCACTGCCATACCCGAAGCGATCAGTTTATCTGGTGAAGTAAACAGATTAGAGGACATCCTAAAACTGTGTTAGGCAATCTTTATCGACTAATATGTATGCCAAGTTATGCCTACTCTTGTTTAAACAACTGTCATTGTTATTTGCACTTTTAAGGTCATACTGACCGAAATAAAGTTTTTATTGATTGATTGATAATGTCTTTATGGTGAAGATGCTATTGATTTATTCTGCATTATATAATAATCATGGTTCCAAAAATGTGCTGATAACTGCTAGCTACTCTGATGCAAGCATGGGAATCTATGAAAGTTCCAATACTGGAGTAAGAAAACAAGTTACTTACCTCTAACTTTGGTTCTCCAGTATTGGAAACTTTCATAGATTCCCATGCGACCCACCCACCTCCCCTGGGAAAGCTCAGCCTCTTATGTATTCAGTGGTTTGGTTACACAACGGCTTCGAAAAATCGGAGGTTCTGAGCTTCTTTCAGGAGGGGTCCAAGGGGTGAGGCCAATCTGATTGATTGGTTCATTTTCGTTTGGTCTCTTTTACAAAAAGTGGTTGATAGGATGCAAAACAAGATTGGGCCTAGGCCTGAGTTCTGTTTTTAGTGATGTTTCCTATTGCTTTTTTATGTATACCGGGTACTCCCATTCTGACGACGGGGAATGATACAAGCATGGGAATCTATGAAATTTTCCAATACTGGAGAACCAAAGTTACAGGTAAGTAACTTGTTTTCTTATCCATGAATTGACTTCCCATCAAAAATCACAAAGGACTTTTTTATTTACATGGCAGTCTATTGCCAGTCTTGGAGCTTTGTAGCAGTGTAAGAACAGATGTCTTCAAATCCATTCTTTTCCAGTGAGATTTGTGAGGATGAGAGACAAAGGTGAGCCCACCTGTTACCCATGTATGGTAACAAGCCAGACCTCAGCATGTACACAGACCATTCAGAGGTTATACCAACTCTGTGTGGGACACTGTAGAAGGACATTGTGCGAAAGTGGCTTTGGAGGGAATTAATTTTGTTCCAGAGAAGGTGAATAGGTCGAATATCCGGAGGGGAAACCGAATGAATACATTTGTACTTTGTTCACAGAAGATGGGATTATTTTTCGGTGGACGTTAAGAATGGATTTTACCTCTGTGGCTGAAACCGCTTTTGTCTGTGTTCTCTCTATTGATGAATCATATTGAAAGGGGAATAGGAGATTTCTGCCTGTTTGTCAGTTTGGGGTTGGGGGGGGGGGGGGGGGAGGTGTATTCTCTCAGCCCCCCCTTCCAATTATAACATGCAAGTTCTCCATCATGTACACTTAGCTAATATTAGTAACCACTGAATATCTCCACCCAAGTTCTAGATCCTGTAGGAGAGAGCAAAATTCTTGTAAAAAACCCTCAAATTATTAAACCATGTGTATCCAAAGGCAGAATTAGCTTTCTGTCTCCTAATCACAAACACATAAATATATTCAAAAAGATGTAGCATAAATAATTGTGTATTCATCGCTTATGCTTACATTTTTAACACGGTTACAAGAATGTGTAGGCAAAATGGGGTCCAGCGCAAGAACAAGTACCCAGAAAGGTTTTCTTTCTGAAAGCATTTCATTGAGTGCCACACTAGTGTCTATCTTCTTTTACAGAGGACTCATGCTGGCTGCCTGACTCTATGGAAGTCGTCCCTGAACGCAAGGTTACTTAATCTCACCCATGTAGAATATGCAGTCATGAGGACGTAGGCTAGACCCTGAGCTCTTTGTCCAAGCGTTTCAGGTCAAAAACCTCTGCACAAATCAACAATACAGCCACTGTTTCTTACCTCGGATACTATAAAGTGTGAGAACTTTTGCTCTTTCCAAGAGGGTTGATTGGTATGCTGAAGGGCAATACCCATAAAAGCTCCTTTAAAGGCACAGTGTCCCTCAACAGAAAAATGAGTGAAAAGAATCCCTGGCCAGCACCTCATGAGTGTTGTGTGAAACCGGGATTATTTGAATGTCTTTGAGAAATGGTTTACCCCTGTGGTAGGCTTATTTGCAATACAAAATGCAAGGTTTTGACCCCATGGCTCCCAAGAGGTTCTGGTTGGCTTTGCTGAGAGCACTCTTTTTAAAATATGATCTTGGATGATGAAGAATATTTGTCTGCATTTTTTTGATCTCTATCTCGCCGGGGCATCCGCTAACCCTTTGGTTCTGTTAGCGCTATCTTGTATCAGACAAATCTGGTAGTAAACCTGGTTCACTGCTGCCAAGCACAAATGTCTGCCTCAGAAGTAACCAGCAACAAAAATAAGTTGCTCAATCAAATAATAAAGATTATCTAGTACATTGCCAATGGTACCATTTTTATCCTATAGAGGTAGTTATGCCGTAAGTTTAGCGCATCAATGGGTTTATAGTGCTTACAGGTTATAGCTAAATACTTAACAGGTGCTGTTTTTATGTTACATAATTTGTAGCACTTTCTTACATGAAGCACCAACATATCTCATATACAATGAGAAGTAAAATATCTTTTTTACTGCTTTTGAGAAAAATTATGCAATTTACCACCCTAATAACGGAGCCCATATACAATGTAATATATTGTTTTCTGAGCTTATTTGACTACCAAAGGTGCCTAGTTACAAACATGATTTAGGATTTTTATCTTCAAAGTATGCCTTTGTAAGTTTGATTCATGCTGACTACATTGATTAACCTTTTGTAGGAAACAAAACCTCTCAGCACACACCTAAGATAGTGGGGGTTACTTCCTAAATACAACCAGGACAATGAGTGGTTATTAGTATCTTAGTTCATAAAAAAGGGCGTTCTCATATTAGGGCCTTTACTCGCCTATTTTTTTCTGAAGGGAAAGTGCAGTTTCCCACTAAATAAGTATAGATAATGTTGCACAAAATAGTCCTATGTCCTTTGCATTCTGAAGATTCTGGGCTTCTGAGGTAATTTATTCCAGGCAAAAGTGACTTAAGACCTATCCTGTCTGTTCAGCAGCCACAAATATAAGATTATTTATATGACGCATAAAACAACATGTATGTGAACTTGTTCACTTGGTATGTCATTAGAAGTCTGGTATCTGTGTGTTTGTTGGTGTTGAGAAGCTGAGGCCATGACCTGACACCAGTAGCAAATTAGCTTTCTGTACCTGGGCATCACTTGCTTCTTTTATGCTGATATTTCAGGTTCACTAAATCATGCTGCTAGTAAGAAGCTGGATCTGGAAGCTTGGTTCCCAGGCTCTTCTGCATTCCGCGAACTTGTTTCCTGTTCGAACTGCACAGATTACCAAGCTCGACGGTTACGGATCCGGTTCGGACAGACTAAGAAAATGATGGACAAGGTTGGTATCTCTGAACAAGTGTGGGGTTTGTTTTCTGGCTGGACATGACTGCATACTCTTCAGTAGTAAAGATGCAGGTTCAGTAATTTTTCTTAAAGTGATTGTCAGAATGAAACATTACTACTTGATGAATGATATAGACTTTCTAAAAATAAATGAGAACCATTCAGTCAGAATTTGAATTTTATCTGTAGTGGAAGCAGTACTAAGCAAGAGAGAGTTCTCACCTCTTAAATGTACTGTTTTTTTAATATTGCAGAGCATTGACAGTGGCATTGTTCAGATTGGATTTATAACAAACTGTAGTACAACAATTCCATACTGGAGTTTTTTTAAAAACTTTTTTTAAAATTAAAGTTCCATAGCAGCAAGGTACAAAATACATAACTGAAAACCTAAATCAACACATCCATTATTAATTATAATAAGTCCAAATCCTGGCAAATACCCCCTGACATCACAATAGTTTGAAATACAAACTGAGTTGCAAAGGATACAAAGAAAGAAAAACATTCCTTACCCTACCATATAGTCGTTCACAACCCCCCAAATCAATAGCCCTAATTTACCTTTTTCTACATCATTTGACAGCATATATTCCATATTATATACATTGAAAAACTTGGCGCGCCACATCTCGAAAGACTGGGCCTCTTGTTGTAACCACATTGAAGCAATTGTTAACTGAGCGACCGCCATGGCCATAAAAATTAAATAGCGATATTTATACAACGGCTTCCCCTGACGGAGGTCTTCCCCGATTACAAGCAACATCATAGATTGAGAATTCTTTACATGTACCCCGGTTATTTCTGACAAGAGCCTCTTTATAGATTCTATCAGAGAGACTAATGCACTACAGACGAAAAACACATGCAAAATGTCTGCGCTGTCCTGTCCACAGCGGAAACATTTCCCATCATGCTGGCCTCCCAACTTCATAATTTTAACAGGGGTATGATACAAATTGAATAACATTTTATAATGTTGACTTTTTAAATTAGTTGCCAGAAAGATCCTCCAAGCCAACTCGATTGATTTCTCCAATGAAATTTCCGGGTCCCCCAGCCAAGTTCTCCATTTAATATTATACTTTTCTAAATCGTCGGTTCTGCCTTCTAGTAGCGTTTTATAGATTGCCATAATATTGCCCTGTCGCCTAATAATTTCTTCAATGTTATACTTAGTAATGGTAATAGGGTGTTTTCCCAAAAAGTCCCTTACGTGCAAGTATTTTAAAAAATGGGTTGAGGGTAGATGAAATTTCTCCGCCAACTCCGCAAATAAGTATAGTTGCCCGTCGGCCTGATACAGATCGCCAAGTTGAGTAATCCCCTTCTCCAAACTGATGCCAGTGTTCTTTTAAAGTAGCTGCCATCCACTCTTTTGAAAAGAAAATGCTGCACCTCTGACCCTAGAATCATCTGATAAATTGAGTGGGCTTCAGCCAAATTACTAGTCTTTTCTCCGGTCAACAAAATGCGTGCATTGACCAAAATACAAGAATAATAATAAAAAGCAAAATCGGGTATAGACCATCCTCCTCTTTCTCGAGGTAGGGTCATATATCGGACAGCTCTACGAGGTTTCCCCGGGGCCCACATAAACCTAGCACAGAGTGATTGTAATACTGTATTTGTTTAGTAGATAGCTCCAAAGGCACTGCCCTAAAAAAATACATAATCCGGGGTAACACATTCATCTTCAAAACATTAGCTCTGCCGACTTATGACAAATCAAGGTTCTCCCAGCTTTATAATGAGCATTTTACTCCCCATATAATATCAGTCCAATTGACCTCAACAATTTCTTGAACAGAGGTACGGGTCTTAATACCCAAATATGTAGCATCCCTGACGAGCCTAACGTCTCTATCCAATGCTTGGGTTGTACATAGGATTTGCATTTTGGCAGTATTAAGTTTGTACCCGGACGCTGCCCCAAAAATCTGTGCTATAGATTCTATTTCGGGTATTGCTAGACGCGGATTGGAAGTAACAATCGCAATATCGTCGGCGTAAGCCATTACACAAAACCGTTCTTGTTGTACAATAAAAGGCAAGATCTTTTTACTCTGTTCTAACATAATAATAGAAGGGTTAATATACAAAGCAAATAAAAGTGGTGAGCATGGACACCTTAAGCATATCATTTTTAATCTCCTGAAAGAAAATCTTAAAAACTTCCGAGGGGAGTCTATCCGGTCCCGCCGCTTTCCCTATTGCAAGAGAATTTATGGCCTGTTCTAATTCATCCAAGGACTCGTCCAGCATTTCAACGTCCGCCTGAGCCAATTGGCCCCACAGTGAGGCTGAAAGATCCATATCCATCAAAGAACCCCCAGTATCATCCCCTGTATAAAAAACATAAAAAACTTTGAGAATTTCCTGAGGGTCAGACACAATAGCCCCAGCTGAATTTTTAATCCCCGTTATTTTTTGTTCGGCTTCTTTTATTCACAATTTCTGAGCTAAACACCGTCCCGTGGCCTCCCCATATTCATGGCACTCTTTTCGAAACGTTTGGTATTTTAAGGCAATCTCTTTACTCCATTCTAAATTTATTTTAGACTTACATCCATCTAAATTGTTCTGAATAGCTGCAGTATTATATCCTGCTGATAGCCCATTAGCTAATTCCTCCTCAGCTATCTTCAGCTCATTATATAAAACTTGCAGAGTTTGCTTTGTTAATTTAACTTTTAAAAAGGCAAAATTCTGTTTCCCCTCTAAATCCCGCTTTAAATGTATCCCATACAAGACGCCAAGTGTCGATTAATCTGAAAAAATTATTTTATCCAGGTCTTCATATGGTCAATAAACTTTGCATCCATCAGATGCTTCCTGTCAAATGTAAAGGTTCTCAGGACTGCATACTGCCCAAGCGCCGGTATGTCCACTACCACAGGTGCGTGGTCCGAAGTCACCCTTGGATACAAACACATTTTAAGCCCAGTAAACAATAATGAAGATTGAAAACAATAATCAAGGCATACAAGTCTCTTGTGGGGATGTGAGTAAAACGTATAACCGGGGACTTGTCTATATAAATTACTCCAAACATCAAATAACTCATGATCAGTTAATAGTTGAAAGAGAGCCTTGCTTACCCTAGGTTTCCTACCTTTGTAGTTCCTCCCACCATTTTGAAAATCTTCATACGTCAAATTTATATTTAAATCCCCACACAAAATTAGCGGAGTGGGCCATATGGCAAGCTCCCCATCAGATATTCCAATATTGGGGCCATAAATTGTACAGAGGGTAAATATTACTCCCCCTGTGCTACATTCCACAATAGCCCACCGCCCAAACATATCCGCCAATACCCGCCCAGTAGTTTGAATAAAAGGTCTTGCTAAAATTGCCACTCCTCTTGTCATATTTGATTGCCTTGAAGTTACTAATACTGTATATCCTAATTCTGCCAAAATCTTGCGTTTCGACCACGGGATATGCGTCTCCTGCAGACACACTACATCGGGCTGAATCACCCGTAGCTCTCGAGCCACCCTCTGCCTTTTATTATAATTATTTAGCCCACAGACATTCAGTGTGCATATTCGCAAATTCACCATAGATTCGAAATTACTATTCCTACAGGAGTATAAACAAATATTCTTGAAACTCTGTACCTTCCTTTGCTGCTATGGATCTTCCATTTTCCTTTTCTTGCACCACCCCAACCCCTCCCCTACCTCCCCCCCCCCCCCCCCCCCCATGGTTTAGGACTGCCAGTCCTAGCGATGACGTGCTCCCTACATCCAAAAGTGCCTCCCACACCCGTGAGATGTCCCAGCAAAAATAAGCTATTAAGGAAGTTTTACTCATATAACCCCCGAAACCAAGAAAAGGAGAAGAGCCTAAATCGGTAAATAACGCAGAATATTCCATTCTTATTCTCTTCCCCCATAATATAACATATGCTGTAGCTAGGATATTTAAACATATGGACACAAAAGAAGCTCCGAATAATCTCTTAATGCCTGGTCCCTCCGTATCCACCTTTGAGGGTTTGCAAAAAATTTTAGCAAGAATTTCAGAGGTAAAGAACCTAGTATTCCCTTTATGCACAATTTTCACTGTGGCCGGTTGCAGTAGAAAAGCTTGGGCCCCCTTAGCTTGAAATGGTAGAATGAGTTGTCGTAATTTCCAGCGTTTTTCTACTGTCTGATGACAAAGATCCGGCCGTACAAAAAATTCGACCCCCTTGCCAGCTCTTTTTCTATCGGGCGCGCCAGATCAGAAACCGATTCCCGTGCCAAAAAATTGTTAAACGAGATCAGAATAGCCCTTGGTTTAGAAACTCATGCGGTCTGGCCTGGCCGAGCCCGTATAGCAAAAGGAAAACTATGAGCCCTCAATACCTCTGTCTGCCAGGCCCATTGAGTTAATTCAGGGAATGCCTGAGTAAACAATTCAATAATAAATTTTCGTGGATCCTGTCCTTCTAGCCCCTCAGGAATTTGAAGGAC
Source organism: Triturus cristatus (assembly GCF_964204655.1). Taxonomy (NCBI): domain Eukaryota; kingdom Metazoa; phylum Chordata; class Amphibia; order Caudata; family Salamandridae; genus Triturus; species Triturus cristatus. The sequence goes on along the minus strand of NC_140579.1, from coordinate 555,878,835 downwards.
TCGCAGATTATTCCTCCGAACTCTATTCTCCAAATCAGTAAGTTTCCATAACATATCATCCTTCCCTGAACGTAAGGTCTCATTCATCACTTTTTGCACGGCAAGCTCATCCTCAAGACACGCAATTCGCTCCTCCGCCTCGGTGATTCTTGCAGTGAACTCTGAGCATGTCTTGACAATGCGGCGTATTACTGAATTCTGTAGTTAACAGCATACATTCTGTGTCCTCTGGCTTTCTAATCGTGTTTCCTCCCTGTGGGTCATTATTGTCTGATATATAAGATTCAGGGATACTTCTTCTGATGGCTCTACCGCTCTTCGTGCTACAGCATCAAACTCATCCGTCCCATCTAGGACTCTACCCCCTGATTTTTGCACTGGTAAAGGAGAATTACCAAGGTAACTAGAGTTCCCTGCTACAACTCTTTTCTTATGAAGTGTCTGTGGGCTCCCCTTCGATGAATCCCCTCCAGTTTCTTCAGGGGGTGTACTGCTATGCTCGCTCTACTCCATGAGGGTCTTTCCATTTTTCATCACCTCCTCACTAGACATATCCGAGTGAACCGACAATGAAAAAAACGTCTCTACGAGATCCACCAACTCTGCCTCCTTCGTTAGCGAGTCAAGACTGAGTGACTCTACACCATTACGTGCTCCAGCCAAGCCAGGGAAGCCAGTCTCACTTCTTTCCTCAATGCCATTGCCCATTTTCTGATGTACAGCTATGTCAGTATCATGGTTTACTGAGTCTGGAGAATCCCGCTCATTATTATTCACTCCTGCGGAGTTGTTTCCACCCTCCAAGCCAGCACCATTAACCAGGTCAATATTATTATCTAATGTAAGGTTATCCTCAGTCACAGCGGTATACTGGATAATCTCGTGTGCACCTGGGCTCTCCTCGACTGTTTCCTGATAATTCGGGAATTGAGCACCCAGTAACCCTAATCGTTCATCTATTTGGAGATTCTGAACACTCTGGGTGCCCTTTTTCCCACCTTTGCCTTGTGTAAATAATTGTGGGATGGTGCGCTTAACAGGACTGATCGTAGCATTGGCATTGGTGCCGGTGCTGCTTTCACCCTTAGCAGTACTGGAGTTTGGTGGGGTCTCTGATTCATGAATTGTAGTTATTCACTTATTGTATAGTTTTCAAAGGTTTTAACATAACATATTAAAATAGCAAAGTTAACAAGGATAGTGCTACAGGGTATTCATTTATTTTCTTGAACAAAATCATACAGACTCCCTTTATGGAGATAATAAGAAAAATTTAAGAAATGATTACTGTGTCTCCGCTCTCAGATATTAGAATAGCACAGCTGAGCCTCATCTATGAATGCCATTCAGAAATAATGTCCTTCATGGCATCCTTTTTTATTAAAAAAAATCGTACTGAGTAAGTTTCAATTATTTCAAACATTTTTAAACAACAAGAGTTAAATCTGAATGAAAGAGAACAGTAGTTTTTTTCTTATTTCATAACCTATTTCCACCCAGTTAGAAAATATCATATTGCCTTTGAATTGGAAAGATATTGGTGGAATATTTTTATGCATGAAAAATTTAAGGCTTTGAGCCCAGTATTTGAGGTATTTTAAAGCTCACACCTTAGATTCCTGTTCATGCACCTAATTTACAATAACAAACATGTAGGACTTAACACATGGTTTGATCATTTTGTTTTTTGGGAGTTTTCGTTGGTGGCTGTCTGAGAGCTCTCCATAATGACTGTTACTATACATAAGCAGTGCCTTTCCTTTAAATAGCATTTTCTTAAGAACAGGATTGGGTTACAAGGTAAAATAAAACCGGTTTTTCAATTAAGGCAGTCTATGTAAAGGTCCCATATTGTCCCTTTTATTAATGGTACACCATAAAAAGGGAACAGCCTGTTAGGGTCATATAGCCTGCCCCTGTGCTATGCTGGAATGCCCATCGATGTGTCTCCACTTTTCCTGAGGACTAATTGCAGAAACTGAAGGCAAAATGGGTTCTCAAAGAAATAGTCCACTCATTTAGAACAAATTCTTAGTACTACTTCACTGTATTTTTTTGTGTTTGTTTACGGAAATCCATAACGTCATGTGTTGGTATAAAAATCTACAGTTAGCAGATTTTTTTGGGCATATTGACAGCTACATATTTCTTTGAGCATCTTTTTTTTTTTTAAAAGATTTAGATTATTCAGATTAGAAACAAGCATTAGCCAAGACAATAGGTTCCACTTTTGGGACCTATTGGCTTTGACAGTGTTTTAAAACATGCTGCACAGCAACACCCAATGCTGTGCAGCGTGGGCCAAATGTTTCTTTTTTAAATGACGGGGACATTTTTTTCCCCTTTCTTTTTAGTTATGGATCGAGTTTGACCCAAAAAGATTTTTAAAAAACATGCATTGATGTTTTTTATTTTATTTTTTTTTTTTTTTATTTAATAATGTGAGGAAATGCAATACTGGGAATGGGGCCTGAAGCAATAAAAGGGCACAGGTGGGGCGTAAGCAACAAATGGGGTGCAGGTAGGGGAAGCAACATGGGGGATTATGTTGGGGGAAGCAAAGTGACCTACACAGTGCAAACTGAAGCGCTGGGGGGGGGCGAAAGGGCAAACGAGAGCAACATTGAGCTGGCGTAGAGAAGGCACACGGGCAAGAAATCAATGCTGGAGGAAGGGGGGGGGGAAGCACACAGACACATTTGTAGAGTGGAGAAAAAAAATTAATAACTCCATTTTTTGGGATTCCATTTTTTCCTGGTGTCACACTTTTGAGATGAATTCCTAACTTCATTATAGAAAGCACAGATTTCATATCAATTGAATATCTGCCATTTGTGGGCATTTGAATGCTGAAATCACCTTATGATTACAATGGACTGGGGCGCGCAAAGTGAGCCACCACAAATCTGTCCAGGAATGCTTGTCATACATATTGCTGGGCACCAGTGATGGTAAGGCAGGGGTCTAATGGCGATGTGTCCCACGTGTACTTAGTTCCATGTTGGCTGTTAGAAATAAATCTAGGTATACCGATTAATTTGCAGGAGTAGGATGGGTGGTGAACCAGGGAAACGTCAGTATGCTATGCTTCCTTGTGTGTGTTATGAGGAAATTTTATGTTTGCGGGATCTTTTAACTGTATAAAGATATAAATAATGCTTTTATGGAGTAGTTTTCTAATATGCTTCTACATTGCTGCAAGTGTTGTTGAGATCCATTTTTATAGATGCCGAAAAGTTTTCCTCCTGTATCCAGTGTACAGTTGTTTTGTTGCTGTAGAGCTGCCAGCTTCCTACATACATGCCTGTCATCTCGTGGGATGAACACAAAATTCGCATTGCTATATCTATCCATAGAGGCTAATCCAAGAAACTGGCAACATGCCAAAAAATACCAACAAGACAGAAGCTTTTGGGGAATATATATCTTTATCTATATATATATTTACAAAAAAAACATAGGTTTCAAGGACGTTCTAGTTAGTTGAACATTTGACTCGTATAAAACCAGAGAAATTCGCCTGTTATAGTTAGTTGAGCTAACTATAACTCGTGTGCCCGCAATGCACTGCTGATGTCACATATTACATCACTCATGACATGGTCAGTGACATCACTCATGACATCTCAAATGACATCACTCATGACATCATCCAGTGAATGTGTGTTTCTATGAAATGTAAATATGTTTTATATATATATGCCAAGGTGTATTGAAGAATGAATGCATTTACAAGTGCCTAAAGGAATTATTTTGTGTGTGTGACTGACTGTATAAGTGAGTGACTGAACGTGTCCTACTGAATTCATGGGTTAGTGACTAAACTGTGTAACAGTCTGTATTAGTCTCTCCATTGGTGTGTAAGCAACTGCATGGGTTGCTGAATTATTGATGTGTTGTTTATCTGTATGGGTCCCTGAGTGTCTGTGTTGTATGAGTCTGTGCATAGATGACTGAGTGGGTGATTCAGTGGTTGTATGGATTAAAAAGTGCATCTGGAAAGGGCTGTATGGGTGAGTTACTGTGTCTATAGGTGTGTTTGTGAGTGAACACATGTCTCAGTGGTATATATGTGACTAGATATGTTTTAAGCCACTATATGTGAGTGTTGGAGTATATAAATGAGTATACGTGAGACTAAGTTATTTCAAGAGTGGGTGTATAAATAAGTGTCTGCATTTATCAGTGATTGTATAAGACATTAAATATGTGTTAGTATCTGTTTAAATAAGTGATGTGGTATGTCTAAAAATAACGAAGTTGGTGTGTAACTGTATACATGATTAAATGAGTATGTGATTCATTCTTTGCATTACTGACTAGGCGTGTGAGTAACTGGATGAGTGGCAGCGTGTGACTGCATGTATAGATGTATGAGTGCATATTATAGTCCTCTATTGATGAGTAACTACATGTATAAGTGATTAGATGTGTGTGTAGACCTAGGAAATAGTGAGTGCTATGTAGTATATGGCATTCTTCTGTGTATGGTTTCAAAAAAAGTAGTCACCATTTTAGAATGGGTGTATCAAAGTTTATATTAGAGCATCAGTATGTGCATCAGAGTGTCACGTGGATGATGTCATGAGTGATGTCATGAGTGATGTCACTGACCATGTCATGAGTGATGTCATATGTGACATCATCAGCAGTGCATTGCGGGCTCGCTAGTTATAGTTAGCTCAACTTACTATAACAGGCGAATTTCTCTGGTTTTATATGAGTCAAATGTTCAACTAACTATAATGTCCCTGAAACCTATGTTATTTTTTTTTAGTGAATTTCTAAGGTTTTTTAAATGCTAGTTCCCAACTATAACGTCTGTAAAACCTATGGTTTTTTCAGTGAATTTCAAAGGTTTTTTAAATGTTCATTTCATATTTTAATGTTTATAAAACCTATATTTTTTTCTATTATATTTTTAAATATTTTGGAAATCTATTATACTTTTTGTTTTTAACTTTAAAAATCATGTAATGTTTTATATCTTCCTCAAAAAATATGTATTTTTTGGGGGGGGGGGGGGGGGGGGGGGGAAACTGCACTCCCATACCGGTAGCGTACCAAGCTCCATCACCACACGAATCCTATCCGCCATATTGCTAAACTCGTAAAGGATGCGCATTTCGTATCCGACGAGTTTGTGGCACCGCGTCCCGTGTAACATCATATACGCATGAAGTCACCCCAGGTACTACTTTGGTATCCGATGGGTACGCAGTACCAAGCCACGCGTTACGTCATGTACGTATGGGGTCACACCTACTGGGTCACAGACGTATAGTACCGTGCCGGGTACGCCATTCCCTTTTGTTTTTTTTTTTGTCTCAAAAGTATATCTAAAGATCTTTAAACAGTATATGAGAGCACTCGAAAATCTAAATTATTTTGTCAAAATCGCGTCGGGTGCGGCCTCCTTGCGCGCTCGGTGCGCAATTGCCATGTGACCTTAAAAAAAAGCATTTGATTGGTTCATTACATTTCCCATTGTAACAGTTGTACGACCCCACCCATTTTACTCATTCTCTCTACAGCGTTTGATGAGACGCCTCTTCTGCTTAGAAAGCTTTTTTGAAAAATGTTTTCCTGTATACACATCTTATACTACACACAACGATCATCTTGATCAATATTCATGCTCTGTACATTAGCCTTCCACATGTGATTGCCATGCATCTCAAACGTTCCATCAAAAAACAAATATGTGTTACACGACGCCATTGGTGTGTGTGTCTGCACATTATTGTGCTGCCTTTCGGCCTGGGTATTGCTGGCTCTAAGGGGCATCATCAGCCACGGGCAGACTGCACATCCTAGATCACATGCCATCTCATTAACGATAGTTTCCGCACTCCAGACACATGCTACACTAATCTAAATTGCACACTCTGCGAGGTCAAAACTACAAAAGAAACACACATAAGTACACTTCCTGGCCAGGCAGGAACTGAACAACGCCCAAGTCCCCGGAATAATTATTCACACCCCTACGCTGGCCTGGCGTACGCAAGCCCAGCCCACTTTGCGTACGTATAAATAGGATAACCACGACGCCACACGTCCCTCTTCTTCCACACTACCTCAAATGATTTGCCGCATCCACCTCGCATATCACAATGCGCAATAAAAAAAAGAAATGGATCCATGAGGTGTACTCCATCCTGGGAATCAACACTGGCTCTAAATTGTGAGCCCTACTGCCTGTCGTCTGCGAAGGGATCCATGAGGTGTACACTCTCCTGCAATCAACACTCCATCTGAATTGTGAGCACTGCTGCACGTAGTGTTTGCTCACACAACAATGACAGCAGGTAAGCAGAGCGGACTGGGTGCACAGGGCCTCCAATTGAGCGCGCTGCGGTGAGAGGGGTGGGGTGCTTCAGCCTAGCTGCGCAGGTCCGAACAAACAATATTGCCATGTGTTATGATGTGATCTTTGACCTTGTTCAGTCACATCTCTGTCTCATTTTAAAGACCTGCTATACCATAAGGTAGGCTTGAACCTACGGGCAGCGCTGCCCTACAGACACCTGTTTAGGGCGGGAGGGGTGGGGTGCGGTGCATCACCCTGAGTGCGCACGTGCGAAAAAGTGATCTTGCCGTGCTTAATGATGTGATCTTTGACCTCATTCAGTCACATCGGTCTAATTTTAAGGACCTGCTCGACTGTACTGTAGGCCTGAGCCAGCGGGCAGCGCTGCCCTACAGACACGTGGCGTTGGCTTTTAGGACACTAGTGAGCTCCTTACTAAGTGTACATGCACACAGGCTCCAGCCACTACATTACACGCGCACATTATGCTTCTAGCATGCGCTCTGTTCCTTTGTATGTGAAAGTTGGCATAACATATTATTATTTAACTCTGTGTATTCTCGTGCACTCCAACTCCTCTTTGAACCACGATTACCACGAACAGTTGGTAGATTGTACTTCAAAAACGAAGGATGCACTCAACTCCTATTTTCTATCAAGCTTGAAATAAACCTTCATTTACCTCCAGACGTTTCCACCATTAAATTATTTCTCCTTTTCAGACATTCCATTGATTGCCACAAGAAGGGCGGAGCAGTAGCTGACCCCGCAATGGTGCCCTGGCATTCTGACACCTTCCATCGTGGTATCAAGACACCGTCCCTGACCGGAGACCTGGTCTATCGTACAAACATACCCCGGACTAGGAGCTTACACCAACCCGTCGTGTGACACACCAGTGGTGGCAGGTGAGCAGTGAAGCCTCGGTGTGCAAGACCTACAATTGAGCACAGTGCGGGGGAAGGGGTTGGTATGCATTAACCTGGGTGCACAGGAGCATGCAAGCGATTTTCCCGTAGCTAATAATGTAGGACTATGTTATCAAACAACGGCGATAACATTACCACTTTAGCGACAGGAAACTGCCGCTAAAGCGACGATAAGGGGTTGCCCTTCACACCAGAACCTGGGCTTCTTAGGGAATTCACAAGGGGATTTTATCAACCCCTTAACGCCGCTTTAGCTGCAGTTTCCTGCCGCTAAAGCAGCGATCATGTTATCGCCCTTCCTTCATAATATGGCCCATAATCTCTGACCTCATGTATTTAATTTTAAGGACTTGCTGAACCACACTCTTTCTCGCAGACCCCAGCGTCCTAGACAAACGGGTGACGGAGGGTAAACACTAAGGGCTGGGTGCAATAGGCCAACGCTCTGTCTCCTCCTCCCTCTCTTCTTTTGACTCTCCCTCCCCTTCCACCCACTCCCCCTCCCTTCCATTCTCACTATGGTCCTTTCATTCGGACTACCTTTCTTTACTTCTTCCACATAGCATACATACTTATGTTTCATTTTTGTCTTGCAGGTTTCCTACGCTGCTTCCACAGGAGTCCAACCCATTTTGTTTTTATTATACTGTTCTATTAAAGTTACATTTCTATTTATTTCTGTTGTAATAAAGGTTACTTATTTTTTCAAATAAATAACTGAGTGTATAGGTCTTCTTTTTCTGACGACACTTGTCTATTGTTTGTTGTGAAAATCATCTGTTTATAGGAGATTTTAAGGACAACATTTAATATTAGAATGCACCTACCAAACATAATCTAACTGACTATTAGACAAATGAAGCCTGGGTAATTGTACAACTGCAAGAGTTCTACGAGTGTATCACTTTATGACACCATAAGTACTGCCCGTGTGATTACAGAACAAATAAGGCACTGCCTTGGACCACCGAGGCTTCAGGGACTGCCGAGGCCCACGCTGCATATTTAAATAAAGACCCGGAGTGTGGCGATCCCCGGACTTAAGTTGGCTTCGAACCCCCAGAACAATTAGTAAACAATACCCGGGAAGGTGGCGCTCCCCTAGGCTGCAAAACATCTCTGTGCCCTTTCGCGCCTAATTTACATGTGACATTAAGATCCCCAGTCCTACAGAGACCCCGCAATATAATAATTGGATTGGCCACGGAACATTACCCGCCTGAGGTCGCCCTCCCTACTACCATGATGCATTTGTTAGTATAAACGCATACTAACACTACTTACACACGTGTAAGCGACCAGAATGTAGTGAAGAAGAAGAGGAAGCGCAAAATCTAAATCCTACCAGAAGTCGGATGACCTAGTTCAAAGAGCCGGCGACCCTGGCATGAGTAGAAACAGCTACGCGAACAAAACGGGTCTTCAGCACAACGCAAGCAATTTTGAAATATTGCTGAGTGGTGCCTTCTTTTTACCTTCTCCCACTCGTCGCCAAATTTATGTAGTGAAGAGGCAGACAGCAGTGAATCCAATAAGTAGATTTATTACAAGAAAACAAGACACCTGAAACAACTACCAACAGGAGCAGACAGCAAAGCAACCGTCTAATCCAGCACCGTGTACAAACTCCGCAAGGTTCCCCTCATGACAGCCCTGCATTCTAACATTACATACTGAGGGCCAAATTATCAAGGAACGGCGTTAAAATTATCGCCGCTTTAGCGGCAGGAAACTGCCGCTAAAACGGCGATAATGGGCTTGATAATGTGCCATAGAGAATTCCAATAGAAGCCCATGTTCTCGTGTTAGCATGGACAGTAGTTCGCTTACCACTCCCTGTATGATATAAACACCTACTAACACTACTTGCACACGTATGCTACAAACACCAGACCACATCACTTTACAGCAATGACCTCACGGTTTAGACTCTCCGTTTCATACCCGAGTGTAGCACCATATCATATCACCACCATGCCACTCTGAGCAACACCGCACTTTCAGACCGTTAACAGTGATAACTACCTACTGGTGACCGCCAGTAGGTAATCAAGAACAAATTACAATAGTTCCTGGATTCTTTTAGCTTTCAAAAATTCTCTCTATTACTGTCTTTCTACTTTTCCATATAAATAGTTTTTTTTAATATTCAAGTACACATCGAAGTTAGAAATGCAACGTATTCTATCAAGACACTTTCTAGAACATTCTACAACACATGGAGGTTAAAAGTTCATAATTTTTTTTAAACCTAACGGTATTTTTTTGCAACATTTTCTCGAACATTTAACGGCACGTGCAGGTTAAAAGTTCACAATTGTTTGAAGTTCGAACAGTGCCTTTCAAATGCAAATATCAGTTTCCCCTAGAGATCCCACTCTTATTAGAACCCTAAGGCACAATTATAAAAGTGTAATAAAATTAAGGCGAGACGTGGTCTTAAACGAGTATTGGAATAACCTGGCTTGTGCTGCCAAACTTACTAATATAACAATTTTTGGCCTGCCACTAAGTCCCTGAGAGCTTTTTGGAATGCATCTACCCCCCCCTAAGTTGCAATATAACTAGTGAAGTGTGGGTTGCTCATTTCTCGAAAATATATGCCTCCCCGCCCCAATGCGAAGACACTCTGGAAAATGTTATGCCTACCCAAATTCAAATTTCTTTGATTGAGGTCGAGGAGGCAATATTCCAGAGTGCGGGAAATAAAGCCCCAGGCCCGGATGGGCTGCCTATTGACCTTATAAAATCAAGGCCAGAGTTCTGGGCTCCTGCTACTTAACGTTTTTAACAACTTAATCACAACAAAAATCCCAAATACATGGTCCACATCTATAATTATCCCCGTTTTTAAAAAAGGAGATAGATCGAACCCAAGCTGTTACAGACCCATTTTCCTAATCGATAACACCCTTAAAATATTGGGAAGAGTTCTATTTAACAAGATCAAAACTTGGGCAGAGGATGAAAATATAATAAATAAATGTCAGTTGGATTTTCGTAGTCATCTTGGTACTGTGGAACAGTGTTTGAATCTTAATTTAATCATAGGGAAATACACTATCGCCCGACACAGTCCTCTTTACCTGGCATTTATGGACCTTTCGTCCGCTTTTGATTTTGTTAATAGATCTAGGCTCTGGCAATGCCTTCTAGATTATGGGTTAGATAAAGATTTGGTGTATTTTTCAGCATATCTGCATAGGGACTTAAGGGCCCGGGTAAGGATAAGTATGGATGTGGCAGTGTCAGGAGACATAGTGGTTGGGAGAGGCGTTAGACAAGGGTGAGTTCTCGCCCCACTCTTATTTATTTTATATATTAATGAACTTTATAATGTCCTGTCTAACCAAACCACCGATGTCCCTATAATTAATGGTAACAAACTGCCCGCCTTACTATATGCAGATGATGCTGTTTTAATGGGCCGAACACCTAATGCCTTGAGAATTTTAGTTGGGGGATTTGCAGTTTTTATGAATAATCTGGATCTTTGCACAAATTTAAAAAAATCTTTTTTAATGTGTTGTGGTCCTAAGAAACGTTCCATTAATACTATTACCTTGGGCCCTGATTCTTTGATATGCACTCGCACGTTCCCTTATTTGGACTTACAATTTTCTGATAATGGGCCCTGGACACCACATTTGGCTTATGGACGGACTAAATTTTCAAGAGCCATAAACTCAGTAATAAATCTCCCCCAACCGAAAAGATTTGAGGTGGTACTGTCCCTACTTAAAATCTATAGGACACAATGTGTACCAATTAGGACCTATGGGGCTGAAATTTGGGGCCATATAAATTTGAAAAGTGTCCAGGCCGAAGAATACAGATTTTGCAGGAGACTTTAGGGCCTACCAATTTCATCGTCCACCTTTGTATGCCATAACGAGTTAAGAATGCCATACTTGGAAGATTACATTAGGTCCCGCCCTGTTTTATTTTGGCTAAAGGTTTGGAAAAATCCAGCAGCCTTATTAACAAGGGCGATTCTGGCAGATTGTCTAAAATGTGATAAGGGGGTGGTATCCCTTGGCTGGCCCAAGTACGGGCAAATTTGACTGCGGTCAATCTAGAGCATATTTTTAATAATCCTGAGCAACTAGATGGAATTGATGGAAAGACTATCCGCAAAGTTTTATATCAATATTACGGGGATGCGAGATATGCCCAGGAATCCGCCAAAGTATCTGTGAAACAATATATTTTAATGACCGGCGAGGGCGGATCTCCTTTATGCTCTCCTATTAGTTATCTCTTAAGAGATATTACTCGCTGGGAGCGAAGCCTTCTTTTTCGTCTTAGATCGGGCTCAATAAAGTATCTGTTGTGCTTCCCTATAGGTTATCAACCTAATATTGAGAATTTGGTTTGCCCATGTGGTAACTTAGGGAAACAGTCTATGGTTCGAGGCATGTGGGCTGCTGAATTCATATCTGTGCATAGATCGCCGCCTAGTGTTGGGTCCGGATGTTTGCACGTTGTTGTCCTGGAAGAGTCTTCGAAGTATCACGAGATAGGTGACTCCTCTCCTGGACCACAGTGTGCATGGGCATCCTCTCCATCCTTAGATTGTTTTTTTCCGCCATTGGGTTCGGATGTGCTTATCTTAGCTCAAATTAGGAAAATTCAGATTAAGGCCAAAAGGCCTTTAGTTATCGTCGGTACTGTTCCCGTTCGGTATCGACTAGTTTCTTTAGTACTTTAGAACCTTTTTCCAGCTTTTCGGATCCGTTTGGTCCGAACATCGAACTTCCATCGACGATGGAATCGAGGACTCCATTCAAACGGTGTCCTTTATGCCACGCAAAATACCCACACATCGACGTCCACCCGGTATGCAACAAATGTCTCTCACCGGATCACGATGAGTCGAAATGTATGGCCTGTGCCCGATTCCGATCGAAGAAGACTCTCCGGAATCGACGGGCGGCGAGATTAGAAGCGCAGCAATCGGCGCCTGCCCCGGCCAACATCTTCAGCACCGAAGACGAGGACGCCGAGAGTGTGGAAGAAGTAGACTCCAGCCCCGCTTCCGAACTCGACTCCCGATCGGAAGACGACGATGAGGTGCTTTTTCAAAGGGAAGAAGCCATCGACGAGGTAGGAGACTACGATGAGGCCTTTGGGGCCGAAGAAGATAGCTCTAGCTAGGAGCTAGGCCCACCCGTCGATACGGAGGCCGACAAAATGCGTCATCATAAGGCTCAGGTCGCGGGATTGCCTCCGGGCCTTACCCGAGATCAATCTCAAAGTTCTTCGGCCCCGCCTTCAGGCCCGGCCTCGAACATTCCGCACGAGCCATTATTACCGAAAACGACTGGATTCCCTTCAACGAAACCGAAACCAATCATCGCTCCAGTTCCAACGAAACCAAAAGTGAAACTGGCTGTAATCGGCTCGAAGGCCTCGAAGCCCTCCACTCCTTCGACACCAGCAAAGGCCATCGGCCCCGAACGCAGTAAAAGGGATTTCGGCGCCGAGCTCACTGCAGCGGATATCGGTGCTGACCCGAAGAAAAAGGCCCTCGGTCCCCACAAAGCGCCTCTGGCACCGAAGCCGTCGGCCACGACCACCAAAGTCAAAATGGCCGCTCCATCTGCGTCGACGTCGAAGACAGCGACGCCCGCAAAGTCGTCGGCTCCAACGACCGTCGATACCTCTCTTCGGATCGATGACCCCATGGCTCCAAAGCAGTCGACGCCTACCTCCAAGGTGCCGACCGGTTCCAAAGAGCCTTCGGCGTTCTCTGTGCAACAGGTCGCGGCATCGTTGCAACGCATCAGGGAACGGGCAGCCCTCCGATCCACGTCGGGCCCCGACACGCACAAGGCTCCGTAAGCACCCTCGGCGCCGACCAACATCACGTTTGGCTTGCCGCCATCCACGGCGCCGAAGATGTTCGAGATCCACGTGTCCGACAGACACAGTCCCCGTCTCCTGGACACACAGATCTTGAGCCTTCACAGCCACGATTTATCGACGCCAACACTGGTAGGTTGATGCTCCGCAAGCGGAAAATCACGCCAGAGAGGGGATTGGACTCCTACAGAATCCCTCTCAAGCACAAATTGCCAGCAGGGTCGGAGCCAGTGTTTCATGAACGCTTACAACCCTCCCTTCAGGATCCCCAGTCCTTTTCTCCTACGCCTTCAGAGACAGACGCAGTAGAGGACTATATGGGGATGATACCACCTACCCTGGGGATTTCGATCCTGACGAGCATCTGCAATACCCAGATCAGGCATGGGATGACCTTACAGACCAGGGTACCGCACCAGATACCCATGACACGCAGCTTTACAGCACAAAGACATCTCCCACAGAGGACACTGCTGCCTTCAATGCCCTCATAGAACGGGCTGCTGCCAATCATGGAGTACAACTCCATTCTGACACAGTCGAAGAAGACTTCTTGGTGGACACTTTCGCCTCTTCCGAAAGAACTGTAAAAACTCTGCCCATGTTGAAAGGAGTTCTCAAACCTGCAAAAGACATTTTTAAGGAAACAACCAGGGCACGGGTGCTAAACCCCAGGATGGAAAAAAAATACAAGCCTGCACCCGGAGACCCTATGTACATTAGGGGTCAGTTCCCTTTGGACTCCATAGTTGCTAACGCTCGCAAACGAGCCCATTCGCAGACAACAGGTGATGCTCCTCCCCCAGAAAAGGAGTCCGAAGTGCTGGAGACATCAGGCAAAAGGATTGCAGCGCAAGCAGCAAACATCTGGCGCATTGCCAACACACAGGCACTCCTGGCCCGTTATGATCGTTCCCACTACGACACACTAGAATCACTACTCCAACATTTGCCAGACGAATATAAAGAGACAGCGGAGCTCCTCATCAGAGAGGGACAACTCCTTACCAATGCATCCATCAAGTGCGCCCTGGATGCTGCCGACACAGCGGCGAGGGCAATCAACACAAGCGTCATGTTGAGACGACACACATGGTTGAGAATCTCAGGCTTCAAGTCAGAGATTCAGAACAACATCTTAAATCAACCAGTCAACCCCGACTACTTATTCGGCCCTGAAGTTGACACTACCCTCGAGAAAATTAAGAAAGACACTGACACTGCCAAATCAATGGGGGCTCTGCAGACGCAGCAGTTTCGCAGTGGCTCCTTTCGTCGCCCCGGGAATAGCGGAGCAACTAGAGGTCAGGGGTCACAGCAGCAATACACTAAAGGGAACACACAGAGTACCTACGATAAACCCAACAGAGGTGGATATCGTGGCTCCAGCACCAAGGTCAGAGGACGTGGTTACGGTAACACCAGGTCCTCACCCAAAAACAAACAGTGACGCCCTTCCCCCCGACCACAGAACACCTGTCGGGGGGGAGACTCCAGCGGTTCCTGTCCACGTGGAAAACCATCACCACAGACAGGTGGGTCAGGGACATTATCCAGCACGGTTATTGTCTCGAATTAACATCCACTCCACCCAACATACCGCCAAAGCACCGTCCTATGTCCGTAGAGCACTTGGCATTATTGCAGCAGGAAGTGCTAAGTATGCTGCAAAAAGGTGCAATAGAGGTCGTGCCCGTCGACCAGCAGGGGACAGGGGTGTACTCTCTGTACTTCTTAATCCCAAAAAAGGACGGGTCGCTCAGACCTATACTAGACCTGAGACCCCTCAACCACTACATTCTCTCAGAGCATTTCCTTATGCTCACCCTACAGCAGGTTCTCCCGCTGCTCAGTCAGGGAGACTTCCTACCCACACGAGACCTCAAAGATGCGTATTTCCACATACCCATACACCCATCACACAGGAAATATCTCAGGTTCACTATACAGGACCATCACTATCAATTCAAAGTTCTCCCCTTCGGAGTGACAACAGCACCAAGGGTTTTCACCAAGTGCCTAGCTACGGTGGCTGCACATCTACGGAGACAACACATTCACGTCTACCCTTACCTGGACGACTGGCTTGTTCAGGCAAAGTCAGCCCAGCAATGTGCCAGCCACATGTCCCTCACCATTCCCCTTCTTCACAGTCTGGTATTCTCACTAAATTACCCAAAATCACATCTCCAACCCGCACACGTACGACAGTACCTGGGCGCAACCATAAACACTCTGCCAGCCACAGCTCAGCCAAATTTAGTGAGGATCAACAGCATGCAATTGCTGATCTCAAAGTTCGAACCTCAACACTCCCTTCCTGCGCGAGTGTTCATGCAGTTGATAGGCATGATGGCCTCCTGCATTTTCATAGTCCCGCACGCGAGACTACACATGCGCCCGCTTCAGGAGTGCTTGGCACGTCAATGGAATCAGGCTCACGGGCAATTAAAAGACCTAGTGTTGGTGAGCGGTCGGGCATACAACTCTCTGCATTGGTGGAATCCACAAAACCTTTGCAAGGGCCGACCGTTCCACGAGCCTGTTCCACAAATAATACTGACAGCGGACGCCTCTCTCCAGGGTTGGGGAGCTCATGTACTCACTTACACAGTGCAGGGACTAAGGACGACACAACAAAAGAAGATGCACATCAACGTTCTGGAACTGATGGCAATCTTCCTAGCCATGAAGGCATTCAAAGTACACTTGTGCAACAAAGTTGTGTTGATCCGAACGGACAACATGACTGCCATGTAGTACATACAGAAGCAGGGATGAACACACTCTCCACAGTTGTCTCATCTGGCTCAGAGCATGTGGAAGTGGGCCATTCAGAGGATCATATTCCTCATGGCGGAACACCTCCCCGGCAAGGACAACCAGATGGCGGATCTGCTCAGCAGACACAGCCACCAGATGCACGAATGGGAGCTACATCCGTCAGTACTCCAACCGTACTTCCAACAGTGGGGTCATCCAGAGATAGACCTATTCGCCACAAACGAAAACTCAAAATGCCAAAGCTTTGCCGCCAGGTTCCCACATCCGCAGTCACAGGGCAATGCGATATGGATGAACTGGCCCGGCAGATTTGCATACGCTTTTCCTCCAGCGCCATTGATACCGCTAGTGGCACGCAAACTGCGACAACACTCACTGACACTCATCCTAGTTGCTCCCACATTGGCGCGCCAACCATGGTACATCACCTTTCTAGAACTTTCCGTGGTGCCGCATCAAAGGCTGCGGATCAAACCCGCACTTTTAACGTAGAACCATGGCGAAATTCAGCACCCAGATCCGCAACAGCTGAACCTGGCAATCTGGCTCCTGAAGTCTTAGAGTTTGGCTACCTAAACCTGCCACCTGACTGTATGGATATCATCAAGGAGGCCAGAAGACCCACTACCAGAGCTTGCTATGCGGCTAAATGGAAGAGGTTTGTCATTTACTGCAACAACAATGACATTAACCCGCTAGACGCATCCATTCAAAACATCATCTGTTACCTCTTACACCGATGCAATCTGGCATACAATTCAATACGTATCCATTTAACCGCGATAGCAGCCTATCTTCAAAACAGGCAGCACCTCTCTTTATTCAGAGTGCCTGCCATCAAAGCCTTCCTGGAGGGACTCAAACGAGTATTTCCCCCAAGACACCCACCGGCACCGGTGTGGAACCTCAATGTAGTCCTCACTGGATTAATGGGTCCACTTTTGAACCTCTCCATTCATGTGAGATTCAATTCCTCACCTGGAAAGTAGCTTTCTTAGTGGCAATCACTTTAAGAAGAGTTAGTGAACTCCAGGCACTAACCATTCAAGAGCCATTCATACAGGTTCACGCAAACAGAGTTGTACTACGTACCAACCCCAAATTCATGCCCAAAGTGATATCGCAGTTCCACATGAATCAAACTATTGAACTGCCTGTTTTCTTTCCAAGTCCACAAAATGTCACAGAGAGAATGCTCCATACACTAGATGTAAAGAGGGCCCTCATGTACTATATAGACAGAACTAAGGACTTTAGGAAAACAAAACAACTTTTCATTGCCTTTTCTCCACCACACAAGGGCAACGCCATTTCCAAACCAGGGATAGCCAGCTGGATCGTTAAATGTATTAAAATTTGCTATCAAAAAGCTAAACGCACATTAACGATTCCCCCACGAGCTCACTCAACACGAAAGTTAGGGGCGTCCATGGCTTTCCTAGCAAACATTCCTTTACAGGAAATCTGTAGAGCAGCCACATGGTCCACTATACATACATTTACCAAACACTACTGCGTAGATGTACACTCAAAACAGCAGGCAGCTGTAGGACAGGCTGTTCTCAAAAATCTTTTTCAGACTGCTGCAGCTGGCACGGGTAGCCGCCGCTAATAGGAGGTACTGCTATGTATTCTATGCACAGATATGAATTCAGCAGCCCACATGCCTCGAACTGAATATGCTACTTACCAGTATGCATCTGTTCTTGGCATGTAGGGCTGCTGACATTCATATCGCCCACCCTCCTCCCCGGCGCCTGTAGCAGCTGCAGCTCTCAGAATTACTGTATAGCATGGTCATCACTTACTGTATCTACTCCATCACTGCCACAATGGCGAAAAACAATCTAAGGATGGAGAGGATGCCCATGCGCACTGTGGTCCAGGGGAGGAGTCACCTATCTCTTGATACTTCGAAGACTCTTCCAGGACAACAACGTGCAAACATCCGGACCCAACACTAGGCGGCGATCTATGCACAGATATGAATGTCAGCAGCCCTACATGCCAAGAACAGATGCATACTGGTAAGTAGCATATTCATTACACTTTCTGTTCTTTTGCTCTTTTTATCAACAATATATTATGCGGTTATTGATACCGTTTTTCAGGGCAAAGGGCACAACGGATTTTAAGGTTGCATACAAAATTATTTTCCAGCTTAAAGATGATGATATAACATATTGAGTGTGCTCCTTCCTGAAAATGGCCATCCGCTCACGTTTTTCTATGAATTGATGATTGCTGGATTAGGCTGTACAAAATGTATTTTTGGACTTTGTATTGCTTGTATTTACATGTTGTACTGTGCACACCTGCACTTTCATTTAATGCTGCTAACTGTAACCTTTCTGAGATTTAAGGATTTGCCCGTCTTTAGTTGCTCTTCCGTGAAATATTTGCACTTTGCACACTGTTATTTTAACATCGTCGATGATATCAAGTTATGGATAATTTAGTAATATTTTAACTGATTAGTTTTAATGATGAATTTTATTTTTAATATTTTAATGATGATGGACTATGTATGTGATTATGAGTAATGTTTGTACTTTTATGGATAATGCATATCCGAATAAAGATAATGATGAAATGCAAGTAGCAGGTGTGGTTGAGTTGGGCAAATTTTATCCTATAATATGTACGTGCAAACTGCTTTTTCTTAACCAATCACAAACCTACTTTTCCACAAAACGAATGTGCACCCTACTTTGAGAAAACAATGCTGTTCATCTCCCAATCAGGTACAGTTTTGTATGCGAAAATAAACTAGTTCCCCATCTTTAAACATATCCATTATTCTACGAAGGAACTGCATGAGCTACAGACATCTTTCCATACCTTCCAGCCATACCTTCAAAATGCTAGTGTGGATCATAGGACATAGCTGTGTTTTCTGGTGCAAGAGGTATGCAGAACAGAGACGTATTGACTTAGACCTATGTTTACAAAATGTGTAAATTAAATGGTTTGGACAGAGAGGATTGAAGTGGCACCAATTGTTGCCTTTGGTTAAAACCTGTTTGCATCTCCAACACCCTGACCTTATGATTGTGCACTGTGGTGGAAACGACCTAGGCACATTGACTGGGGTAGATTTGGAAATGCTTATGAAGGACACCTTTGGACAATTGATGCCCTCAGATTGAAAAATCTTGGGAAAAAGTCAACAAAGCTGTCTCTGCATACCTCAGAGACCACAAAATGGGGTCCATATACAACAACATACGTTTTGATATGGCGGATATTTACAGAAGTGATGGAGTACACTTCACAGATCAGGGAAATAGTTTTCCTGAATAACCTGAACCTGTGCATCCGCACTTATATGTAGCTCCAACTAATGAACACAAGGGCTCTTTTTAGAGCCACCCTATAACTTACAACTTAGGCCCCCTATTTTAGGGCCATATAACGCCAACTCCCGCACCCTCGCCAAAATTTATTCTCCACACAGCTGTGGCGCAGCGGCCAGACCATCTCACTTTGCAGCACATGACCTCTCGCTTTGATCCCCAGCTCTACTCACCCATTGGGGTGAGTAGTTTGCGCTCTACAAATACCATATTGATTTACCTTCGCACTCCCTATACAACACCACCTAAGCACCATACACAAGCTACAATGTTCTAAACAAAAATTCATCCAAGTACCTATAACTACATGCTGACACTACTTGCACAGATGTGGCACAGCGGCCAGAGCACATGACTTCACAGCATATGACACAGTTTGGGCTCACGCTTTATTCCCCGACTCCGGCAACAGCTCAGCTTAGCAACATGAGACTCTAGACAATACCTCACATATATTCCGTATCCCAGGAATTTCATACCAGTACGGGTCAGTAGTTCGTCCTAGTAGTTATAAACACATCCGGACACTACTTCCACAACTGTAGTGCAGCGGCCAGGGCACATGACTTCACAGCATAAGACACACAATTTGGGCTCACGCTTTAATCCCCGAGTCCCGCACCAGCTCACCTTAACCGCATCAGACTCTACCCAATACCTCACTTAATTTCCGTAGCCCACCACTTACACACCGGTAGGGGTAAATACTTCGCTTCGCACACCCCCTCTATAGCACACCCTAAACACCCCACAGAGGTTACAGTGCTTCTACCCTCCTATTTCCCCCTTTTCCCCCCCCCCCCTTTTTTCACCTTACTCGCTTCAACAGAATCACAAAATGGCAGCCAACACTTCCTAGTTGCAACCGCTCGCAGCCAATCCGCAACAAGCTCGTGCTTGTAACGCCTCAGCCAATCGGATGGCAGAATTCCCAAATATCAATATCTGTAAATTTCGATATCTCTCAAAAACTACTGAACGAATTTACACCAAATAAACAAAGTTGCTTTCTAGACCAAGACCCTTCTCCCTGACAAATTTGGAGTAATTCCGTTCACCCGTTCGATCTGGAGCCTTGTCTAAAGTTTCCTATGGAAATTAACAAGGAGAAAACACGTGTTGGGACCCCCCTTTTTTCTCGGCCCCCCCCTTGACGAATCACCCCCAAACTTTCAACATAGGAGCTGATCTCAACAAAGAATTAGTTTGAAAATTTCGCGAAGATTCGTCAATCGGCGCCAAAGTTGTTGGGAATAGAATGTGGCCATTTTCCTATGGTAACTAGGTCCTAACTAGAACTACCTACTGGCGACCGCCAGTAGGTTATTTATATATATATATATATATATATATATATATATATATATATATATATACTTCGCAATCCTCGCTCCTCCACACAGTGAAGAGATTCACTGCCCCACAAGTGAAAGGTACTCTTTTTGATTATTTACTACCACACCACGGTGTAAACAATATACGGACAGTCTACGCGTTTCGGCTCCCAGCCTTCTGCTGGACCATAGAGTCCCTTAGTCTAGAGAGTCTTTAAAGTGCTCATGTGCATTAACCTTTCATTGCTTTTCATTACAATACATCACTAGACTGCTAATCTACATTTTCTGTCAGTGGCAACATTTGTAAGCCATTTTGAAGTGTGCTTGTAAAGTACATTCAATTCATTTCAATATATTTCTTCTTGTGGCATTGAGAAGTTGGCATAAAGTGCAAGTGCATATATTTTCCAAAGATGTATATATCCATCCATCCATCCTACTGACAGTCGCCAGTAGGTAGTTATAGTTAGGACCAAGGTTTCCATAAGAAAAGAGTTTTTGTTTTGCCAATAACTTTGATGCCGCTTGATGAATCTCCACGGAATTTTCACAAGACGTCTCCGTTTTTGGTTAAGCTGCTGTGTTGAACGTTTGTGGGTGATCCGTCAAGCGGGGCTGAGAAAAAAGGGGGGTCCCAAAACGTGTTTTCCCCATGCGATGTCTATTGGGGAGTTTTCAGTTTTTAAACACGGCTACAGCCCAAACCACTGAACAGAATTACTCCAAATTTAGCAGAAAGTTATATGTTGGTCCAGAAAACGGGCTTTTTGTGTTTTTGTGTAAATCTGTTTAGTAGTTTTGAGATGAATTAATTTTAAAAAATATAGATGTCTGGCAGCCCAACAGCCTACTGAAACCCTACTGAAATTTGATTGTCTACCAACACTTCAACCAGGAAGTGTTGGCAGCCATCTGGGTCTCTGTTGAACTCAGTCCCACAAACAGTGTAAAAACGAAAAAAAACAGAAAAGGGGACAGGGTAGAAACACGGTGACCCCTTAGGCCTCTTGGGGGCCAAAAAAGCATTTTTTTATTTTCGTACCCGCCCGCATCCGGCGGGAGAATAAAGAAAATGAAGTGCAGGCTCCCGAGCTTCGTTATTAATTGGTCCCCGGGTGAGCCAGGTCCCGGGGGTATTGTTTTAATAAGGGAGTGCAGGCCTAATATTGCTCCGGGGGCCACCACTTCCCCGGGGCTTTTTATTAATCAAAGAATGGGGTGGAGACCCGTACGGCCTCCCCCACTGCCCACTACCTTCCAAGGGTTTAATGAAAATAAGTGCGGGAGCCAGGGAGGCAACTCCCCGGTGCTTCATTTTAAAATAATGCGGGGGGCCCGCATGCACCCTCCACAGCCATGGGGGCCGCCACCTCCCCAGGGCTTCATGTTAGACCCTCCGCAGTCCCGAGGGCTGCCACCTCCCCTGGACTTTATTGTTAAATAATGCGGGAGGCCCGCAGAGATCCTCTGCAATCTCCGGGACCACCACCTCCACAAGGCAAATGCAAACAAAGGAGGGGGGCTGCACAGCCCCCCTCCTGGAGCCCTAGATGGCCCTGGGGACCGCCAACCCCCAGGGTTCACTCCAGCAATGTCCTAGGGTGCCTACCCTGGACATTGCAGTTTGTCATGGCTTGGCGGGAGCAGTGCTACTGACAAGCCATAAGAAACTCTGCTCCGCTAAGTGCAAGCGAGAGCAGAAAATGCTCTCACTTGCACAAAGTGGAGCAGAATTACTTTTGGACAGAGGGAGCTGCATGTTAGCAGCTCCCTCTGTTCAAAAGCAATGGCGGCCTGCAGGGAGCCGTCAGGGACTTCAGACTCTTCTCCCCACGCCCCCCTAGGATGGTACCAATGCACCCAGTAGAGAGGTCAGACCCTGGGGGATGGGATCTCTGGGGCCAAAATCAGACCAGGAGGGGAGCCTTTCTTCTTCTTTCTTTTTTTTTTTTTTTCTATTTTTTTTTAAAGGAGGTCATGCTCTGGGAAAAGGGGCCCACGCAGCACCCCTCCCTTTTAAAGAAAAAAAAAAGATGGGGTCCTGGGGGCCAGAATCGGCCCAGGAGGGGGGCCACTCTGCCTCCTCTCCCTCTAAAGTATGAAAGAAAAGGCCAGGGGATTATGTGCCCGGGATTGAAATGGACCCGGGGGGGCGGGGGGGGGGGCTGTGCAACCCCCCTTACCCATTGAAAAAAAGGCCTGGCCATGGGGAATGGGGTTCCCAGGGCGGAAAATGGCCTGGGGAGGGAGACCATGCACCCCTCCCTTAAGTAAAGTAACAAAACAACAGGGAGTTGCTGGAGGCTATCCCCCTTCACCACCACTCTGCAAACCCACCTCCTGGCACACTGCTGGTTGGGGGATTAAGTCCCCTTGGATGCTGAGGGTCTTTGGCGTCCAGGAACCCCTTCTGTGACCTCCACTAAGTCCCAGACAGCGGGATTGCTGAGAGGACTTGGAGGCCATACCCCCTTTCTTCACCACTCTGCAAACATGTCTCCTGTTAGGGGAGTAAATTTTATTTTCCTCCTGAGGGCCTCAGGTCTAAAGTGGACTTCTGCCAACCAGTAGTGCGCCTGGAGGCGCGTTTGCGGAGTGGTGGAGAAAGGGGGTGTGGCCTCTGACAACTTCTCAGCAATCCTACTGTGTGGAACTGACTCGAGGTAACAGGAGGGGTAGTTGGCTGCTCCTGTTGGTCAGTGACACGGTCAGTGACATCATTGATGATATCTCCAAATGACATTACTGATGACATCCACAGAATCTGACACTCCCACTCACACCTCATATAACGTTTCATGCACCCACTCCAACTTCCACACTACCATTTGCAAACCCATTAACACACCCATACCAGTACTTACACAGTCACTCACTGATTCATAGATCAACACACACACCCACTCACTTGCCTATACATCTACTAGTACACCCACTCACTAATACAGCCATTGACATATCCACTCATGCATCTGTACAGCCACTCACAGTCAGTCATCCATAGAGCTACTCACACACCTATTTACTCACCTATAGTCAATCACAAAGCCACTTACTCACCCATGTATACACTCACTCATACTGATACTAACACGTACTCACCTATATTTTCACTGACACATGCACACACCTATACAGACTCGCTCACATACACCATCACTCACCTATATTGCTTTTCACATACCCAGTTCACCCATATACCACTGACACATGCACCCACTCACTTATCCATACAGGCAGACACACACCGTCTCACCCACCCACACAGGCACCCATAGAGTTACTCAGACAGCCAATCACTCACCATACAGCCACTTAGACACCAACTGACAGACAAATACAGACATTCACGCAACCAGTCACCCACCCATACATTCACTGACAGATAGTCACTCACTTATGCAGTCAGTCACGCACCCACTGAATCATCCAAACAGGCACTCGTGTACCCACCGGTTCACCAAATACTCCTTGGTATATATATTTAACACACAAACTTTTTAAAAACACTCAGTCACTGGATGATGTCATCAGTGATGGCATTCGAGATGTCATCAGTGTGGTGTCTTGAGTGATGTCACTGACCATGTCATGAGTGATGTACTATGTGAGGCCATAAGCAGTGTATTGGGGGGGCGCGAGTTGCAGTTAGCTCACTAACTATGATGGCTGAATTTCACTAGTTTTGTACAAGTGAAACCTGAGCCTAACTATAACATCCTTGGAACCTTTGTTTTGTTTTCCAGTGAATTTCTAAGGTTTTTTTAAATTCCTTTTCCTAACTAGAACGTCCCTATAACCTTTGCTTTTTTCCGTGAATATTTATATACATATATCCTTAAATATCTCATCTTAAACACATACCACTTTGGCTCTACTTCCCTGCGGGAATGTTACATTTTGTCAGGCACGGTACTTGGTGTACAGTTTCCCCAGAAACATGCCGTATTGTAAAAGTAAAGAATGCGCATTCAAGACTGTGATGTTCACCTTGATTGTTCAAAATTCCACAGTTCAGTGGTGCGTTTCAGACGTCCGCCCTTTCTGACGGCAACAAGAAGAGTTCCTTAGAATTCCCAGGGGGGAATAAGCTTGTATCCAGACCCCTCAAAGAGCATTGACGTTCCGACACTATGGATAGCTTGGTTGCTCAGAAACATCAAGGAGGGCCTTCATCAGGACATAGGGGAGGGGGAGAAAGCAACCTTAAATTGCCTGAGATAGCACCTTCCAATGGGGAATTATGGAGGTGGAAAGGGCGGCAGGCCTGTTCGTCCTAACAATATCAGTGTTCACCCAGATTGGTCGCACAGAACTCGTATGAGCCCTTCAGGGATGTAGGGCTGGAGAAGTTAACCAATAAATCCTAAATGAGTGCATCCTGTTATTTCTGCCTCGAATGGGCTAATGCGGCCGAGGCCCACAACTTCAAAGTCCATGTACCCGCCGGCCATTTATTGTAATTTGAGACGACCTGTAAATATCAGCTGGCTTTTGAAATACTGAAGCTTTGAGTATACATGAGACCAGAGAAATGTAAGAAAAGACAGTTAAAAAAAAAAAGGTTCCTTTGATCAACAATAAGGAGAGTAGCCAGTGCCTGCCTCGGAACCGTGACAACACCAGGTGTACATCTTCCTGGAGAATTCTCCTAAAAAAACTTGCAAATCATGCAAAGTAGGATTCTTTGCCCAAATAGACCTTTATGTCTGTGCATCCCTCAAAGTTGGTTCCTTAAATGAGCTATTGAGACAGGATAATATGCAACAGTGGTGAAAAATGTGTTTCTCAAGATTTGCGATTTTGGACAAATCAGTTTAAGGAGCAGTGTAAACTTTTTTCTTTTTGTGAAGATAACCTTCTACAAACACAATAAGTTCACTGGGTAGAAAGACTCTGTGATCCAAGTGGGCACAAGAATGTTTGTCCCTAGTGTATTCATACTGTAGAATGCTTTCCGGTCAGAATCCAGGACCATCTATTTTTTCCACTGCTCCAGACATCCCTTCACTTTGCTCCTGTTCCACCAATGCATATTCACCATACATCAACATGCTGGCACAAAGGTTCCTACCAGTAGCCTCTACCGCTCTGCGGACTGATTTGTTCTTTTACCTGAATCTTTATATATTCTGCCTCTTATGTATCACTATCCCAATCAATCATTTGTAAAGCGCACTACATACCCGCGAGGGTCTCAAGGCGCGCGGGGGGGCGGCTACTGATCGAACAGCCAGGTCTTGAGTATCCTCCTGAAGGTCAGCAGGTCTTGGGTCTGTCGTAGGCTCAGTGGGAGGGTGTTCCATGTCTTGGCGGCGAGGTGGGAGAAGGATCTCCCGCCGGTGGTTGTTCTTCGGATGCGCGGGACGGTGGCAAGTGAGAGGTCGGTGGAAAGTGAGAGGTCGGTGGAGCATAGCTGGCGGTTGGGGGATGTAGAAGGAGAGCCGTCTGTTGAGGTAGGCTGGGCCGGTCTTGTGGAGTGCTTTGTGTGCGTGAATGAGGAGCTTGAAGGATATCCTCTTGTTGACAGGGAGCCAGTGCAGGTTTCTCAAGTGGGGGGTGATGTGGCCGTGTCGAGGATCAGTCGTGCTGAGGCGTTTTGGATGCGTTGTAGTCGTTTGAGCTTGGTGGGGGCTCCCACGTAGAGGACAATTCCGTAGTCGAGTCTGCGGCTGACGAGGGCCTGGGTGACTGTCTTTCTTGTGGCTGTCGGGATCCATCTGTAGATCTTGCAGAGCATGCAGAGAGTGTTGAAGCAGGAGGAGGAGACGGCGTTGACTTGCTTGGTCATTGAGAGCGTTGAGTCGAGGATGATTCTCAGGTTGCGTGCGTGGTCGGTGGGTGTCGGGGCTGTCCCCAGTGCCGTCGGCCACCAGGAGTTGTCCCAGGCTGAAGGGTTGGAGCCGAGGATGAGGACCTCCGTCTTGTCAGAGTTCAACTTCAGACGGCTGATCTTCATCCAGTTGGTGACGGCCTTCATTCCTTCGTGGAGGTTGGCTTTGGCGGTGATGCGGTCCTTGGTGAGGGAGAGGATCAGTTGAGTGTCGTCGGCGTAGAAGATTATGTTGAGGTTGTGCTGTCGGGCGACGTGTGCGAGCGGGGCCATGTAAATGTTGAACAGTGTCGGGCTGAGGGAGGATCCCCGGGGTACACCGCAGATGATCTCGGAGGCTTTGGAACGGAATGGGGGGAGGTGGACGCTCTGGGTACTGCCAGAGAGGAAGGAGGTGGTCCATTCCAGAGCCTTGTCTCGGCTCCCTGCGACGTGGAGGCGTGCGCATAGTGTGCGGTGGCAGACGGTGTCGAAGGCGGTGGAGAGGTCTAGGAGGATGAGTGCTGCGGTCTCACCATTGTCCAGCAGGGTCCTGATGTTGGTGGCGGCAATGAGGGCAGTCTCGGTGCTGTGGTTGCTGCGGAACCCTGACTGGGAAGGGTCCAGGATTCTGTTTTCTTCGAGGTATCAGGTTAGCTGTCTGGTGACGATTCTCTCGATGACCTTGGACGGGAAGGGGAGCAGAGAGATGGGCCGGAAGTTCTTGAGGTCTCTTGGGTCTGCCTTAGGTTTTTTGAGTAGGGCGTTTATCTCGGCCTGTTTCCAGTTCTCTGGGAAGGTCGCGGTCTCGAGGGAGAGGTTGATGACGTCGCGCAGGTGGGGTGCGATGGAGCTGCTTGCTTTGTTGAAGACGTGGTGCGGGAATGGGTCTGACGGAGAGCCGAAGTGGATTGTGCTCACGGTCTTGATGGTGTCATCGACGCTCACGCTGGCCTAGGCCAGCAGGGGGTCGTGGTCGATGGTGTGCGGAGGGTCTGTTGTGTTGCTGTCTGCTGTGGCTGTCTGGGTGTTGAAGCTGTCGTGGATGTCTGCTGTCTTGCGGTGGAAGAAGGTGGTGAGGGAGTCGCACAGGGCTTGCGACGGCGGGATGTCGTTGGTGTTGGAGCTGGGGTTGGAGAGTTCCTTCACGATGTTGAAGAGCTCCTTGCTATTGTGTGCGTTGTTGTCGAGGCGGTCTTTGAAGGAGGTCCTCTTGGCCGCCCTGATTAGGTGGTGGTTGCGGATGGCGTCCTTGTGTGCTGCGTGGCTGTCCGGAGTTTGTTCACTGTGCCATTCCTTCTCTAGTTTCCGGCAGGCTTGCTTGGAGGCAAGGAGTTCTGGGGTGAACCAGCTGTCCCTCTTGCTGGTGTCTCTGTGGGGGGGTTTCTTCAGCGGGGCGAGGGTGTTGGCGCAGTCCTCGATCCAGCGTCTGAGGCTGTGGGCAGCGTCGTCAGTGTTGGAGGGCTCGGTGGGTGGGCTGAGAACGAGGTTTGCATGTAGTTGGTCTTCGGTGATTTTGCTCAAGCAGTGGCAGGGGATCTGTTGGGTGCGGTGGTGTGTGGTTGGTTTCTGGAAGGCGAAGTGGATGCAGCGGTGGTCGGTCCAGAGGAGTTTGGTGGTGTGGCTGACAGACGTGCAGGCTTGAGGAGAAGACTGGGTCGAGTGTGTGGCCGGCAGAGTGGGTGGGTTATGTGACTAGTTGCTTCAGTCCGAGGTTGGCGAGGTTATCGATCAGGGTTGTGGAGATGTTGTTGTTCTCAAGGTGAAAGTTCAGGTCTCCGAGGAGGATGTAGTCGGTGGAGGGCAGGGCGTGCGTGCTGATGAAGTCGGCGATGGAGTCGCTGAACTGGGGACGGGGTCCGGGGGGGTCGGTAGACTAGGGTGCCTCTGAGGGTGGAGTTAGGGTCTGTGTGGATCTGAAAGTGCATGTGTTCGGCGGTGCTGAGCACGTCGTCGGTGCTAGTCGAGACCCTGATGCTGTTCTTGTGGACGATGGCAATTCCTCCTCCGACTCAGTTTGTGCGGTCTCTGCGGGTGATCTTGTAGCCGTCTGAGATGGCTATGGCGATGTCGGGTACAGAGGAGTCGTTCAGCCAGGTCTCTGTCAGGAAGGCGACGTCCGGGGATGTTGTGTTGAGCAGGCCCCAGAGCTCGACGGCGTGTTTGCGTGCGCAGCGGGTGTTCAGTAGTATGCATCGGAGGTGGTTAGGGTCTTTCTTGGCGTGTGGTTCATCGGCTCTGAGGCTGGTGTAGCTGCAGTTCCGGCACGTGAAGGGACCGTGTGCGCGTTTCAGGGCGGCCTTGAAGCAGGTGTGGGTCCGTCCAGAGTTGAGAGCGTGCAGAATGCTGGCATCGTAGTGGCGGGGTTCAGGAGTTCTGGCGCTGGGTGCGGTCCAGGCGCGGACTGGTGCAGACGGGCTTGCCTTAGGCGCGCCTTCGTCGCGCCAGCGGCGCGGCCGCGCAGGGACCGGCATATATGGGGAGGTGGGAAGGAGGAGCAAGCGTGAGGCCGGGGCAGCGAGTGGGCAGTCAGGGGGGCGGGGACGCAGCGGCGGGGGCGGTGAGGGACGATGAGGGACGATGAAGGGAACAGAAGGCAAAAGGGCACAAAAAACGAGGGAAAACGTGTGTCACAGAAGGCAAGAGGGCACAGAAATACAGGGAAAAATCGAGTGGCACAGAAGGCAAAGAGGGCACAGGAATACAGGAAAAACGAGTGTCACAGAAGGCAAGAGGGCACAGAAATACAGGGGGAAAAACGAGTGTCGCAGAAGGCAAAAAGGGCACAAATACAGGAAAAACGAGTGTCACAGAGGGCAAGTGGGCACAGAAATACAGGGAAAAAAACGAGTGGCACAGAAGGCAAAAAGGGCACAGAAATACAGGGGAAAAGAGTGGCACAGAAGGCAAAAAGGGCACAGAAATACAGGAAAAACGAGTGTCACAGAAGACGAGGGCACAGAAATACAGGGAAAAAACGAGTGTCACAGAAAGCAAAAAGGGCACAAAAATACAGGGGCAGCTGAGAAACAGAAGGCAAAAACAGGCGGAGAGGCACTAAGGCAGCGAGGGGTACAGAAGGAAAAACCGGGCAGAGACACGGGGGCAGCGAGGGGTACAGAAGGAAAAACTGGGCTGAGACACTGGGGCAGCGGGGGGTACAGAAGGAAAAACCGGGCTGAGAGACACAGGGGCAGCGAGGGGAACAGAGGTAAGAAAACGTGCACGGAGCACGAACAGGCAGCGGGGGAAGACAGAGCAACAGCAGTCACAGACACAACAATGAAATACAGGCAATACAATAAAACAATGGAGCGGAAGATGTACAAACCTACGGCCTACCACTGGCCACCAGGGATGAGGCGCAGGTGGTAGCCTGCGGGTGGTGGAGGGCCTCGAACTTCCTCAGCAGCGGCGGCAGCTGGGGCAGGGACACACAGGCGGTGCTATGCGGAGGGGGAGCGACCTACCTGGTGGGGTCAAGAGCACTGTGAGACTTACACAAGGTAGTGATGTACAGTGTTTTACAAATACCTCAAATAGAATGAAGTTAACAGAAAGGTGGAGGTATTGGCTGGTGGCAGTGATTTGTTTTAACCTAGATGGACACTGACATGAGAAATGCTCCCACGCACCTGCAATTCCGAAAGTGGCTGAAGGCAAACCTCCTCAGGGAGTCATTACCCCAAACTCACTTGTAACCATTGTTTCGTTATTGGGGCCCAAGACCATGTTCAACACTCGGTTGGTTCCTAGCACGTTTCTTGCTTTGCAGGTAACTATTAACGCGTATACATACAGGTATCATGTTTGGAAAGCAATTAAACTCTGGAACTGTCAAAGTGCCTTGTGCAATCCCTTTTCTCAAAAACACGCAATTCATATCTTCCTCTAACCTAGATGTACACGGCAAAGCATGTTGCATATGCATCTTGGCTATGCCAGTACTTTGGTTTAGCCCAGAAGAGGACAGATGTCATTGCCTTTGAGAGGGTCATTTGAACTCCTTCATGCATTCCTAATTATTCTCGAATTTCAAAAACCCTAACTACATTGAGAGATTGCATTTTAAATCCCAAATTACCATTTGCTATCTATAGTCGTCTTGTAAGAGATAGGATTGTTTTTAGCCATCTGACATATTTTGGCAGTAAAGAAAAGGATTGCTTAGTCAGTTCTTTGTAGTACCTTATAGCGCCCTCTTTTTATTATTGTTTAGTCTATATTATTTAATTTAGATCTTATGTACTTAAAGACAAAAAAGTGCCATCTTCCTTCAATAGCATACATGTTTGTACTGTTATTTAGAGCAGTTAGACTGTTTATGAGTTAAAATGGTATTAATATAATGTCTACAAATGTTTATCTATTAAAATGTGTGTCTGGTCATGTATGATACTTGCAACAGTTGTAGTAGGAAGTTGTCCAAGTTAATGGTGTCATCATTTAACCAAGCTTTTTTCTTCAAAGATAGTCCCTTGTGCTTCCTGAAAGGCTCTAGTAACTACTACCCCGGCAATATTCAGATTTTTTTTTTTTTTTTTTTGTGCCTCTTGAATCCAAATAATGCTTCTGGACACTTAGTACAATTTCAGTTTTTTCTTTCAGTTCAGTTGTTTGCCAGATGCATATTTCACATTGCCTGTTTGGATGAGAAGTGGACTTTTGTGTAGCCTTATGTAGACAAGTGGGGGTGATCAGAATCTAAGAGTTGTTTGCCCCTACAGAAAGTGTCTTTGGTTCTGCAACAGTGCTGCCCGATTTAAGACTAATCGTTAACAGCATGGTTGTTCCAGAGAATGTGTTGGAGGGAGGGTATATAACGGGACAAGGAAGCTAGGGGCGGTACTCAGAGCCCCAGGAGCCACCACAGAACTGAGCAGGAGAGGGAGTCGGGGACTAAAGGGGCACCTTAATTTGTGCTGGGGTGCCCGGGAACGCTTGCTCTAAAACTGAAGAAAACAAACGTGAGACATGGAATTGAAGGCAGTTTAATGAGAAGATGCAACTTCAAAGAAACTGCAAGACAAAGGCATAAAATACAACATACAGAATTCAGATAATCACATAGAGCTCATCATGATACCCTCTGCATCTGCACTATTGTACTGTCAAAGAGAAAAGAGAACGCATCTAGAAGTGCAATTGAAGAAACAAATTACACCAAGGAGACCTGTTTCAGAGTATACTCTAGAGCAACCATTCCTGCAATTACAATGAATACATTATTCAAAGAACAATAATGAAACATAACAGGACATTTCATATAGGTAAAATACAACAAAATGCTAAGCAGACGCAAGAGCTTCAGAGCTGCTCTTGGGGAAAACCCTACGGAGTCTGCTACCTACAGACAGACAGCAAGGTAGTCCAATGATGTCTGTGTGGGCCCCCCTTTTATATAATTTTTAGGCTATGAGAGGCGCCTACAATAACCTCATCTTGCGCCACTTCTACCTACGTCAGGCTACCCAAAAAAGCTATGTCTGCAATATTTACCAGACATCTCGTCATTTACCCACTTAATGCTGACCGTAAACTAGGTGAAAAGGTCAGTTTCTCAGGCCAATCGCTTGTCGTAAGTTGCAAATGCAAGCAGAAAATAAGTGGATATTGTACGGGAATTTGATATATACCTGTATAAATCTCCTCTGTTCTCTAACTTGACACGTCTGCGGTTGCCACTTCCCCAAAAGCGTGAACCTGCCCAGGAAGCAAGTGCCAGTCCAGGATGCAGCCTACTGTATGTCGACAGCTTCAGGGAACTGATACAGTGAACTGAGCACTCGGGTAGGGTGGGGGCTACTAGTCTGGAGCAGAAGGCCTCGCAGAAAGAGTAGCTGAATATGATTTGGGTCAGACCTGCCTTCAGACTGCTATACACTAAAATGGCAGAACTATGGTCAATTTAACAACGGCCTATATTTTGAATAGAAGGGCCTACACAGCACGGTCAAGTGGGAGGGATGGCAACACAGGACCCACTGGTCCATTTAATACGGCCTACAAATTAGGCTGGCAGGGCAAGGACAAGGGTCTCATAATTCAGGTGTCGCCAGAACGGGCCAGGGGCCCCCTATGATTCAAAACCTACCCTCTCTCATGCCCTCCTCTTGTTCATAATATGAACAAAATCCTTACGGCATACCTTTCATGTCTTTGAGGTATTTGGTAATGGTTGCAGGCTGCATTTAGTGTGGTCCTATTGTTACTTCTACAACTTCTATAAGTGCTAAGATATTCACAGTCCCTGTTCTATGCTTGTTCTCCCTTTGCTAATTATGCATTTCTCAGGAGGTGCAACTGCTACGTACTCAGTGTGTTTACAGAAGAGGATATTGCACATTAGGACAAACAGATATGACATTGTAACACATGCTCTGCCAACTGTCCCCCTGTCCCGTTTTTATCAATGGCAATCTACTCAATGTGGTACCAAAGTCATTATAATAGCAGAAAAGGGGGGTCAATGCTGCTAGTGGCACCCATGATAATTTTCTCTAATTGTTCTGAAAGTCTTGAGCAAGTCTTGAGGCATTGTTCCAATCGTTGGTACGTGTGGCTAGTTGGAAGAATGTCTTATCTTCTGCTGTGTCTGTACTATGTTCCAAAAAAGGTCTGCTGCATAATAATGTAGAGCCTCAGAGATGATAGCTTTAATCAGAAAAAGTAACCGTTGGTGCCTGTCTTCAAGTAATTCGAGAGGTTTGCAAGCACTTCGTATTACTTAGGCACATTCAATATGAAGAAACAAACTGAAGAAAAGGTAAAGATGTCTTGTTGTCACAACTTGTAGACTGAGGGGTTGGGGCGTCGATGTTTCCAGACGTTCTTTAGGTGATGTTTCCTAGGGGCCCGCTTACACACTCGTCCTTTTCTCCTCTGTGTAGCACGTGCAGCCCTTCAGGATGAACTTGGGATACCATTCCCACTTGGTAGTTTCTGTGGAACACATGTAGTTTCTGTGTGGCTCCTTGCCCCTTGCACAACCCCTCAATCACATGTGAGATGAACGCCGGTCCATTTTCAGAACCCAAAAGCATAGGTTCTCAAAAGCGCGGTATGAACTCTTTCAGGAGGCATTTGGCAAAAGTTTGTGCACTGCTGTTCTTGAATTGGCAGGCCTTAGTCCACTTGCTGATCATGCACACAATAACCAACACGTACTTGTAGTTTTAGTAGGGGATAAGTTGATGAAGTCCATTTCATGTGGGGAAGTGAAGTGTCCTGAGGCAGTGGAAATACAGCTTTAGGAAAACAGTCTTGTCCTCCTATCACATCATACAAGTATTGAACCATGAAAAAAGACAGGCCATGGGGGCAAGCATTATGGTTGGTAAACATTCCTTTCCATTTGGGCCTATTCATATCCCTTTTCTGTTTGCATACATCCTCCCCTGTTCCCTTCTTCCTTTCCTTCCACCCAGCCCTTTTATAATATATTTAGTGTCATATGCTATTCTTTCTTGAACATCTGCCTCAATAAATTCTTTACCAATTGATACACAGTCCTTGGGAGAGGCGTGTACAGCACATTCTACAATTGAAACTGGAAGCAACAGGCCTTGCAATAGTTGAGTTCTTAATGGTAGACGCTGCATGTGTTGTCCAGCTGAGGTAAGGAGGGAACTCCAAATGAAGAAAAGAACCCAGAAATGATATTGGCATCCCTATACAAGACTTTAAAATGAAATTCATTATCTTCAAAAGCAAAAGAGGAATTAAAACATTGTACCATAGCTTGACCCAACATAAAACCCAGATGAAAATCTCTGTCACAGTAACACCTTTAGTAATCAAAACACTCATAGATGTCAAATTGTGCCCAGGGATGTGTAATTCCCATAGCCCCACGCCCAGGACATATCCGTTTGAGGTCAAGGGAAACAGGCCTTTATGCATATTTCGTCTTTGGGACAAGTAGGCTCAACCCTCTACAGCACAATCCCTTTGGCTGTCTGTTTACAGTACCACACTATGGATCTGGGAAAGGCACAGTCTGCAAAAAAGACAATATCTGTGTCCATGTGCTACTGCTGAATGTTCATTGATGCAAAGGCTTCATTATCAGGGTGAGCGCTCTAAGTAAATGTTGTAAGCTCAGACTGCACTACTGACAGTGGTTGGAGTATGAAAATGTGTACACACTTTTTCAATTCTTAGCAATGTGAGGTTATGTATACTGCTCTCAGAATGCTCTTCAATTAGATGCAAATTTTTGCAGAAGCTTGAAAGCAAGACTGATAATTCTTTGCTTCACAAAAAGAATGCAAAACATTTAGCTAAACTACTGGAATAAGGTAGGTACCATTCCTTTGCAACATAAAAATAAACAAGCATTGGTAAAGCCAATGAAATTGTTGTTCAGACTTTTGGCTTTGTCAATGCACAACTTGTCTTGGCAATATCTTTGTGAAACCTCATTGGTGTGGGAGCTGCTGGGCCCCCACCATTAGAACAAACATTGGCAAAAGCAGAAATTGTTGTGGTCTCAAGAATCACACATTGCACAGTAGTTCCTGGTACTGGATAAAACAACTGTGTGTGGATATGCTCCTTGTGAAAGAACAGAATGGAGTCACTCACAGTGAAGCTAGCCAAGAGAGGGAGGGAGAGACAACATTTTACTAAACATGAAAGGTCGGTGCACCAGGATTGTGTACCGCTATTATTCTGTCATCTAGTATGTGCAGAACTATCCCACCTGACTGATGTTCACTATTGCTCATCTGTATCCCTTAGTACTATATATATATATATATATATATATATATATATATATATATATATATATATATATATATATATATATATATATATATATATATATATATATACTGCTCTCCTTATGTGTCAGTAGTCAGAGTGGTCAAGTATAAGCTCGTCCCCTAATGCCTCTTTAATGGTTAAATAAAATGCCTCTTTAATCTCCCGTTTATCCGGACCGTTATAAACTCCTTCTGGTGAGAAGTCAGGAAATTGCAGGGCACCAGGATGTTCACCAAGGTAGTAAAGAAGGACCTTGCTTCGCAGGGGGTTACGGGGCCAGGAGCTGGTGACCTCAGTCGGTATTTCTAGTCCTGGCACTGCCATAGAAACCTGCACATATATGGTGTCTGCGGTTTTATAAGTTCTGTAACCAAATATTCTATTCATCTGTGTACCTATGCTGTTGCTCGAACCATGGTGACACCTAGTTATTGTAAGCAGCACTGGAAATGGTCACTGGTTCGGAAAGAAGGCAGCACTAAACTATATACTTGTAACAATTGTGGCGCAAAAATATTGTAAATAAAAAAAGAAAACACAAAACTTTCAGTAAAACAAAAATCACTACAGTTATCAGTGGCAGATCAATACATGTGGGAGTACAAAAAAAACATTTACATTCCTCCCTAGTTATTGAATCTCACTAACAAACCAATCTTCTGCATTTGGCAGTGATCTTCTGTTACAATGGAAACCCTACCTAGCAGGCCTTACCCTAATAAAATCGATATAGGCCAGTCAACATCAATTTAACAAAACCGTTATATTCTTATACATTCAATACACATCTGCATATGATAAAACATTATCAAAAATACAAATAACAAATAACTGTGCACGTAAATAATATGGCCTTACTAAAATCAGTTTCTGTGCCAGCCAGTGACCCTTACTGCAGTGCCCATATAAGCACCAACCACAATAAAGTGCTACTGTCACACTTAATAAACCTCTGTATGCATCATCAAACAGTATCCGAAATCATACAGTCCTGAAATTCTACATGTGTTTCAGGAAAGAAGCAAGTCGGGCACGCTTAGGGTTTCTATTTTCAAACAATGACTGCATACTTTGCCCACTGAAGGACAAAAAAAACACGTGCTTCCTATTACAATGGCGCACACACAAAAGGGAAACTGACACACAAATACCCAAAAATACTTAATCATAACATCAAAAAAACCATCCAGGGGAACCTCTTATAATCCTCATCAATCAGGCGATATCCCGTGGCCAACTAGCTAGGAAGGCACGAAAATATCCAGCCTCTTCCCTACTTTGTACTGACGTAGGGGTTCTCCTCCTCTGCCTATAATTAGAGGAGCACCATACTATTGCTGAAAGATTACGATAGTAAATCGAACCTCTCCTTCCCTTCTACCAGGCCGATCCCTTGACCCCCTGGTAAAGAGGCGCTCTCTGTTTCACTATATACAGAGAGACCCTGTAGCAAGCAATTAATACCACTGAGAAGACTGCAGACATAAACAGTCTCTCCCTTATCCCTTATTCACTTTTTATTTTATTTTTTGTCTTTCTCCATATGTCTGTTTTCCACACAAACAAAAAATGTAATATACCAAAAAATGGAGCTAAGTGAGCCCGTGAAAGACGCAAGACGCAGCCTTTTCCTCCGGGCACTCAAGGCAAAACAATAGCACACGTCTATATATAGCAAAGGATTTACAATAAATCAACAACTTCCTAACCGTACTCTCCAGCTCAGAATTCCATGCCGCGCACACAAGCCTCCCCAGTTAAAGAATGTCCCTAGCGAGACCAACCAGACAGGAAAAGAAACACTGAGAGCCGAGAAAACACAGAAGTCTCACAAGCGCCCCTTTCATAAACAGTCACCAAAAGTCCCTCAAGTCAGGTAGCCTAGACTCTTACCCGAGTGCTTGTACTCAAAGGCTTCGGCCAGAAATGTGTCACGAGTGCCCAGTCTGCGTCCCCTCGAACCCAGCCGTTTCTGCCCCCGTCTGCCGGCACTGCTAATCCGAGTCACGGCACCAAAATGTTGGAGGGAGGGTATATAACGGGACAAGGAAGCTAGGGGCGGTACTCAGAGCCCCGGGAGCCACCACAGAACTGAGCGGGAGAGGGAGTCAGGGACTAAAGGGGCACCTTAATTTGTGCTGGGGTGCCCAGGAACGCTTGCTCTAAAACTGAAGAAAACAAACGTGAGACATGGAATTGAAGGCAGTTTAATGAGAAGATGCAACTTCAAAGAAACTGCAAGACAAAGGCATAAAATACAACATACAGAATTCAGATAATCACATAGAGCTCATCATGATACCCTCTGCATCTGCACTATTGTACTGTCAAAGAGAAAAGAGAACGCATCTAGAAGTGCAATTGAAGAAACAAATTACACCAAGGAGACATGTTTCAGAGTATACTCTAGAGCAAGCATTCCTGCAATTACAATGAATACATTATTCAAAGAACAATAATGAAACATAACAGGACATTTCATATAGGTAAAATACAACAAAATGCTAAGCAGACGCAAGAGCTTCAGAGCTGCTCTTGGGGAAAACCCTACGGAGTCTGCTACCTACAGACAGACAGCAAGGTAGTCCAATGATGTCTGTGTGGGCCCCCCTTTTATATCATTTTTAGGCTATGAGAGGCGCCTACAATAACCTCATCTTGCGCCACTTCTACCTACGTCAGGCTACCCAAAAAAACTATGTCTGCAATATTTACCAGACATCTCGTCATTTACCCACTTAATGCTGACCGTAAACTAGGTGAAAAGGTCAGTTTCTCAGGCCAATCGCTTGTCGTAAGTTGCAAATGCAAGCAGAAAATAAGTGGATATTGTACGGGAATTTGATATACGTGTATAAATCTCCTCTGTTCTCTAACTTGACACGTCTGCGGTTGCCACTTCCCCAAAAGCGTGAACCTGCCCAGGAAGCAAGTGCCAGTCCAGGATGCAGCCTACTGTATGTAGACAGCTTCAGGGAACTGATGCAGTGAACTGAGCACTCGGGTAGGGTGGGGGCTACTAGTCTGGAGCAGAAGGCCTCGCAGAAAGAGAAGCTGAATATGATTTGGGTCAGCGCTGCCTTCAGACTGCTATACACTAAAATGGCAGAACTATGGTCAATTTAACAACGGCCTATGTTTTGAATAGAAGGGCCTACACAGCACGGTCAAGTGGGAGGGATGTCTTAGGACAATTATATGGCAACACAGGACCCACTGGTCAATTTAATACGGCCTACAAATTAGGCTGGCAGGGCAAGGACATGGGTCTCATAATTCAGGTGTCGCCAGAACGGGCCAGGGGCCCCCTATGATACAAAACCTACCCTCTCTCAAATGCTTGGCGACCTTAGATGAGCTTAATGAGTTCTGCTGACTGGGAATTCATGTTATTTTATAGCTCTGCACTATGGCAGTCACTGGTTTAAGAAATCCTTGTTTAAATGTACAAAACCTGCCTCATTGGGATATTGATAGTTTTTTTCTTTCCTAGCCTTTCTGCTGGTCGATAAGATATTTTAAACTGTTGATCCTCTTGACAGCAGATTCTAGTGTAGATGTATGCAGTAGTCTGATGTATGTTGTCGCCACTTCAGCTTACAAGACACTTTAGTTGGTAGAATCTTATTTGTTGGCGCTACATAGTCCTAGTTCAGCTTTACATTGCCATTCAAAGTTCTATATCTAATGTAAAACCTAACACCCAATCCTGCCAGACCCTAATTTTATTCTTCTACAGGTGGACTTTGTTCATATGTTGAATGCCACGATGTGTGCCACAACGCGAGCAATTTGTGCCATTCTGGAGAACTACCAGACAAACGATGGCATTGTGATTCCAGAGAAGCTGCGGGACTTCATGCCACCAGGTGAGCAACCTACCCTCTGTGTCATGTAAAGCCATGTGTACCATGACATTTCAAGATTGTGGAAGCAGTTGGTAGAGAGACAAAATGGGGGTGTCTTATTGGAGGCTCAGACTTTCAGCCTATTTCATTTGTGCCCTTTGGGTTTCCTTTGGAATAGTTAAACTTTACGTTCTACTGGAAGGTCCCCCTTTGACTTCCCTACACACGTT
Source organism: Triturus cristatus (assembly GCF_964204655.1). NCBI lineage: Eukaryota > Metazoa > Chordata > Amphibia > Caudata > Salamandridae > Triturus > Triturus cristatus. Next base: position 555,839,592 of record NC_140579.1, on the reverse strand, counting down.
CTGATCAGATTTGCTTTTCATTGTTTGGTACACTCCTTGTTATGTAAATCTTAAAGAACCTTACTAATGCAATGTCCTATTTTGTGTCCCTCACCAGTCACTGTTGAGCTGTGGCTGTCTCAAAACTGGACCTTCATTGTAGATTGACACAATCTCACTTTACATAATGGGTACCACTAATCCTGATTGTTGGTGGTACAGTTGGCTTTCATGAAGGCATCACAGCACTTCTCAGTAGCCCAGAGATGACTTTCCTGGTGGTTCCAAGGTTTCTCACCCATACTAAAATCAGATTTGATTTTTGGAGATTTGTGGTGTCGCTGCAGTTGCTACCGATTTCCCTCTCTAGTCTATTCAGTTTCTGTTTCTGCTTTATCACTTTTAAGACTGCTTAACTGTTTTAACTGTTTTATTCTTTTTCCCTAGGAATGAAAGAGTTAATTACATTTGTGAAACCTGCTCCAATTGATCAGGAGATTTTGAAGAAACAAAAGAAACAACAAGAAGGAAGCAAAAAGAAATCTAATGCTGCAGTGTTGGAAGATCAAATGCAGCACATGGAAGTAAATCATGCCTAAATGTAAACTCTATAGGATGCTGCTGCTAATCTGACGTCCCTCACCTCTTAAATTATTATGACCGGTGATCTGCCCTGGAGGCACATGCTTCCATATGTGGAAACTGGAGCCCTACATCCCACAAGCTATTATTTCCTCTCTGTGACCAGTGATTTGCACCACGCCTGGCATGCGAGCAAGTACTGGGGATTGTGGACCCTGTCCTTACAGTTGACCCCTTCTCAGATTATGGAGCAGTAATATAACATTTTATTGACTGTTAGGGCCACTGTCGCTCACTATTTGTTGTTTCTGGTAATTTATGTGTTCCCGTTCCACCCCCACCGTACTCCTGCTTCGGTTTCAGAAGTAAAAAAAAAATGCCATCCTGTACCAGACACTGGGAAGAGTGGGGTCCTCCCAATGTTTTGTAAAGCTGCTCTCAGCAATGTTGGTTAGTTAACCTGGCTAAAGGGGAAAGAAGTTGAGGTATTTGATTTTATATACATCTTATATCACAATCCATTAATCTAGACATGGAACTACAACTTTTATTATTGGTGACTGAGACCACTATTCAATAAAGCAACATTGTAATGTCAAACCAAAGTGCACATTTTGTCTAATTTTATGCTGTGGAAGTTCGCTTATGGTTCCAAAAATATTACATAGCTTTCCATATTAAATATTATATTTCTTTGTGATATTTAGTAAGCATTCGCCATTAAAATGCAGAGAAATGTCAAACAGAAACACAATCAAAATATTAAATTTCCATACCACTATCATCCGATTGGCAGTGGTTTAAGACGTGCCCATTTTCTTATGTAGCTTCGAAAATCAGCAACAGCATACTGAACATAAAGTTTTAAAATAGACTCTTACAGGAATGACTTTAACGTTGGCTGATCTATGCTATGCAACGTGCACAAGTCGCAATGCTATTGCTGGGGTGGGATAAGGGTCTTTCATCACAATTCTATGGAAATTCTGTATAATCTACAATTTATAAACAGTCCGCCCACGTCAAAATACCACAAACGATGCCATTTATCTTGAGAAAGACTTTAGATGTGTTGGGATACATACAGTTTACACACATTTTTTGGGGGGGGGGGGGGGTTAAAGCAGATAATCTCCTGTGTGCTACCTCTCCCCATGTGCATGGTTTTTTCATGTATTTAATTAGCAGAAACATGCTTGGAATCTTTGCCACACTTAAAAGATATGCTTCTTCAGTACACAACTATCCATTAGTTAAATGTCAACCCCTAAGTGCAGTGACTAGTAAATGAGCAACACCAGTTTCTAAAATCGATCATTTTTGTCTCAATAATATTAATAGAAATGTTGCAGATCTTCAAATATGTTTGGGCAATCGTTGTTTTGGGGGATTTTTTTTAGTGCTCCTGCCTCCAAACGAGGAGCAGACAAAGTGTGGAGAAGATGGAATAGAGGCTGGGATAGCAGCCAGCATTGGCAAAGCCAATTGGTCAGGGCTTTGGCACCTATTGGCTTGGCCAATTATTTTCTTTTTTTTTAAGCAATGCTTAACAGCATTTCTGATGCTGGGCTGCATGATTAAAACAATTATTTAAAAAGCCTATAATGCTGATTCCAATTTCTTTTTCTTCAAAGTGGATGGGAGGAAACAACACTGGGATGTGGTTGGTATGGGCAACATGGGCACAGGTGGAAGAAGCAGCACAGTGGGTGGGGACGGAGAAAAGCAGACTGGCGCGAGAGGGACCCATGTGGGGTTAGGGGGAAGAAGCACAAAGGTGAGAATGCAACACCGAGGGAAAAGCACATGAGTACATCACAGAGGGGATGGGGAGAAGCACACTGATGAGAGAGTGCACCATGTATGAGAAGCACACTAGGGAGACAGCTTAATAACACATACACGCTCATTGAGTGTTTCAGACAAAAGAAAAAAGTTGTTTCCTTAAAGTGAGCAGTGAAAGGACATCAGTAAATTGGCAATGGTCCTGGGGGGGGGGGGGGGGACAGACTCAAGATGGACAAGGCAAGCCCCTGACTAAAAAGCAGGCAAGTGAATGACTTCATCATAATTATTATTATAGTAAAGCATTGGGCAAGATGCAAGTCCCTCTTCGTTCTTGAGAAGCTCACGAAATGTACTTCGCATCCAGATAGCTTTGCAGTCTGGTAGGCTTGACCTTAAAAGAACAATCAAGGGAGTCAGTAGGTAAGAGGGCATAAAGATGGAGTGGTCTGACGAGAGGACAAGGGGTGGATAAGGAACAGAAGTTCTCACCCATGTGACATCAGTGCTTTAAAGATAAGAGAATCTGATGAACAAGTAAAGATGACCTTCTGTGATCGAACTGACAATAAGAGTGAAAATGATGTGGAGTCATATGGTATATGCTAGTCTGTTACATGGGACCCTAACTCCCAAGAGGAGGAGGAAGCCTTGAGTGAATCATTGCCATTTGCACTCTCTACACCCACTTTAAATACCATATTTTAATCTTTGTGTCTGCTTTCATGGTTTTTAGGTCTCTGCTAGGCAGAGCTTGCACTTTCTCTTCCAGACGTGCTGTTTTCAGGATATGGGCATGAAGTGTTGCCCACTTTCCGCCCATCTTTTTATTTGGCTCCTGTCACTGTCCTTTGGAAATGGTGGATTTTCATTGGTTAATAGGCTTTGTAATCCCTCCTTAATACCGGCTTTTCTGTACTTGTAACCTCCCATGAAGACACCCCCTGTTACATCGGTTGGTACTCTGTACGTTTTAATTATACAGCCTCAGAGCACTATTTTCCTAAATAACTTTCTTCTGCCTGCCAGTACAGGCAGGACATGCCCTCCCGGCAATCTTTTATAAAAAAAAAAAAAAGACAATTTTAATGTACACCTTGCGGCCACTGTGCACCTTTCTTTCAGCCGGCTCGCCGTATTGCACACCGTGCCCAGCTTTCACTTTAATGGTGGCCGCACCCCTTTCTTTAGACGCTTCTCGCTGTATTCAGCTTGACAAACAAATGCTTTGTTTTTTTAAACGCGCCCCATACCGCGCTATTACTTTCTTTCTTTAGATGCGGCTCGTCTAAAGAAAGGGGCACAGCCGCCATTAAAGTGAATGCAAAAACAACAGTTGATGGACAGAATGCAGAGAAAGCGTGGCATGGGGCGATTTTACAAAAAAAGCACATTTCTTTGTCAAGTAGACATGCCTTTTTTTGGGGGGGGGAAATGCGCCCATGCTGTGCTTTCACTTTAATGGCAGCCGCACGCCTTTCTTCATACATATAGAGCGCCACCAGAGCACACCTTCAACACTGGCGTTGAGGAGGACTTTCAGGGGGCCCAGGTAGTAGTTTGGGTGGGTGCCGTGTTCGCAGGGCAAAGGGTGATTTCAGGTGTGTTTCCAGTAAAGCCCTTGGAGTGAGCGGGGCCAACCTGTCAGACTTTTAAGTGTGCGTGTTTCCGTTGTTATCGTAGTTTTCCCTCCAGTACACATAATATGCTTTTTGAGCTGCAACGTGGCAGCTGAAAAATATAGCTATTGAGAGTGAATTCACTTGCCATGGCTAAAAGGTAGTGGAGATGTGGCCTGCATTTTTCGTCTAGTCATCGTTTGTTCGAAGCACCTGGTAACAAACATCTGAAAAATATTGTTGCAGTTATTTGAAATCTGAAAAATACTATTTAGTAGAAATATCTATTTTATTGTTTTAAAATGCACATAAGCACTTGTCACTAACTTTTCAAAACTGTCATAGTTCTACACACAAATATTTTCACAATTAACCACTAATTTTCTGTGGCTACATCAAAGAAAGGATTCCAAAGCAAGATTTGTATCTAGTGTCCTAAATGCTTTATGTACGCACTCACTTATTGAACTGGTGCTTTGAACATTAAGAAGCTGGGATAATTTAGCCGCTTCTCGCTAGGAATTCCATCTCTATGATCAAACAGGTTGGGCACTCTGGCTCAGCTCTTGGCTTGATCGGCTTTGACCCGGAGCTGCTTTCCGTGCACGTGTACTCCTGCACCTTCTGTCCTAGAACTAAGTTACTTCTTTTTAGGTCTCGGCTGCGAAAGGCTGCGCTTGCGCAGTCTCGCTCCGAGATTTAATGAGTTGGAGTGACTTTGAGAAGAGGGGCTTGCACCCGCCCCTCTTCTCTCCTGTTCTCCATTGGCTGGCCTCTTAAATGCTGGCCAGCCACTGGAGAAGAGGTCCAGTCACTCCGTTGAAGCCCCGTCCTTTTCGGATCGGGGGGCGTGTTTTTTCGTTGCTTTTCGCAGGGCGTGTTTTTCTCTCCTCCAGCCAATGGCAAGAGGAGAGAAAAAGAAACACGCCCCCGAATCCGAAACCGAGGCTGTGTTTCTCCGAGGCAGTTCTTCTCTGCCTCGGAGAAAGGCGGTGGTGTCCCGGCGTTGCTCCCTCACCTGATCTCCTTGTTTTGCTATCGGGATCCGCACCGTGCTTTGGACGCCTTCCACCTTGTTAAAGGCGCGATGCTGTGTCTGAAAGACATGCCTCCCGCGGTTTATCCACAGCCTCCAATAATTCTGCCATCAGGTAAGGAATCTTTTGCAATCCGAAGAATGACTGAATTTGCAGGCCTGAAGTATATCTTCACATTTTGAGGTGGCATCCTTCTACTTGCGTTTTCAAATGCTTGCTTGTTCTTAATTATACAAAGTACTTCTTTTGTGGCAATCATTCAGTTTTTAAACCAGCATTCTTTGTAAATCTATTTGCCTGAAAATCAAATCAATCTGTTGCCGTTTAGAGGGGAGGAATTCTGAAAAGCCAACCCAAAAAATCAATTAACGAAATTGTTAACAGGTTTGTGAAAAGCCAATATTCATTAGCCAGTTTCTTAAACAGTAAAACATTAATTAGCCTGATCAGCAACACGGGAAGGGGACTCTGGGAAGTTGCCGCCCCTTCGTTTCCTCATCCGTGGCCATCGGCCCGAGACCAGTTCCCAGCCCATCCGTTCGTTTCCTTACGCTGAAAGAGCCCACGACCCCCTGCACAACACCTCCCCCTGGACTCGACCGAGGCCTCCGGTCCCTTGACCTTCTCATATTTCCCTGAGCCGAAAAAGCCTGGGACACGGCAGCCCTGCGCATACCCACCAGTAAATCGAGGACCCCCGCCCCATACAATCTCGCCATCATGACGTGGAGCCTCTCCTTACACATAGACGGATTGGGACCACGTGACCCCTGCAATTCTCGCCCAGGACCCCCGGCCCTGCACATTCCAAAGAGACAAGACAACTTGTGACGGGACCCCCAACCCCTACGACATATTCCCTGCATACCAGCGCGAGCACGGGATCCCCAGCCCTACAGTCCCTCCCATCCGTACTTCATGAAGAGTGGAGGGACAGACATACGGGCGGTAGAGAGAGCCATAAAACAAGTAATCAATGTCAATATCCTCGCGTGCACCTGAGCCCCCTCCCGCACCCGCCTCGCGCCCAGTGTTTTCAAGACAATGGTGGCAGCCAGTCATCATCCGGACACGTCACCGGCGACAGAACGTGGTATTTTCATGAACAAGTTAATTAGTAAATGAGTCACTAGCCTCTGCGGGGGTGGCCAGCCCCCGCGGCCCCCACCTCACCACCCTGCCTCCTGGCATAGTGCATGGCATTGTAAATGAAAGGCTGTTTGCACTCCACTTACACCGCTCCTCTGTCACTTGTCACCTCAGCACAATGGCGCTTTGTTAGCATGCTTCCATTAATTACACAGGAAGAAACGATGGCCTCATTCACCATGCTCTTTGAGAGATGGGGTTTGTGTTGCCGCCACTTATGTCACCGCTGCGCACCAGCCCGGCTCCATTCATGGCTCGCATGGCACCGCGGCACCGCTTGAAATTGTTATCTCGAAGTGCGCCGATGGTTTCCGGTTACATGAAGATTGCCTGGGCCCTAATCTCCTGCAGCAACGTCTGCTCGTTTATGAAACCGGTGTACGTGGTTCACCGATACTAGCAGTGCTTCAGAGGGCCACGCTCAGCTCAGCTTTGTGTCAATTTGAATGCCATGTTTAAGGTTTGTGTGCCTCAGTACTATGACACTGAGCGTCTTCTCTGCTTGTATTTCATGAACATTGCCTTGTAAATGGAGGTGTATTTCATCCGATCTTTGAACATCCAATACCGAAAATTTTATTTTCACCAGTCATTACAGAAGGTACTCATTGCTTGGAACGCTTCTAATCCGGAAAATATATTTGTGTTTCACATAATTCAAAACGCATTCATTCATAAATCGATCCCAGGAATCTGAGTGATTGGTGATATGAGCCTGTCCTCTTTTATGAATGTTGCCAGTAACCTATACCCCTCATGTATCCCAGTTGATCGTTGGAATGCACCCCACTTGATATCGTCTTAACCATGTGGCCTTCACGCATTCGAAAGATTGGTGCCCCAAACCCTTCTAATTTTGCCTTGCACTCCTCTAAAGAACTGACCGATTGGTTCCCTGCACCACCTGTGATTTGTGACCTACACCATGTATGTGGCCATCGTGTGAGAAGTTTGCCCCACACCACCTTTGTGAACTGAGAGCCTGTACTTTATGCTTACAGCCTCGCTGCCAATTCCAGCGCCATTTTGCTCAGCCTATGGAATGCTAGATGGTTCTGTAATAAAAACCTTTTTAATACTAACCCCTCTAAAACTTACCTTCACTGCCAAAACTGAAACTTGGATCGACCACGATGACCTTGCCATGCTGCCAACTCTACATCTTGTAAATGCCACATTCCTTCACTCTGTCTGTCCGTTAGGGGTGGAGGAGGAGAAGGCCTGCTGGATAAGAGACTGACAGAAAACTCCACAATACTTCACTAAACTACCCCACTCTCACCGGCGCACCTTACTGTTACAGCCACAACCTCATTTAATGCACGAAGTGTTATATAACACGCACCTTAACGCACCACATCCTTCTTTAAAAACCTTGCCAAAATTGTTAATCTAATATGCACCTCTACCTATCATCTATGGGAGCAACACCTAAATGCACAGAGCTATTTACAATGCAATGGTCTCGGCATTGGTAAAGTTAGAGCTATTGGCATTGCTCATGACAATGCCGTTTCTTTAAATGTTTTAAACACAAAAACATAAACAAAAATAATGTCATGAGCAATGCCAATAGCTCTAACTTTACCAATGCCGAGACCATTGCATTGTAAATGCTTGTTTTCAAAATGGTGTCTGGGGAGCAGCATCTGCACTGGCACGGTGCTCTGAAGCAACAGAACAAGCAACCAACGCCAGGGAAGCACTGCAGGAAGAGAAGCTAGGAGCAGGAGAAAAAAGGTAAGAGATGAATTCTGTTCAATGGTCATTTAATGATGGACTATCAACAGGGTTTAAAACAAGCATTTGAAATACAACAGGTCTCGCATTAGTTAAATGCAGACCTATTGCCTTTGCAAATGTAAAAGTAATACAGCGGACATACAAAAGTGAATAAATAGAAGAAAAAGAGAATTGTAACAGTGACGGCACAAAATTGTTTGCCTGCCGTATTACTGTTCCATTTGCAAAGCCAATAGCTCTGCATTTAACTAATGCGAGACCTATTTAATTGCAAATGCTTGTTGACATTGAAAAAGCATCTCTGAGGAAAAACTTGTGAATGGGATTTCTGTTTTGGGGGAGAGCGAAGGCTAATTTTGCATTTAATTGGTCTCTTGTGGTGCAGTAAGCAACGTAACTGGACTGGAATGGGACCCAGCATACTTACCAGTGGGAGAGATAAATTTGATAACTTCACCCACATTTTTAATTTTCCCAGTGGGATGCTGATGTGTGACACTTGTCCCAGACATGAGCCCTGTCTCACACCACAAGTCTCAAGGAGCAAATCACTGATGAGGCACAAAAAGGCTGAAAACGGTCTGGGGTGTTCCCTGTGAGTGTTCTGCGCTTGATTATTATTATTTTTTTTTTCACAGATTCACATGCTTGCATCGTTCCTCATCTTGAAACTGGGAGTTCTAAAAAATGTTTAGCTGCTCAAGTGAGCTTAGAACAGTTCATGTCAAGCGCACACTACCTTCGATCCCAGAGCAGGGATCCACTAGGGTGAGGTACCACTAGAAAGTGGGCATTATTCCCTTCCAACCAGACCTCTCATGCTTAGATTGGTGCTCTGGGGGTAGAGTCATGCCCCCCGAGCACTGATCAACGACAGAGGCCAGTTGGCCCTTTGCAAATTACAGTAGCTGGAAAAATATTATATTTGGATGCAAAAGAAGCGCTTTCCTCTCATCCCAACAGAATTTTTTTTAAAGGAAAATCCTTCTGGTGTGCATCAGAAGGATTTGCTATGTTAGTGCACTTGACAAACCATTCCTGTCAAGCGCACTTTTGTAGTGCACTTGACATCAACCGTTCATCTGATAGACTTCTAGCTGCAGATTCCTTACCTTAGAATTTTCCTCTGGCGTCAATCTGGATCCGGAAAATGTTTGTGAGCAGTACCCCTGTGCGCCGATAGGTTGTGTTCGGCTCTGCGTGATGTCCGTGGCAGAAGTGACGTATGCTGTGCCCATACATGTGTCACCCCAGAGCGCGGACCTCCGTTCTTTTCTTTCCGTGCTAATCAGCGCAGATCCAGAGAAGCGTTACCCCCAGTCTTTTGTGACTGACCCTTTTTTCTACTTTTTGTCAAAAAAATGTTTGAGACTTGTCTCCTGGTGTGTCAGGTATGTCCTCTAGGAAAGCCGGTTTCAAGCCATGTGTCGCCTGTCACCGACAAATGACGGACCCTTATTTGGTGCATCTCTGGTTCCTGGAACACGACCACAACTCTGAGACCTAATCTGATTGCTGCGCCATGCACCTCAAGGCCTTGAGGGAGCGGTCCCTCAAACTCCTCTAAGTCGATGTGACTATCTTGGTCAATAGGAATGTCCCAAGATCAGTTGCGGAGCCACTCCAAGAGCTCATCATGACAGTCGAATCCGTCAGAATATCGGGTAAGTCTCACTAGAGTAAGATGTCGAAGAGGTCTTCAACTTCGCCTTGTCTGTCAAAGTTTGAATTCTAGCCCTCGCTCCACAGTCAAACCTTCATCTGGGCCGTCTCCGTGCCTCCCAAAATTTCCAGGAGCCCAGGCGATCCCTGCTCAATTACGTGAATTTTGTGAGGTCATGCACCTCTTATTTGGGTGCCCCGAGGGCACAGAAGGCGCTCCTACTGGTCTTCCTGCGGGTACAACTACTACACCAGTCTGGCTCCTTGGATCAATTGATGGATCCAAAGTGGCGCCAGTCATACCACCTTGACCTTCCTCCACGCCCACCTCAATGCTGCCGCCGCAGGCACCATCCCTGTTGTCATCCCCGACTTAGACACAGAGCCGGAGCAACGTCATTCAACAACAATCCCCCTTTGCCTTTTTCCTAGGCCTTGGACTTGGTGATGACTCGGAGGGGCCACTGGACCCTTATGAATGCCAGCCATTAAATGACACTGAGGACACCTGGTATGGGAATCTGGCGATTGACAGTGGCCTGGACACCTCCCCAGAGACTGGTTTGGTCTCTCACCCTACCATGGCTACAGAGGAGGGTGCCTCATTTGCAGTGGTGTTGAGAAGGGCGACTGAGGTCCTGGATCCTCAGCTACCCTCTGTGGCTGTCAAGACTAGTTTCTTGAAGGAGGTGCTTCAACTGGGATTCACCCACTCTGAACCGCTACCCCCTTTTAACAGAGCCCTCGCAAACGTCGTACTTTGGGCCTGGTCCAAACCCTGCACAGTGACTTCTGTGCATAACACAATGCCCTCCACCATCGCCCAATATACCCCAGTTTCTTCACTCAGCACCTCACCCCGGGGAGCTTGGTGGTCAAAAGCCTCCACTTCCAGAGTAAATCCTGGTAGATTCCCTACCACTCCATCAGACAGGCAGTCCAGGAGGCTGGATACTTCTCGGAAGAGGATGTTCTCTTCTACCAGCCTGGTCTGAGGTCGGTGAACACTGCGTATCTTCTGGACTTATACTCCACTCAATCTGGGACTCTGTTACATAGGTGATGTCTATAGTCTCGGAAGAAGCCCGAGTCATACTCTCTCAAGCCATTGCTGATGGTATGGATGCAGCTAAGTTTGCCTTTCGATGTGAGCTGGACACAACCGACTCGCTGGGCAGATCGATTTTAACATCGGTGGCCCTTTGGCGCCACACGTGGTTGAGAACCACTGGCTTTTTGGGGATGTTTAGGCCTCGTTCATGGACATGCCTTTGATGGTTTCTGTCTCTTAGGAAATGGTAGCGTCGGACTTGCAGGACGCATACTTCAACATTTCCATCATGCCTGTCCACAGGCGCTACCTGCAGTACACCGTGGCCCACGAGCACTTTTAGTTTGATGCGCTCCCCTTTGGCCTTACCAGCGCCTCTTGGGTGGTCACCAAGGTGATGGCAGTGTTTGCAGCTCATCTGCGGAGATCGGGTGGTATTCTTTCCTTATCTCAATGACTGGCTGTTTAAGGCGGGCTCGCCTTTTGCAGTAGTCTCCCACCTCCAAAGTATGGTAGACCTCCTGCACTCGCTGGGGTTCGCTATCAACATGCAGAAGTCACATCTGACTCCCTCTCAGACGCTCACTTAGATCAGAGCTGTTCTGGACACAGTGCTGTTTCGGGCTTATCGCGAACGACAAGTTCAGGATATTCCGGCTATAATACTGATGTTTCAGTCTCTATCCTGGATTTCGATGATACTGATTCTGAGGCTGCTGGTCCTCATGGCCTTATGCATCCTACTTGTGACGAATGCCTGTTGGCATATGCGGCCTCTGTAGTGGGACCTGAAGTTCTAGTGTGTGCAGCATCAGGGGAATCCTTCCAACATGGTCCAGATCTTGGAGGGAACTGCAAAAGATCTGAAATAGTTGCTGACAAACTGCGATTGGGTCAGCAACAGGCCTCTCCACATTGCCCTAACAGATCTTAGGCTGGGGTGGTAATCTGGGAGAGGTGGAGATCAGAGGACTGCTCTCTGAAGGAATCCAGGCTCCACAGAGCTTCAAGCCATCTGATTGCATTGAAAGCCTATCTACCCTCCATCAAGGGAAGGCTAGTGCAGGTGTTCACGGAAAACACCACTGCCACGTAGTACTGCAACAAACAGGGCAGACAAGGTCGCGGATCCTTTGTCAAGAGGCCCTGCATCTCAGAAATGACTGGAACATCAGCGCATTTCCCTGGTGGTTCAACACCAGTTGGGCTTTCTGAATGCCAGGGTGGAAGAACTCTGCTGTCTATGCCTAGTGGATCATGAATTGCATCTCCATCCGGAGCTGGCACAAGGTCTCTTCCAGGAGTGGGAAGAGCCTTGGTTAAATCTGTTTGCTATCACCGAGAATGTGCAATGTCAGCTGTTCTGTGTGCTGGAGTACCCAATACAACTCTGAGACGCTTTATATCTCGAGTGGAGCTCAGGCCTCCTGTATGCCTCTGTGCCAATCCCACTCTTGCCCAGAGTGCTCTAGAAGATCAGAAATGACCGGGTTCAAGTCATTCTTGTGGCTCTGTATTGGTCACAGAGAGTCTGGTATCCTGATCTGTTGAACATGTCCATCAGTCCTCCAATCAGGCTGCCTCTTCGGGAGGATCTTCTGTCTCGGCAGCAGAGAAAAGTCCTGTCAACTCTGCTTTCCTGCGTGGAGATTGAGCAGCAACTGTCGACACCCTTTGACCTTGCGCCCAAAGTCTTTAATGTCCTTTTAGCAGCTAAGCATCCCTCCACCAAAATGGTATATTCCTGCCATCGGGGCAATTTTGTGGCTTAGTGTGCAGAAAACAGGATCTGAAAGAGACACGTTAGTGATAAGATTCCTTACCTCAGAATATCCCCCAGGCGTCAGACTGGATCCGGAAAGTTTTTCCGGGTCCATCGGCAACTCCGGCCCAGCTGCAGGAGTTCCTGTCAGCCATGGCACGTGTCTTCGACCGTCCGGCCCCGCTGGTGCGCCTTCGGGCCCCGCGGGCCCTGCTGGAGGTCCTCGTTCTTCGACGTCGCCAACTACTCTGGCCTCGACGCCAAGGGACCCCTGTGGATCCAGTCCTAGATCCCCGTCCATGCCGGTAAGCCCTGTACGATCTCCACCGGCATGGATGTCACTGGCGCTGCCGCAAGCGCCGGCCGCAGACCCGGCCGATGCCGTCCCCGGTTTCCTTCCCGGCGTTGAGCCGGAAGGGTGTCTGCCGACATCGATTCCGATGCCGTTTGGGAACGTCTATCACTATATCCACTGTCGTCCATATGATCCACCTGTTTAACAGGCTGTGGAGGACTGGGAGGGGTCTGAGGACCCTCTCGCAGCTCAATGCGAGTTAGACCCGGACTGGGATGAGGATCCGGGAGATGCAGGTGACCAGGATTGTGCTCCTGAACCTGGCAAACTGTCTCCTTCTACCGTGGCTACGGAGGAGGGTGGTTCATATTCTCTGGTGTTGCGTAGGGCAGCCGAGGCTCTCCACCTCGAGCTCCCTACTGTGGCCGTCAGGACTAACCTCCGGAAAGAGGTGCTTCGGCCAGCTTCTGCTTCTATGGATCCGCTTCTGCCCTTTAATGATGCACTCTCAGGCGTTCTTTTGGGCACCTGGTCCAGGCCCAACACAGGGGACACTCTGGCTATGATTCCGATCTTTCAGCCCTTGTCCCGGGTTTCGGTCAGGACGACCTTGAGGCTGCTGGGCCTCATGGCCTCCTGCATCCTGCTCACAGACCATGCCAGATAGCCTATGCGGGCTCTGCAGTGGGACCTGAACTTTCACGAATCAACATTGGGTCAGCGGCAGATCCCTCTTCCATCCCCAACCAGAGCACACAGTGGTGACTGATACGTCCCTCCTGGGATGGGGCGGTCACATGGGAGAGGCGGAGATCAGAGACCTCTGGTCTCCGGCGGAGTCTCTGCTCCATATCAACCTTCTGGAGCTTCGGGCGATCCTTCTTGCACTGAAGGCATTCCTTCCCTCTGTCAAGGGGAAGGTGGTGCAGGTGATGGATTAAACCCAGATCAGTTGACTTGCAATGTTCAACACTCCGTCCATCATCCCCTTTGGTTTTGCATTATTCGCCCTAAGTTGGCAGGGTATGCCCAGACGTGGGTCACTTGCTCACTTTGCCACTGGATTAGCCAGAAACCGGTCCCAGGATGCTTGTTTCCGGTCCAGGGAAGACATGGCTTGGCAGTTCGGGCTGGACTGTTCCCATGAGGCACAGGGTCAAACTGATTTGCATATGGCCATGTCTGAACTGGGGTGGCGGAGTGAGCTAAAGAATGATGATGGATTAAACCCAGATCAGTTGACTGGGGGTGAGTGCTTGCAATGTTCAACACTCCGTCCATCATTCCCTTTGGTTTTGCAGGTGTTTACAGACAACACCACCGCCATGTGGTATTGCAACAAGCAAGGTGGGGTGGGGTAGAGGACCCTATGTCAGGAGGCTCTGTGCATCTGGACATGGCTGAAACGTCAAGGCATTTCTTTCACGGTTCAACACCTGGCATGTTCTTTGAACACCAGGGCGGACAAACTCAGCTGCTGGTGCCTGATGGATCACGAATGGCGTCTTCACTCAGAGGTGGTGCAAGGTTTTTTTTGACAGTGGGGAGAGCCTTGGTTAGATCTAATCGCCACCGAAGAGAACGCACAATGTCAGCTGTTCTGCGCGTTGGAATTTCCAACTCGGCACTCGCTTGGCGACGCTTTAAGTCGGGAGTGGAGCTGCGGTCTATTGTTCGCCTTTCCGCCTATACCACTTCTACCCAGAGTGCTGAAGAAGATCAGGCGCGACCGGGCCCAAGTCATTCTTGTGGCCCCGGACTGGGCTCAAAGAGGTTGGTATCCCGAGCTGCTCAGTATGAGCATGGATCCCCCGATCCGACTGCCTCTTCGGGAGGATCTTCTGTCACAGCAGCAGAGGACGGTCCTCCACCCAAACCTGTCCAGCTTCCACCTACATGCGTGGAGATTGAGCGTCGACAGTTGATTCCGTTTGACTTGCCTCCTGAAGTCTGTGATGTCATTCTGGCAGCCAGGCGTCCCTCCACTAAATCTATATACGCCTGCAGGTGGAACAAATTTGTGGCATGGTGCACAGCAAAGGCTGTGGATCCCTTTCTGTCCTCTTTCAGAGATCCTTTTGTTCCTTCTTTCTTTGGCCCGGCAGGCTACCTTCCTGCAATCTCAGCCTTTCTCAGGCTTCCTGATCAGCCCTCTCTTTTCAAGTCTCCTGTTAATAGATTTCTCAAAGGCACTACTCACCTTTTCCCTCCTATTCCAGTTGTGATGCAGCAGTGGGACTTGAATCTGGTACTTACTTTTTTGATGTGCGCTCCTTTTGAGCCGCTTCACAACTGTCCTCTTCGTTTGTTGACTTTGAAGACTGCTTTCCTGGTCGCCATCACCTACTCTAGGCACGTGAGTGAGCTCCCGGCTCTTTCCTGTAAGGCTCCTTTTCTGTCTGTCCATCCGTACAAGGTTGTGCTTCGCACTCGTCCTTCCTTCTTGCCAAAAGTTGTCACTGCTTTTCACATTGGGCTAACTATCACCTTGCCCACTTTCTTTCCGCCTCCGCACCCTTCCAGAGAGGAAGAGAGGCTCCACCATCTGGACTCAAAACGTGCGCTTTCATTTTACTTAAATCGCACACAAGCATTCCGGGTGGATGACCAGCTCTTTGTTGGCTACGTGGGCGCCAAGAAAGGCCGGGCTGTACACAAGAGGACTATCTCCCGCTGGGTCGTCTTGTCTATCAAAGCATGTTATTCTCTGGCTAAAAAGGAACCTCCGGTGGGGTTGCGCACCCATTCTACCAGGGCGACAGCAGCTACTACTGCATTGGGATGTGGTGTCCCCCTGCAAAACATCTGTCAGGCAGCCACGTGGGCCTCGCTGCACACTTTTACTAGGCATTATTGCCTTGACAGTCCAGTCCGGAGAGACTGCTTCTCTGGCCGTTCTGTTCTCCGTGTCTTTCTGGTGTGATCTTTGTTCGCAGACCCACCACCGGGGTTGGTATTGCTGGGGTATCTATTCTGAGGTAAGGAATCTATCACTAACGTGCCTCTTTCAGATGCACAAGTTACTTACTTGTGTAACGATATATCTGTAAGAGACATTAGTTAGTGATAGATTCCTTAACGCCCCACCCATCCTCCCCGTTCTGCGAACTGATTTCTAGGGTTAATGTCATCCCTTTCAGGGTCCAAATAAGTTTCTTTGGCATCTAGTGGTTGTAGGTCATCAAAAGATTTTTGAGAAGTCATCTCTCCTTCCACTTATCAAGGCATGCTTCATCATTTGAAAACCTCACACACCGGGTTAGGAGCAATGCCAACCCGGTGGACTCGACCGAGGGAAGCTAATCTAGCCCTGGGAGTTCTTATAAATCTAAGTTCAGGACAGTACAGTCAGTCCTGTTTTTTGTGTGTAGGGTGAGTATAAAATATACCTAGAGGTATACCCAGAATATTATTTTATTCAGAGAGTACCTCTTGTATGTTTAAAAATACTTTAAAATAACAACGTTTGGTCATCTAGCAAAATAAAATGAATTGCTTGACCAAAGAAATATCTATTACCAACATGTTTCGACCTCTATAGAAGACTAAAAAAGTCTAGGGTCTTCTTCAGGGTAAATGACTTAGGCAATGGTGTACATTCAAACGATGCAAGTAGGGGCTTAATACCCTACCGGTCCCTCCGTTAATTCAGTGACTATCTGAGTGAGACAAAAACAGGAAAGGGGAGAGAAAGCAATTAAGGCACAGGTTATTAGTTAATGATGCCCACATCTCTGTGGGCATTATATATTTATTAATCACAAGAGGATTAGTCATTTAAAACATTTTTATTGCACCCGCTCGCTTCTCTTGAGACATCAGATCGTTTCTAAAAACTAAGGATTGTACAAATATTAGTTACCAACTTCTGACCGGTCTGGTCCAGATCCTTGTGGTTTTTCCCACTTAATTTTATCCCAATGCTATCAGTAGCATTTTCTTATATATATATGTATATAAATATCTTGGACATCTGTAGCATTATTACAAACAATGTGGGTAGCTGGAAAGAGGGGAGCGTATATCAAAGTAAATATATGTGCACTACCAGGAGAACCAACAGACATGGACAACAAAAATCATGTTGTATGTTTTAAGTGATTCATCCAACAATTCTGTTTATGTTATGTGCATTTGTAGGGGCAGTCGCACTTACCCCAGTCATACTGAACTAGAGACTCCATGGCTAGATGTACGGCGTGCCACTTCCATTGTCACACACTGATGGTACAGAATGAGTTGGGAGACAAACAATAGGATGTATATACTGGTAACCCAATTAAAAAAGTAGCGTTCATTTTAAGTACAAAGCTTTGTGATAATTTTTCATTTGTCAATAATATCAAGTTTTCCATGCATCATGCCACACATTTGTTAGTAAATATTTATCGTGCTTCTATTTACAGCCCATAGATAATATAGGGAGGTACAGTTTGCGCTGACATGCTGCCCATTATACAATATATGTTCTCACCACGAGAGACCTATACATGTTATCTTATACATGTATCTCCTAGACATGCAGACGCTCAGCTGATTTTTGAAGTTTGTATTTAAAGAGTTTGGTCTATATAAAGATTGTAGCCCCCCCCCCCCCCCCTCCCCACCACCCCTCACTAGCCTCAATAGGTGCAGTTTTCTGTATCTAATGCCCATGGCATTGTGCAGCACGTTATAACAATTTGTGCCATTTGCCATGGTCAAACTTCGAAGCTATATATCCAACTCGTTCGCTGTCAATGGGCTGCCTGTTGGCAGCAATATTACAGAGGAAAAATGCAAGAACACTCCAAAACTAACTTCATCAGAAGGTTGGCGAAGCGGAATTACCTGTCGGGACTCTCATCCACTGCCGTGATACGGGATGGAGGCTCCATGATCTGACTACCGGTAAATAGTGGTTGGAGCATTGATGACGCGTTTGTGCGCCCGTGTCATCCAAACTACATTGGCGCCGGGAAATGTAGTCCGTACCAGATGGTGATAGTACCTTGCTGACGTGACGTTGATGGTGACGTTTTCTTGATGCCCATGTCTTATTACACTACATAAATTCTAGGTAGTGTAGTTTTATTTATTAACTGGCGGTACTGCGCCAAATTGGCGGTGACTTATAGACCATCCATGAATTTAGAGCTGTATGGGCTAGTAGCTCTGTATTATGTGAGTGGAGATGGATGATTTTTTCAGTTACGGAAGAGCGACTTTTTATTTTCCAAATTGTTTTCTATTTATCTATCCTTACAATTTGGTTATGATGGAGTATCAGTATAGACCCATGTTAACTAATCTAGGGTCCAATTGAATAGTTGATTCTCCTGAACCCTTATGCGAGTTATATTTCAGGTTATGATTCTACTGTACGCACCTCAGAGTACAATATCCAAAATCTTGTATAGTGGATTCATGTTTATTATGGGCCTCAGTCTTCTTCACCAACAAATTGTTTATATGTCTGTTCACCCAGATTTTCTGAGAGCACCTCCGAGTCTCATAATCGTATTAAGGATTTGGAGTCACGGTTATTATTTCATGTTCACAGTAGTGTTGATTATACTTCATCATTCAAGCCTTTGCTAAAGGTACTCAAACGGTATATCCATATTCTTACCCTGGCCCAGCAGGGCTCTGCATTTGGCACATTATTTGTCTGCTGTATCAGCATTTTTGCGGTTGCCAGATCAGCCTTCTCTTTTCAAGATCTCTATTGTAAATAGGTGTTCGAGGCATATGAGCTGCAGATCTCACACTTGCATTAGATCACCATCTGGTGTTGGGTTAGGATGCTTGCACCTTGTTGTTGTCTTGGAAGAAGTCTTTGTAGTCATGAGATGGGTGACTCCTCCCTTGGACGACAGTGCGCATGGGCATCGACTCCATCCTTAGATTGTTTTTTCCGCCATTTGGTTCGGATGCAACTTTTGCGCTCCGGTTCAAAATCTTCATTTCAAACATTTTCGCCGCGCAAAACTTCCAGAAACTCTTTGGATTCACATCGAACATCTTCATCTTCGACGTGCCTTTCATCGGCTCGATTCTGGTCGTCGACGATGGCCGCTGGGCCTATCCACGCCGTAAGGCCTACGGCTCATGGAAAGGACGCCATTCAAAAAAATGCCCCGTGTGGAGTAAAGTTCCCGCACAGTGACCATCACTAAGTCTGCAACCTGTGCCTATCACCTGAACACGACAAGTCCAGCTGTCTAGCATGCGCATCCTTTCGATCGAAGAAGACTATTCGAGATCGAAGGGCTCGAAGTCACATCATGGCGCAGAGATCAGCTCCGGAACCAGAGGAATTCTTCGACGAAGGCCCAGATGTCCCTGAAGAAGATTCCGAAGATCTCAAAATCGTGTCAGAGGCAGACGACTCAGATGAACCCATCATTCCTGGTCAACGAGTGAGTACTACTGCCCCTGACCCAACCCCACCACCAAAACCGAAGGCACTGGTCAAGACTTCGCCTGTTGGCCCCAGTCGCGATCGAAAACACACTTCAGAAGCCCCGCCTCCGGGCCCGGCTCCTAAGAAAAAAGACAAGCCTTCCGGTAGCTCAGGACCGAGCAAACCTCATGTAATCGTCCCGCCGGCGCCTTCAGCACCGAAGCCAAAGGAACACTCAGCTCCGAAATCTGTTCCGACGCCTTCCACCTCCAAAGACAAATAGGCCCCGAAAACCTCGAGGTCCGTGGATAAGCCGGCTTCGAACACTTCCAAGCCTAAAGATCCAGCTTCCGCTCCAAAACCAAGATTCTCGGAACCGAAAGACAAGCCTAAGGACTCTACCACGCCTCCTAAGGCCAAAGACCATAAAACACAACAGCCCCGCTCGGATCCGAAAAAATCGGCACCGAAGACGGTTCCAGAGGAAAAGGAACTTTTTCATCCGGATCCTGTCGATCCTAGACAGAAAAGGATTTATATGAACCCTGAAACAGGACATGTCACAGCTGTGCCATGTAAGAAGAGGAAGTTACACACAGCACCTGCCCCTCCAGTGCCTGTGAAGAAGGACTCTGCTACATCACCTATGCCTCCTTCTTCTCTACTTCCTTCTAACCCACCTCCTCTCCCTAAATTTATTACACCACCTCTGCCTGTAACTTCTCCACCACATACACCACCTCCAAATGATGATGGTGATGACCTAGGGGTGGGGGTTGATCCAAATGACCCGTTCACAGATCCAGACAATCCACCACAAGATGATTGCGAGTACCCTGTCCCAACAGATCTACCAGACCTCCCAAGCCCCCAGCCATACCCCTCAAACCCATCTCCCACAGACGATAATCTTGGTTTTGGACAACTACTTAATAGGGTTGCCGTTTACCACGGCGTCACAATGCACTCAGACACAGCAGAGGAGGTCTTCCTTTTGGATACATTCGAACCGTCTCAAAAGACAGTGCAAATATTGCCAATGATCAAGGGAGTCATTAAGCATGCCCCTGAAGTGTTCAAAGATCCCGTATGTGCCAGGATTCTTAACTCTAGAATCGATTAAAAAAATATAGACCTGCCCCTGAAGACCCTGCTTACATTAGGGGACAGCTGCCTTTGGATTCTCTAGTAGTTTCCAACGCTAGAAAGCGCACCAACTCACAAACCTCCGGGGATGTGCCACCCCCAGATAAAGAGTCAAAATTACTGGACACTTCTGGCAAAAGGATAGCTGCGCAGGCAGCCAATCACTGGCGCATAGCCAACACGCAAGCACTGTTGGCTAGATATGATAGGGCCCACTATGACCAACTGGAAACCCTATTACAACATTTGCCTGATGCTTATATAGGCACCGCGCACGTCATTTCCGGCGCTGATGATGTCATGTGGAGCTGAACGACTCTACCCAACGGTGCGCAGCGGTACTAGTTATGAAAAAATTTCCAGTTCCAGTCTGATGCCTGAGGAAAATTCTAAGGTAAGAAATCTGTGATTAGATAGTCTTAACCAGATAAAGCGTTACCAAAGGTACGTAATGTGTTTATCTAGTGCACTTTCAAAGAAAATGAGAAAAAAAGACCCCAAAATCTTCCTCTCCGAGGGAATCGGGGGGGGGGGGGGGGGGAACTAAAAGGCCCACTATATGGCAGAGGAACAAAATAACAAGGGGTGCAAACTGCTCTCTAGCATCGGGTCGTGGGCAGTGCCCACCATAAAAGACTCAACAGTCTTTCTGTTCCCCAATGTGGGGTTGTTGGGGAGGTTTACTTTACGCAAGAACAGACCAAACCAGGGGCTATGTGAAGACCAATTTAACGTATTACAGTACCAGTTTTCATCCATGTCGCAGGCTATAGGCCCAGCTGCTCAAGTGGATACTGTTTTTATTGGCAGGAGTTTGGGAACCACTGGATAATAGGAATTTTGTAGATCTGCACAGATTCTGGAACTTTCCTTCACAGAAATATGAGAAATAATGTGATTTTAGCCACCGCCTGAGATTTGCATATCATTCTTGGTATGATAGCCTCAGGGTATCAATGGAAGTCACACTACCCTAGACAATCCTGGGTGTCTATAGTTTTCAGAAATATCTAGGTTTGGGAGGTTTCCTGAGATGGCCTGGATTC
Organism: Triturus cristatus; assembly: GCF_964204655.1. Lineage (NCBI taxonomy): Eukaryota > Metazoa > Chordata > Amphibia > Caudata > Salamandridae > Triturus > Triturus cristatus. Next base: position 555,818,351 of record NC_140579.1, on the reverse strand, counting down.
AAATACCATAGCTCCCTACATCACCCAAATGGGGCAATTTTCACCCACGTGCAAGGGGATGTCTGGAGATTCATGGGACCCCCCTTTCATCCAGGTTCGGTGGTGCAGTGGACTAATGCATCCACTGTAGGGGCCTGTGTTCGACCTCATGGTCACAGGTTCTAATCCTGGTGGGTCCACTCAGCCTTTCATGCATCTGGGGTCGATAAAATGAGTACCATTGAGTTGGGTAACAATATACATCTGTTATTCAGCACCTTGAGACCCTTGGGTGATATGTGCGCTTTACAAATACATGTTATGTTATGTTTTCCCCTTCCGCTCTTGGAAGAGGGGAACGACCAAGGGACTGCTACTCGCTACCGCATAGTACTGAAGATCCGGTAAGCTCAAATAGCTTATGTTGTAGATAGTACCATGCTGTGGGTTCTTGTTCTTCGAGGGTACACAGGCTTAGCTCTTCGCCACGTGCAGTAAGTGGCACAACATGTTGTTGAAGGTTAAAGCCTTTATTCAGATACAGAGACAAGGACCCTCGGCTCCTCCAGGTAAGGATCACAGCGCCAGCCATCATTCTCTCGAACTCTGTGAAAGGCAGCGTTCGAGAGCAGTATGCACATGTAATGAAGAATCATCAACAAGTAGTGCAGACATAATAGAAGACAAATGCAAAAACAACAATTGATGGACAGAATGCAGAACAATGTCATACATTCACCCAAGTACGGAGATCTGGGCCTAAATCCATCGGTTTTTTGCTCACATGCAATTCCAGTTTGAACCCAGCCATATGCAAATCAGTCTTGACCCTGTGCCTCATGGGAACAGTCCAGCCCGGACTGCCAAGCCAGGTCCTCCCTGGACCGGAAACAAGCATCCTAGGACCGGTTTCGGGGTTTCACCCCTCTTCAGCCAGGATAGCGTGATTCCAGTGGCATGGAGAGCACGGGACTCACGTCTCGGCATACCCGTACCACTCGGGGTGACAAATACAAAAACAACAGTTGATGGACAGAATGCAGAATAATGTCATACATTCACCCCCCATTACAGAGATCTGGGCCTAAATCCATCGTTTTTTTTGCTCACCATGCAATTCCAGTTTGAACCCAGCCATATGCAAATCAGTCTTGACCCTGTGCCTCATGGGAACAGTCCAGCCCGAACTGCCAAGCCAGGTCCTCCCTGAACTGGAAACAAGCATCCTAGGACCGGTTTCGGGGTTTCACCCCTCTTCAGCCAGGATAGCTTGATTCCAGTGGCATGGAGAGCACGGGACTCGCGTCTGAGCATACCCGTCCCACTCGGGGTGACAAATGCAAAAACAACAGTTGATGGACAGAATGCAGAACAATGTCATACATTCACCCCAGTACAGAGATCTGGGCCTAAATCCATCGTTTTTTTGCTCAACATGCAATTCCAGTTTGAACCCAGCCATATGCAAATCAGTCTTGACCCTGTGCCTCATGGGAACAGTCCTGCCCGAACTGCCAAGCCAGGTCCTCAATGGACTGGAAACAAGCATCCTAGGACCGGTTTCGGGGTTTCACCCCTCTTCAGCCAGGATAGCTGGATTCCAGTGGCATGGAGAGCACGGGACTCACGTCTGAGCATACCCGTCCCACTCGGGGTGACAAATGCAAAAAGAACTATTGATGGACAGAATGCAGAACAATATTGTTAGAATCCGGGGTCTCTGGTTGGCGCAGGTATGCACTTGCGACAAGCAGGGACCCTTTCCTCTAAGTCAGGGCGTAGGATTACCTCTTTAAAAATAACCCCTGCTCACCCTCTAGGTAACGTGGCGCGAGCAGTCAGGCTAGATTTCCATAGGGCATTAGGTTAAGCGTTCAAGTTGTCCCACACAATAATCACCACCCCACCACACAAAGACACAAGGCTGTATTTATAGTAAAATAAAGTTCTTTATATAGAAGATCTCTTTAGGCAGGTTGCAAAAATACAGTTCTCTTGTTCAAATACTGATCCAGTTACTCTCAAATGCTTAAAGGCAGTCCACAGATGTTAAAATGGCACAGTTCTGTTCAAAATAGGCTCTTTGGGGGTATTGTACGCTTCGTAGCGCCTCAGGTACGCTTCGTACCGCTATCTGTGTACGTCGTGCCGTTTCTCACGCTTCTCGCGTGAGTACGCGTATGCCGGCTGTGAACCGTACGGACCGTCCCTACGTGGGTACGCGTCGTACACGTTCAAGGCTTCCCTTGCCAAACCTCACGCTTCCCGCGTGAGCGCCGGTATTGCTTCTGACACTGTACGGACCGTACAGAGGTAGGGACGCGCCGTACAAGGACGGTGGAGCCGGTACGGCTCGCACGAAGGCAGGTACGGGTCGTACCAAGGGGGCACAAGTCACAATACCTCGGATGCAGGTACGGCTCGTACGAAGGCAAGTACGGGCCGTACTATAGCGCACAAATCACCAATCCCTTAGTTCTTTTGGGGGCAATGTCGCGAAGGCGTGCAGACGTCTTTTACGAGCGTCCTGCGTCACATTGTCGTCCTTTGCAATCAGAGGGCGGCGGTGCTTCGCGGCTCACTCGAGGATGACCCCAGCCACACGACAAAGTTCAGAGGAGGGGAGGGCAGCTCGGGGGCAATTCTTAGCGCGTTGCAGCGCCGTCAGCTTACCAGGGGGATCACCAGTGCGTCAAAGGTCCTTGCGGTGATCTCGGAGGCGCAGGGTCGCAGAGGCTCGGTGGTTGGACAAGCAGGTTCTTTTCTTCGCGTTGCGAGCTACGGCTCGGAGGGGCAGTTACTTGCGGTGCTGGGACCAGATGGACAGGTCCTGGCGGTGCTCGTGGTTGCCCCAGGTGGCAGATGTCGCGGTGCTTGGAAAAGGGGAGAGGCACACAGGTTCTCTGGGGGTCAGCTTCACAGAATCGCTTCCACCAGTTCTCCTCTTCTGGGGGAAAGGTAGCGCCCACTGTTCCTGGGGCGCAGATCAGGGGGCAAGTTCACAAGCAAGCCCTTGGAGATTGTTTTTAAAAAGCACAAGTTGAATCAAAGTCTTTTTCTTAAGTCTTTTCCTCTCCTTCCAGCAGACAGGCACCCACTGCAGGCCAGTCTCTCAGGCAGAGAGACAGTATTCCTCCTTCAGCTTCTCCAGGTCTTTCAGGCAGAGGTTCGTCTTGGCGCAAACAGGATCTGATTTCTTAGGAGCAGGGCTCCTTCTTTTATAGCACAATTCTTTTGTTCTTTGTCGCCAGGGGGCCTGGGCCTGGCTCAGTCCAGTTTTGGAGCACTTTGTTGTGGTGACTCTGCTCTTTCCTTTCAGCAGCAGGGCAGAGACATCAGCCGCTCCACAGGGGGCGGAGCCGGCATTGTGGTGGCAGAGCACAGGTCTATTCAGAGTCAAAGGTGTACTCCTCCCACCCATCCTGGTGTAATCTCTCTACCCACCACCTGGCAGCCAGCCTGTCTCCTGGAATTCCCCAGCCCTGCTCCTCACTGTTACTAGGTAGAACACACACACACACACACACACACACACACACACACAGCGCAGAGGCGGACTGAAATGGCCAGGTCAGTAAATACTAACTTTCTAAAAGTAGTATTTACAAACGCAGGATATTAAAATAAACTTTACTAAAAAGAGTTCAGGTATACTAAACATGACTTTCTACCATGCTCTGAGTCCACTGGGATTACAGCGTGTAGTAATTCCAGCAGCCCATTCTGGCCTATGAAGAGCAGGTAGCCTTCAATAGTGAAAAACGAAAATGGCTGTAATTCACTATTAAGACATGCCACACACATCAGGGCATGTCCTACCTTATGCCTACAATGCACCCTGCCCTTGGGCCTACCAGAGGGGTGACTAATATGTAGTTAAGTGAAGGTTTGGGGACTGGCAAGTAGGTGCACTTGCGCAGTCAGCGCGACAGTACCAGACTGCACGCAGGTTCTGCAATGGCAGACCCTAGACACATTTTACTAGGCCGCTTCTGTGGGTGGAACAACCAGTGCTGCAAGCCCACCAGCAGCATTTGTATTTACAAGCCCTGGCACTCCTGGTGCACTTAACTAGGGGCTGATAGTAAACCAAATAAGCCAAACATGGACACCAATCAATGTATACATTTTACCATAGGGAGAGCATATGCACCTTAGCACTGATCAGCAGTGGTAAGGTGCCATGAGTCATAAAACAGACAACAACAGGTCAGAGAAAATACAAGAGGAAGGCAAAAAGTTTAGGGATGACCCTGCAAAAAGGGCCAGGTTCAACAAATATCATACATTCACCCCAGTACAGAGATCTGGGCCTAAATCCATCGTTTTTTTGCTCACCATGCAATTCCAGTTTCAACCAAGCCATATGCAAATTAGTCTTGACCCTGTGCCTCATGGGAACAGTCCAGCCCAAACTGCCAAGCCAGGTCCTCCCTGGACTGGAAACAAGCATCCTAGAACCGGTTTCGGGGTTTTACCCCTCTTCAGCCAGGATAGCTTGATTCCAGTGGCATGGAGAGCACGGGACTCACGTCTGAGCATACCCGTCCCACTCGGGGTGACAAATGCAAAAACAACAGTTGATGGACAGAATGCAGAACAATGTCATACATTGACCCTAGTACAGAGATCTGGGCCTAAATCCATCGTTTTTTTGCTCACCATGCAATTCCAGTTTGAATCCAGGCATGAGCTATAACGATGGATTAAACTCAGATCTGTGACTGGGGGTGAATGTTTTGCCAATGTGCAACATTCCGTCCATCATCTTGTTTGTTTTGCTGTTCGCCCTATGTGGGAAGGGTATACCCAGACGTGGGTCCCGTGCTCACTACGCCACTGTAGAACACCATCATTTTGCATCTACTCTGAGTGACCCTGTCTACAGGGGGTGCTGGAGGGACTGGCCGGATTTTGTGTTCATTTGGTGTAAGTTATCCGGTGCAACAAAGGGCATCTGTAGAGCATTTCTATCAGTCTTTGAGCCTGAAGTTAAAGAGGCATTCCTGTTGGAGTAACGAACATAGGTGCTTTTAAGAGATGTTGTGAGCTAGGTACCCCTGTTGTCATCTGGACCATCAACGAATGGTGAACTCCTTGCTCTTGTCTGCTTAACCAACCAATCATTAACAGCGCGTATCAGCAATTTATCATGGTCCTGAATTTACACACCTTAAATGGAAGCAATTGGATACATTTTTAGGGTGGAGGACTATCCACCCTAAGGAACAATCACAGCCCTTTTCAGGGTGAACCCTCAAAGTCACTAAATCAACCTCAGCTCAACACTTAGATATTTATGGCACAGAGCCAACAGGCTAAACTTAGGGCAATGTGTAAATTATTTATGCAGTACCAAAACCGTGTTAAAGTCAAAATGCAGAACAATAAAAATCCCACAACAAGTTAAAAAAATAAAGTAATGTTGAATAAATAAAATGACGCCAAAACTCCAATAAACGGAAATACAGATAGGATTTCATTTTTTTAAAAGTACAAATAGCAACAAAAAGCACAAAGCGCCAGCGATAGTCGATGGTCGCTGTAGACCGTAACCTAGGCGCAATTTGAGGTTGACGCGACGGATCACAGGTCGGATAAACCTTTGAGCCTGACAAATATCCTGTATCCCGGACCCTCTCTTCAAAGAGAAGGTTGGGGCTGTTGGAAGCCTCCCGGACCCTCTATTCAAAGAGAAGGTAGGGGCTGTCGGAAACCTGGTGGAACTACCCGGCCCCGAACTTAAGCAGAAAAAGATAAACTCTCCCGGTTGGAGATCAGAAATGTGTTGACACCAGGGCTGGCTTTTGAGACGGAAGCACTATGGCGGCCTCCTGCGGGAGCCGTGACAGAAAGAAACACAAAATAGTGGGGGAATTCTGTCTCTGGAGTCACCAGCGGACCCTCTGACAATCGGGAAAAGCCACAGATTGCAGAACCCCACCCACCGAAGCCCAGCGTAGCGTGTAGCCACGACCTGTACTGGCTGCTGGAGTGTGGCCTCTGTGCCCGGACTATGCGAGGGGTGCAGTCGAGAGCAGTGGCGGCTGGTGACATTTGAAAGTGGTAGGGTGTAAAATGATTGTCGTACTACACTACAGCGAGCGAGCGACCTCAAACAACCCATGAGAATTTTTTTAAAATGAGTGGACAAATGGCGCATTTTCCTGCAAACGTGAGGAAGCAGGAAGGTTAATAAAGCAGGAGGTGCTGCCTGATGTAGAGGCCTCCGGCACCCGCTCCCTTTCTCCTCCTTTTCATCCCTTTTGAATATAAGACACTTACGTAACCTCTGCAAGCTTCCAGAATGTTCACAAATTTCCGCAAACGTTTCATTGGGGGTTTTGACTGAGGAGATTGTACCCGATTTGGCAGGAAGAAAACTTTGTGTAGATACGCAAATAGTCCCAATCTATCTAGGAAGTTTGTGTGAGCCTACAACCCACTTTATAAAAGGTTCTCCATGTGGCCTATTCATGGTACCTTTACATATTAATGGAGCCCATATTTTAGAGATTAGATGCCTTTCCACACTTATATGGAACGCAGAGTGACAGAGAAGATAGACGGTCCAACAATCTCAGGTATAATGCATGTAATGCAACCTTTTGAACAGTGTTACCACAAACCCAAAATGAACAAACTGCCTTCACCTTGTGTTTTGACAGTCTCTGGATGCACACACCAGTTAAGGAAATCGGGAATGACATTATGAGTGGGATGGTAAAGATGTGTTGGTTATGCTGTGAAGAAAATTAGGGCACACAGCCACTCCCTTACAAGACATATCAGGAACTCGAATACAAGAAAATATACAAGTATCACACAGCACCACGCTAGGCATAGACAGAGAAAAAGTCAGAAGAGAGTGGCAGCTGGGGACAGGAGAAGACAGGGCTTCAGGACGTCAATGAAGTGTCACCATACGTTTCACTCCCACTAGTAACCCACATTCATAATTTCCTTATGACAATGTCCTAGTAGTCGAAATATGTAAAAATATGTTACTGTATTGCTGTGAAGTCTGGGCTGGCGCAGCCGACTCACACTACACTCCGGCCCTGCACTGTCCCGTGCTGCTGTGGGGGTCCTGTCTGTCACCCCTATGTCAGTCTAGTGTTTCCAGGGGGTCCCGACATGACGTGATGCCACTCAACAGAAGCAAGATGCTGTACATACATCTGTGGGCCGGGCGGTCCGTTCCACCACACTTCGGGCTCCAGTGTCCAATGCCGGCTGTCGAGGCACATGCCATGTTTCTAAAGACACCCTGATTGCTTGCCTTGCTATATATATATGTGCTAATAAAAGATCGGTTCCTGGATTGATTTGGCTTCTTCTCACCTATGTATTGATGGACGGGTGTTTGTATTTAGGTCGATAAAGGACCTCAGTGCGTCCATCCACTAATCGTACAATCACAGTCCGCATGTATTCCTGCAAACAGGGGCCTGGTCTTCGGGGAGTAAAGCATCACGCCGCCTCCTATGCTAATAGTGGTGGGATGCTATGAGTGACGGTAGACCCGTTGTTCATTCAATGCTTACATTTTATACAAAATCCTGGCTAATGTACAAGAAAACCATGCTTTTTCAAATTCTAAATGATTAAACGTAGACCAAGTAAATAGCAAATCGCAGAGTATTTTCTGTCACGTTTAGTTCATGAATCTAACAGCCCTATAAATGAGCTCAATCTAATCAAATTGTAAACACACTATTTCTTCTGTTATTTGTAGTTCATAAAGCCAACTGCCCACCACATACCTCAATCTAATCAAATAGTATTCATAGTATGTATTCAGTGTTATTTGTATCCCAGTAAACCAATTGCCAACGGCATCATCTTATCTAATTAAACAGAAAATGCAGTATTTCTTCTATAAATAGTAGATCAATAAACTAGAAAAATGCTGGAGGTGCTTATGATTCTCATCTGTGTGGAGTGCCCCCGGCACTTATCAGAGGGTGAGGCGGCTCAGGGTCCAGCAGAGGTGACTCGGTGCCATGGATACCAAGTCATTTCATGCCCGGCCGATGTGTTTACTCTATTTCGCGCTGTTCTAGTTATGAAGGAGAGCGTGGTTGTATCCGTTCTCTAGTCACTTACTGTATGAAGTCAAGCGCATTACTTATCTCCATGCCAACCAGACACTGTCTGCCATCAACATCAAGTCCAGCTTGCATCAAGGATACAGATCCATTCCTCAACAATGTCCATGAGGTGCATGTAAACGTGTCAGCCACTTCTTACATTTCTCGCTTTTCTTCATTATATAGTTCCTACTAATATATACTTTTTCCCAGATATTATGTTTATGTACTTTTTTGCTATGCAACGTATGACGGTGTGTAAAGTTGCTTTTAGATGGCTGGGATAGTTCAGGTTGTTGGACGGTGTTTACAGGGGGCGCAGTTGTGCGCTCTGGACTGGAGGGTAAAGGCAGAGAGAGTTTCTTATAGACCATGCCGGTGGTTTATAATGATATTATTAAGACCACTTGATCGTCCATTCCATGGCCTCTCTGCAGAGCGCACAAAGCAATGGTTTGTCACACATGCCCTAACTGTAAGACGCATTTTGTCTCGAAGTGTGTGAAGGACACATATGCGGCTGTTGCAATACGGACAGCTCAAAAGGAAAAGAAAATGTGTTTACAGGTGAGAAGAGTGTGGGTGGGTGTGAGTTAGGGCATGGTGAAGGGGGCGCCACAGGGAAGTACGTGCAGAAGGCAGAGTGAAAAGACAGTGATGAAAAGGAAGAAGCTGTCGAGCAACATGCAGATGGAGAATTTCGGAAAGATTAAGTGCTAAGTGGTGAGAGACTGCAGAGCACGGTGGACTAAAGGGGAAAACGAGAGTGTGGCAATCCTAAAACAGCTACCCCTGGACGTAATAAATGTATAATTCACACCCTTAAATTTAAAACACTTTCATAACAAATTCATTGTTATTACGAGCTCATCTAATATTGCTAACAAGCACTATGAACCCCAATACGTATGCCCTCTTTAGAGGTGTGTGTTCACTGTTAAGTTATATGTCTGGTTAAAATAACAAAAACAGAGGCAGCCAAATACTGATCAATGTTTTGAATTACTCACGAGAAATTATCAGTCGGTGTATCCAACATTTGCGGATAGAATGTCACTTATACACACACTAAAACCATAGAAATGACAAGCATAGCCAATATTGTAGCACTGTGTTATCCCCGTGCACTCAAGAGTATAATGAAAAGTTCAGAACGTTTGCGTTGGCGCTCCTAGTGTCACGCGGAGTCCCACCGCGTCTTACAAATGAAAGTATGTTGTGAGGAGAGTCACCTTCTCACAGGACGAGGGCGCACTGAAACAATGAAACTCTCGGGTTTCTTCACAAGTTTTCATTTATTAATTGAAGCGAAAATCTAATTCCATAACTTAAGCTTCAAGTGTTCATCAATTGAAAAATCATTGAAATATAATATGCATGTTTCTCTTCAAACAACGTAAATTATTCTTTGTGACCACATCAGACATCCACCCAATGCATTTCGGGTCAATCACATCTGACCCTTCTTCAGGGGTCTAAAAGTAAATGAAACAGGACCATTAGATTCACTGTATAGTTCAACAGAGCACATCTAACAAAAATACACTCGATCATGTTAAACAGTGTGAAAAAGAAATACATAACTGTGAACAAGGAGTGACTGCAAGTGTAAAAGAATATTTAGAAAAATGTCTGCGTAAATAAAATCAAGTACGTGAGGAAACAGTACGTGAAAGCAACCTAAATCAACGCTCTCGGGTCTACCGAAGGTGAAACCAGTTAGGTGTATAAGCGTGCAGGAAAAACTCAAGCGAATTTCAATAGATGAAAATAAATGAGCATGTCAAAAACGCCAACTTACTGGGGACCGGACGGTCTACGTGGATCTGAGGCTCTGTGATCGGCATACGAATTACGCGCCGAAATGGATGACAAATCATAACAGGAACGTGATAGGTCCGTTTATGTGAACAAAGTCACGTGATGGGGGGAAAAACTTAACGAACCAATCCGTGACCAGGTTACGTGATGGGGAAAGACTTAGCAAGCCAATCTGAGACAGACTGACAGGTGAATCGATATCAGCCGTATCATCTATTGAAATTCGCTTGAGTTTTTCCTGCACGCTTATGCACCTAACTTGATTTTATTTACGCAGACATTTTTCTAAATATTCTTTTACACTTGCAGTCACTCCTTGTTCACAGTTATGTATTTCTTTTTCACACTGTTTAACATGATCAAGTGTATTTTTGTTAGATGTGCTCTGTTGAACTATACAGTGAATCTAATGGTCCTGTTTCATTTACTTTTAGACCCCTGAAGAAGGGTCAGATGTGATTGACCCGCAATGCATTGGGTGGATGTCTGATGTGGTCACAAAGAATAATTTACGTTGTTTGAAGAGAAACATGGATATTATATTGCAATGATTTTTCAATTGATGAACACTTGAAGCTTAAGTTATGGAATTAGATTTTCGCTTCAATTAATAAATGAAAACTTGTGAAGAAACCCGAGAGTTTCATTGTTTACAGTGCCCCCTCGTCCTGTGAGAAGGTGACTCTCCTCACAACATACTTTCATTTGTAAGACGCGGTGGGACTCCGCGTGACACTAGGAGCGCCAACGCAAATGTTCTGAACTTTTCATTATATTCTTGAGTGCACGGGGATAACACAGTGCTACATTATTGATCTTCAGTCCTCCCTATCCCTGACTGCACCACACTGCAATGATGCAATTGGACGATATCGCTCAACTCACCACCAATAAGGCTGAAACGCTAGGCTTCACGCCAGAAGCAGCTTTGGAAATCTATGATTTGATACAGGAGACGAGAAGTTTCACTCCACAAAAAACCACTACAGCACAGTTATTAAGACAATTTGAATATATGAGCAAGAAAGAAATAAACCAAAGGATGCACGCCACCACATTAATCCATTACCATAAAAACAAGAGAATACCAAGGGGCCTCAGGATAGCCCTCAAGCCAATGCTGTGTAAAAATAGTAAGAAATTTGTCGAAAGATGGTATCAGATACTCAACAAATGTTCACTCGATTTAATTCTGCTAATTGTTGAAGAACTTTCTAAAGTTTTAATTGAATTGGAAGAAGAAATTAAAACCTTACAAACGGAAATCAATAAAAATCCAGATCTCACTAAAACTTTAGAAGACATTAATCTTAAATTAGAAAAATACGCCAAAGAAGTGAATGAGAGAAAAGTCAGAAAATACCGAAGAGATACATTAGATTACAAACTTGAAGAAGTTTATTCTTGGGCTGAAGTTTATAATCAAAGGAAATGGCAACCACAACAACAGGCACAAAAGGCAACAACATCTTCATCCCAAGAAAGCGTTGTATCCGATTCTGAGATTTCGGTGTCAAGAGGTCCAATAAGCAAGACTACTATATCAATTACCAAACCGTCCACGAATAAAATCACTCAACAACCAGCTTTTTTAGACATCAGTCCAGCAGCAAACTCTTCACCAATAACAGAAGGTGTACACGAAGGGGCAAAAGAATCCGATCAAAACATTGCAGAAAGGACCAGGAGCCAGATGTCGAAAGCAATCTCGTAGTAAACATTTCATCAAAAATTCTAACTAAAGCTGAAACTAAACTGTTGAACAAAGGCATTACATTTGTTCCCACCTACCATTCTAATCTAGCAGAAACGGAGATAGCCTTGTTCAAATTTTTTAGGACCTTGAAATTAAAATTCTTTTTCAAAGACACTCAAACACCACAACTAACAGAAACATGGGATAAAGATTTCAAACCAAAAAGTACCTTTTGCGCGCCATTTACACACAAAACGATTGAAGCCTTCGTAAGATCAGTATTAGCAGATATTCTAGAAATTAGATTCACCAAACCTAAGAAGATGAATTTATCCCCTAAAGAATGGAATACTCTTAAAAACTTAAGCGCAGATAAACAGCTTACCTTTCAAAAAGCCGATAAAGGTGGCGCTCTCGTTGTGATGGATACAGAATTCTACACTAAGAGTGTTAATGAACATGTTGCTAATCAAGATATCTATCTTCCTTTGGAATCTGATCCCACATTTGAATATCAACAAATGCTTGAGAAGATCATTGAACATGCCTTTGAAATGAATTGGATTTGTGTTAAAACCAAGCAATTCTTTGACACTAAATTTCCCAGAAGACCGCAATTATACATGCTGCCAAAAATACATAAGGACATTGTTAATCCACCATTCAGACCCATTGTCTCGGCCTGTGGGTCCATCTCTGAACCGATTGGAAAATTCGTAGATACATTTTTACAACCTATTGTACAAAGAGGTGTCGCCTATATTAAAGACACTACATCTTTTTTTAACTTATTAAAGTTGGTTGAACTTGAAAATGGTGAGTCATATGCATTATGTACTATAGACGTAACTGCGTTGTACACATCGATACCTCACAATGAAGGTCTGGAAGCATTGGAATGGAGCTTGCTAAGAAGTGACCTAGATGAGTCACAAAAATTGCTAATCATGGAACTCATGCAATTCGCGCTTTACTGTAGCTACTTTGAATGGCAAGGAAAATTTTACAATCAAACAAGTGGTACATCTATGGGATTCGGGGGGGGCTCCTTCGTATGCCAATATTTTCATGAGTAAATTTGAGACAGATCACATTCTTGAGAACCCGATGTGGAATGAAGGAATTGTAATGTATAAGCGGTATATTGATGATTTATTTTTAACCTGGAAAGGATCTCGCTCACAACTTGAAAATAATATCTCGATTCTTAACACACATAATGATCGTATAAAATTCACTCATCATATTGACGAGAAATCTATTGCATTTTTGGATGTTACAGTGAAGCTAGATCAAAACCAGATTTCCACTCAACTTCACACCAAAAAGACTGACAGACATTCCAGTCTATTATTCCAGAGTTTTCATCCAGAGTCACTCAAGAAACATTTACCTACCTCTCAATATATCAGAATGAAACGTATTGTATCTAACATTGATGATCTAAAAACGACTCTCGATGAACAAACTGTCAAATATCGACAAAGAGGGTATCCTGAAAGTGTGTTAAAGACATCTTTAGATAAAGTATCATTGCTACCAAGAGATAACCTTCTTCAAGAACGTACTGTTAATCACAAAGATAAAGCAAAAACTGTATGCGTGTTGAAATATTCCACAGAGTCATCTCAAATCAAGAAAATCATTAACAAACATTGGAGAATCATACAAATGGAGCCAGATCTAAATAATCTATATGAAGACAAAATTACATTTGCTTTTCAACGTTCTAAAAATCTCAAAGAAATTTTGAATACACCTAAAAAATCGACACAGAAATGGCGTGGCATGCTCCAATGCCACAATTGCACCCACTGCGGGAACGTAATCATTGGAAACAAATTTACTCATCCCACTAAGGGTTACCCCATAGCTCTCAATCACACGAGTACTTGTGACACAGCTAACTGTGTTTATGCGATCAAATGCCCTTGTGGCAAAGTATATGTGGGTCAAACAGAGCGGAAAGTGAAAATCCGCATCACAGAACATAAGAGCAACATCAGGATGAAGAATCTCAAATCATCTGTGGCATGTCATTGGATTGAAGCCTGCCATCAAATATCTCAATTACGTTTTACCATACTTGAAACGATCACACAACGCCGAGACTTGGATCCTACAAAACAAAGATTAAGAACCGAATACTTTTGGATCAAAAAACTGAACTGTTCCCATCCTTCTGGGATGAATGATCGCATAGAATATGCATGTTTTCTTTAGCAAAGGACAGTAAATCTGCATTGACATGAGTTGTTCCTTTGGTCCTCACAATAATAATATTATGTGTATTTAATGATGTGCTGTCATTCGTAGAGATTTACTTTTTATGTCTTATTCTTTATTTTTATTGTTTCTCGATCTGCATTTAAGGCATTTTTCATTTTATTTAACTTTATTGAGCACCTTGTACACACTAGATTACAGCAGTTTGACCATTATTGGTTGACTTGCAGTCTCGTTCATTATGATTGGCTCACTCGCCGTCTTGGTACGGCTGATATTGATTCACCTGTCAGTCTGTCTCAGATTGGCTTGCTAAGTCTTTCCCCATCACGTAACCTGGTCACGGATTGGTTCGTTGAGTTTTTCCCCCCATCACGTGACTTTGTTCACATAAACGGACCTATCACGTTCCTGTTATGATTTGTCATCCATTTCGGCGCGTAATTCGTATGCTGATCACAGAGCCTCAGATCCACGTAGACCGTCCGGTCCCCAGTAAGTTGGCGTTTTTGACATGCTCATTTATTTTCATCTATTGAAATTCGCTTGAGTTTTTCCTGCACGCTTATGCACCTAACTGGTTTCACCTTCGGTAGACCCGAGAGCGTTGATTTAGGTTGCTTTCACGTACTGTTTCCTCACGTACTTGATTTTATTTACGCAGACATTTTTCTAAATATTCTTTTACACTTGCAGTCACTCCTTGTTCACAGTTATGTATTTCTTTTTCACACTGTTTAACATGATCGAGTGTATTTTTGTTAGATGTGCTCTGTTGAACTATACAGTGAATCTAATGGTCCTGTTTCATTTACTTTTAGACCCCTGAAGAAGGGTCAGATGTGATTGACCCGAAATGCATTGGGTGGATGTCTGATGTGGTCACAAAGAATAATTTACGTTGTTTGAAGAGAAACATGGATATTATATTTCAATGATTTTTCAATTGATGAACACTTGAAGCTTAAGTTATGGAATTAGATTTTCGCTTCAATTAATAAATGAAAACTTGTGAAGAAACCCGAGAGTTTCATTGTTTACAGTGCGCCCTCGTCCTGTGAGAAGGTGACTCTCCTCACAACATACTTTCAAGCATAGCCAATATGAAAGCTTGGCAGCTATGTGCTATCTTTCGGTGCCATCCTAAAAATCGCTCTAAGAGTACACATGGAAAACAAATATATATTTGTCATTTAACACAGAAGGCTGGTTGGCCTATCCCCTCCACACCAGTGAAAGAGATTTCTAGAAGCAGCCCCTCTGCTGGTGTAACATTATATTATGCAGGGCACACACCATCGTGGTAAAGCAGGTATTTTTCTGCAACTCAAGACCCCCTCCTCGGAGGACAGAGGCTGCTTGTAGTGTGCAGTCCTGCTGCAAGAGCCAATTACTTCATGGCAGGTGCTTGAGTAGAAAAAACAACTCACAATGCCCATGCTGGTGCTAGTTACGCGATGAGTAGAAGAGACCCTTCCTCAGCTTCGTGTATCCTAGAACCAGTCACGGCTCGCAATACGTGCGGGGGGGTTAAAAATAAAGTTTAAAAAAACGTGAAAACTTACCTGACCACCGGGTCCGCGCCGCATCTGCTGTGTGTTCCTGTGCCGCCGCGTTGGCGCCTTCGCGAGTGGCTTGTGCCCCGTGGCATACCCTCTCAGCCAATCCAGATGCTGCTCCAACAGCATCAGGATTGGCTAGGGCATGGACTGTCCCCGCTCATAGGAGAGCGGGGGCTGCTGCCACTGGCCAGTAGCAGCCCTCGCCCGCTCTAGTAATGCAGGGTCCTGCTGGCGATACTAGTGCGCATGTTCGGGCTAGTCAGAAAAATCACCAATCCACACCTGAACATGCACACTTACTGGGCCTGCCCTGCTGCTGTCACTCAGTGAAGTGACGTCAACAACAAACCCAACCCTCCAGTGCTGCCCCACCCCCTCGGATTTTGAGTCAGGACACGCCAGAAGTGAAGTTAATCTTCCTGCGTGCCCGTGGCCATGTGGTTAGTGGGGCAACGCCCCAACGGACGATCCGCCACTGGTCGAGAGGCCTGTGCAGCGTGCAGTGACGCAGTGGAAAAAGGAAGCTGCCAGATCATCGTGTAGGAGAACTCAGGGGTAAGGAGAGGAGGGGACACAATGGACAGTCTTAGCCTGAAGCCTAGCACCCTTAGAGATGAGATCCCACAGAGACGGAGCCCTAGGGGGCTGAAACTATCAACAGGGGGCCTCAAACAGGAACAACCTCCATTGTAGTGGATCCAAACATGAGTGCAGCCCTGACCACAGATGAAGTACAGTGTGGAGCGAGTCCCGGCCCCCCGATTAAGCCCTTAGAAGCACCGCTTGAAGAGCAGGCAGTGGCGAGACACCGCGAAGACAGGGCTGTTAGCCCCCACCAGCTACATAGGAATAAAGGGCTGCAACATAGTGCATAGGGGCCGAACAGGTGGAAGACACATTTGCCAATGGGCACATACACCATACTCCTTGAAAGCAGAGCACCTGGAACTAGGAAACCCTAGACACCACTGTGATAGCAAGAACGAGTGAACAAGGGCCTTGAAGTGCAGTTGCCCCAGAACATGTGCACAGGTGGACGGGAAGGTGCCAGAAGCTTCACAATTGATGGCAACACCCCTTGCCCTGGGCCCTTCCTACGTCCAAGGTCTTTAAAGTTGACATTAAGTGGGGGGAAGTGTACGCTGCTGATCGTCTACCAGGGGCAGTACGCAAGACAGCAAGGATAAGGACACATGTGGGCTGTGCCTTCAAATACATGCTCACCCCACGATCTCTCCCGCTGGCATTCCAATTGCATAGTCCCGTGGACTCTGGCCATATACAAGGGTGCACCTGAATAGTTTGCACATACAGGAACCCCCCACGCACGGATAACGCATGACGACCACAAGCCACCTGGGCACGGCTGTAATGGAGAAGCCTAGAACTAAACCCATGGGAGCCCCACACAAGGCACAAGAAGAGGTTCAAGATACAAATGCCGAGTGAGAACAAAATGCCCCCCCTGAAAACCTGATAAGATTACAACTGGATAAGATATTGGAGGCCATAACGGATACCAGGAATGCCCTGCAACAAGACATAGGTGCGGTGTCTGTGGGACTAGGTTTGCTGAGAGCAGAACACCACAAATTAGCAGAACGCGTCAAAGGAGTGGAAAATAAGGTTGAGGAAATTCAACCAGAATGCACAACACTCTCTAAACAAATGTTGGACTTGAGGGACAGAGTTCACCTGTCGGAAAAACGTGCTGAAGACGCAGAAGGTCGCAACAGGTGCAATAACATTAGGGTGGTCGATCTTCTAGAAGGAATCGAAACAGGGAACATGGTGGGCTTATTAGAAAATTGGTTGCGGACTGAAGTGGTCCCAGACTCCTTTCTTTGCACTGGAAAGAACGCATCGGGTCCCGTCACGACCACTGGCCCTGGGCAGGCCACCTAAACTGGTAGTGGCCAGACTACTACATTACAGGGATCGAGACACCATATTACAGAAAGCCTGCACAGATGGTCCCTTCGCAGTGACTAATCAAAAGGTTTCCATAATCCAGATTACACAGCGACGGTGCAAAACAGTAGAGCTTCCTATGCGGAGGTCAAGAGAGCGCTTCGAGACCAGGGAATAAAATACTCCCTAATGTTCCCCTCAAGGCACAGAATCATTGTGGATGGTTCCACGCACTTCTGTGATACCTCGGACTTGGCCTGGTCGTGGCTGGAAGACTACAAAGCCAGGGTGACCCCACAGACACCGCACCCAAAAACACTACTTCAAAGGAGAGGGTAGCGAGGACGCTTTCGCAGGAAACTGCAGAACAGTATCAGGAGTGGTCCTTCACCATCGCAGACAGAACTGGAAAGAGCGGCAGCGCTGCAGGTGGTAGCCAAGATAGGATTGACCCAACAGACATCTAGAGACAGGGACTCCTCGCCTGAACGGAAGTCTATGAGATCGGACTCAATTTCCTCTGAGGGTGTAGAAACTGGAATTCCAGTGGTGACACCACAGACTGCAGATGATATAATATGATATCCTTCTTTTAATGCTAAATACCTAGGGCTCAATGATTGAAAAGAATGTGAGCGGGAAGAACTTGAGAGAAACTAGATCGCCTTGGATTATTAGAAATGACAACGTTATGGGCTAAGGGAGGCTCTTGCTCGCATCTCCTAATAGGTAGAACTATTTACGAGCTTGGACACTTGAAACTTTTTCACTAAATACTGGGCTGGTGCAGAGTATCAGAAATATTAGTGTACCCCTTCCTGGTAAAATCCTTATAGGCTGGCCAGAGGAGATATTCCCCTCCCAGCGCCTTGAGACCCTTGATGGGTGAGTAGCGCGCTTTATAAATGCGATTGATTGATTGATTGAAAGTGCATGGTTGTAATACATTGTTTGGACGGTAGGCGGTTGCTGTACTGCCCTGGGTCTCGGGAGTTGTTGTTGGGGTTTTGTTATTCCTTACTTTCTTTTCTTTTCTTTATTTTTCTCTCATGCCTTAATCCATGTGGGGGGCACAAGCTTAATTTGGGGAGTGGAGAAGGGAGGTCAGAGAGACTGCGGTGGGGGAGATATGAAGGAACACAGGAATGGCGTACACACCTAACACAGCATTGGTGATGACTTTTATGTCCTGGAATGTTAAGGGAATGGGATCCCCTCCAAAAGGCACAAAATACATAGATATCTCAAAGGTAGAGGGGTCCAGGTCGCCATGCTCCAGGATACATATTTGGCAGGGCCTGAGATAGACTGAGACGGAGATGGTAAGGCCAACTCCACACCACATCCTACTTGGCATACACCAGGGGGACCCTAATTATGATAAAGGCTGGGACGCCATTTGAATTAACTCACACCATCATAGATAGAGATGGCAGGTATGGTTTTAATAGAAGGCAGATTATACAGTAAAGAGATTACCCTAGGGAGCATTTACACTCCCAATCAGGACCAATTAAGCTTCCTCCACTCACTCTCCGCACATATGGAAAGTACACCAGCAGATACATCCCTACTGGGAGGCGGCTCCAATTGCTTCCTAGACATACATTTGGAAGATCATTTCCCCCCTAAAAGGGACTGTGATGAGAAAACTGGCTAAAGGGCTGCGAGATTGACTTGGACACTGGGGACTGGCCGACGGAGCATGACAATGACTGTACTTACTATTTTTGCCATGTACACAACCTACACACTAGAATAGATCACTTTGTATACTCCCATAAACTGTCCTAGAGTGTAACATACTCTGAGTACTTGGGGAGGACCATTTTGGACCATAGTCCTGTATTACCAGACCCCCAGGATATTGCGGCATAGATTTGCAAATTTAGCTGCACAAAAATTGAAATTTAGCGGCATTATTGCCGCACTTTATTTTACTCGTAATCATTCCTTTTCAGTCTTAAATCATTTGAAACTTTTTTAGCAAGAGTATTCCACTTTCAAATAGGCATATTTAAAGTGTCTAAGTATTTGTTTGCTATGCTAAGTCAACGAGGGAGAAACTGACACTTGCACCTGAATAGGGCTGTGCTTGTCCCCACACAAAGAGCTGCATACCCCTATGTAGTGAGTCTGTAGTCAGGATTTCCAAGATATACATCGCAGGTGCAACTGCACTTGGAGTTCGCCCTAACATAACAAGGGCCACAAAATGTACCTATCTCAAGATGTGACACACACTCAGATTGACAAAAGAAAACACACTTGCTGCATGTGTCTTGTTCGAAATGAAAAATTCTAGTTCAACAAGTAGATGTTTTTTGGACGACAACATGCAAGTCATTACAAGCCAACAATTTATGGAACACCCCAATGTCAACTAGCGAATTAAAAAACATATTAACAGAATGGGCAGATCTGTCTCCTTGCAAGACAAAGCAACCTTGACGAAGCTGGATCACGCCTGGCAAGTCATTAACACCTACAAGTCATTAAGCCTCAGTCATATTTTGATTATAGAAATTCAAGTCATATAAAGTTCAAGTTCCTGTGACTCTGGTTAGGACATTGGACTTGAAGCTGGCCTGGTTACAAACGCCTGAGGTGGCAGAGTGCAGTCAATGCAGCATGGGAAAAGAGACAGTGACACATGTCCTCTGCATCTGCCGAGCTATGCTGCCCAGTGCCTGAACGTAGAAAGATGCTGGTGGGGCGTTAAATCAAGCCGCAAACCAAACCTGTCCACAAGCCCTCATCGTGACCCAAACTCCAGAAAACACCCGCCTAAATATACCGGTGGTGGAGTCTCTTGCCACATTTGAAGCTAGAGTGAAGGCCCATGCAAGGCAGGGGCGTAACATAGGCACTCGCAGTCCCTGCGGTGTGTGTGGCAGGCAACACTGTTCACCTTAAAGCCCCCCCCCGCTGGCCAACTGAAAACAAACAAACCATAGATTATTATCGTATGAAATACCACAAAAAGTGGTATTTCATACGATAATAATCTATTCCAGACGCATTCCTTCAATTTACAAAAGTGCCGATTTTGCAGCAAATCGTGAAATCCTGGAGGGTCTGACTACTGCGATTTACCCCCATAGGAGAGCAACCGCCGTCCCCGATGTGGCGGGTTAACCCAGTTTCGCTAGAAGATGCATGCTACTGTAACTTGATAGCGCGGGTAATTTCTGATTACTTCCTTAATAATCAGGGATCAGTGTTCACAAAACTGCTAGAATGGCAAGCATTTTAAGTGGTGACGAGAGGGCACTTTATCAGCCAGACAGTGCGAATCCAAGCAGAGTTACGTAAAGAATTACAGGCTCTGGAAAAGAAAATATGCGTATTAGATAACACAGTTGGTAAGCAACAAGAGTCCCTAACAGAGGCTCAAGACACGAGAAAACAGTATAATGCCGTCTTAAAGAAGTTACGGACCCACGATTATATAAACAATACATAAAGAAAATGCATGAAAAAGAAGGCAAAGCAGAAAGGCTGTTAGCGTGGGCCATTAAACTCGAGTCCAGAGGTGCCCCCATTACTAGGTTACAGGGTCAAAATTGCCAGTCTTTATATTCCCCTACATTGATCAATCAGGAATTTTGCAACTATTATACGAATTTGTACACAGCGCCCTCTTGTCTCACTTAGGAGGCATTAGATTCATACCTGACACAAATACCCCTAAAACAATTGGCCGGAGAGAATTGCAAGGCATTAGGAGACCCTGTCACTACCCAAGAAATCCACATAACAATTAAGGGAATAGTGAAAGGTAAAAAGCCTGGCCCGGCCTTCCTCCCAACTGAATTTTATGCGACATACCTTGGGACATTGGCTCCCCGCCTCGAGCAACTATATGCTGAGTCCTGGCGATGGGGAACCTCTATGGATTGATCTTGGTGAGTGATCTTTGTATCTTGCATTGTCTGGAAATGGTGATTGTCTTATTGCATGGGACTTTAAGCGACCGTTCAGTGGATGGTTGTGGTCATTGTAGGGGTTGTTTCTTGCTTCTTCAATTAAGGAGAGTTTTCTCCTTCGAGTCTTCTGTTACCCTGGGCGAGGACTTACTGCAGGCAGTGATGTGTGGATATTGTCATATGATAGCCAAACCCATTTGGGGGTCCGTGAGCAACTTCATTCTGTAGGTGTGTAGTGCTATGCTTCTATCGTTTATGTCATATTCGTCTGTGTGGGTTTTTTTGACTCCCCGTTCTTCCTTATTTGTCGCTGTAGTCATCTGGGGTGGCGACAGATAGGTAGCATCTGGATTGTGAGCGGCTGGAGTCTGGCTGGGATCCTTATACGTTTTGTTGTTGTTGTAGAACTGTTACAGTTCCTCGGGAGGTGGTAGTTAAGATGACCGACGACAGCTGGTTTAGGGTCTTGGTTGTTTGTGGTGTTGTGCTGGTTGAGTTGAAATGTAGTGGTAGAGTCTTTGGGTGTGGAACGATCCATTTCCATAGGGTTTGGGTCTTGTTCTGGGGAGTTTTCAGTTCTGTGAGTTTGTTGCTTGGTCTGCGTATCTTGGGACATGCCCTGGTATGAGTTAGCTCTTGTGTGTACTTCTTTGTCCTAGGTACAAAAAGGAGCAGGTCCAGTCCTTAAGGACTTCTCTCCAGTCACAGCCAGCAGATCCAGTCTTTTTCTGAGGCGCTGTTCACGCAAAATCAAAAAATGTAAGGCAGAACAGCCTGTGAGACTTGTAGGAGTGAACAGATTTTGGCAGTTAGGGAACTCTGTGTTGCACTAGCCGGTGTAGTAACTGCGTTTACGAAACAGAACAATTACACACCTCTAACGACCAGCCACCATTTAGTCGAACATTAGAAACATTTACACATAGTTGAGAGGCAACCAATAACAGTGTTTGAACAAAGTTACTATATGGGCCAATGTACATAAGATGTCAGTCTGCTTGTGTGCACTCTTTATTCATGCTTTTCTTCACAAGTGAGCGTAAAACATGCAGCCAATGCGTTTAGCCAGTACAAGACTCTTCAGGGTTGCAAACAGGCCAAGAACACCAATATAAGTTCATGAATTGACAATAGTGTATTAAAACTAACACCATTTCAAGACACTATAAATGTCTTAAATGTTTCTTAAAAAGCAGAAACTCTAAAACCATTGGGACACTCCGAAATCCACTTTAAAAGATGTAATTACACAACAGATACAATTTTACAACTAATAATCAAACTTTGAGACAGCCCAGAGACTTATATATATTTAAAAATATATATATTTTTAAT
The DNA here is from genome assembly GCF_964204655.1 of Triturus cristatus. Classification (NCBI taxonomy): domain Eukaryota; kingdom Metazoa; phylum Chordata; class Amphibia; order Caudata; family Salamandridae; genus Triturus; species Triturus cristatus. The sequence continues at coordinate 555,795,799 of NC_140579.1, read as the reverse complement.
TCCTTTATCAAAGAATGTTTTCAATATTCTGCTTTTTAAGAATCATTTGAAGTATTTTGGAACAGTTTTAGTTTTAATACCCCCTTGTCAATTTATGTACTTATATTGGTGTTCTTGGCATGTTCGCAGCCATGAAGAAGCCTTGTACTGGCGAAACGCGTAGGCTGGATGCTTTCCTCTCACTTGTGAATAAAAGCATGAATAAAAAGAGTGCACACAAGCAGAAGATTGATATGTCTAATGTACATTGAGACTTGTAAGAGTCCAAGTTGGGCCCATGGATCAGATAGTGAGGGGTGGAGCAATGGGGAATGGGGAAACTATCCAAATGTTTAGGAATCTGCAGGTCTTAACAGATGGAAGAGTTGAGTTAAACAAAATGCACTCCATGTAAGTCTTAGATTTCCTACCGTCTAATGCTGGGGGTTCTTACCAGTTACTGACCTGTCAAACGTCCAAGAAAGGCTTAGATTAAAGCAGATCATGTGCAATAATCACTGGTTAGTAGAATAGTGTGTGGGGTCACCCATACATTCATGGTACCACTGCAACTCATGTGGTTACCTGAGGTCTATATATAAGCATGGAGACAGGTGACATATATATGTATCTATCTATCTATCTATCTATCTATCTATCTATCTATCTATCTATCTATATATATATAGATAAATATATATATAGATAAATATATATATATATATATATATATATATATATATATATATATATATATATATATATATTCAACAAGTCGCTGCTAGAGCGGTGTCCAAGAATCAGCACGCTCTCAGGAAAGAAGGGATCCGTTCTCGTAAGTTTAACGCCAAGTGTTTATTCCACAACGCATTTCGATTTCTGACGAAACCTTGTTCACGTGAAATGTGCAAGGCACAAACCAGTGAAAGAAGTACTCATAGTGAACACAAACAAAGGACATTAACAAATCATGATATCGGCAGACATGTTGGAGTGGTGGATACCGTAGAAATGTGAAATACGCTACAGCATTGCAATACAAATCATAAGTAACTACCATCTTATAGGCGTACATGTTCACAGATAGCTGAGCAGTATGACAGAGTACACAGCATCCTAGTGTGGCGGCCCATGGCACGTGTGAAACATGTATAATACATTAATGCAATGATACAGTCATAATCAGTCACATGTAAATGCAAAGCAATAAGCTCCAGACTAGTGACATAGTGCCAGTTACGTCAGCATCAGAGACAAACTCAAAAATAAAATAAAATAAAACGGTTCATGGTGTGAACGAGCAACGTCAAAAGCATGCCCACTTTATTGTTCGCCCCAAACGTGAACATGCTCGAGGAGAGAGCGGGCAAGGTGTCAGAGTGTATAGAACATATACTGTGTCAATTGTGGGCAAGTGCCCAGAGAAGACACGATCGTCGCCACAGTGAGCGAAAGAAAATAGGAATGAACCTGCCAGTAGCTAACTGTCTCATGTACCCGCAAAGCGGCAAAGACGGGCAGACAACAGATAGAGAGTGGACAAAGACAGTGCCAAGGGGAATCTCCATCCGCCTAACAGGATCTCCCAAAATACACATCGGCAAGTGCCCAATAAACAGCAATACTCATTAAGGGGTGTCACTCTCATGTAAAATACATCACGGCTTAATGCATGCAGTCACACTAACTGCCATATGCCCCACAAAAATAATCTCATTGTCTCAAGTATTAATCACAGCGTCAGCCTGGGCAGGTACCACACCCTCCAAAAAGTCTCTAAGAGTAAACCAATAAAATCACAGTGAAAGTTGTGCTCACGGGGAAAAGGGGTAGGAGGATCGTGCTGGTGAGTAGAGGTGAGTGGGCCCCTTCCTTTCCTCCTGTAAAACAGACAGAAAAAACAAAAGATTAAAATACTGACCATGTTAGTCAGAAGATTGAACTAAACAGTGAACTAAACATTGTAGCACATGTAGTTAACTGTTGTGTGAGGAGGAGTATAGGATGGCAGACAGAAAAGGTAGATGTGGCTACCCCCATGTACTAACAAGGCTAGAGTGCCTAAAGATAAGTGACGGAATCCACCTCGCTACCTACGGGAGACCCCTATTTCTCTTTCAGGTGCACTGCTAGCTCCTCATCCTGATTAAGCCCACTCGGACTTTTGGCTTGAAAGTCAATGATGTATCTCGACTCCCTCTGTCTCAGTGTGAGCACCCTGTCACCTCCCCTGGGGTTGCGATCTATCTGTTCTAGGATAAAGAAGTTCATGTCGGAAGTGTTGGAGAAGTGCTTCTCTCGGAAATGCCGTGCAACTGGGTATTTGGGATCATTACTGGTAATGGCCCTGCTGTGTTCAAGGATACGTTTCCTGGCCATAAGGGTGGTGCTGCCAATGTACCACAGCTTACACGTGCATTCAATGCTATAAACAACAAAGGAAGAGCTGCATGTGAGGAATTGGGTTATCTCCTTGCTGACATCATTGTAATTGCCCTGCTTGCGAAACCTACAAGTCTTGCAATGGCCGCAAGGAAAAAACCCTTTGAGACCTTGTTCGTGCCGTCTAGGGTAGATGATTATGTCACTCCTCACTAACATATCCCTGACATTCCTCCCTCTTCTATATGTTATACTGGGTCTATCAGGAATGGTACTCCCTATGATGTTGTCAGATTTGAGAATGGCCCAGTTTTTACATAGAATATGTTTGATGTCCTTAGAGTCAGTGCTATATGTCATAATCACTCAAGTATTGCTCTCCTCAGTATCAATGGGGGTAATAGGTTCGTCGGAGATGGTCTGAGCCCTGTTCGCATTGTCGGCCCTTAGTCTAGCTTGCGTGAGTACCCAGCTCGGGTAACCCCTCTCCTTAAAGCGGTCAATGATGTTGTTACTTTCGTGCTGGTACCCTTCCTCAGTGTTGCAATTTATTTTTGCCCTCAGCAGTTCTCCATAAGGGATGCTCCATTTAAGAGCCTCAGGATGGCTGCTGAGGGCATGGAGAACACTATTGCCTGCCGTGGACTTCCTGTACAGTGTGGTGTGTACCTGGTTGTCATTAATGGTAAGGCAGACATCGAGGTATTCTGCCTTGTTCTTGCAGACGTTGCCACTGAGTACAATATTGCACTCGTTGACATTGAGTTTCTTGATGAACTCATGCGCTCCTGTCTCTGGCCCACTCCAAACAATAAACAGGTCGTCAATGTAGCGTAGCCACACTGACATGTGTTCCAGGTCATCGTGGAGAGCTGGATTGGTGAAGATGCCCTCCTCCCAGCGCCCCATGAACAGGTTGGCAAAACTGGGAGCAAAGCAAGATCCCATCGCTGTGCCAGTTGTTTGTCTGAACAGGATGCCGTTGAACATGAATATGTTGTTCGTAAGACAGTATTCTGTCATGTCCAACAGCATCTGACTGTGTTCCCGAAATCTCACTGGTCTACTGTTGAGATAATGTCTACACGCCTCCAGTCCCTGTTGGTGGTCAATAATGGTGTAGAGGCTGTGTACATTAAGCGTGATAAACCAACAGTCCTCATTCCACTGTAGGTCTTTGATTTTGTACAGAAAGTCCTTGGTGTCCCTGAGATAGCTGGGGAGTCTGATCACATGATCTCTCAGAAAGTGATCCACGTACTTGGAGACATGTTCAGCTACACTGCCCCTAGATGACACAATGGGAAGGCCGGGGGGTCTAACTGGGTCCTTATGTACCTTCGGTAGAAGGTATAATACCGGGAGTACTGGGTGATCTTTCTTGAGGTAGCTGTACTCCTCCCATTCTAGTAAACCCTTGTCCTTCCATGTGGTGAGATTGTCCCAAATGGTCGTAATGCTCTTGTTGTAGTCATCAAAAGCAATGGGCATGTAGAATTTGATATTGTCAAGCTGTCTGGAAGCTTCATCCAGATAGAGTTCTCTATCCATGATGACAACATTGCCACCGTTGTCTGCAGGGCGAATGACAATGTTGCCATCATCCATGAGGCTCTTAAGTGCAGTCCTCTGGTCATGTGTAAGATTCATCCCTCTCTTGTTATATATAGTTTAATAAGAAAAAAGTCCCTATTATTTTCAGAAAAAAACACAATTTGAAAACTAAAGCTATAATAACCAGTTCTTCACCACCAGTCCTAAATAGTCTGTTTCACTAACGTTGTAAGGCCTTTGACCTTAGAGTTAACGTATCTCTTTTTCTTTCCCTGCATTTGTTTTTTCTTTTTTTGTTCTTCATTTCGGTCTCTCGTTGTTCAATCTTTCCGGTTTTCGTTCCGTCATACTTTTTCTTTCTTTTATCTTTATTTTCATTCCAGTTTTTTTTGTAATTAGTTTTCTTTATTTGCATCTTTCCTTACCTGATTGTGTCTCATTGTATACCTTTCTTGCCGTTTCTCTTTTTCTTTCATTGTCTGATTGCATGTCGTTATTTCGCTTTCTTTCTTCTTTTGATCTCACTGTCTTTTTATTTTCTTGTTTTATTTTCTGTATTCCGTCCATCAATTGTGTGTCTTTTGCTTTCTCGCCCTAAGTGCGCCAGGTATGCCCAGAAGTGGGTCCTGGGCTCACTGTGCCACTGGAATCAAGCTATCCTGGCTGAACAGGGGTGAAACCCCGAAACCGGTCCTAGGATGCTTGTTTCCGGTCCAGGGAGGACCTGGCTTGGCAGTTCGGGCTGGTCTGTTCCCATGAGGCACAGGGTCAAGACTGATTTGCATATGGCCAGGTCTAAACTGGGGTGGCATGGTGAGCAAAATAATTATGGATTTAACCCAGATCTCTTGACTGGGGGTGAATGTTTTGATTTGTTCTGCATTCCGTCCATCAATTGTGTGGCTTTTGCTTTCTCGCCCTAAGTGCGCCAGGTATGCCCAGACGTGGTTTCTAGGCTCACTGTGCCACTGGAATCAAGCTATCCTGGCTGAAGAGGGGTGAAACCCCGGAACCGGTCCTAGGATGCTTGTTTCCGGTCCAAGGAGGACCTGGCTTGGGATTTCGGGCTGGACTGTTCCCATGAGGCACAGGGTCAAGACTGATTTGCATATGGCCATGTCTAAACTGGGGGGGCATGGTGAGCAAAAGAATGATGGATTTAACCCAGATCTCTTGACTGGGGGGTGAATGTTTTGATTTGTTCTGCATTCCGTCCATCAATTGTGTGTCTTTCGTTCTTTTCTTCGCCACAATATCCTTTCTTGTGTAAATAAATTGTATCTGTAAAGCTTAAGCACACTCGGGGGTTTCTTGGCACCATGTAACAAATGTTTATTTTCACCGAAGAAATGGTGGTACACATCTTATCGACCTCACGGGTATGACGGGTCGAGCATACCGTTTCCAGCTATAAATGGATTTTTTTGTGTTTTGCTGTGGGAACATAAGGAGATGCTCCATTCTTCTGTACTGTCCTTCCCTGGCTCGGAAACAATTGTGTTGCAGATTTTGTACATCTTTCTCGAAAGCACGCCGAGGTACTTTCCTCTAACCAGTGCAATAAAAACATAATACAATTGCTTTGTGCTTTAAGAGGGTCAGCGTTGCTCATTCAACTGAATAATAACCCAAACCCCTTTTATGTTGAGTGTCCTCGGATTCCATGGCAAGGAATGCTCCAAATTCTTCGTGGGAAGGGAGGGTTTGCTTGTGAACCAGGAGTCCCAGAGAGACGTCATTGTTTGGTTTCTTTCTCAAGCCCTGCCTAGGGGGTCTGCCTTTCGTGCTCCTTCCTGCAGTGTTTGGACCCTTTAATATTAAAGGAAGGAGCTGGCCGGGTGCGAGGGAGCGAGGCAGGAAGACCCCTCCAGAGGCTCCAATTTGTACTACAAAGGAGGTGTTTGGGGTGTGTTGGTTGTGGTGATTACTGGAAGGGGGAGGGGTGGTGAGAGTGGGGAAGGTGCTGTATGGTGTGTTGGGAACACTAACCGATGGAGCCTAGCTGCCTGAGGAGCAGGCAGTCGATGAGAGGGAGCGGTCTTTGATGAATAATGAAATGATTCCCTAGTTACAGAAACTGCAGGCTGCTGGTGTCAGGTGCCAAATGCTGGTACTTGTGGTCTTGGGTTTAGAATAGAGTCTGGGCACGGCACAAAGTAGTGTTAGCTCTTTGGGCCTAACCTGGGGGCAGCACATACCACAACACATTTCTTGGTGTGAAAAAGGCCGCTTTATTGGAAACAGGTGCACCTTACATCAGAAATTCCCTTGGCCTGTGCCGTACAAAACTAAACCTCACTAAGTAAAGTCTTCCTACCTTCCCCCCACCCCCTCCCCTAACATGTTTCCCCCCCCTGCAACCATTATAAACAACTGGCCATTCCTAACTTCTCTACACCTACCTAACTAAATAACTTCTTATATTATTCTCATAACGGTAACCATCCAACCCTATACTGAAACAACTAGGGGAAAACGCCACTTGAAGGGTGTCCTAGACAGCCTTCGACCCCCCCTTAGGAATCCGAACGCTTTGGGTATCTGCTCACCCCTATTGCTCTATCCAATGCCTCCTTCAGCTGTACAATGTACAGGTCCATGCCGTAGCTGGACAGATGAACTCCATCCTCCCGAAAAAAATATACTGCCGCATAGCGTAAGTCCGGGTGCTCCATCCTCCCGAAACCCTCCTTAGCGCAAAAGACTCGCATATCCCTATTAATCTTCCTACGCGCTCTATCTATTGCCGCAGGACGCTCTGCCCCCCTCCACTTCCTCCTGGGTATGAACTCAGAACAAATCACGTGGCACCCGGACCACTGCCCCCGTATCTCCCGCAAGTCCCGCTGAATCTGCTTCAACAAAGCCAAGCCCTTACATTGCACCAAGTCATTTTCCCCTACATGGATGACCAAGACATCCGGACAAATTCCCCCCCGTACCACCTGATTCAACATGGGAATAAATTCATGCCATCTCATGCCCCCCTTTCCCCGCCACTGACAATTGAAAAGCCCAGGATCCAATCCTAAATTGAGATTCTTGTGCCTATCCCATTCAGAGTGCTCCGCCCGTTTCACAAAAGAATGTCCTACGATGAAGATCGAGATTCCCTCCACGTCCGGCCCCGCCACTGCACCTGAAAAGAGACACATGTCAACCAACGAACAAACCTCATGACTCCTCCTCCATCCTGTGTCCCCGCAACCTAATGTACGTCTTGAAACAATCTGACTTCCATCTCCCCAAGCGCATCAGTTTGTCCCTCCCCCACCCATTTCGCGCTGCATCGGTTGCCGCCCCTATGCGAAACGAGTGTGTCCCAAAGCGCCTGGGATCCTCCCCTAAGGCCTGCAGCGCCTGCCGTAGTACCCAAAACAGCTGTGCCGCCGTCACCCGTCCTCCGTCCGCCCGGCGAAAAACCTCCCCGTCCCCCGGTTGCCCCCCACCAGCCAGCCATTCCCCCACCGCGCGGGGCACACGCCTCGATCCGCCACTGAGCCCAGCACCACCCACTGCCCCTCGTCCCTCTGGTCAGTCTTTGCGCGCCGCAGCCGGACTGCCACCTCCCGCGCTCGCAATTCCACTTCCCCCCACCGCAGCCCTGGTTTGCCCCGTGGCCCTATTTTATTTATTTATTTAAGGTTTTTGTAGAGCGCGTAGTAACCCTTGAGCATCCCAGCGCTTGAACCTGACTTCGGGGGGGAACAGCAGCAGGAGGGAAGAGGAATCAGGGAAAGAGAAGAGTTTTCAGTGCCTTCCTGAACTGAAGGAGATTTGGTTCGGTTCTTAGACTCCGAGGGAGGTTGTTCCAATGTTTGGCAGTGTGGACCGAGAAGCGGCGTCCTCCAGACCGAGCTTTTTTTACTCTGGGAACCGTGATGAAATTCTCTCCGTTTGATCGAAGAGCTCTTGTCGCTTTGTAGGGGATGAAAAACAGTTCAATTTCGAGCAGAGCTCCCGGCTGTGCCTCAGGAGTACAGGATCTGAAGAAGGCTGAGCGTCAGCGCTTTAAGTAGTCAAGGGGGGTGTGGCCCAGGGAAGTGGGCGTGGCCTGATGAAGTGGGCGTGGCCTGTGAGCAGGCTCGCTCGCTGATGGCGGTGATGGCGATTTCCTACCCCGTGGCAGCGTTCAGATCGGCTGCACGGGTGTTAGGGATTCTGGATAAGTGCCCCAACCAGACTAGCAGGTGAGGGAGAGGTGCGCAATTATTAAAATCAATTAAACACACAAGTTTTAAAAACAGTTCAATTTCGAGCAGAGCTCCCGGCTGTGCCTCAGGAGTACAGGATCAGCTCGGACACCCGAAATGCCCCGAAATACATCCACGACATCAGGGTTGCAAACAACAGGACCTCCTCCCGATTGCGGCATATCTTTGGCATGAGCTGTATCAAGCCGCCAAGCATACCGCCCGTGATGGGACCGCGCTGAGGTGCCCTGCCTCCTTTCTCGCGCACCAAACCTTCCAGCAATCGCGTGCCCGGTTCGCCCGCCGACGGCGCGTAGCCCCACAACATCTTTCCCATAAAGGCTATGGCGGATAGTTTGCCGGCAATCGTCACCTTCGACCGTCCCCTGTCCATCAGCGCCAGCATAAACTGTACCACTTGCTCATTCCGCACCCACGGATTGTCATGCCGGACCGCCCCACTCTCCAAAAACTCCCGCCAAGCCTGTTCGTATGTCTTCCATGTGGACGGGGCCACCGACTGCCTTACCAATTGCGCGACCCTCTCTCTCCTACGGACCACAGCCCCACTGGCACCAGCGTCTTGCACTCGTCCGCGTCCGTGGCTAGCCCATGGGATCTCTGCCACTGTGAACGAGACAAAGCATCCGCAATGTCATTGTCCACCCCTGTACATGACGTGCTTGAAACAGAATGTCATGGTCCAAACATTGCACTACAAACACCCTCAACCGTTTAAGCACCTGCGGATCCCGAGCCGACTGTCGATTAACGACATGCACCACTGCCATGTTGTCCACCTTGAACAGCACCTTTTTATGCGCGGGCTCCCGCGCCCACACCGACACCACCACCACCAACGGGAACAGCTCCAAAAGTGTTATGCTCCTCCCCCCGTTCTGCCAGGCTAGCGGCCAGGTCTCCGCACACCACCTCCCCTGCCAGTACAACCCGAAACCCCCGACCCCGGCCGCATCCGACGAGATGGTCACGTCCCATTCCTCCTGGGGCGCCATGGGAATCCCATTGAAACGCTCCAAAAAAGCCCGCCACATACGCAGATCCTCCTTCGTACCCGCGGACAGGCGCAAATCGTGGTGCGGCAACGTCAACCCGGACAAGGACAGTCCCAAACGCCGACAAAATGTACGCCCCGCCCGCACCACTCAGCACGCGAAGTTCAAATGCCCCAACAAAACCTGCACCTCTCTCCCTGTCACCTTCTGCTTTCCCAACAGCGTATCCACCAGCCCCAGCATATGCATTTTCTTGTCCCTCGGCAATCGAGCCTCCATAGCCTCCGAATCCAGTTCGATCCCCAAAAACGACAGCACCGTGCTGGGACCGTGCGTCTTCTCTGGCGCCAGGGGCACACCCAGGTAGCCCATGAGCTCTGTAAAACTGTCCAGCTGCTGCTGGCAGTCCGCCGAACCGGGCCGTCCCACCAGGAAGAAGTCATCCAGGTAGTGCGTCACCGTCTCGTGCCCCGTGCGCCGTGAAAAAGCCCACTGCAGAAACGTGCTGAAACGCTCGAACAGCGCGCAGGAGATTGAACACCCCATGGGCAATGCCTTATCCACAAAAATAGAGCCGTCGAACTGTATGCCCAGCAGCTGATAGTCTACCAGATGCACCGGCAACAACCGCAAAGCTGACTTGATGTCGCACTTAGCCATGAAAGCCCCGGACCCCACCGACGCCACCAGACGCCGCGCCACATCCACCGAAGAATAGGACACCGACGCCAGATCAGCCGCAATGTAATCGTTGACCAACGTCCCCTCGGGCCATGACAAATGTTGGATCAGCCGATATTGACCCGGCTCCTTCTTCGACACCACCCCTACGGGGGAGATGATCAAATCCGTAATCGGGGGTCTGCAAAAGGGGCCCGCCATCCGCCCCTCCCGGACCTCTTTGCCCAGTTTCTCCCGCACCACCACCTTATGCGTCTGGGCGGATTTCAAATTCTCCGCCCAGTGACCAATCCGCGGACCCTCGTACCCCAGCCGGAAACCCTCCCGAAAACCTTGCCGCAACAGCCCGGCGTCTTCAGTCCGTGGATAAGACGCCAAGAAGGGTTCCAGTCGGTCCAGTTTAACTGACGTACGACCCTTTTCCCAAAGCCCCCTGTCCCCCCTTTCCTCCCCTGCCCCCGGGCTGCTGCCCCGTCGGAGTGGACTGCTGCCCCTGGCTGCCCCCTGTCCCCCAGTAATTCACCACTGGGTGGCGCTTTCCGCATTTTGAACACTCGTGGCGGAACTTGCAGTATAGCCGCGTGCAAGCTCCCTTGTTGTAGTCCCAACACGCTCCCACACTGGCCCCCCCCAGTACTCTCTCCTTGCCCCACCCCCCCCAGGTGGGGCGGGCGGGAAAGGGGCGAGGCGCCAAAGGTAGGCCATTGGCCGTATAAATCGTTTTTCCAAACTTAGCCCCGCCAATCGTCTGCTGATACAGGTCCGAGTCAATCTCTCCCCATTTTGCCTCCGTGTCCCAGGCCAGGCGCGCTCGGAACTCCTCATCATAGTGCGACCAGGCATAACCCCCGTGCGTCGCCTGCGCCCAACGTATGACGTCCATGTATTTAAACAAGGCCACGGACCTTTCCGGGTACTTATCACAGTACACACTCGCAAAGATCAAAAACCCCGCCGACCAGTTCTCAATATTCGAAGGCACCTTGGGTCGCCGAGCCAGCTCCAGCTCCTCCTCCTTAGACCCTTCCTTCGCCATCAGCTCCCTATGCAGGAGCTTCAAGATGTCCACATACTCTCCCTTCCAAATTTTCTCTTTGGTGGCCAAAGACAGATGCGCCCCCAGAGGCTTTGCAATACCCATATACGGGAGTTTACGCACTGGCACCTCATGACTCTCCTTCCCCGTACCCGTCGCGGGCGCCTCCGCAACACCCTTATCGCGCAAGGCCCCCGTCCCCTCGCTCCCTGCGCCATCTGTCCCCACCCCAGTGTCCCGTACGTATGCCCCCTTGCTCAAACGCCCCCCCATCATCGTCCCTCGCATCCGTGTCCACTGATACCCCCACCGGTGCGGCACCACTCGCCCCCCCTTTTCTCCCCTTACCTGGCGTCAAGGTCGGCGTCCTCACCGGATCCCGCCGCCTAACCAGTTGCGCAGAAGGGGCCGACACTCTCTCCGCCTGGAATCGCTGGGGCTGCAATGAACTAGCACAAACATTATGGCGCTCCCTCCCCCCTCCCCCCCTCCCTTCCCGAATCTCCCCCTCTTCCACGCTCTCCTCATCCTCATCCCAATTGTAAGGGCCGCCCTCCTCGGACTCCAGCCCTATCGGCCCCCGCTCTGGCCACTGACCGCCCTCTACGGGCTCCAGCCGGCTCAACCCTGCCCGCTCCCTACATGTGTGCAGCAAGTCCTCTAAATCCACACTCTCGCTCCTCCGCCCTGTGTCCTGCCCGCGTGCCCTGCCTGGACTGTAGCAACTTCGGCCCCCGCCCCCGGAGGTCGCATCAACCCTTCGAGGTGAGGCTGATGGGGACCTACCGCCCGACTCCTGGATGGCGCCCTTGACAGGTCCCTCGTGGGAGCGCGACCGCCCGCATGAGGCAGAGCCGGCCCATCCCCTCGGTGGATTGGAGCCGCATGAAGCTCTCCCGAGCCCCTCTCCACGCCTACCTGTCGAAAGAAAAAAGTGGCGTCCGACATGCCGGTGGTGAACCTGTCCCCCGACCCGCCGCACCCCCCGGCCACCCCCCAGCCACTCCCGCCCCCTGCCCCCGAGGAATGCTCCCCCTGCCGCGACGGAGTAGGCCCCCTGCGCCACCCCTTCCCCATCCGCTGCACCCCACATCCCCCCATCCCCCCCACTCTCCCCCCCGTCACTCCACTCCAGTGACTCCACCTCCCACTGAACCGCACCGGCCCCCCACGCCGCCCCCACGCTACCCCTCACCCCCCTCCGCACCCCCCTGTCCCGCCCACTCTCGCCCCCCATCCCCCCACCCCGCCCTCCCCAAACCCGGAACGAGGACCCCCCCACGCAGTGTTTTCAGACCCACCCCTCGAGCCCTGCGTCATCACCACCCCCCCCCGCCCCCTCCATAAACCTCAATGCCGGCTTCGACCCCGCCCGCCTCCCTGCCCTCAAATGTTTCACCGGGGCGGCCGCGTGAGCCACGCGGCCACGCCCCTCTGCATCCGCCGGTGCACGCTTGGGCGCCTGCGGTGGGTCGCACGCGAGCACCGCAGCCGCCACTCCACTCGCGGCGCGCCTGGGGGGCCTTACCCACATGCCGGGCCGCACGAGATCCATGCGGCCCGCGACCTCCAGCAAGCGAAGCACTTCCGCCACTCGCGGATCGTCCCACGTGGCCATCGCACTCCGCCGGTCCCCGCACTCAGGCTCCACACACGGCGATGACAACCAACTTTCGCCGCCAATGCCCTGCAGCAAAATCCGCCCTTTTTATTATTTTTTATTTTTTTAATTAATTTTTCTAAATTCACACGCCCAACGTGGGCAAAAACGCCCTGACTCCGTTTCCAGAGGCCTAGACAATAAACAAAAACTGACACCACTGCCCACCCCTGGAACCGGCTGTCGTGTCACGGCCACCGAAATGATGGCTCGTGATACGAAATGGCCGGTTTTAAGCCCTCCAGCCCAAAAACCGCCCAACCCCAGCCCAACGAGCCCAAAAGGAGCCCAAGGCACGCAGTACGTGTCTACGGCTGCCCCATCGGCCCTAAACTCCGCCCCCCCCCCCCCCCCCCTCAAAACCCCATTGGGACTTGAATACACTTCCAAACGGAAATGCAAAACCGCAATTCCCAAAACTCAGAGTACAGTACTTGTGACTACAAGCCAAGCTTGGCTAAACGTGGCCATTATTTATTTATTTTATTGATGGCGTTTATTGACTGCGAGTCTGGCCCCCGGGGAAACACAGCGCTGCCCCTACTAAGGGTGGCAAGTTTCCTGCGAGCGGGCTTCCAGCGTGCACGGGAAGGCGTCTCCATAGCATGGGATAACTTTTAAATACCAGGGTGATTAGGGCATACGTGAGAGCCGTTGAGGGGAGCGACTCAGTCCCACCCAGGGCTGTAGGAAGGCACTTGGCCCTCATATTTATTTTTCTTTTATTTTTAAAGTTTTATATAGCGCAGATCACCTCATTATCGACGCCAGAGCTCTTTACCTAGAGGCATACACTGAATACGTTTAAAAAACAACGTATGCAAGTAAACAACAAGGAAGACTGTATTGTATTGTATGGTTATTTATATACGATTTACATACACCCCTTGGGAGGCCTGAAGTGCTTTCAGACAGTGCTTTAAATGGGTAGGTGCTGTCAGGCAGAGGCGCAACTAGAGCCAAATTTCGGGGGGGGGGGGGCTAAGAAAAAATATCGGGGGGGGGGTGGCTGTATCTTTTAGAGTGGAGCTGCAGGGGCTCTTAGGAGGGGTGAAACAACAGCGAGACCTCATTAACATGTAAATGGTCTTTTAAAGACCTGTGAAGTGCTCGGGCGCGGCTGTGTGTGCCCCGGGAAGCTGTCTCATCCCGGGCTACCACACACGACGGGGGGGGGGGCTGAAGCCCTGTGAGTCCAATGGGTGTTGCGCACCTGCTGTCAGGTACCAAGTGCTGGCACTTCTCAGCAGGACTGCAATACATTTTATGGGAGCATACCTGCCAACTCAGACGGTGCCACAGTGTGAAGCGATATCGGCTCCTATCACACGGTCTCCCGGTGAGGAGCCCATATCACACAGTGGCAGGGAAAACGTGCTGCAAACCACTGTAAATAGTGGTTTTCCAGCTCGTATTGAAGAGGCTTTGAACTGCTGACATACATTGAGGGTTGTGAAAACACCCCAGGACATTGCTACCAGTGTTGGTAAGGGAGGAGGGGGCTTGGGGGCGAGCTGGGGTTCGAAAGTGCCTCCTAGGTATTTCTCGGCATGAGGCTCCGCCCCCTTCAAGGCCCGGCCCCGTTTCACGCTGTGATGTTACTCTTCAAGTTGGCAGGCATGTGGGAGAGTACTGGCACTTCTTAGGAGCAAACAGGTATTTTGGATAGTGTGTACCAGCACTTTTATGTTTACATTTAAAACACTGCTTTGGGTTGATGAGTAAGTAGCTAGTCCATTGCATCATTTATATAGCACTTGGTAGCCGTGGGTGTCACTGAAGCGTTTGTATTTCATTCAGTTCATGGGCTCCCAATGAACCCTTTCTTTGTATTGCAGTATTTGTTTAGAATGTACTACCCATATGTGTGGCGCTGAAGTGCTTACCCATGCTCCTTGTAGGGGTGTATGGTTGGAAGGGTGTTGATAGGTCTCGCTTACCAGACATTTGACTGGTTCCAAATGATTTTTTGAGGACTTACCAAAAACTTACAGTGAGCTTAAAGCCTGCCCATTGCTTACCCATTTTGAGAAGTTAGGCTGGTATATGCTGTCCACTAGTTATAGTAGGGACATTGTACCAGTCCAAACAACCCTTATTGATGAATAGGTTTAAAGACAACCTTTATGGAAAGCTATCCTAGTGGTAGCTATGGAGAGCAGCCTTCAGGCTAAGTCTTGAAGGAGTGTAAAGCAGCTTGGTTTACCAGATTATAACCTCTTGAATCACTAAATGAAAGGAGAACCACACAAGGTATATATAAAATATGTGTATTTATTTCTACACTCACTACTAATCTCTTTATGAGATTAGAGTCCAAGGTACATAATAATACAGTTCTAAAACGACAGTAAATAGCACCATATACAATGGGCCCCAGGGGAGGACCAAACCATATACTAAGAAAGTGGTATAAGAACCACGACTTGACTAGACACAGTGCCCAGAGCACATAGAATCGCTGGGACCCAAGGAACCACCCAAGGTAGTGACACAGGAGACCCACGGGGGACGCGTTCAGTGTGAGAACACAGGTGCGAGCCCCGTACTATTCTATGGGAAAGTCGCGGTTGGAATTTTAGAAGTTAAGGACACTTAGGAGAGGACTTTGATCAAGCCCCTTTAGACTTAGGGGGTTCTAGGGCCTACACCCACGGGAGCACCGGAGTACTCGAGTTAACTCACCCAGGGAAGCCGGGTGCATAGGTGTCAAATGGTGTCAGGAATCGTTGTTGATTTCAATGGCGATCTGCTGCAAAGTGCTGCTGCCGGGAAGAAGAAAAGTGTCCGGTGTGATCCAAGCCTGGATCGAAGATCAGAAGAACCTGAAAGCAGAGGGGACAGAGTCTGGGTCACTTGCCAGTGACCAGGGGCATGATATACAAATGCCCACCGATGTCAGGTGTTTCAGGTGCGAAGAGGTAAAGCTTGACTCTGCAGGCACGAGGACCAGGAGGCGTTGACGACGACCAGGAGCTGGATTTGAGCTGTCCCACGAAGGATGTCGAGTGCTGCGGTGTCGGTGCTCGGATTGAACCCAACAAGCCTTGGCAACAGCAACCCATGCAGGAAGAGAAAAGATGCTTCGGTGCGGACCAGCAAGGTCCTGGGGACTCCCCAAGCAATGGAGAGTCAGGTCACGTCTGGAGCAACCAGGTAAGCCCAATTAAAGTTAGAGTTGCCTTCACAGGGACCCACCAGTCGACGGACCAGGGATCGCGAAGGGACCTCAAGAGGAATCACACAATACCAGCCCACGGGACACTCGGTGAGTGTAGGTCAGTAATCTTCGGTGGAGACACTGTTCGGGTGTGGACTACAAGTAGCCCAAAGCACAGCATCAAGGATCGACGAGAAGCATATGCACTTGCAAATGTGCACAGTGTCCAGGGGTTCCTGTTCCATGGTTCCCACGAGGGCTACGGGTCTGAGCTTTGTTGGGAGCTCGGGTCGGCCTCTGGGAAGTCTGGGAATACACCTCCTGTGTTGCAAATTCTTCAGAGTCCGGCGGGAGCTTCGGAGATGCAAACCGGTCAGATGCGTCTTAGGTGCCTGCCTTGCAGGGGAGTAACTCCTTTACTCCAAGGGAGATTCTTCAGTCATGTAGCGCCTTGTAGATCGTCGAAGTTCCAAGATTATGTATCAGAGTTTCGTCCAGGTAAATCTAAAGTCCCATAGCCAGGGGTTCCTCTCTTATACCAAAGAAACGGGTGGGACAAACTCTAGGGACCCATCTATGGGAGGGTCAGGAAAGAGGGGTGGCTACACCCATCTCCTTTGTCCAGTTTCGCGCCACAGCAGGAGCTGGTAGCCCCTGCAACCGGTTTGAGCTGGACTATGCACAGGGACACCAAATGTGCCCCCAGTGCAAACATCAAAGCACTCTTGGAGTGCACCCACCCAGCCCCAATACACTAAACCCTGTCTGGGAGGTGGTTACACCTCCCTGTGACAGGAAACCTATTGTCCAGGCCTCCCCTGCCGGAGTTCGTCCAACAGCAGGAGGGCAGACTCGTGTCTGTGGCTGGCAGCATCCATTTTGTTATGCCAGGGTCTGGTAAGCTGGTACCGGGTATACCGGTGCTGTCATGTTTCTCCCTGTAGAAGGGTGGGATCATACTCCCACACCAGTTACTGGTGTGGGGGTATGGTTCCAAGGTGTTTGACACCAAACACAACATGTTTCTATGCAGCCATTCCAAAGTTAGCATTTACCGCGAGGTTATAATGCACTTAAGAGTATATGGTTTGGCTGCATCACAAACAACCCCGGATTAAAGGTTTGGAAAGCTGCAGAAGGGCTCTGCTCATGCATAGGCACCCTCTCACATGAAACCCAGCACCTTGCCTTCAGGATTGTTAAGGTCTGCCATAGGGGTGACTGATAGGTTTACATGTGCAGTGATATGGAGAGATATAGGTAACCTATATCTCAGTAAGGGGTGCATACACCACCATACCCAGGCTGCAGTAGCAGACCTGTGGTGTCATTTTGGAAGGCTTCCCAGGAGTGGCACAATACATGCTGCAGCCCCTGTTAGGCCTCTGGGGTACCTATGCCATGGGTACATAGTATACCATATACTAGGGACTTATAGGGTACCCCAGAATCCAATCTGGAGTGTACCTAAAGTACTGGTAATCAATTTAGAGAGGAAGCAGCTAGACTGGGGTCCTGGTTAGCAGGGCCCCAACCAGACTAAAGTCGAAAAACAGTGAAGCATCAGCAAAAAGTGGGGGTAACTATAAGAAGCAGATACTACTCTCCTACACCCATGTTTGCCTTTGTCACTCTCATTTGCTTGTTTCTTACTCAATGGTTTGCTTTCCTCTTCTTGTATTGTTCCTTACCTGGAGCATAGCCTCTTTACCATCTTTTTGATTGATTGACTTGTCTCCTTCGACTACTTATTTTTTGGGGACGTCTTTTTTCATTTTTGGAGAACACTTCATGCCAGTTCTTTCCATAGTGTGCGTCTCCCCCACCATCTGCACTCCGTGTTGCTCTCTCCCTCATGTGCTTCTCCTCTTGCCCCAGTGTTGCTCACTCTTGCTCGTCTGCTGTTTTTTCTCTTCTCTCCAACCCAGCTTTACTTTTTAGGTCAATGCTTATGGTTTGCTAAAGACATCTGGGGGACATTCAGAAAGCTTCCCTTGGAATACATTCCACCTGTAGCTTACCATTGGCTTTGTGGTTTGTGTGAGAAGTTGGCCTGGTATATGATGTTCACTAGTTAAAGTGACCACCGTGTACCATGCCAAGCAACCCTTATGGTGTGGTTGTAAGTCAACCTTTTCGGACTAGCTGCCCTAGTGGTAGCGTAGGCTAAGCAGTCTTTGAGGCTAAACTCGTGAAACGTGTTAAGCAAGCTGTTTTACCAAATGCAACCCCCTTTTATACCAATGAAAGGAGACCACACAGATATATATTCAAAATATATATGTATTTATTTCTCAAAGTAACCCCTAGTCTCTTTATGAGCACAGGAGCACAAATCGTCAAACAAGATTACAGTAGAATACACAGAAGTTGCACTTTATATGGATAGGCCCTGGTGGCCGCTCAAACCATATACTAAAATAGTGGTATAAGTATCACGAACAGAAAAGGGAAAAGGCCTAGGGCCTCTAGAATCGCTGGGCCTACAAGGAGCTAACTTCAGTTAGTGACCAGGAGGTCCACGGGTTGCGTGTGCAGAGCAAATAGTCACACGCGTGCTCCCATAGGTTTTCAATGGGTGCGTAAAAGTTACAAAGTTACTGCAAAAAGGATCTTCCGGATGGACTATGAACTCAAGATTGGAAACACAGACACTAGAGATGATTCTCTACACTTGGGCACCGGAGTGCCAGCTTTACCTCACCCACAGGAAGCGGGTGCATAGGCCTCGAAGTGCGTCGGGTTTCTTCTATCTGTTCAATGGAGCCTGTGGACAAGGATGCTGCAGGCGGTCGGTCCGGAAGGGATGCGGTGGATCCAAGAGTGGATAGGAGTTGTAGAAGACCTGTAAGCAGAGGGGACAGTGTTCACAGTCACTAGCCAGTGACCAGCGTGGCACCAGGTGGGTACCAGGCGATGTCGGGTGCAAACAGGAAGAAAGGTGTAGCTTGTCTCTGCAGCCACGTGGTCCCTGAAGGTCGACGACGTCCAGGAGTCAGTTCACGAGCTGTCCCACGCAGGCTCTCGCTGTCGGCGCTGTCGGCGACTTGATCGAAGCAAACAAGCCTTAACAAAAGCAATTGTTGTGGAAAACGAAATAAGCTGATGGTTCTGACCAGCAAGGTCAGAGGGATTGCTCCTTTGGAGGGGAGCAAGGGCCAGTCTGGAACAACCAGACCAGCGGTGTATTTCTTGAAGTTCGTCGCCAAGATGGCCACTAGCCAGCGGGCCAGCAACCGGTGAGGCGCGTCGAGTGGCAAAATGCAGAAGGGCCCCACGCAGATCGTGGAGATGCTGGAGGGCTCACCTTTGGTGCAGATGCTGCTCGAGGGTTGGGCTTCTCAGATCCCAAAGCACAACTTGGAGGGAGCCTCGGTTGTTGCACTTGCAGCTTGTCGTGGTCGTTTCAAGATGGCTGGCTCCACGTGTCTCGTTGCCTCCACGGGTCTCCTCTTTTCAGGGACTGTGGATCGGGCGGTGAGAGGTCTGGAGGTCCAGGTCTTGTCAGTCTCTGGGCTCGGGCTCCGGCGGGACGCGGCGGCAAAGCAGACGTTGATTCGCTGGATGGTGCTTGCGTTAGCAAGGTGGTCACTCCCTGACCACAGGGGAGATTTCCTTCAGTCTTCTGTGCAGCAGAATGTCGAAGTTCCCGTCTTCTTCTTAGTTTCAAGTTGATTCCAGGATGTCTGAAGTCTTAGGACACAGCTCCTACCTTTAAGCGGATTCTAGGGGCCGAACTACCTGCTAGGTCCCTCCCTAAGGGTGGGACCAGGAAGGGGGGTGGTTACACCCCCAATCCTTTGTCCAGCTCGCCCCAGGCCCGGGACTGGTGTGCCCCAGGACCGGATTGAACTGGCATATGCACCGAGGCTCCTTGTGAGCCACAGGCATGTCTGGTTTCTTTCAAGCCCTACCTGACCAATACACAAAATCCTGTCTGGGGTGGTGCACGCACCTCCCCTGGCAGGAAACCCTTTGTCCACACCTCCCAAGCTGGAAGGACTCCCAGCAGCAGGAGGGCAGACTTGTGTCTGTGGTGGCAGCATCCATTTTGTGGAGCTGAGGCTATGTCTGATTTTACCCGGGTTTCAGGTACTGTACATGTCGTGTCCCTCTAGAAGGGTGGAATGCTAACCCCGTCGCCAGAATTGGCGAGGGGTTAGTATTCCAATTCGTATGACACCTTACTCGACATGTTTTGATAAAGCCAAACCAAAGATAGCATTTAACCGCGAGGTTCATAATGCACTTAAGAGTATATGGTATGACGATATCTGGAAACAGTAGAAGGAAGTGGTTCCGACCACTGCAGACAGGCTCAGCTCATGCCAGAGCACCATCTCACATGGAACCAAGCACTCTGCCTTCAGGATTATTAAGGCCTGCCATAGGAGTGACTTATAGGTTAACATGTGTCCCATTTAAGGTTAGGTATAGGTATACTACACCTAAGTAAGAGGTGGTTACACCAACTTACCCCAGCTGAGTGATCAGCCAGTTGTGTCAAATTTGTTAGGCCAGGCCAGGGGTGGCACAATACATGCTTCAGCCCCTGGTAGGCCTTAGATACACCAATGCCCTGGGTACCTAGTGTACACTGGTACAGGGGCTCACAGGGTGATCCACTTCCAATTGGTTATGCAC
Organism: Triturus cristatus; assembly: GCF_964204655.1. Taxonomy (NCBI): domain Eukaryota; kingdom Metazoa; phylum Chordata; class Amphibia; order Caudata; family Salamandridae; genus Triturus; species Triturus cristatus. The sequence goes on along the minus strand of NC_140579.1, from coordinate 555,775,494 downwards.
CTAGGGTGCATAGTGTAAATTTAGTAGAGAGAACAGCAGGCTGGGGGTCTGATTGGCAGGCCCACAGCCTCAATATGTCAAAAACCAGTGAAGCAAAAAGCAAAAATTTGGGGTGACCATAGGATAGCAGACCCTACTCTCCTACACAACCCCCCCCCAAACGCAGGGACATTAAACTAGCCTTGACCAGTCTCGTCTTCATGTCCTAAGTGGAAGTACCTGGAGAGACCATCTGCATTCCCATGGTCAGTACCTGGCCGGTGCTCCACTGTAAAGTCCATCCCCTGTAGGGAAATGGACCACCTAAGCAGTTTGGGGTTTTCACCCTTCATCTGATTTAGCCACAAGAGGGGCTTATGGTGGGTCTGAATCTTGAAGTGAGTGCCAAACAAGTACGGCCTCAGCTTCTTCAGGGCCCACACCACAGCAAAGGCCTCCCTCTCAATAGCTGACCAATTCTTCTCTCTGGGGGTCAACCTCCTGCTAATAAAAGCAATGGGTTGGTCTTGACCATCTACATTAAGTTGTGACAGCACAGCTCCCACACCCAACTCAGAAGCATCTGTTTGGACAATAAACTCTTTGGAGTAGTCAGGACCTTTCAGGATAGGTGCAGAGCACATGGCCTCCTTTAGGTCATCAAATGCCTTTTGACAGCTTACTGTCCACTGAACCTTTTTGGGCATCTTCTTGGATGTCAGATCATTAAGAGGAGTCACAATGGACCCATAGTTCTTAACAAACTTCCTGTAGTACCCAGTCAAGCCCAAGAAAGCTCGAACTTGAGTCTGGGTGGTTGGAGGAGACCAGTCCTTGATGGATTGTATCTTACTCTCCAGTGGTTGAACTTGGCCTCCACCTACAAGGTGGCCCAAATACACAACCTTACTCTGCCCTATCTGGCACTTAGTAGCCTTGATAGTGAGGCCTGCCCTTTGCAGAGCCTCAAGAGCCTTCTTTAGGTGGATCAGGTGATCCTCCCAGGTGGAGCTAAAGACAGCAATGTCATCAAGATATGCTGCACAAAAGTCATCCAACCCAGTAAGGACTTGGTTCACCAGCCTTTGGAAGGTGGCAGGTGCATTCTTCAGACCAAAGGGCATCACCACAAATTGGTAGTGCCCACCTGGGGTTGAGAAGGCTGTTTTGGCCTTAGACTCCTCAGCTAATCTGATTTGCCAATAACCAGCTGTCAAGTCAAATGTGCTCAAAAACTTAGCAGAAGCTAGTTTGTCTATGAGCTCATCTGCCCTTGGAATAGGGTGTGCATCTGTCCTGGTGACAGCATTGAGACCCCTGTAGTTCACACAGAACCTCATCTCTCTCTTGCCATCTTTGGTGTGAGGTTTGGGGACCAGAACCACTGGGCTAGCCCAGGGGCTCTCTGAGGGTTCAATGACACCTAATTCCAGCATTCTATGTACCTCAGCCTTTATACAGTCCCTGACGTGGTCAGGTTGTCTGTAAAGCTTGTTCTTTACAGGCAGACTGTCACCAGTGTCCACCGCATGGGTACACCAGTCAGTTTGGCTAGGTATTAGGGAAAACAGATGTTGAAATGATTGTAGAACTTGTCTACATTCAGTCTGCTGATGGGCAGTGAGGTTGCCTCCAAGGGTCACTCCTTCAACTGAGCCATCTTCAGGGTTCTGAGACAACAGGTCTGGGAGAGGGTCACTCTCTTCCTCCTGTCCCTCATCTGTATCCATGAGCAAGCCCATGTCTGCCCTGTCAACATATGCTTTTAACCTGTTAACATGGAGTACCCTGTGGGGGCTCCTGGGAGTTCCTAGGTCCACCAAGTAGGTGACCTCTCCCTTCTTTTCCAGGATTGTATGGGGTCCAGACCATTTGTCTTGGAGTGCTGCTGGGGCCACTGGCTCCAACACCCATACCTTCTGTCCTGGCTGAAACTCAACCAAGACAGCCTTTTGGTCATGCCAAGCTTTCTGTAAGGCCTGGCTTGCCTCAAGGTTTTTGGATGCCTTCTCCATATACTCAGCCATCCTGGAGCGGAGACCAAGTACATAGTCCACTATGTCTTGTTTAGGCTTTTTGAGAGGTAACTCCCATCCTTCCTTCACTAAACACAGTGGGCCTCTTACAGGGTGCCCAAACAACAATTCAAAGGGGCTGTAGCCAACTCCTTTTTGTGGGACCTCTCTGTAAGCAAACAGAAGGCAGGGTAGAAGGATGTCCCATCTTCGCCTGAGCTTTTCAGGTAATCCTTTGATCATACCCTTTAGGGTCTTGTTGAATCTCTCAACAAGCCCATTGCATTGTGGGTGATAAGGGGTGGTGAACTTGTAGTTGACACCACATTCCTTCCACATAGCTGTCAAGTATCCTGACATGAAGTTGGTACCTCTGTCAGAAACTACCTCCTTAGGAAACCCCACTCTGGAGAATACTCCCAGCAGGGCCCTGGCCACCACAGGTGCTGTAGTGGTCCTAAGGGGAATTGCCTCTGGATACCTGGTGGCATGATCCACTACCACCAGTATAAATCTGTGCCCAGATGCAGTGGGAGGATCCATGGGACCCACTATATCTATTCCCACTCTTTCAAAGGGGACCCCCACCACAGGTAGTGGTATTAGGGGGGCCTTTGTTGTGCCACCTGATTTGCCACTGGCTTGGCAGGTCACACAGGAGCGACAAAACTCCTTTGTATCTTCATTCATATGAGGCCAGTGAAAGTGAGGGACAAGCCTGTCCCAAGTCTTATTCTGGCCTAAATGTCCTGCTAAAGGAATATCATGGGCCAAGGTAAGAAGGAAGCCCCTAAATTGCAGAGGTATAACCAACCTCCTGGTTGCACCAGGCTTGGGGTCTCTAGCCTCTGAATAAAGGAGCCCATCATCCCAATACACTTTATGGGTACCTTGAGCATTCCCAGCAGCCTCAGCAGCAGCCGGCTATCTGAGGGGTTCAAGAGAGGGACAGGATAACTGAGCCTGCCTCAAGTCAGCCCTTGAAGGTCCCCCTGTCCCCAGAAACTCAACCTGATCAGGTTCAAGCTCTTCAGGGACAGTTCCTTCAGGGTCCTCTAGATCAGCTTCCTGGGAAGGTTGATCATCACTCTGAGGCAGGGGGGAAGGCACAGCCTTGACCCTCCTGTTCGTCTTCTTGGTAGGTGCTTGGTCCATTGTTCCAGGATCCAAGACCTGCTGTTCAGTAAGGCACTTTTTGGCCTGTGACCTGGTCACAGCAAGGACATGTGGTGATATACCTAACATCTCTGCATGTGTCCTGTACTCCACTTCAGACCATAGAGAACTCTCTAGATCATTGCCCAACAAACATTCTACTGGGAGGTCTGCACTAACCACAACCCTTTTGAGGCCAGTTACCCCTCCCCATGAGAAGTTAACAACTGCCACACTATGTGAAGTAGTGGCATTGCTGGCATTGGTCACCAGGTAATTCTCACCTGGTATGTACTGTCCAGGGTCCACAAAGCCTGGTGTCACCATAGTGACACTGGCACGTGTGTCCCTGTAGGCTTGAGCCACTTTTTCATTAATTAAAGGAGTCTGTCTGTACTTGCCCAGGTTACTGGGGCTCACAGTCAGGGACAAATCAATGTCCCCATCACAGATCAGGACTGCCTGTGTCAGGGTTCTGTCTAAGTCAGAATCTCCTTCAGTTCCCATAGTGATTTCCACTACACCCTTTGTCTGGGGACCAACACTGCTAACAGTAGTACTGGGAGCAGGTGCCTTAGGGGCAACAGTGTTGGGGGCTCCACCCTTTTTACAATCACTAGTCCAGTGAGTTGTATTCTTGCAATGATTGCACCAGGGTTTCTTTTGACCTTCTTTCTTCTTCCCTTTAGGCTGGGACCCACCCTCTTTAGCAGTAGTTTGGGGCCCTGTTGAAGACTTCTGGTCTTTAGATTTCTGATCGCCACCCTTTTGGTCTGTTTTCTTCTGATCACCCCCTTGGCCCTGGTTCTGGTTCTTTTGCTTAACCCTGGTTCTGACCCATTTGTCTGCCTTCTTTCCCAATTCTTGGGGAGAGGTCAGATCAGAGTCAACCAAGTGTTGATGCAGTTGCTGGTTTTGACAGTTATTTAAAATCTGTTCTCTCATCATCAAATTGTACAATCCTGTATAATCAGATACCTTACTTCCCAGCAACCAACCCTCCAAAGCCTTAGTGGCACATTCAATGTATTCAGACCAGTCCTGAGTCTGTGTCTTCTGGGTGTCTCTGAACATTAACCTGTACTGTTCAGTGGTTAAGCCTAACCCATCAACTAGGACACTCTTCAGGACTCTGTAATTTCTGATATCCTCTTCTCTAGTAGTGAGGAGTCTGTCTCTGCCTCTTCCTTCAAAGGAGAGCCAGAGGATTACTGCCCACTGGTCTTCAGGAACCTGCTGCACTTTGCAGGCTCTCTCAAGAGCAGTCATCCATTTGTGGATGTCATCCCCACTTTTGTAGGGGGGCACAACCTTAGACAGGTTCCTATTATCAAAGACCCTATCTTTGTCCTTAGGGACAATGCTGCCACCAGTGGGTATGCTGCCTAGCTTTGCTCAGTTTCTCTTCCATCAGGGCTACTTCTAGCTCCTGCTTCCTGATCCTCAGCTGGGCTTCTTGCATTCTGGCCTCATGCTCCCTCCTCTGAGGGGTGGTCATCCTTCTCCTGGAGTGACCTTGAGAGCCTCTAGAGGCATGAGAAGCATTAGAGTCACCTGAGTGATTCCTTTGCCCCCCAAGCCCCTGGTTAAGTCCACTAGGGAGATCCAATGGGGTGATCCCATTGTCAGTCCCCAGTAGCCTTAAGTTAGCTGGGCCACGTATAACACTTGGCACTGGGCTAATTCTCCCTTCATCCTCACTACCTTCTGTATCCCCACCACTTTCCTCCTCTGTAGTATGATTCTCATCTAAGGGATGGCTATTGGAAAGGGGTACTTCAGTAGCATCTTCAGAAGGGGGGCCTCCTGTTCCTGTTCCTAAGGGGCCTAACTGGGAGGCTTTCCTGAGAGCTTTCTGATCTTCATCAGCCTGTAAAAGCTCCCTGAGTTCAGCAGAAGTAGGATTCTTGGGCTGTTTAAGGCCCCTGATATTTGCCAACTGCCTGAGCTCATTTTGATTAAGGGTAGCAAAGATGGATGGTGCCCTCTGGGGGTCACTCTCAACAGATGGGTACAGTGGACCCCTCTGCCCCAGCCATTGCTCTTAAGTGTGGGTGGATGTGTTGCAATCTACCTACACTTGGGTTTACCTACTAAACCTATCTAGTAGTTGTAGTCAGGATGTGCTACTTCCTTTGCTCTACAACAACTAAGTTCAGTAGAACTTAAGTATATCTAATCTTGTTTTATATGTACCTACAGGTACCTATGTGATGTTTCAATTGGTAACCAAGAGATTACAATGGTAAAACACAGCAAGCTCAAATCCAACCGCTGCTCACCAATGTGAGAAGTTGGCCTGGTATATGATGTTGACTAGTTAAAGTGACCACCTTGTACCATGCCAAGCAACCCTTATGGTGTGGTTGTAAGTCAACCTTTTCGGACTAGCTGCCCTAGTGGTAGCGTAGGCTAAGCAGTCTTTGAGGCTAAACTCGTGAAACGTGTTAAGCAAGCTGTTTTACCAAATGCAACCCCCTTTTATACCAATGAAAGGACACCACACAGATATATATTCAAAATATATATGTATTTATTTCTCAAAGTAACCCCTAGTCTCTTTATGAGCACAGGAGCACAAATTGTCAAACAAGATTACAGTAGAATACACAGAAGTTGCACTTTATATGGATAGGCCCTGGTGGCCGCTCAAACCATATACTAAAATAGTGGTATAAGTACCACGAACAGAAAAGGGAAAAGGCCTAGGGCCTCTAGAATCGCTGGGCCTACAAGGAGCTAACTTCAGTTAGTGACCAGGAGGTCCACGGGTTGCGTGTGCAGAGCAAATAGTCACACGCGTGCTCCCATAGGTTTTCAATGGGTGCGTAAAAGTTACAAAGTTACTGCAAAAAGGATCTTCCGGATGGACTATGAACTCAAGATTGGAAACACAGACACTAGAGATGATTCTCTACACTTGGGCACCGGAGTGCCAGCTTTACCTCACCCACAGGAAGCGGGTGCATAGGCCTCGAAGTGCGTCGGGTTTCTTCTATCTGTTCAATGGAGCCTGTGGACAAGGATGCTGCAGGCGGTCGGTCCGGAAGGGATGCGGTGGATCCAAGAGTGGATCAGAGTTGTAGAAGACCTGTAAGCAGAGGGGACAGTGTTCACAGTCACTAGCCAGTGACCAGCGTGGCACCAGGTGGGTACCAGGCGATGTCGGGTGCAAACAGGAAGAAAGGTGTAGCTTGTCTCTGCAGCCACGTGGTCCCTGAAGGTCGACGACGTCCAGGAGTCGGTTCACGAGCTGTCCCACGCAGGCTCTCGCTGTCGGCGCTGTTGGCGACTTGATCGAAGCAAACAAGCCTTGGCAAAAGCAATTGTTGTGGAAAACGAAATAAGCTGATGGTTCTGACCAGCAAGGTCAGAGGGATTGCTCCTTTGGAGGGGAGCAAGGGCCAGTCTGGAGCAACCAGACCAGCGGTGTATTTCTTGAAGTTCATCGCCAAGATGGCCACTAGCCAGCGGGCCAGCAACCGGTGAGGCGCGTCGAGTGGCAAAATGCAGAAGGGCCCCACGCAGATCGTGGAGATGCTGGAGGGCTCACCTTTGGTGCAGATGCTGCTCGAGGGTTGGGCTTCTCAGATCCCAAAGCACAACTTGGAGGGAGCCTCGGTTGTTGCACTTGCAGCTTGTCGTGGTCGTTTCAAGATGGCTGGCTCCACGTGTCTCGTTGCCTCCACGGGTCTCCTCTTTTCAGGGACTGTGGATCGGGCGGTGAGAGGTCTGGAGGTCCAGGTCTTGTCAGTCTCTGGGCTCGGGCTCCGGCGGGAGGCGGCGGCAAAGCAGACGTTGATTCGCTGGATGGTGCTTGCGTTAGCAAGGTGGTCACTCCCTGACCACAGGGGAGATTTCCTTCAGTCTTCTGTGCAGCAGAATGTCGAAGTTCCCGTCTTCTTCTTAGTTTCAAGTTGATTCCAGGATGTCTGAAGTCTTAGGACACAGCTCCTACCTTTAAGCAGATTCTAGGGGCCGGACTACCTGCTAGGTCCCTCCCTAAGGGTGGGACCAGGAAGGGGGGTGGTTACACCCCCAATCCTTTGTCCAGCTCGCCCCAGGCCCGGGACTGGTGTGCCCCAGGACCGGATTGAACTGGCATATGCACCGAGGCTCCTTGTGAGCCACAGGCATGTCTGGTTTCTTTCAAGCCCTACCTGACCAATACACAAAATCCTGTCTGGGGTGGTGCACGCACCTCCCCTGGCAGGAAACCCTTTGTCCACACCTCTCAAGCTGGAAGGACTCCCAGCAGCAGGAGGGCAGACTTGTGTCTGTGGTGGCAGCATCCATTTTGTGGAGCTGAGGCTATGTCTGATTTTACCCGGGTTTCAGGTACTGTACATGTCGTGTCCCTCTAGAAGGGTGGAATGCTAACCCCGTCACCAGAATTGGCGAGGGGTTAGTATTCCAATTCGTATGACACCTTACTTGATATGTTTTGATAAAGCCAAACCAAAGATAGCATTTAACCGCGAGGTTCATAATGCACTTAAGAGTATATGGTATGACGATATCTGGAAACAGTAGAAGGAAGTGGTTCCGACCACTGCAGACAGACTCAGCTCATGCCAGAGCACCATCTCACATGGAACCAAGCACTCTGCCTTCAGGATTGTTAAGGCCTGACATAGGAGTGACTTATAGGTTAACATGTGTCCCATTTAAGGTTAGGTATAGGTATACTACACCTAAGTAAGAGGTGGTTACACCAACTTACCCCAGCTGAGTGATCAGCCAGTTGTGTCAAATTTGTTAGGCCAGGCCAGAGGTGGCACAATACATGCTTCAGCCCCTGGTAGGCCTTAGATACGCCAATGCCCTGGGTACCTAGTGTACACTGGTACAGGGGCTCACAGGGTGATCCACTTCCAATTGGTTATGCACCTAGGGTGCATAGTGTAAATTTAGTAGAGAGAACAGCAGGCTGGGGGTCTGATTGGCAGGCCCACAGCCTCCATATGTCAAAAACCAGTGAAGCAAAAAGCAAAAATTTGGGGTGACCATAGGATAGCAGACCCTACTCTCCTACACTCCCCCACAGAACGAATCAACTGTCCCAACATTTTCTGTAAAGTATAACTCCGCTCTCTCCCTAATCTTCTCTTTGAGGCCCCTTTCCATCAAAAACCATGGCTCAATCCTAGGAGGCAACCCGATTTGATCAGAAACATGTTTATAACAAAGATTTGAGTATCAGAGTTTTGGGTTATGGTTAGAAATCCAAGAAAAGTTAAGAAAGGTGACTCAAATTTCTTTTACCAGTGCAAGTCATGAGAGTTACCAAAGGCTCCCTTTTTTAGAGGGTAACAGTTGGTGGAATAGAATGAAGCTGATCAAAATTTCCCCTGTACAAGTTGATATTATTAAATGTAGGAGATATGTAGACAGTGAATCGTATTGGCAAACTTGGTTCCAACCAAACGTAGAAGCAGGCAATCAAGATATTGATGTTCATGAGCTGGTGATGACTGCCAATGATATCTCTGGCAATATAAGTTCATCTCGTTCACGTGTGGTAAAAATACAAAGTACATGTAAAGACTGTGGGGTAGATTTACAAACATTTTGCACTGGGTTAGCGCCACAAAAGTGCTGGAGAGCACCCTCAAAGTAGCGCACAGCAGTGCTTTGCGTTACTTTGCTCCGAGGGGCTGTGACATGGGCGTTCCCATGCAACCACCCATGCTTTTTGACGCAAAACCATATTTACATAGATTTGTAGGCCTGGTTTTTGCGCCAAAACTTAATGCCCCTTCAAAGGAGGTGCTGACAGGAGAAAGGCTTTAATTTCTCCATGCTTTTTCATCTTTGCATGCGTAATGCAGCACGCATACAAAGTGGGAAAAGGTTTGCATTGTGTCTAGGCATAGTAGTTTGTACAGGATGCTAGACTCATGCACACACCCTAGCGCTATGGCGCTAAGGTTTGTACCTGGCACACAGCAGCTGAAATCAGCGCCAGCACAAGGGAAAGGGGATAAGAGAGACACATCTCAGAAGATATGGTGCTCTCCTGCTCCCTCCCTGTTGCGCAAGACAGCACAACCTTACGAGGGGCTGCGCTGCATAGCGTGGATTCTTTAAAAATCTCCCCCTGTGTATTATATTAAGAGAATTTTTGTTTTCCTGTAAGAGGTGTGGTAAGATGCTATGTGAAATTAGAATGAAGGATTTTGAATGTATGTTGGAAACGTTCTCTTCTTGGGGTTCTGGCAGGACATCAGGAGAGGTGGACGTGCTGTGTTGTAGGCGCTACATGTTGGAATAAAGTTTACGTTCCTTTACTACTTCATGGAAAGATCCTTATTACACTACTGCAGCTTTTTGAAAGCTTCAAACTGAACACTCACTTACCGGAGTTCTAAGCATAAGTCAGAGAATTGTAGGTTGGGGTATTTAGATTAAGGGTGTTCCTCACACCTTTGCTAGGTGCTACACCTGATGATGTTTCAGACAGAATCGGCTGATTTGACTCCGGTATACTTATACTGCCTGTCACCTGCGAAATTGTGACATAGGCCATTTGATCATGGAGGAAAGACCATTAAGCTGATGAATTTGCATGCTACACGGCTTGGAAGTATATAAGAAACTACTGAACTGTGGGTGAAAGTGCAACAGACCGCGACAAAGCCTTGAGTGTTTTGTTCTACATAAGGATGGGTGTTGGCTGCTCTCTGGTTAACACACATGGCCATACCAGAGCACTTAAAACCTCTTCTTTGGAAGAAGACCAGATGTAACTGGTCAGGCACTGGAATTGGGGAAGAATCTTTATTGAAACTGCAAAGTGAAGGGCCAAGCTAACTTACACTCATTGTAGACTAGTATCTAGAAAGATGACTCTCCAGATGAAGGCAAACACTTTGGAGTCAACATCAAGGACTGGACTGGTAGCTGAGAAGAAGAGGGGCACCGTCTAGTTGCTTAGGCAGACTCAGAAAGACCAGACCAGAGAGGAATACTGTGAAGTTCGGAAGCTGTGAACTGTGTCGGTGATTGACGCTCACCCAGGCCCTCTAGCATGTCTCAAGGCTAGAGATAACCTGGAGCTGGGAGTTGTGCAGTGTGACTGGAGGGGCAACTTGTGAGTACTGCACAGGACCTCTCATTGACTGTCCATGGAGGATGGAGAAGCCAAGTGAAATGGAACTGTAACTTGAAAACATTGCAACTTTGCAGCAAAGATACAAATTCTGCTGTTGTGGCCTTATTTTAATTATGCAAATCCTTAACACTTACTCTCTGAAATCGGCTTCTACCTCAGTCTTCGGCTACTAAGGGGAAGATGAGACCGTTATATAGAAGCAGTGGTTGTCTGGTAGGAGCTCGTTTTGCATGGTGGTGGGAGAATTTTCTCCAATGAGCAACCTAGCTTCTTGTACTCCCTGTCAGATTACGTACTGAGACAAGTTGCCTGAAATTAACTTTTTTTTATAAGACACCAATATGTCTATTAGGAATAGTAGCTCTGATTACATTTTGTGATTATTGAGGAACTATGCATGTGTTTTTTCAAACTTTCTAAAATTCTATATGTTCATATTATCTGGTACCTGAAGCTCCCTCCGGTGATGGATTAGGGCAGAGCTCCTGATCTATTTGTGTGCACTACTGAACCGCTATTGCTCAGTCATTCTTTTCACTTATTTTATGTTATGTGAATATATTTAGCATATGTACACAAGGCTTCTTGGTGCTGCAAATACAACAAAAACAGTAAAAAAAAATACACATCAAAGTTAAAAGAAAACACCAACTTCATAAGGTGCAAGAGACAAATTAGCCTCTTCCTTGAACATTATCAAATTCCATTCAGCTTGTAGAAAGAAAGGACGACGATTCTCTTTTTTGCTGCCACCACTAAAAACACTCTGTCCCAAAAAGCTCTGGCTTTGGGAACGCACAGCGTGAGTTGGTGGTCAGAATGCAAATTGACCTGGCACTTGTCAGCCGAACTTGGCAGGTCAGGAGTCCTGGATCCTGGAAGACACTGGCTTGTGCAAGATCCTAATTTGAATGGCCTGAAGACAAGCACCGCCCTTCAAGCCCCTCCCTAGCTGCTTTCCCCTCCCCTCTCATGCCTCTCGACCTGGAGCATGGTTAATGAGATCAAAGTTAAGCTACTGGGGGCGTGGCTTGGACGCCGCAGCGACATGGCGGCTTCTCCGTGAGCTCCGTGTGGACGCGGAGCTTTTCTGTTGATATTCCACCCTCGGACGCCACCTCTTCCCGCTTGAAAGACATCTCCGTGTCTGTGATGGGTCGGTGAGTTGGCATGCTGCTAATGGAGGCTCCTACGTTGTTTTTCGCCCTTGGAGCCGCGGCGGTGAATATTCCCTCATAATAACGCGAGCGTCCGCCATTTTGAATCGCGGCGCTCGCGCTCCGATTTTTCTGGCTTCTCCCTCTTCAAATGCTCGCTGCCTGGTTGTTCATGACTCTCATTTTGCCATTTCTACATTTTTGTGATGTGGACAGTACAATGAGTTATTTTTACCGCCATTTTCACCAATTTAAGTGGCTCTTCACAGGTTGATGCTGTTATTTACCTCCAAGATGCGAGCGTCCGCCATTTTGTATGTCTTTTTTGCGGTGCTCGGTTCTTTTTCCATTTTCTAACTATGTACTATGGAAATGTGTCTTTTTTGTCTACAATGTTCCTACATATGGTCTGATGCTCCTCAAGGGCATTGAACATATTTTTTGCTGCCTCGTTTCACCTCCTGCTGTGTTTTTTCTTTTTTTTTTCTTTCATGGATTCCCAGCCAATGAGTCTCTCCTGCTTATGTTCTCCATGACGTGATTTTCCCTCCTCAGCTGCAGTCTCCTCAATTACTTGCTGCTTTTATGAGGCATTTTTCCTTTCAACATCACTGTGCCAAGTCTAGTCATGGCGGGGTCTTGTTGAATTCTGTTCTAATATCCAAACGGATTAATTGCTCCAGGATTCTTTATTACATATCAGACTTCTAAGTCGTGTTCCTGCTTCTGCTGAATTTGCTACTAGCCCACGTTGGTAGTATCGCTAGGCTTTTCCTGCTTTTGGATTACTGTATCACGAACTCTCTACTGCTCCAGGATGTCAAACGAGTCTCATGTGCCTAGAGCTTCTAGCTCTGGTACAAAACCAAAAAGGAACAAAAACGACCCGCCTCCACCGATTTTATCTTCGCAGAACCCTGTCCTGGATTCCATCTTAGATGAGGTTCGTGGCCTCCAGCCATTCATGTCCGCTACTAATGACAAACTTAAACAAATTGAGGAAAGATGGATTGTTATGGAAAGTAAGGTACTAGATCTTGAACAACGGGTCAGTGATTTGCAGGATATCTCCACGAAGATCCCTTTTCTTGAACAGTGTTAGACCTGGCACCATTGGCGTGGGTCACCCTTCCATTTTTTTGTCTGTGCCTCAATGTGTTTTTGTGTTGGTGTTAGCTGCTCAGGGCACTGTGCCACTGCCATCCAGTGCCACAGTGCAAGTGCTCCCTATGGTAAAGTGTATTATGTGAATTGACTTCCACGTTTGGCATATTTGGGCTACTGTCAGTCCCTTGTAGAGTGCACCAGGGGTGCCAAGGGCTTGTATATCCAAATGCTGCTAGTGGGCTTGCAGCCCTGATTGTGCCACCCACCGAAGCAGCGGGGTAAAATGTGTCTAGGATCTGCCACTGCAGAACCTGCGCGCGGTCTGGTACTGTCGCGCTGACTGAGCAAGTGTCCCCACTTGCCAGTCCCTAAACCTTCCCTTAACTACATGTTAGTCACCCCTCTGGTAGGCCCAAGCGCAGGGTGCATTGTAGGCATAAGGTAGGACATGCCCTGATGTGTGTGGCATGTCTTAATAGTGAATTACAGCCATTTTCGTTTTTCACTATTGAAGGCTACCTGCTCTCCATAGGCCAGAATGGGCTGCTGGGATCGCTACACGCTGTGACCCCAGTGGATTCAGAGAGCATGGTAGAAAGTCATGTTTAATATGCCTGAACTCGGGATAATAAAATACATCTTTTAGTAAAGGTTATTTTAATATCCTGGGTTTGCAAATGCTACTTTTAGAAAGTTAGCCTTTGCGTGCCTGACCATCTCAGTCCGCCTCTGCTGTGGGTGTGTGTTCTGCCTAGCAACAGTACAGGAGCAGGGCTGGGGGATTCCAGGAGACAGGTTGGCTGCCAGGTGGTGGGTAGAGAGATCGCACCAGGATGGGTGGGAGGAGTCCACCCTGACTCTTGAATAGACCTGTGCTCTGCCACCACAAAGCCGGCTCCGCCCCCTGTGGAGCGGCTGATGTCTCTGCCCTGCTGCTGAAAGGAAAGAGCCGAGTCACCAAACCAAAGTACTCCAGAACTGGACTGAGCCAGGCCCAGGCCCCCTGGCGCTAAAGAACAAAAGAATCACTGTATAAAAGTAGGAGCCTGGCTCCTAAGAAATCAGATCCAGATTGAACCACGAAGGAACTCTGCCCGACTAGAAGGACCTGGAAGAAGCTGAAGGAGGAGTAACTTTCCCTGACCTGAGGGACTGGCCTGCAGTAGGTGCCTTGCTGAGGAAGGAGAGGAAAAGACTGAAAGAGACTTTGCACTTTGTTTTCAACTATCTCCAAGGGCTTGGAAGAAGAGCTTTCCCCCTGAACTGAACCCCAGGACCAGTGGGTTCACCGTGTCTCCGCTCGTCTGAGAATTCGAGCCGTGTGCTTTCTCCCGCCGGAGTGCTCTGCGCACCTTCGCATCCCTCCTAGGGCCGTGACACCCAGAAGCCTGGCCGCCTCCCCTCGCCGAGAGCCCCGCTCTACCTGAGTCGCTCTGGACCCATCGAGGCTGGCCGCCCCGCTTCCCTGTCACCTGCCTGCCACTGGAGCGTGCCTGGTGCCCTCTCGCCCTCCCGCCGGATTTCTAACTGGGAAGTGAAATCAAGCCTCGGACGGCCGCCCGTACGTCGTAACGTATCCGGCCGCCCCGCTTCACCTCCCAGCCTGAGTCTGACCGTGCCGCCCTCCGCAGTGACCTCCCGCACAGTCCGTGCCGGAGGCCCTGGGCCGCACCTGTCTACCGAGAGCCGCCCGCTGAATTCTTGATCCGGAAGACCCGCGAGGTGCAGAACCTGCATCTCCCCCGAAGACTCGTCCAAGCACATCGCACGTTCCCAGGTACAGTGAACTCCCTATCGGACTCGGGGTCCGCAACGTTCTGATTTCCCCGTATCACTGTACCCCGGGTGCACTGCGCATCATCGTGACTGGACCGACTCAACCGAGCCCTGTGAAGCGCTCGTGATCGAATAAGTTACCAAAGAAAAGAACAGTGCCTAATTATCATCTTGTGGCTTCCATTTCGCAACCGTTATTGATGGTCTTGTACATGCCTGCGTAACAAAGAATCTTTTATATAAAGCATCCGTATTTTTGATACAACTTACGCCTGGTGTCCATTTGTGGGGGATCGTTGTGGTTTACTGTGTGTGATCATAAATGCTTAACTGACTAGCGCCCTGAAGTTTAGCCCTGACTGCTCGCGCCACACTACCTATAGGGTGAGCAGGGGTTGTTCTGAAGGGGTAATTCTCTCGCCCTGAATAGAAGAAGGGACCACTGCTTGTCACAAGTACCTACCTGTGCCAACCAGAGGTTCCCCATTCTAACAAACAGGAAGTTCTTAAATTAAAGCTCCACACAGAGGATCTTGAAAATCGCAATCGAAGAAACAACCTTCGTCTTTTTGGCCTGCCGGAAAATGTTGAAGGGGCTGATCTAGTATCGTTCCTAAAGAACTTCCTTCGTGAGCTCTTAGATCTTCAGCCTTCATCAAATCCTCTTAACATTCAAAGGGCTCACCGATTGGGTCGGCTTATACCATCTGCTAACAGACCGCGTGGTATTATAATGCTTTTCCTGGAGTTCACCGATCTTATGAAAGTCTTGAAAGCTGTCAGAATCAAGCGCCGTCTTTCCTGGTCTGGCCATAATATTTTTATTTCTCAAGATGTTTCCAACGCTACCAATGCCAGACGTAAAGAATTTCTTGCTCTTCGACCTCAGCTGCGTCAACTTAACATTCAATATGGAATTCTTCATCCCTGCCTGTGCAAAATCACTCATGAAGGTCGCACACGCTCTTTCGAGGATCCGAAAAAACTCAAACTTTTTCTACAGAATTTTTCTGCACATGGCATGGACACTGGCTCATGATTGCTTCCTTATTGCTGGATTGTTTCTCTTTACTGTTATATTGATATGCATGTCTTCCTTTCTTGTTTTTCTGTTCTCTCTCTACTTGTGATGTTTTAGTACATTTTACTGTTTTCTCCATCTTGTCTCATGGTGGTCCGTGTTCTTCGGTGTCACTATGCTCCCCGTTCTTTGGTCTTCTCTTTTTTTACAGATCTGGATGTCTTTCCTTGATCTGTCTACTTCTCTTCACTTGCTCCTCTTGTTGTATTCTCTTCTCTCTTTCATCTATTTCTATTTCTCTTTTCCTCTTTCCTCTTTGCTTTTTCTTTTATTTTCTTGCGTTGGTGTTTCTCTCAGGATTATGTCCTTTGTTTTTGCTATTATAACCTGTCTTTCTTTATATTTTTTTGTCACTTTTGCAGTTTTTTGGTCCTATGTCCGTACGTTTTCCTCCATTCAGAAGTCTGATTAATGTCGTTTCGTGGAATGTTCGTGGTCTGGGTCACCCGGTCAAGCGTCAGAAGGTATTGTCTCATCTTGCTAAACTTAACACTCAGATTGCTTTTTTACAGGAAACCCACTGCAATGACACAGAATCTCTGAAACTTAAACGTCAATGGGCTAATCAAATTGTTTTCTCCCCTGCTGCAGATCGTCATGGTGGTGTTGCTATTTTGTTTCACAAATCTATTAATGCTCAAATTTTATCGACTGAATGTGATCAAAATGGTCGTTGGGTATTGGCTGAGGTTATCATAGATAAGAAGCAGATTGTTTTTTTCAATATTTACGGGCCTGTTAAACCAGATCCGGAATTTTGGCATTCTATAAAGTTGAAACTTCTATCCCTTTCCAACTCTAATATTGTGGTAGGTGGTGACTTCAATAATTGGTTAGACCCGTTCACAGACAGACAATCCAAATGCAAGTTCAAACCTGATAAATCCCACAAATCATTCCAAACTGCCATTTCCTCCCGCCCTTTATTTGATTCATGGAAAACGTGCAACCCTGATACTTCTGAGTTTACATTTTTTTCACCCATTCACCATACTAGATCCCGTATTGACTATATACTTGTCTCTAAAGCATTGTTACCCTGTCTCCTGTCCTCCGACATTGGCTCCATTTTTATATCCGACCATGCTCCTGTCTCCACCCGTATTGATTTATCTCTCACCACCTGTAAGCAGGGCAGATGGCGCTTCAATAATTTCCTATTATCAGATCGTATTTTTATTTCAGAAGAGTCTTCCTTTATCAAGGAATTCTTTTCCTTTAATAATTCCCTAGACACTTCCTTGCATAACAATTGGGATGCTTTTAAAGCATCTTTTAGAGCCTTCACTATTGCTTATTCCTCAAAGAAGAAACGGTTACTGCACACTAAATATAAAGAAACTTTAACCCATATAAAATTGCTTGAACATACTTATTTTTCTTCCAAATCTTCTATATCATTGCAAGAGTTAATAAAAGCTAAATCCACTTTAAATAAGATTGTTACTAAGGATGCCTGTAATGTTCTCCTTAAGATTAAATCGAAATATCATGGTGGCCAAAACAAAGGCGGGAAATTACTTGCTAATTATCTAAAAATTAAATCAGAACGAAAAGTTATTGGTCCCATTCATTCAGAGTTGGATGATACACTCCTCTCATCTGATTCTGATATCATTGCCTCCTTTCAATCGTTTTACAAGCTCTTATATACTGAAACTACCAATCCCTCTAAGGAAGATTTTGTTTCTTTTTTTCATGATATCCCTAAGCCTAAAACCTCCCAAGATGATTTCCAATCCCTGGAAGAAGATATTTCCCTACAAGAATTGAATGATGCTCTTAAATCCTTGAAGAAAGCAAAAGCTCCTGGCCCCGATGGCTTTTCAATTGAATTAATTTCCGCTTTTTCCTCCATTTTTGCTCCCAAATTACTTGAACTTTTTAATTCTTTTATTTCCAATTCCCGGGCATGTGGATCTTTTCTGGAAGCTCTTATTGTTGTAATCCCCAAACCTGGTAAAGATCCATCCTATTGCAAAAATGTTCGTCCTATTTCCCTAATTAATTACGATTGTAAAATTTTTGCAAAAATCTTGGCGTCTCGTTTAGAGAAAATTATCCCTACACTCATTAACCCAGACCAAGTTGGTTTTGTTAAGGGTCGATTGGCATCCGATAATGCCAGGATGTTTTCCAATATTATTGCCCTTAGCAAAAAATATCATTCCCCGCTAGCTGCTCTCTCCTTAGATGCAGAAAAAGCCTTCGACCGTGTTAATTGGGACTTTTTGATTCATACATTACAATGGTTTGGTTTTGGCCCGAAATTTATTTCTTATGTTAAATTATTATATACTAATCCTAAAGCCTGTATTTTGGTTAATGGCCTCTCTTCCCCCTACTTTTCCCTGCAAAGAGGTACACGCCAGGGCTGCCCTCTATCCCCATTACTGTTCCTGTTATGTTTAGAGCCATTTTTGGAACGTATTAGGAATAACCCTCTCATTACCGGTTTCAGTTTTAAGTCTACACAAATTAAGTTGTCTGCATACGCTGATGATGTTCTTGTTTATATGTCAAACCCTGAATCCTCCTTACCCCCCTTTTTACAGGAAATCTCGTCTTTCGCTAAAGTTTCAGGTTACAAATTAAACTTCTCTAAGACTGAAGTTCTTCCCTTAAATCCCTCCTGTTACAGGTATATGTTTGAGATATCTAGTTTTATCTGGTGTCCTCAAAAAATTAAATATCTCGGCATTTGGTTCTCTCCCAACATTCGTGATACACTACTTCATAATTTTTCTTCCCTAAAACTTAAGATTACTAATTTGTTAAATCTTTGGTCCCCTTTGTTTCTCTCTTGGTGGGGCAGACTTGATACAATTAAAATGATGATTGTCCCCCAGGTTCTATTTATATTGTCAATGTTACCATTTAAAATTCCTAGATATTATTTCTCTCAAATTAACTCAATATGCTCCAAGTTTCTATGGAATAACAAACATGCACGTATTGCCTTATCTAAACTGATACGTCCTAAAAATGAGGGTGGGGTGAGATTTCCTGATTTTAATCTATACCATGATGCATTTTTAATTCGTCAATTCTTTGCTCTGTCTAAGGATTATCAAAATGTACCTATGCCTCCATGGGTTACTGTTGAAAGCTCACTGTTAAATGATTTTTCAATACGTGATGTTGTTCACATGTCTAACTGTACTTTTATTTCTAAATATCCTATTTTGAAACATTCCCAAGGTTTGCTACGCACACTTTTCTTTAAGTCATTTACTAACTACCAATCTTTTCTAGCGTCATCACTCTGGTTTAACAAATACATCAAATTTCGCCACAAATCATTTTACTACAAACAATGGAAAGAGAAGGGTCTTTTTTATGTACATCAAATGTTTGCCAATAATGTAATTCTCTCCTTCCATCAGCTGCAAGAATCTTTTCATTTGCCTGACTCTTGTATTAAGCAATATGATACTTTAGCTCCAATTCTTCACGGATGTATTCAGTCCTTCCTCTCTCTATCATCTCCTGCTTCTTTTCTTCCTGATTCTTCTTTGTATCAAATCTCTAATGACATTGTTCCTACTGCCTCTTTCATCTATAAATCTTTATCTTCCCATATAGTCACTCGGAATAAGTCTAAGGTTGAATTGGATTGGGAACTGGATTTCTCTTTGACTCTCTCTATATCACAATGGGACAAGTTCTGGCTGAAAATTTTTAAGACATCTAAAGCTGCTAGTCTCACTCAATCCCTATTTTTTATTTACAATAGAGTTATTACTCCTGTCTTGCTGCATAAATTTAATCAATCTGTCTCAGCATCTTGTTGGTCTTGCCTTACTGCTGAAGGTTCTTTATTGCATCTATTATTTTACTGTCCTAAGGTTTATGCTTTCTGGAATGCTATTTGGTCAAAGTGTGCTGTGATTTTTTCCTATAACTTACAACTTAGTCTCCAAAATGTATTTTTAAGCACTTTGTCACCAGCTTTTGATAATGTGAATCCTATTTCACCATTACTGGATTTATTTCTTGCTATGGCCTTTAAAGTTATATTAACTTGTTGGAAAGACAACTCTAAATTATCCTTTTTACATTGGTGGAACTTTATATGTGATGAACATAGAATCGCCTCTATTCCTCAATCCTCCATTCATCTACAAATTAAATCTGATCTATTGTGGCTTCCCTTTACATCTTTTCTGTCACCAACACCATAATCCTTTTTCTCTCCTTTCCTTTTCCTCTCTCTCTCTCTTTCTCTCATCTCTCTGTTCTTTTGTTCTCTTGTTCTTTATCCCTTTTTTGATAAAAAAATCTTAACCTACTTTTTACAGTTTTTACTCAGTCTCTTTAGGTCTTCTGGTTCTTTGTGTACTATTATATTACAATTAATTATTGTTATAGCCTCTAGTTACTATCAACATTGTTATCTCTGTTCATAGAGTATATTACCTTTTTATATGTAATATTTGCTTATTGTTTTACTTCTACTTTATATTTGCCTGTACGCTTATTCTTATATTCTTATTGATTTTCTTCTTATTTGTATTTCTGTGCTTTCTTATCTTCAATAAAAATTTACTTAACAAAAAAAAAAAAAAGTTAAGCTACTCCGTTAACATTATTCAGCTGCCTCTGTCAATCTAGCGCCCATGCACACATGGAGACGAAAAGAAACCAGTAAAAAAAATACAATAAGCAGCAATTAGAGCTAAAATAGAAAAGGGGATGAAAATTATTATAACAGTGTGCATGAAAAGACTGGAGTTACTAAATGGATGAAAGGGATGTACACGGAAAGAAAGAGTTCTACGAAACGGTGTAATGTGTTATCACATTTAGAGGCCTTTAATCAGTCCAGCAGTAGTGTTGTGGAATAGCTGGATATTATGTAGGTGTCTTACTGGGCAGCAAGATGAGTGGCATTGTCACCGTGCAACCGAGACTGGACCATGGCATTAATCAATGCTACGTGGCACTGAATCAGTAAAAGGTAACACCATCTTCAAGATCTTTAACCGAAAAGAGCAGATGTTAGCAGCTGGGATTTCTGGGTCTCCAAAGACTGATCAGGCTCAATATGAAATCCCAAGTTGTAGATTGACTTGGCAGACAGTGCGGGAGGACTCATGACCTGCAGCCATACAACCTTCTCACAGATGGACATGTCCCCTGTGGAGAGAAGCAATTCAGATTTTATTAAAAGTTTTCAGACTTCCACCAGCATGTAAGGAGCAGGCAGGCAGGAAGGAATTGTGGTCTTGGGCCTTTTTGTCAGCACAAAATGTTTTGACAGACAAATATCAATTTCGGCATGCAAGTACATTTTGGCCCAGGAAGACTGGAGATGATTTGCAACTGGAGTCATGTAAAAGTTGATAGGAAAATGGATTAAGGTAGCGCATTGAGGGACACCACAGCTGAACCTGGGACAGAGATTCAAAAAGAGCAGCAATGAACATCTGAGACCTGTCTACTCGGAAATGTGTGTTAATGTGCATACTGATTACAGTAGAAGAGGTTTTGAGGCACATGATGGAACCAACAGTCCCACTCTTGTCAAGCCCTTGCTGCTATGGCATAAAGTGCAGGACCATAATAGCTCCTCTGTGACAGTTTGCTTATCTTCTGTTTGACTGTACCAATCTTCCCACAGAAAAATGAGTCACTTTCTCAACAAATTCTGTAAATAAATTAAAATCTCTTGTGTTTGCTTGTTACTGTATGGACTATGAGTATTTTTGATTTGCTTTTTTAATTTACTTTAAGACGTGTAACTATATCTACTAAGAACGACTGCAATATTTGTTAATTGCTGAGAAATATTCAACAGAATGTAAAAGTAGTGACTGGTTGTAACTCTACTTTGTTTTGGCTTGGAGCCACTACTGGTTACGGCAGCTTCCTAAGCTTGTGGTTAGAGAGAATGTATTATATTGGGACTGTTCTCACCTATTCCTACTATTAGATTAGAGGACTTCCAGGATGAGACCATCATTATTCAGATGTAACATGTTCCTTCATTAATTTCTGTTCTTAAGTTCCTACCTGTGGTGAGATAATGAGGAATAATACTCATGGGAGCATGGCCCTAATAAGAACATCCAGTCTGATGGAAAAATATCTCCCGGGCACGACCATGTTTATGAATATTGGGTGTCCCCTACACTGAGCTGTGATGATGGTCTGTTCGCCTTCCTCCTTCTCAGTCTATCTCTGTCAGGGTTGTGAAGCAAAGTCAATATATTGGCATTTTTGCAACCCTGAGACATTGGACATAGAGGCTGCACTGCTTCGTGTCTCTATAACAGAGTTGTTTCTCATTGTGCATCGTGTTTTTGTATGGGCATATCAGGAGCTAACACAGGGAGTATTACTATTCACAAATCACTTCCATTTAAGTCGTGCAATTGGAATCAAAACCAAAAAGTGAAACACCATGCCCAGGAATCCTAAAAACTGAAGAGTTCTATTCATTGAGTTAGGGATAACATGCAAAAACAAAATAAAAACATTCTGTCAGAGTGCCTGGCTGATAAAAAAAAAAAAACCTGTGGTCAGAACTGAGCACACTATTCATGTGTACACTGACTACATCTCCTCTCCTCTCCTCGCCACCCCCACCCCAGCGATGCAGATTACAAGAAAGATATTGCAAAAGTGATCTGTGAGAAAAAGTAATTTGATCTAACAAAAGAGTGAAGAAAAAGATTTTTGCTGCAGAATCACTGAAAACGTCTTGACGGTTCTCTTTCTTGTATATTTTGAAAACAAAGTGATACATCGTTTTATAAAAAGGCACCTTACAAGCATTTTGCATCTGGACTTTTGTTGGCCACATATGTCCACGTGATGCCTTAGGAGCTTGAAATAAAAATATTTAGATTATTAACGTTGTATACTGCAAATGCCACCCAAATGAGTCTTCGAAGTGCCAATGGCAGTTTTGAAACGTGAGGTACTTCATATGCATTTAGCTAGATTTTGGGATAGAAGCCATCAATGTTTGAGAGATGTAGAATGATTAAATATTTTGGGATTTTACTAAGTTAACTTTCTAGCCAGGAAAGGGCTCAAATGTTTAACACGCAGGTCTTAGAATGGGCACGGCGTTTTCCCTGGCGATCGAATTTCTTGTTTGGAAAACCAGGCCGATTTTTTGAAAATCAAGATCCATTCAGATTCAGAACTGACAGGGTGCAGCCCAAGCACATGTGCTGTTCGACTGAGATAATGCAAGCAGGGGCCCGCCAATGAACCATGAGACTTGATTACCCGTCACTTGGAAACACTGAAAGAGAGATCCCATAAGAAATATGTCCCTACATCATTTGTGTATCCTGTAACGGCCAACCAAAGTGGCATTTGAAGCGCCCTATTTTGCAGGACGTGTTCGTCATTCTACGTTACGTTACGCCACGACCCTCAATCGAGTTTCCAATCTGCCTTCGAGAGCGGAGCCTCGCGCTTCCTTTTTAGCAATTCAAATTCAAGCCCACGTGCAACAAAAGGCTTCACTGGTCCCGCTCAGCGTCGCTACAGGTGGCTGGTGCATTGCCCTTTTAACATGCAAACCCGTCCCTTTTCAAAGGGATTGATGGTGTCACTGCAGGCAGGTTGTCCTCCCACCAACCTCCCTGAGCACCTCCTCCTCTTTCCCTCCAGCAGAGAGGACAACACCCACCCAGACAATGAGTGAAAGGCACTCTACGAGCTGAGTGCCAGACCCAGGAGTCCTCACTGAGCCCACACCTGTCCTGCCCCAGAGGAATCCCTTGAGATATGCCATGTTTTACACTATCTAGCCTTATGTGTGCCTCGGCCTGCCGCTCCACACACACACACACACACACACACACACCCATGAAGTTGTACTATCACAAAAGTAAGCATGTAGCAGATAAACATACAACAAAGTAAAGTGAACCAGCTGTATTATTCTTGATTTTTAGATTAATCATATGTGTAAATGCTACATATGCAAATGTGCAGACGGTAATAGCCTGTTTATAATTATTGTTTTGGGTATCGTGGGACCATGGTTTACAAAAGGTAAAACCTTCTCTGATGCAGCAATGATAGTAAACAGCACATTACATTCTACCGATCTGCACGTATGGTTAATGTTATGCTGTGTTTTCATGTGTTGTAAATATATGCAAAGGTATTTAACTTTAACCAGAGCACAAGGAATTGGATGCTTGCACCGAGATAAAATCGAAATAACTAGGCCCTGTAAGTATGCCCCCTGTTTTTGTTTGCAATGTGATTCTAGAATGGGGTCTAAGGCATTAAGCAGTGTTTTTCTGAGTCAGTTGAGCAGCACTGTAGTACTGACATGGAGTTTGCCCTTAGCATTGTAGAGCTCAACACAGTGTCATTCTGTCCATCATTTGTTTACGTAGCACTTTTCGCCCTAAGTGGGAAGGGTATGCCCAGACGTGGGTCCCGTGCTCACTACACCACTGGATTCAAGCTATCCTGGCTGATGAAGGGTGATACCCAGAAACCGGTCCCAGGATGCTTTTTTCCGGTCCAGGGAGGACCTGGCTTGGCAGTTGGTCTGGACTGTTCCCATGAGGCACAGGGTCAAGACTGATTTGCATATGGCTGGGTCCAAACTGGGGTGCCATGGTGAGCAAAAGAACGATGGATTTAACCCAGATCTCTTGACCGGGGGTGAATGTATGATTTATTCAGCAGTCTGTCCATCATTTGTTTGCGTAGCACTTTTCACCCTAAGTGAAATGGGTATGCCCGGACTTGGGTCCCTTGCTCACTGTGTCACTTGATTCAAGCTAGCCTGGCTGATGAAGGGTAATACACAGAAACCGGTCCCAGAATGCTTGTTTTCGGTCCAGGGAGGACCTGGCTTGGCAGTTCGGTCTGGACTGTTCCCATAAGGCACAGGGTCAAGACTGATTTGCATATGGCTGGGTTCAAACTGGGGTGGCATGGGGCGCAAAAGAAAGATGGATTTAACCCAGATCTCTTGACTGGGGGTGAATGTATGATTTATTCAGCATTCCGTCCATTTGTTTGTGTAGTACAATACTATATACACACATATTGCATGGAAGATGTGTGTTACAACCAATGCTCAGATGGCATTGATGATTTTTACGCCAATCTCTCTTTCTCTCCCTACTGGCCCTTTCAAACCTACCTTGAGGGTTTGAGGAGGAACTCAGCATAAGGGGTAAAAGGGCATAGAGAAGGAGAAATAGATACATGGGTGTTATAGGTTAATTGATGGAAAATCCAAATTGGATTTGACAAATATTCAAGTGTTTGGCAAAGTCACCTTGAGATTGAAAGCACTTACAAAACACGGCAAATATATATAAATATATGTATAAAAAGAATAATATCTTGACTTACCCAGTGGATAGTGCAGCCAGACGATAATAGCACTGAAGCGTACCTGGATTCCCACTCAAGAGCTGAAGCAGGAGGAAATGACACTAAAGCAGTGGTAAGGAGGAAACCTAAGAGTAGGGAGACAGAACTAAAACAACTCTTGATACAATCAAGTCACAGAAATAATAGGGACCTGGGAGCCGAGTGAAATAAAAAGGAGGAACATTTGGACTACAAGTAGGCAGAATGTGAAGTGAAGCATAAGCGAAGTAGCCATAAGAACCGCTGTTGTCAGGTAGCTTGCTTCTGCAAATGCTATGTCTTTCTTTATATTATCTCTGCCTCTACTGACATGGGAGTAATACTGTAAGGGCTGGCACAGGGCAGCTTATTTGTCAGACTCTCTCTTGAAGTGTTTGCTCTTTCCATGCATCTCTGTAGTTTCCATTTGCCTCTGCTCCACCTTCTCAAAGCTTACAGCCTTTGTGTTCTCTTGTGTACTATTGTGTTTGGTAACCTGACGGTGCTTCACCCTCAAACAACCCCCTTCCCTCTTGGATTTGGGCTTGGAAAAGCACCTTCTATGGAAGGCAGAGACCAGCTGAAGTCATGAATAAATAAGGCTGGTTCCCATTACGTGTTGGACACGTTATATATGTTCTATGCAACCAGATATTGCAACTTTCTCATCCTCCACCTGGTGCTTATTCCAGTGTTCATCTACTAATGCAGGTGGCTGAATTGAAAGAGTGGATGAAATGGCCCTATTAATTCAGGAGATATGAAACAAAGGATGAATTTTCTAACAGCAAGGAAGGTCTAATTTAACAGCAGCTGACCCCACAAATCTAACCACTGGGAAAGGACTCACTTATTTAGGAGCAAACCTATGATGTGCTCCAGGCATAGAAAGGTAATCTGTCCAAAGCCAAACCTTGTCTCCTATGCTGAAATTTTGACTAGGGTTACGATGTCTATCCGCAAATGTTTTATACCCGGCTTTCACAAGTCCGAAGTGACTAATTGCAGATTTCTGTATGTTGTTGATTTCTTGAAGAAGAGTTTGCACAAAAGGAACTGTAGCTAGTGCAAATGTGAGGATAGAACTGTGAGGAACAATAGAAAGGGTAATATCGTAAACAGGTATGTCGTGTTGTTGTAGGACAGTTCTGCTTAAGGGATTCTCAGCACCCACTGATCGGAGTGATTCCTAAGAAAACAGTGCAAATATTGTTTAAAAGTTTGATTCAGCATTTTTGATGATCCTTCTTTTTTGGTGGGTGATAGCTAGTAGACAAGTTGTCCAAGGCTGGAAGCAGAGAAGTCTTCTTAAACTGGCATTTTGCTTGCTCAAGGTAAGGGTGACGCCTTCCAGAAGACACCGTGCCCCACACTATTATTTCAGGTGTATGCACGAAGGGTCACAGTTCTAGAGAAAAAGTCAGGAGCATGAAATACCTCTAGGAGGTGGTGAGGACTTGATCTAGGTCAGGAGCATGAAATACCTCTAGGAGGTGGTGAGGACTTGATCTTCTAAATACAGGTTGATTTGGAGTATCAGGCATGAATTAAGTCTAACCAGGAATAGCACCAAACAGCACTGAAGGCTAAGAGGGACCAGAGACCAGGAATGGCTAATTAAAGGGAAAAGTTTGGGACAAAATGGATAATGGGGTAATAAATTAGCGGAAAAACATTTTTTCAGAGGAACATAGAAGACAGGATGTGGAAAGCAGTCACATGACCAGCCTCTATGCTGACCTGGCAAAAACACGGAGGAATCTGTTAAAAGCCATCTTGGAATAGGCTAGATTTGGAACCAAAATCAGAACTAAATTTGGACTTAAAGGCTACTTTTAAAAGGTGACTGTAGGCCTTCATAAAAGAGATGGTCCTTCTTTTATTTCTTGAAAGAGAACACAGGACATTGTGGTAGATTGTGGTATAGCCCCACCCCAGTCCCTTCTCACCACCTGGAAGCAACGCTTCATTGAGATGCAGCAACACAACGAAGGACTGCTGTCAGCGCACTGAGGCAACAAAGGCCAATAGAAAGGAGGCATCCAAGATCCAGGATGTTTAAAGTAAGTGGAGCTGGGTCTGTTTGCTTCGTCTCACTGCAGCCAAAGCTTTGTTCACACCACAGCCCTCTGAGGTTGTGCTCCTCTCTACAAGACAACCAGTTCCAGAGATGCTGTCTGCGAACAGCCGCAGACATAATATAGCTAGTGCATGACTTCTAACCTTTTTCTAGAGAGCCTTCCAAAATGTGTGTATCAACTGAGACTGACTATCCATTATAATGACTGATTGTAACCCATGGAGCCCAACGATTTCTTTTAGGAAAATTATTGTCAATATTCCCGCTGTAGACATCTTCTCATTAGGAAAGAAATGCACACGCTTAGTGAGAAAGTCTACTACAACCAGTATGACAGAGTATCCCTAGGAAGGAGGCAAATCAGTAATAAAATTCGTAGTGATCTGTAACCAGGGCTGTTGCGGTGTGGCATATGCTTGTAGTAATCCTACTGGATTCATTTGAGATGTCTTAGCTGGAGTATGTATTTCTTTTTCATTCATGGCCACCAGAACTGAAATGTGATCAACTTGCTAGTCTTTCTCATTCCCGGATGTCAAGTTACCAAGGAATCATATCTCCACTTCAAAATTGTTTTATAAAGCATTCTCAGGGATGAACACTTTCGGATTGTGCAAGTTCCTTGTTTCCTTGCCTTGCTTCCTTGTTCATTGTTTTCTTGTTGTCTCTTCCCTGTTGTAGACTTTCTGCTAACCAATCTTTCCAAGTGATGCCTTGATACCTCTGTATCTGTTTCTATAGGAAGAACTCCCATGACACATGAGCCTCTTTTTAAAGAACTAAAATGGCAGTCGCGGCTGCTGCCTGGAGGCAGCAGTGGGGTGAGTGGGGGGGGGGGGAGGTGGGGAGGAGGGGCTGGGTTGGAGGTGGGATAATAGATTTAACCCCTTCCATGCTCATGACGGAACGATTCCGTCATGAGCATCGGTTGAGCTGTGCTCATGACGGAACCGTTCCGTCATGGCCCCGCCCGCGCTCGAACCCTTCAGCACCGCGGGGGAATCCGCGCAGCGCTGAAGGGGTTAATAAAAAAAACATTTACCTCCTGGCTGTCCGCTGGCTGGCCCCCGCCACCTCTCTTGCGTCCTCTTTTTGCTCCTTAGAAGAAACAGGAAGCACCAGGGCTCCCACGCTTCCTGCAGGCAATCACAACGCTGCAATGCAGCAGTGTAATTGGTCTGCGCGTCGTGATATGGTGTTCAGCCAGGGGCTGGATGGGTGGGCATGTTCTCCATGTAGGCTGTAATGCAGTCTGCATGGAGAACAGGTAGAGAGCGCATGACTGTTTTGGGCAGCCCAAGAGGGCTGACCAAACAGTCATTGTGCACTTAGGAGTATTCTTCCACTCCTCCCCTGCTCTGCAGCCCCACCCGCCCCATCACGCAAGCTGCTGCAGCAGGAGGACAAAATAAAATGATAATAACATAACGTTATTATCATTTTATTTTTTCCTTTCTTTTACTGCTTCATGGCAGTGGGGCGCCGCTCCTCCGCCTTAGCGGAGGAGGTACCACTGTAAAATGGACAGGGGACTTCTGACAGGATGCACTTCTACTTAATAAGATAAAGTATCAAGTTTTGCTTGTCTCTTTCTAGGTCCATACTAAACCTGTTAATGGAACATGGAGAAAAAGAGAGACCATCTGAGGTATCTGTGGTTCATACATTTCATGGACTTGGGATAAACCACGTTCTTATGGTATGTCCACAGAGTGGTATAATTATGAGTACCTTGCAAATAGTGTCCCAAAGATTCTTTACTTGCCAACAACCCTTTATCGAACATGATATCATTTCTTTACAAAAAAAGACATCAGGGAATAATAGGCAACTGGGTTCATTGCATCATATTTGACCTTTATGCAATAGAATGGCTCTGCTGGCAAAAGAAGATGCTTCATTTTGCATAATGAAAGGAAGAGTGAAATTGGGAGGTTTCAAAATAGGCGCAGAAGTGAATGCAGCTTTCAATCTTTGAAAGGCTGCTTTGAAACCTTTGAAAGTTCCACCCACTAATAAAACAGAGCACTTTTTGAGTTAATTTAGATATTGGATGAACAATATCTGAGACCTCTTGAATGAGTTGACAATAGAAATTTGAGATTCTCAGGAACATTTGCTGTGTTTTACCAGTCCTGGGTATGGGCTAGACTCTGACGGACTTCACATTGTACTGATCCATAAGTATTTCCTTATCAGAGATCCAGACTAGATCAGGTACTTTAAAAAGGCACTTCTGCAGTTTGGCAAAGAGAGAGAGTTCTCGTAATTGTCGCAGCTTTTCATTTACATGCTTCTGATGTCCTGCCTTTATTTCAGAAAAGACCAAGATATCACAAAATAAATGATGATGTATTTGTCTAAAATGTCATATACAAAGTGCTGAAAGGCTGCCACAGCATTGCACTTACCATTGCACAAATCACCAGATATTCAAAATGTCGATATTTTGTGTTGGAGACTGTTATCCATTGGTCTCTCTGGAGGATTAGTTCTAAATTATAGGCCCCTTTGAGATCACATTCTGAAAATCTCATGGCTGATTTTATCTTACTCAATGACACAGGGATACGAGGAAATGGCTATTTGTCACTGACCGTGATTGAATTTAGTTCTCTATAGTCTATACAGCGTCTACATTCTCCTCCAGGTTCTGAATGAAGATGTGAGTGGCACATTCTAGATTTCCTTAAAATAATCCTGAAGTACCTTGTCTTCGGTTAGGAGATAGATTCTTAGCTCCTGAGACAAGGTCAATAGACAGTCATATGGTACATAAGGATGCAACTGATTAGCCCCTTCATACTGAATACCTCCAGAAACTCTTTATAAGCTTCCAGCTCCCCAAACTGATCTGGATCATATTAAGTGCCACATCAGGTGGAGTATGTTAGCGTCTAACTTGTTGTTCCAGAGGTCCTCTGGCCTCGGATACGCTAGGCCAGCTGAATTTCTTTGGACATAATGGTGACCCTTATGGTGTGGATAGTGCACAGGTTGGTGTCTTCAAAGAGCCAGACCAGGTAGGCCTCACTAGCCTCTTCAAGGGTCATCACTGCAGTGGTCTGGAAATGCAGATCGTTATTGAAGACCTGCACAATCTCCAGCACCAAGCGCTGGAAGGGCAGTTTGCATATGAGCAGCTCAGTGGACTTCTGATAGCGACGGATCTCGCAGAGAGCCATGGTCCTGCTCAGTAGTGGTGAGGATTCTTTATTCCACCGGTGGCAGGAGTGCTCTTGCGAGTAGCCTTGATAGCCAGATGTTTGCGAGATGTTTTGCTTCCACAGGACTTGTGGGTGATCTGCTTGATAGGGGCAATAGCGAGAGCGTGAGCTGTCTCTGTACAACGTACAAGACTGCATAGATAGAAGGAAGGGCACAGTTCAATCTTTCTTCAGGATAGCAGGTTTGAGCACAAGTGCTAGATGAAAAAGTGATGGTTTGTGCTTTCCAAAACTACAGCAAATGTTCATTCTCTAAAGCCAGTTCCGCTAAACCGGTGATTTACTCTTGATTCCCACAGTAGCTTCTGTTTTTGTTTTTTTTGGTTGCTCTGACAGACAATGATAGTTATGAAATCTTCGGCCCATAACACAGCCAGAAGCACCACATTCAATCAAGGTCAGGATGGTTAAGGACCCCTGGGCTGTAAGGAGTTTTACTGGGAATTGAAAATGCTCTTTTCCATATTTTTCACACTTTAGGACGAAGCTCCTGGTTGAAATGGGATTTGATTGGGGTTCTCCCGTTACAGTCGAGTCCAGGAGTTTCCTGCCAATTGTAGGCAATCTTTGGCAAAATTTCCAGCCTTTCCACTATAAAATCACAATCCTGCTGTACTTATCTGATTCTATTATTCTGTGCTTGATTTCCTGATGTTTTCTAATTGCATCAGTTTTTCTTCTTCTTTGACTGAATCCGTATGTACTCTGGTGGGATGTCATGCAGGATACCATCTTGTTTCCTAACACCGCTGTTTTTGTTGTGCGCCAATCTGTAGGGTTAAATGTATTGTGCAGTTGATGTGGTGGGTCTATTAACTACTAGTGCGAACCTCCTTTAATTCTTTCCTGAGGCCCTGGTCATTCTGCTGCAGCTGCCTCATCAGTCCAAGAGGCTTTAACCACAAATTGTTGGTAATAACTTATGTACAAAATTAAATCCTTACTTCTGTGACGTAATGTAAATAACCCTGAATGGGCAGATGATTGAGTCTATTTCTTCAAAAGATAGCTGAGAACTGTTGTACAAAAGTAACATAACAGATATGCCATGTGCACTGATAAAAAAATTAGTGGGGTAATGCGGCTAAAACTAATCACCGAGCAACACAACATCGCATATACAAACTTGGTGACAAGACAGGGAAGCTCTTTGCGTGGTTTGGTAAAAGAGAGAGAGAGCGAGTCGGTGGGTTACCAGTATTTGCTTGGAGGGCGCGGAACCACTCACTGATCCCCAAGATATCATGAATACCTTTGCAGACTATTATTGACGCCTCTTCTCCCCTGCCTGGATAACTACAGCGAGATTCTCCGTGATTTGCAACCCCCGACTCTCTCCAACGAGGAGAAAGTATTTATGGAGAGTGACTCAAATGAGGAAGAAATAGTCCAGTTGAATCGTAGTATAACATCAGGCAAGGCAATTGGGTCCAAACCATACCTGTACAAGATGTATATGGAGAGTCATGAGAAAGGGGTGCTCTCCAGGGATCAACAAGACAATTCCATAGTGGTTATTGGAGAGGAGTTGGCCTAACGGCTAGGGCGCTCAACCTCGGACCTGGGGAACTAGGTTCGAGTCTCGGTAATGACGCTGAACATCCTGTGATTCTGGGCAAATCACTTCATCTCCCCGTGCCTAACAAAAAAATATAAATGTGTGTCCTCATGTAACGTAACTGGTGCTATGTAAATCGCTCTGATACCTGATTGGATTTGGGTCAAGTTCGTGCTATATAAAACTCTGCAAAAAAAAAAAAATACATAAAGAGAGCAGGCCGGTGGAAAAATGTTCTTCCTACACACCGATCTCCCTTCTCATGCTGAGG
Organism: Triturus cristatus; assembly: GCF_964204655.1. Classification (NCBI taxonomy): domain Eukaryota; kingdom Metazoa; phylum Chordata; class Amphibia; order Caudata; family Salamandridae; genus Triturus; species Triturus cristatus. The sequence continues at coordinate 555,743,626 of NC_140579.1, read as the reverse complement.
TCAAAATCCTTGTTAAAGTATTGGCTCTTTGATTGATACAAATAATCACCAAATTAATACACCTCACCAATTCGGCTTCATGCCAGGCAGAAATGCGGCCCTGAACCTACGGAAACTTCATGGAGTGCTGGGATGGGTAGGTAAGATCCAAGAAGATGCTGTGATTTTATCGCTAGATCCCCGAAAGGCCTCCAACACCATAGAGTGGACATACCTGTTTATGGTATTGGTACGGATGGGCTTTGGTCCCAAGTTCATATGATAAGTACGGCAGCTGTATACTGATCCCCTAGCCCGAGTGGTGTTGAACGCTAAAACCTCCCAGGAGTTCCCGCTATGGCGAGGGACCAGACAAGGCTGCCCTCTCTCACTGCTACTATTCGCCTTGATCTTAGAACCATTAGTCGACTGGGTCCATATGGACCATCCAATACGTGTGTTGCACTGGGCAGAGGAATGCGAAGACAGATTGTCTGTCTATGCGGATGATATTTTGCTATACGTCGCGGCTCTACAACCCTCCATTCATAAAATATTGGATATATTTACTACCTTTGGTAAATATTCAGGATATATTATCAATTGGTCTAAATCAACAATGTATGTTCTCCATGGAGGGGCCCCAGCTCTGCCTCCGGCTGCAAGGCATGTGTAGAATTTGACAGCTTTTGCTATCTAGGTATCTATGTCACTACTGACCCCGATTTATTTAACGCCAAAAATCTGCAAAACCCATTACAGGGACTTAAAGAGATGTCCATCAATGGAGGTCTCTTCCACTTTCCCTGCTCGGACGAGCTGCTTTGTTCAAGATGATGGTGTTACCGCGTTTTCTCTATGTGTTGCAAAATACACCTTTTCCAGTCACAGCCACTTACTTTAAAACCATAGATGGCGAGGTGAGAGCCTTGCTTTGGAATGGGGAAGCCCCTCGCATATCACTACACAAACTAAGAAGAGACTGGTATGATGGTGGCATAGCTTTACCAGATATCCAACAGTATTATTGGGTTGGACAATTGGTGACCATTAATCAATGGGTACATCGACCCGCTGAAGATCCAGCGTACTGCATAGACCGTTATATCTTACAGCCCGGAGACTACTTGCAAACATTATACACCTCACCGCAAAACACCTATCCTTTATGGGACCCACAGCACTCATGGTCCAAGTTTGGCGCACTAATCTCAAGAGACTGGAGGGGATATTCTGAAGAACGTGTGATAACTACCGCAAAAGTAGCTTAACGTAACTATTCACATCGCAGTCCTTAGCGGGGATTTAACACCGCGGGAACGTGGTATTCACAAGCCGGCGGTACCATGCGACAGGCTCACGATAACGCATCAAATGTCCGCCATAAAGTCAACGTGATGCCGCAAAAATGCGAAACAAGAACGCAAAAAAAGTTGCGATGAGGCCAAGCGTGATACAAAAATCTGCAAAACCAGCTACTGGCCTGCAATTCCCACGCGTAATGCGGGAAAATGCAGTCGGAGTGTCGAGGAGGTCAATGGAGGAGGACAAGAGGCGCTGTCATGATGTGAAAAGCCAAACTAGGCACAAACCCGTTGCCAACAGGAATGCGGCAACAGGAGGTGGGAGTCCTGCGCCGCAGGAGGAGCTGGAGGAAACGGAGGCAACAGTCATCAGGGTGGAGACGGCGCAAGGAGTTGGGAGTCCGAAGAAAGCTCAATGGGACCTGACACAACATCAACATGGTGAGTAACGACCAGGGCCCGGGGGCACGGGGGGAGATGAGCACAATGTCACACATGCACAAAGATGTGTAGCACACTGCACACCCACAATGACCCTGGATCGTGTCCCTGATCCCCGTGGCACACTGCAGCACACACACATCAATAACAGCACATCCGATGACAATGTGGCACAAAGTGCAACACCGACACTGCAGAACAGAGGACACAACTGGGTCCGCTCATGCGCAGAAACAGGCCAATCACATCTAACAGAAACTGTGAGATGGAAATGCACGTGTACAACCACACATCCGTCATGTAGTCCAAATGTCCACTGTCCCACAACTAATATACAGCACCTCCCAAACAGTCACAATGTACATTGTCACACAGTCTGCATGTAAACTAGAACAATGTGCCAACATACATTCCAACACAATGTCAACATGCATCTCCCCTTCACATTGCAGATGGACAAACAACACCTCTAGCAGAGCAGACCAGACCAGACATCAGTGATGCTGGAGAGGACCACCACACCTTCGACACCAACGCCCTACAACAGCCCATGGACATCCCAGGCAAGCCACCCCCAGGAGCAGGGCAACCAAGCCACACAGAGGAGACCCCTGCCCCTGCACAGACCACACAGCAGGAAGCACCCGCCACCACGGCTGGCTCCCAACACTTCACCTAGGCACATATTGCATTCCAATGCCAGGTGTCAGAATGCCAAAAGGAGGTGGCCGAACAGGTGCGGGTGGGGTCAGAGCTCATGTAAGCCAAACTAGATCACATACATGGGTGTTTAAGTCCCATCAGAGACCACCTACACCCCACAAAGGAGACCCACACCGCGACAGATACACATGCATGTGCACATTTCCTGGAATGAGCCATGCCCAGAGTCACGGAATCATCATTCACACCCCCACGCTGGACCTCTATACGACAGCCCAGTCCACTCCTCTTACGCAAATTAGTGGCTGACGACAAAGCTACATGTCCAAGGTATTACTCGCTGCCAGCGGTGACATGGTTGCGTCCGCTGTACACAGCACAATGCTGGAGGCCCATGGGCCCTCATGCATATATCATGATCACACGGACACACCCAGATAGTTTGTGGAAATGGCTATGGGCATGTGCGCCCGGTCCTTTTATTGGCAGGGTCACATGTACAGTGACGCCTGTGCTGGATGGGTGTGGGGTGAGTGTAAGCCAGCCCGCACGGAGTGGTTGGTGCTGGCAACAACTTGAACAGTGAACACCAATATAACGGAAACAGAAAACACCAGCATGACAGAGACCACTGCGGTGCATCATGGTGATAGCCGGAGCAAGTACAGAGGTCACCCAATTTGCAAACACAAGTGTCCGTGAGTTGCAGTGCACTGAGGTTAGGGCACTGGAGATGAGCGTGCTGATGTGAAAAGAATGTCGAGGATTGTGTCCCTTCCGGTTATTCCTGATGCAGCTGCTGTGGTGTGTGTCACACATGCATCATCTTCCCCATCATCATCCCAGATCTCCCACACTCCGTGAGGTGACATTACTGCGTGAGCTCACCACAGCACACAACTCATTCAGAAATGGTCCATGAGTTGTGGTGCACTGAGTTAGTGGCACCTGGAGTGCTGAGCAGGGTAGCATGCAGATGATGGCATCCACAGCAGTTGTGAGCAACTCTGTTAGTCTGCCAGTACGGCTGTTTCGACTCTGGCAGTTCCCGTTTGGAGGAGGTCCTGGCGGTGGTGGCGTGTGCCTCCTGCGGTGATGCGACTTCCGGGCCGGTCAGAACTCGATTTGATGTGTGAGCCCTGGTGGACCGCATTCGAGTCCGGAGGCAGCGGACAGCGCAGGGCCACAGACACTTGGCGTTGAGGACCCCAAGGCCATCGTCTCAGATGCCATCCAATATCTCACCGGACAGGGTCCCTGACTTGAGCTGCACAGAGTTAGTGGCCCTGGATGCACTGCGGCCGGCACAGGCACACTGCCATAGGACGGTGACTTGCGGTGCAGTGAGATGGGCCACGAAAGCTGAGCGGGTCCTCATCGATGTCCGAGGTGAATGTGGCGGAGCGTTGCGGGTGACAGTGCAAGGTGTCCTCCAGGGCATGATGCAGAGGGTAGAAACCATCCGGAAGTGGCAAATTGAGGAGTGGAATGCTACAGCCTCGTTTTCTCCAAAAATCAGTATCACCGACATGATGATGAAGACAACCCCAAGTCCATGGACTCTGTCGCCTCCAAAGTGTCCATGGCTGTCGGGGAACAGACTTAGTGGCGCCGGAGCTGTAGGGGAATGCAGTCTGCGATGAGGCCAGTACAATGATATCAAAACTGCCATAAATAAATCAAGACTGAGTTCCCAATGTGTGACCTACTCGGCCGCAGTGTAGGTCCAAGGCAGCGGTCCGCATGGGCCCACAGACACGTCTTGTTGGGATGCTATGCACAGATTTGTTGGCACCAGATCGAAGGGAGTACAGTGAGATAAAAGCTGCGATAAATATATGGCCTCGGACATCATGAAATCAAGACTCAGTTCCCAATGTGTGAGTGACCTACTCGACCGCAGTGTAGGCACGAGGCATCAGGCAGCAGGGGCCCACAGGCACGTGTCGTTGGCTCGCGATGCACAGTCAGTGACACCAGAGCAGTTGTTGGCAGTGTTCGATCACCTCCGTAACGAGGATCCTTTTTTCCTCCGGACTGCACCACCTCTTCCTCCTCTCCATGTGTTCAATAATATGAACTCTGCCATACACAAATCAAGTCTCAGCTCCAACTGTGTGACCTACTCGACCGTAGTGTATGCCGAAGGCAGTAGTCAGAAAGGGACCACAGACTGGTGTCGTGCAGTATGCTATGCACAGAGTTGGTGTCACCACATCGAAGGGAGTATAGTGACATAAACGCAGCCACAAAGTGTGTACTCTGCCATTGCGTAATCAAGACTCAGTTCCAAATGTGTGACCGTACTGGCAGCTGTGTAGGCCGGTGGAGTATGTAAACAAGAAAGGAGTACTGCAGGCCTGTGTCGCGGAGGCCGTGATGGTTTGAGGAGGCTGCTCAGCTCGCGGGCCTCAGGCTTGCGCCGGCACGTGGTGGGCCCTCCTTGACACACGCCGGTGTCGGCAGATGAGCAGTGAGGCCTGGCTGCGCGGAGGCTGGCATGACGGGTCGGGGACCAGCGGCTCGGGGTGCAGCAGGCGCACATGTTCACAGTCAACACCGCTCACGGCGATGGCGTCGGCCTCGTGGCGGGCTGGGAGGCGCCGCCCTGGCAGAGACGTTGGGCATTACGAAAGAGGACCTCGCCCAGAGCTATGTGCTTTTTATTCACACCCCTACACGTACATGGCGTACGCCGGCCCAGCCCACTCCACACACGCTTACAGGGGGGGACGTCACAAGCTATATTTCTGCAATCTTCCCCACTGGCTGGGGTGACATGGTTGCGTCCACTACACTCCATACCCTGCGGTGTATGTGGACATGGATATGTCTGTGGTCTGCATACTGCAGTCTGTCCAGCACATCTCCGCCACACTTGGCATTGTGTACCTTCTCATTTATGGGTCACTTGCCAACGTCGCACATGCCTGGTTCCCACCTCTCCCCACATTCCGCTATTGTGTGGCTGAGGTGCCATGCCGTTGATGGCTCATGTACATGGCTAGCCCAGGTTGCCGCAGTAAGTTATGCTGTCGTGTCTGGTGGGTGGGCATGTTGTTTGGCATGTTAAATGTGAGTCTGTGACATGTGCCTTCCCATAGTTGTGATTTACATGATTGTGGAGATGGGGGGGGGTGTGGTGTGTTCATTTGGTACTTGCCAACAAGCAGTGCATTTACATGGATGCCATCCTGTCTGCGCTGGTTGATGATAGACTGTGGGTAGGGGTAGGATCATGCACACTGCCTGTGTAGTTGGTGACGACGTTGGTGGCGATTCCCAGGTGGTCCACTGTTGCCTGCACATTGATGGAATGCATGTGCTTTCTGTTGAGGTAATTGTGTGCAGTGTCACCAGGGGCACAAGTAGGAAATGTGTGCAGTCAATTGCCCCTTGACACGTGCGGGAAGCCAACTATGGCGTAGATGCCTTGCTTGGTCTCCAGCTGTTCATGCACAGTGTGGGGGGAGTATGGGTACTGGGGTACCAAGCTGATGATGGCTTCTGAGACAGTTGTGATGAACTTGGATTGTGCTGGCTGTGAGACTCCTCTGACTCTGGCAGTTGTTGGTTGGAAGGTACCAGAGGCCAAAATGTGCGGCACAGCCAGCAGCTTTTTCTGCAGGGGGAGTTTGGTTGTCCGCTGTGTTGGTACTGTCAGCCTGTGTGCAATGGTGGTCAGGTTGCGTAGGATGGTTGTCCTTTTGAGCCTGGAGTCGGCAATGACATTCTCTGGTGTTGGGTCTGTGAGGTTGGTGTGTTTTCTGGAGGTCTGCTGTCTTGGTCTGCGCTGCCTCTGTGGTGGTCCGGGGGGGGGGGGTTGGTCCTGGGTGTGGTGGCAGTGGGTGTTGTGGCCCTGTTGGTGCTCCGTTCTGCATGATCAGTGGCTCCATGGCATCTGTTGTTCTTCAGGTGTGGCTGTGGTCTGGGCTCCCTTTTCTGGTGCCAGTTGTCATCTGACTTTGCACCAGCTCAGAGCAGGTGTTAATTTCCTGCTGCTAACACGCCTTATCGCATGTTTTGAGATCTTATCTCCGATCTGGCTGGTCGTTGAGAATGTTGAGGTGTGGTGGTGTCGCGGCTTTTTACTCGGGAACACCTACTTTGCATCTCAAGCCTATTTGCCCTGTACACAATTGTCAAGACCGTGTGGACTGGAAAGTACCTTTTTCCACATAATTTGGGTGTCCCGGTGATTCAAGTCTTTTGGAAATCAGTGGTGGCATGTATGAATGATAACTGTGGTGGTGACTTGACCTCTTTAGCTAAATGGTGTCTTCTAAAAGTGTGGGAGCTGACAGGTTTCGGCCGCATGGCACAGATTTGGGTCACCCTGGGCATGATGATTGCGAAACAAAATATAGCCCGTTGGTGGAAGGCAGCCCCCCGCCTTAGCTTAGAGACTGGAAACAAGATATGGACTTGTGTATGGTGGTGGAGAGGGTAGTCTATGATGTCTGGGGTTGCCCCCCCAAATGGGAGAAGAGTTGGGGCCAGTGGGGCCAGTGAAATGTTTACATAGGTAGTCCATGCGTTGCTCCCATAGTAATGTCTCCAGAGGCTGATATCATCTGAAATTCTACTATTAACGTGTGTCAGGATAAAGAGATACAGTGATGCTAAGATTCTTCTGTGTGGTGCTGGATCATGCTACATATACTAGACATAATTACTGATGTTGAACTGTAGATGCTGTGATATATTGATCTACTTGATTTGTCTATGTACACAATAAAAATATATTAATCAAAAAATCAATTAGTGGGGTAGCCCAGCCTAATATGTCTTTGCTGAGATAGGCTAAAACATACTTTACTTTGGCTTGATTGAAATAACTTTGTTGAGCTTTAGCAAAGAAATGCAAAGACCAGTGAGCCATGGATGACTAAAGGCTGTGAGGACCTCCTGGGAAATGCTCAGTTTGTGCCATATCCACAGTAAAAGAGGGTCAAGCAGAAGGAAGAGGCAGCATGCAACTGACCAGAGGCTTCCCCTCTTTGAGAAGCAACTGGAGAGCTACCACCTGACTGTACCAAGAAGAAAACAATGCTCTTGCCGAGAAATATTAAGATGTTCTTGCTTGTTAGTTTTTGCTTATGCCATGGCCTGCAGGGGACTGATCTTGGAATCCATTTTAAATAAGTCTGAAAATCTGTCAAAACTAGACCTCAAATAGATTTAGGGGAATCAAGGTCACTCCCTGTGAAGTATCTTGAAGTCTGTGAATAGAACCTGAGCATAGTGGGAAAAGGGGCCAAGGAGAAGAAGGAGCAAGGCAGGCTCCTGCAGGCTGGTTGATTGAACTGTAAGGTTATGGTACAGAGGGCCTGATTTTGAGTTTGGCCACAAATATGATGGATATTCCATCCACCTTATTACAAGTGCCATAGGATATAATTCACTTGTCATAATGTGGGTGGGATATCTGTCACATTTGTGATGTAGTAACCCATCCACCAAACTCTAAATGAGGCCCAGAAAATTCAAGTGTTCAGCAAAGTCTCCTCTTTGGGACAAAAAGCACAATCAGTGGGTGGAAACACACCCAAGGTATACTAATATAGGTATCACAGGGACAAGATCTGGACCTAACCCGGTGCAAAGTGCAGGCTGACTGGAATCTGCTCCCAGTCTAGCTGCCCAGGAGCTGGAATACGAAGGAACCGGTAAGGAATAAACGTGGGAGAAAATATACAAAACTAACAAACACAAAAATAATAATGGCTGGGGAACAGAGGGAGCCAAGAAGGAGAAAACCAACAAAGGTGTGGGTACAAGTAGGCCAAGTCTGAAGTGAAGCGAAAGCTGAATAATCATAACAACCGCGGTTGCCTTTACTGACCCAGAAATTCCACTTCTTTGGCTGATTCTCATGTGCCTGGCACAGTGCATCCGATCTGTCTTACTCCTAAAGTCCTTGTTTTTCCTAAGCATGCCTGTATATTCCATTGGCATGCTCTCCATCTTCTATAAGTTTGTTGTCTTTAGGGTTTCTTTTGTGTTATTGCATCTGTGAACCTGACAATGTGTATGAATCCAGTACATTGTGGAGGGGAGATTTGTGCATACTTTACAGAGTGTGTTTTATATGCAATCTATAACGTATGGTTTTCTGTATCATTTCAGAATTGGTATGACTTTGCTTACCAACAAAAATGCAACTTCTTAAGAGCAATAGGTGTGTAATCTTGGTATGTTGATGAAATAAAAGAGCCCATTTAAGGAAAGATGATACAACATGCTCCTGACAAGCGTCAGCCAGGAGCAGTTACAACTTGTCTAATGTGGGTGGCTGCTTTTATTAGTTATAGACAGTTCCAAAATAGAAACCATTTCAGTGCTTGAAGGTATACCATAAGTAAGGCATACTGAGATGAGATAAATAGGCAGTATTCTGAGAAGATTTCAATGGAAAAATAACATGCATGTATCAGACCAGAGTGGAGCTGTTAGTGTGTTCCAGTCTGGAGCTTATTAGTAGGGGCAGGGGGTCATTATTTGGTTGAATTGCAAGAGCTGAGTGTGCCAGGACAGGAAACAGGAGAGATGTTAGTGTTTTAAATACTGAACAGATAGTGGGTAAATATTAGTACTTGTTGATTATAAACATCTTTTACAGGGGTAGGAAGGGTTCATTAAATATATTTTTTAGTGTAAATGTATATGTTTTAAAATGACTGGAGCTTTCTTTTAAGTGGTATGTTTATTTTGTATTATGCGTGTAGCCGAGCTGTTTGTATTGCATTGTTTGACATGATATCAAACTGCTAAAAAAAAATCAAATCACAGACTCAAGAATAAAGAAGTTACAATTGCAGTTACAGGAAAAGAAGAAGAACTGTGTCACAATTGTTATGAATTTCACTGGTAGTGCTGTTTCCCTAATTGTATGTCCTATGATATATATTGGATAGAAGTAGTAATATTTCAGTGCTCCGTACTGCTCATCTTTTGTGATTCTCATGATGAGCCATGTGTTTCATGTTTATCTTTCTCCATTCACCTGTACTTGTTGAGGAGTGAGATGTTGCAGGTGATGGTGCAATGAATGACCGCATGCGGCGGCGGCTGCAGAGCCCACCGTGGGGCTTCAGGGCCGGCCGGCACGCATCGCCCCTGCACCTCATGCCGCCCGGACTCCGCTCTATGCCCGCACTGCGCCGGGAGCGTTCTCATGCTGCGGCCAGGGCGGGACGCCTAGTTCATCCTCAGCATCCCTCTGCAATCAGAGCCCGGCGCCCTCGAGCCACAAGCAGCAGATCAGCCGTCAGCACTCAGCAGAGGCACCCCCCACCTGGTCGCTCCACCCGAACCCCAATAACTTCAGACCAACACAAGTTTGTGTTTTTATGAAAGAATTGAGGCTGCAGTTTATTAGGCATTTTTAACTTACAAGCGAACCTTTACACATCATAATTTTTGTCCGGAGAGCCTGTATCCTTACCCCATAATCTCTGCCCTGAGCCTTGCCTTCAGTGCAACTCACCTTGCCCCTGGTTACCTATTCTCTCCCCCCCCCCCCCCAGGACCGCAACCCTTCCCTTTCACTCCGGGCAAGCCCCTGCTTCCAGCCCGACCGGGTAACCTTTTACTTCCGGTTGCCACACACTCCTTGGGTAAGCGTCTGCTTCCAACCCACCCGGTTGACCCTTTGCCTTCCGGTGCCCACACACTCCCGGGTAACCAGCCGTTTCCCACCCGGCCGGGTGACCTTTCACTTCCGGGGTCCACACGTTTCCTTCCGGGTAAGCGTTTGTTCCCAGCCCAACCCTGTGCTTCTTCAGTCTCAGTGCGAACCCTCTTTGTTACCTGGGCAAGCCAATGTGCTTCCCGCCCGCCAACCTGGTTGACTGTTCCCATACCCCTCTCTGCGCAGGTGATCCGGTAACCGTTACCCCACTTCTTCCATGCCACAGGCTCTGACCTCCGTTGCGTAATTAATTGTTTACTTCCGGTTCACCAGAACAAAGGGGCTTGAGGAGCTTGCCAGTGCCCATTGGGTCCTGACTGCCCCGTTTGCGGTCTGTGCCCCCTTCCCAGCTTGTTCCTTGATTCCTCTTGGATCGCTTTGTAAGTACCGCCATGCCTCGCTGGGAGCCATCGCTGCCAGAGAGGCCCCCCATGCCCTCCTGAGGCCCAATTCTTGAGCACTACCAACAGCCCCTTGCATTCAATGCTGCTAGCAAATTCTGTAGCAGGACATCTGTTCCAGTGTCTGACAGGTACACCCCATCTGCCCTGTAATAGTGCGGCTGCCACAAGTTAATCAGGGTGTGCCTAATGCTGCCTAAACCTTCACCCCCTAGAAATTTGGCCATGAGGCTGTTAAGCCTCTTCCTTGACAACTCCATACCCTTTTGGGAGCGCGCACCAACCCATGCCCTTCTGGGAATGATCTCGGACCACACCACCTCCGAATTATCCATGCTCCTGGCTAAATTGGTAAGCTCCTTTTTTAACATGTGAAGTAGGGTTTTCCTCCCTATCACCGGAAGGTCATTTCCCCCTAGATGAATCACTAAAATATCCGGGTCCTTTGAGCGGGAGCGGAAATCTGCAACGATGCTCCCCAAGTCTCTCCAGTGCAACCCCGGCTTCCCAAACCATCGCACCATTGTTCGTTGAAAGGGGAACGTTGCATCCCACCCCACGGCGTGGGCTTTGTAAGCAGCCATGGATGCGTAAGAGTGCCCGATGACCCACACTGTTTTGCGTTCTGTGGAGTATAATAGAAAGGCCGAAATGTTGAGTTCCGTCTTAACCAGCCTTTTATTATACGTGTAACATGGTGTACATAAATGCATAAAGATCCCGACCCGAACCCCCCGCAAGCCCCTGTCTGTTTAATCCTTTAACTGCTGGGTGTAGGGCGAATGTAAACCCGGAACCTGTCTGATTCCCATCTTCCTATTTGTTTTATCGCTGTTGCCGACATACCCTCCTGGAACGCTGTTGTGGCTGCCCCAATGCGGAAGGAATGTGTAGTGTAGTGATGCCCCTGGAGCCCAGCCTTTTGGACCGTTGCCGCTAACACCTTTCTAAACTGATAAAGCGTTACTGGGCTCCCGTGGGTGAGAAGGTAATTGTCGCCGTTGACACCCTCCCGTTCCTTGATGTACCCTGCTAAAAGCTTAACTGGACAATATAAGCTGTGCCCCTCCATCCTCTTCAGTGTAATGTACTGTCCCCTTCCCACTTGATCTGTCTTAGAGTGTCGCACCCGTAAAGTTGCCTAGTGTGTGCCCAGGGATAGATCTTTCACCAGCAGGGCCCTGCTGCTTTTGTCCCCTTTTGCTCTCGCTACTAGTTCGCTAATGCGAAAGGCCCCAAAGAAGGCCAAGGAAAAGGTCACTTGAAACAGCATACTTTCAAATTCCGAGTGGCAAACCAAAGGGAGGTGGTCGATTTAGAATTTTTAGTGTGTTAAAATCAATTGGGGACCTGTGATCCTGTTTTTTGCTTTCAACTTTGGCCCAACCTTTCAAGGCTTCGCTAAGAACAAAACCTTTAGTGGGATCGTCCAAACCCTCCAGCTTAGCATGGTATGCTATAGCTGAAAGGTGCTCTATAACCCATGACCTAGATTTACCGGCTCCCCTGGCCCACACCACGAACTGTTTGACCCTCCAACCCAGTTGTTGGATATTGTCTGGAAACTCGGAAACATCCGCTGTAAAGTTCTGAAAAGTGTCCACACAACGCCGATACCGCTGTCTTGTTCCCACCGCCAGAGCCTCTTCAGCCATACGCTGTAGTTGACCTTCTAATGCATTAGCTTCCAATATTCCTCTTTGAAGGGCGTCATTTCCTGTTGCGCCTGTGGCCATTCTGCCCGGAATCTTTCCCACTGCAAGCGAGAGAGCATCAGCTGCCTTGTTCTTAAACCCTTGCACATGCTTTGCTGTTATCTGGATATTATACTGGAGACACCCGCTAACCAAATGCCTTAGTAAACCAAATACTATGGGACATGACGCCGCCTGATTATTAATTGCCTGGACGGCTGCCATGTTGTCTGACCGGATGACCAGATTCTTGTTTGCCAAGGTGTCAGACCACAGTGACAATGCCAAAACAATGGGAAACAGCTCTAGCGCTGTGACATTGATGGTGAGGCCACGCTGTCGCCATCCTGTTGGCCACCCTTTGGCACACCACTCGGAACCCAATATTGCCCCAAAGCCCCCTTGCCGGGAAGAATCTGTGTACAGTTGCATCCTCTTCTCGGCTGTCCATAGCGAAGTCCATATTCTAACCCCATTGAAACCTTGGAGAAAAGACAACCACATGTGCAAGTCCTGCTTCAGCCCCTTATTCAACCTTACAAAGTGATGTTTCTGTGTAATGCCTGCTGTAGCCCCTGCCAGTCTCCGTGAAAAAACTCTCCCCACCCGAATGACCCTGGACGGAAAATTGAGCTTACCCATTAACTCCTGTATATCCCGTAATGTTGCCTTCTGTTTTGCCAATACCTTTACAATAGCTGCTGCAAAGTCGTGTACATTTTCCACTGGGAGGCGTGACACCCCTTCCTCAGAATCCAACTCTATTCCCAAAAACGTCAGCTTTGTTGTGGGGCCCTCTGTTTTTTCTACCGCCAATGGAACTCCCAAACCCTGCGTCACTACTGTGAAGGCTGCCAATGCACGGGCACAATCTGGGGAGTTTGCATTGCCTACAAATAAGAAGTCATCCAGGTAATGGAGCTTTCCACCTGCTGGCTGCACTTTGTTTGTTGCCCATTCCAAGAAGGAACTAAATGCCTCAAACTAAGCACATGAAACTGAACATCCCATGGGCATACACCTGTCATAGTACAGCTTATCCCTAAACTGGAACCCCAGCAAATGAAAACTGTCCGGATGCACTGGTAAAAGCCTGAAAGCTGATTCAACATCAGCCTTCGCCATGAGGGCTCCCGTCCCCGCCTGCCTTACCAACTCGATGGCTTTATTAAAAATCAAACCAGACCCAACATCCTGCACCAGATCCCTTGACCTGACCACCTGGTCTGGTTCTTGGACCTGCAGGTGCTGTAGTTACAGTCTTGGCCTCAAAGCAAGTAATCAGCCACCCATACTAGCTAGGAATCTACGATGTGGACTGATCAATGTCAGGTCTATGGGAAACCACGCCGCACATATATTTGATCTCATAATGGAAAATAAACTTGACTGTCTCTTTATGACGGAAACTTGGCTGACACCTAATAGTAACCCTGACATAATAAACTCCTTACCCCCAGGATATCTAATCTCTAGAGAGGATAGACCTTGTCAGAGGGGTGGAGGCATTGCTATTGTTTATCGCGACACCCTGAATTGCCAAACTTTCCTTATACCTGGCCTCAAAGGGGCGGAAAATGTTGGCTTTGCTCTAAAAATACAGGACTCTTTCACCTTTTCAGGGGCCCTGATTTATCGACCACCTGGCACACATACTGACTTCATGAATAGTATCGGTGAAGCAATAGGCAACTTAGTCCTCAAATCAGCCAATTTCACCATCCTGGGAGACGCCAACATACATCTAGACGCCTACTCAGATCAGGCTACAATCTGCTTCACCGATACTATGAATGTACTCGGTCTGAAAATTCTTACCACTCCCGCCACTCATAAGGCGGGACATATACTTGACTGCATCTGTTCCAATATTGAAACACTTAAGGTAGATACCCCACAAATATTAACTTGGACAGACCATAGCTACATTCCGTTCGAATTCCCTGTAACATTTCATTCTCGGACTAAGAAAACCAATGACCTCCCAGGATCTGACATGAAAGTACCCCGTTGGAAAGATCTGATAGGACAACCAGATTTCCTGATAAGAGCTGACATATCCAGACCGACTCTGTCGGGAGCCCCTGACAAAGACAGTCAGGCTTTTAAGGAATGGATCAACTCACTCATAAAGGGCCAGGAGTCCATCCTTCCCTGTTTGAGGACCAGGAGAAAACAGAGACCTATCGCCCCGTGGTTCTCTCTCACTCTAAAAGAGGAACAACGGAAAGTTAGGGCACTTGAACGAAAGTGGCGACTCAACTATACAGAGCATGACCAAGATTTGTATAAAATCGCCCGTCGCCAATACCACAGGTCGATTAAAACGGCCAAAAGGGAATACTACACGGAAGCCATTAATAATAGTAATAACAAACAAAAAGAAATCTTCAATATTGTTAATACATTTATTAACCCTAAAACTATGCAGAAAGACATCCCCCCTTCACAGAGTCTCTGCAACACTATTGCAGACTTCTTGGAGGGAAAAATTTTAACACTGACCAAAGACTTCTCGCAACCTCACAGTAATGAGGAGAACAAGGTCATCAATTCCGGACTAAAAACCAATACCTTTGCTTCCTTTCAACCGGTAAGCAAAGAAGAAACGCAGACAGAAATCCTTAAACTTACATCAGGATCTCCCTTTGATCCCTGCCCTCCGTTAGTGCTCCATTCACTATTAGTGGTTGTTAATCCATTCATCAATAGTATCATAAATTCCTCACTCACCCAGGGTCTGGTCCCTGAGGAATGGAAACTCGCACCAGTCAAACCCCTGCAAAAAAAAACACTACCGGACCCCGCTACCCTTACAAACCTCCGTCCGATCTCCCTACTCCCAGCCTTCTGTAAACTTACGGAGAAAGCTGTTAACAAACAACTTACTGCCTTTATGGAAAGTAATAACATCTGGCATCCCAACCAAGCAGGTTTTAGATCCCAACACTCCACAGAATCAGCCCTAATCTTTTCCTCTGAAACCCTCCGTGGAGCATTAGATCAGGGAAAGAAAGCAGTCCTGGTTCTATTGGACCTGTCCGCGGCGTTTGATATGGTGTCCCATGCCATTCTGTTAGACCGTCTAGCCGCGGCAGGAATTGTTGGAACCGCACTGAACTGGATAAAAATCTTTCTCGTAAATAGGAGACAAGTTGTGGTCTTAGGACAGTACAGATCAGAGGAAAAGTTAGTAGGATCTGGAGTCCCTCAAGGCTCCTGCTTGAGTCCTACACTTTTCAATATATACATGGTCCCACTAATCACCCTTATCTCATCCTTTGGCATAGACACCATTGCATATGCAGATGATACGCAGCTCATTCTGATACTGGAAAATGACACCCAAGAAGCCGAGAGAAGGCTCCAAAGCTGCCTTACCGCCACGTTCAGATGGATGAACTCGAATCATCTCAAGTGCAATACTTGGAAAACTGAAATCCTTCCCTTTGGCAAAGATAATTTCTTCAATCCCTCATTATGGTGGCCTGACGATGCCATTGCCCCCCCTAGCACTGCCTCCTCAGTCCGTAATCTAGGGATCAAATTTGACCCCACCCTGAGCTTCAAACAGCAAGCTACAGCCGTAGCAGGGACCTGCTTCGGAATCATTAAAGGGCTCAGGAAATTCTACGACCTAATTCCCTTCTCTGCAAGGAAAACGGTCGCAGTAGCCCTCATCACCTCCCGCATTGACTATTGTAATAGCCTATATGCAGGGACTAACAAAGAAGTCCGCCATAAATTACAAATGGTACAGCATGCGGCTGCCAGACTAGTACTAGGGTGGAAAAAGAGGACCTCAGCTACGGCAGCAATGAACCTCTTACACTGGCTGCCCATTAACAAAAGGGTGCTCTTTAAAATTCTATTGATCACCTTTAGGGCTTTCAATGGAAAGGGACCCAACTACATACTAAAAATGTTCAAACATTATAACCCCAAGCGATGCCTGAGGTCTCAAGCGGCCAATCTTCTTACCATTCCTAAGTTCGGACTCCAGACTAAAGGAGGAAAATCCTTGGCAGTACTTGGGTCCAAGGCCTGGAACCTTCTTCCCTCCTTTCTCCGTCAAATCCCCACAGAAGCAACTTTCAGAAAGGCCCTCAAAACTTGGATTTTTGCTCTCCCTGAATGGGAGTGCAAAAATCTAGTCTAATTACCTTCCACCTGGATCATCATCAGGATCTGATTTTTCTCTACAGCGCAAAGATGCTCCCTGGAGTGCAACCTGCGCTTTATAAAAACCCCATTACATTACATTACAAATGTTGCATACGAGACTGTACAAACCTCCTGGCTTAGCCAGTCATTTACTGAGTTGCCTTTGGGAATGAGAGGTGGTGGATCATCCTGTACTTGCGTGCTTCCTTTTTTGGAACGATCCCTAGTGGAGAGATAATAAAATTGCCTTATGGGGGGGGGGGGGGGGGGGGGTGTCAAACGGTCCTGCTATCCTTCGTAGCTGCAGCTCTTTTTGTATCTTTTCCGCAACCACTTCCGGCAATTTCTCCGCCGAGCGAAGGTTCTTAGACGACCTGCCTGCTAAAGGGTACAGTAGGGTATTTTAAACCCTTCTTTGAAACCCCAAAACAGTAGTTCCCTTTCCTCTTCTTTCGGGTAATGATTCAAAAGTGTTGCTAGTAATTCAAAGTTTATAGGGGATGGGCCTTTGGTTACCCGGCCCAGACTATGGCTGCCCCATGAAGGTGGCTCCTGGTGTACTTCTAATGAGGGCTTTGCATGCCACAACGGGATGGTCTCTGTGAGAAGTTGGCCTGGTATATGATGTTCACTAGTTAAAGTGACCACCTTGTACCATGCCAAGCAACCCTTATGGTGTGGTTGTAAGTCAACCTTTTCGGACTAGCTGCCCTAGTGGTAGCGTAGGCTAAGCAGTCTTTGAGGCTAAACTCGTTAAAGCGTGTTAAGCAGGCTGTTTCACCAAATGTAACCCCCTTTTATACCAATGAAAGGACACCACACAGATATATATTCAAAATATATATGTATTTATTTCTCAAAGTAACCCCTAGACTCTTTATGAGCACAGAAGCACAAATCGTTAAACAAGACAATGTTATAATACACAGAAGTTGCACTTTATATGGATGGGCCCTGGTGGCCACTCAAACCATATACTAAAATAGTGGTATAAGTACCACGAACAGGAAAGGGAAAAGGCCTAGGGCCTCTAGAAACGCTGGGCCTACAAGGAGCTAACTTTAGTTAGTGACCAGGAGGTCCACGGGTTGCGTGTGCAGTGAGGAAAGTCACACGCGTGCTCCCATAGGTTTTCAGTGGGTGCGTAAAAGTTAAAAAGTTACTGCAGAAAGGATCTTCTGGATGGACTACGATCTCAAGATTCGAAACACAGACACTAGAGATGATTCTCTACACTTGGGCACCGGAGTGCCAGCTTTACCTCACCCACAGGAAGCGGGTGCATAGGTCTCGAAGTGCGTCTGGTTTCTTCTATCGATTCAATGGGGCCTGATGACAAAGATGCTGCAGGCGGTCGGTCCAGAAGAACTGCGTTGGATCCAAGGGTGGATCGGAGTTGTAGAAGACCTGAAAGCAGAGGGGACAGTGTTCACAGTCACCACAGTCACTAGCCAGTGACCGGCGTGGCACCAGGTAGGTACCAGGCGATGTCGGGTGCAAACAGGTGGTTAGGTGTAGCTTGTCTCCGCAGCCACGTGGTCCCTGAAGGTCGACGACGTCCAGGAGTCGAGTCACGAGCTGTCCCACGCAGGCTCTTGCTGTCGGCGACTCGAAAGAAGCAAACAAGCCTTGGCAAAGGCAGGAGTCGTGGAAAGAGAGGAAAGCTGATTGTTCTGACCAGCAAGGTCAGAGGGGCTGCTCTTTTGGAGAGCAGCTAGGGCCAGTCTGGAGCAACCAGACCAGCGTCGTTGGTTTCAAGTTTTGTCGCCAAAATGGCCACTAGCCAACGGGCCAGGGACCGGGCAGGCGCGTCGAGGTGCAAAGTGCAGAGGGGCCCCACGCAGATCGTGGAGATGCTGGAGGGCTCACCTTTGGTGCAGATGCTGCTCGATGGTTGGGCTTCTCAGGACCCAAAGCACAACTTGGAGGGAGCCTCTGTCGTTGCGCTTGCAGCTTGTCGTCGGTCTTCCAAGATGGCTGGCTCCACGTGTCTCTGTGCCTCCACGGGTTCCTTCTTCTCAGGGACTGTGGATCGGGCGGTGAGGGGTCTGGAGGTCCAGGTCTTGTCGGGCTCTGGGCTCGGGCTCCGGCTGGAGGCGGCGGCAAAGCAGACGTTCAATAGCTGGTTGGTGCTTGCGTTAGCAAGATGGTCACTCCCTGACCATAGGGGAGATTTCCTTCAGTCCTCTGTGCAGCAGAGCGTCGAAGTTCCCGTCTTCTTCTTGTGGTTAAGTTGATTCCAGGATGTCTGAAGTCCTAGGACACAGCTCCTACCTTTAAGCGGATTCTAGGGGCCGGACTACCTGCTAGGTCCCTCCCTAAGGGTGGGACCAGGAAGGGGGGTGGTTACACCCCCAATCCTTTGTCCAGCTCGCCCCAGGTCCAGGGCTGGTGTGCCCCAGGACCGGATTGAACTGGCATATGCACCGAGGCTCCTTGTGAGCCTCAGGCATGTCTGGTTTCTTTCAAGCCCTACCTGACCAATACACAAAATCCTGTCTGGGGTGGTGCTCGCACCTCCCCTAGCAGGAAACCCTTTGTCTACGTCTCCCAAGCTGGAAGGACTCCCAGCAGCAGGAGGGCAGACTTGTGTCGGTGGTGGCAGCATCCATTTTGTGGAGCTGAGGCTATGTCTGATTTTACCCGGGTTTCAGGTACTGTACATGTCGTGTCCCTCTAGAAGGGTGGAATGCTAACCCCGTCGCCAGAATTGGCGAGGGGTTAGTATTCCAATTCGTATGACACCTTACTCGACATGTTTTGATAAAGCCAAACCAAAGATAGCATTTAACCGCGAGGTTCATAATGCACTTAAGAGTATATGGTATGACGATATCTGGAAACAGTAGAAGGAAGTGGTTCCGACCACTGCAGACAGGCTCAGCTCATGCCAGAGCACTATCTCACATGGAACCAAGCACTCTGCCTTCAGGATTGTCAAGGCCTGACATAGGAGTGACTTATAGGTTACCAGGTGTCCCATTTAAGGTTAGGTATAGGTATACTACACCTAAGTAAGAGGTGGTTACACCAACTTACCCCAGCTGAGTGATCAGCCAGTTGTGTCAAATTTGTTAGGCCAGGCCAGGGGTGGCATAATACATGCTTCAGCCCCTGGTAGGCCTTAGATACACCAATGCCCTGGGTACCTAGTGTACACTGGTACAGGGGCTCACAGGGTGATCCACTTCCAATTGGTTATGCACCTAGGGTGCATAGTATCAATTTAGTTAGAGAGAACAGCAGGCTGGGGGTCTGATTAGCAGGCCCACAGCCTCAATATGTCAAAAACCAGTGAAGCAAAAAGCAAAAATTTGGGGTGACCATAGGATAGCAGACCCTACTCTCCTACAAGACCCCCCCCCCCCAAACGCAGGGACATTAAACTAGCCTTGACCAGTCTCGTCTTCATGTCCTAAGTGGAAGTACCTGGAGAGACCATCTGCATTCCCATGGTCTGTACCTGGCCGGTGCTCCACTGTAAAGTCCATACCCTGTAGGGAAATGGACCACCTAAGCAGTTTGGGGTTTTCACCCTTCATCTGATTTAGCCACAAGAGGGGCTTATGGTCGGTCTGAATCTTGAAGTGAGTGCCAAACAAGTATGGCCTCAGCTTCTTCAGGGCCCACACCACAGCAAAGGCCTCCCTCTCAATAGCTGACCAATTCTTCTCTCTGGGGGTCAACCTTCTGCTAATAAAAGCAATGGGTTGGTCTTGACCATCTACATTAAGTTGTGACAGCACAGCTCCCACACCCAACTCAGAAGCATCTGTTTGGACAATAAACTCTTTGGAGTAGTCAGGACTTTTCAGGATAGGTGCAGAGCACATGGCCTTCTTCAGGTCATCAAATGCCTTTTGACAGCTTACTGTCCACTGAACCTTTTTGGGCATCTTCTTGGATGTCAGATCATTAAGAGGAGTCACAATGGACCCATAGTTCTTAACAAACTTCCTGTAGTACCCAGTCAAGCCCAAGAAAGCTCGAACTTGAGTCTGGGTGGTTGGAGGGGACCAGTCCTTGATGGATTGTATCTTACTCTCCAGTGGTTGAACTTGGCCTCCACCTACAAGGTGGCCCAAGTACACAACCTTACTCTGCCCTATCTGGCACTTAGTAGCCTTGATAGTGAGGCCTGCCTTTTGCAGAGCCTCAAGTACCTTCTTCAGGTGGATCAGGTGATCCGCCCAGGTGGAGCTAAAGACAGCAATGTCATCAAGATATGCTGCACAAAAGTCATCCAACCCAGTAAGGACTTGATTCACCAACCTTTGGAAGGTGGCAGGTGCATTCTTCAGACCAAAGGGAATCACCAAAAATTGATAATGCCCACCTGGGGTTGAGAATGCTGTTTTGGCCTTAGACTCCTCAGCTAATCTGATTTGCCAATAGCCAGCTGTCAAGTCAAATGTGCTAAAAAACTTAGCAGAAGCTAGTTTGTCTATGAGCTCAGCTGCCCTTGGAATAGGATGTGCATCTGTCCTAGTGACAGCATTGAGTCCTCTGTAATCCACACAGAACCTCATCTCTCTCTTGCCATCTTTGGTGTGAGGTTTCGGGACCAGAACCACTGGGCTAGCCCAGGGGCTCTCTGAGGGTTCAATGACACCCAGTTCCAGCATTTTGTGTACCTCAGCCTTTATACAGTCCCTGACGTGGTCAGGTTGTCTGTAAAGTTTGTTCTTCACAGGCAGACTGTCACCAGTGTCCACCACATGGGTACACCAGTCAGTTTGACTAGGTATCAAGGAAAACATGTGTTGAAATGATTGTAGAACCTGTCTACATTCCATCTGCTGATGATCAGTGAGGTTGCCTCCAAGGGTCACTCCTTCAACTGAGCCATCTTCAGGGTTCTGAGACAACAAGTCTGGGAGAGGGTCACTCTCTTCCTCCTGTCCCTCATCTGTAGCCATGAGCAAGCCCATGTCTGCCCTGTCAACATATGCTTTTAACCTGTTAACATGGAGTACCCTGTGGGGACTCCTGGGAGTTCCTAGGTCCACCAAGTAGGTGACCTCTCCCTTCTTTTCCAGGATTGTATGGGGTCCAGACCATTTGTCTTGGAGTGCTGCTGGGGCCACTGGCTCCAACACCCATACCTTCTGTCCTGCCTGAAACTCAACCAAGACAGCCTTTTGGTCATGCCAAGCTTTCTGTAAGGCCTGGCTTGCCTCAAGGTTTTTGGATGCCTTCTCCATATACTCAGCCATCCTGGAGCGGAGACCAAGTACATAGTCCACTATGTCTTGTTTAGGCTTTTTGAGAGGTAACTCCCATCCTTCCTTCACTAAACACAGTGGGCCTCTCACAGGGTGCCCAAACAACAATTCAAAGGGGCTGTAGCCAACTCCTTTTTGTGGGACCTCTCTGTAAGCAAACAGAAGGCAGGGTAGAAGGATGTCCCATCTTCGCCTGAGCTTTTCAGGTAATCCTTTGATCATACCCTTTAGGGTCTTGTTGAATCTCTCAACAAGCCCATTGCATTGTGGGTGATAAGGAGTGGTGAACTTGTAGTTGACACCACATTCCTTCCACATAGCTGTCAAGTATCCGGACATGAAGTTGGTACCTCTGTCAGAAACCACCTGCTTAGGAAACCCCACTCTGGAGAATACTCCCAGCAGGGTCCTGGCCACAACAGGAGCTGTAGTGGTCCTAAGGGGAATTGCCTCTGGATACCTGGTGGCATGATCCACTACCACCAGTATAAACCTGTGCCCAGATGCAGTGGGAGGATCCATGGGACCCACTATATCTATTCCCACTCTTTCAAAGGGGACCCCCACCACAGGTAGTGGTATTAGGGGGGCCTTTGTTGTGCCACCTGATTTGCCACTGGCTTGGCAGGTCACACAGGAGCGACAAAACTCCTTTGTATCTTCATTCATGTGAGGCCAGTGAAAGTGAGGGACAAGCCTGTCCCAAGTCTTGTTCTGGCCTAAGTGTCCTGCTAGAGGAATATCATGGGCCAAGGTAAGAAGGAATCCCCTAAATTGCAGAGGTATAACCAACCTCCTGGTTGCACCAGGCTTGGGGTCTCTAGCCTCTGAATAAAGGAGCCCTTCATCCCAATATACTTTATGGGTACCTTGAGCATTCCCAGCAGCCTCAGCAGCAGCCAGCTGTCTGAGGGGTTCAAGAGATGGACAGGTTAACTGAGCCTGCCCCAAGTCAGCCCTGGAAGGTCCCCCTGTCCCCAGAAACTCAACCTGATCAGGTTCAAGCTCTTCAGGGACAGTTCCTTCAGGGTTCTCTAGATCATCTTCCTGGGAAGGCTGATCATCACTTGGAGGCAGGGGGGAAGGCACAGCCTTAACCCTCCTGTTCTTCTTCTTGGTAGGTGCTTGGTCCATTGTTCCAGGATCCAAGACCTGAGGTTCAGTGAGGCACTTTTTGGCCTGTGACCTGGTCACAGCAAGGACATGTGGTGATATACCTAACATCTCTGCATGTGTCCTGTACTCCACTTCTGACCATAGAGAACTCTCTAGGTCATTGCCCAACAAACATTCTACTGGGAGGTCTGCACTAACCACAACCCTTTTGAGGCCAGTTACCCCTCCCCATGAGAAGTTAACAACTGCCACACTATGTGAAGTAGTGGCATTGCTGGCATTGGTCACCAGGTAATTCTCACCTGGTATGTACTGTCCAGGATCCACAAAGCCTGGTGTCACCATAGTGACACTGGCACATGTGTCCCTGTAGGCTTGAGCCACTTTTTCATTAATTAAAGGAGTCTGTCTGTACTTGCCCAGGTTACTGGGGCTCACAGTCAGGGACAAATCCATGTCTCCATCACAGATCAAGACTGCCTGTGTCAGGGTTCTGTCTAAGTCAGAATCTCCTTCAGTTCCCATAGTGATTCCCACTACACCCTTTGTCTGGGGACCAACACTGCTAACAGTAGTACTGGGAGCAGGTGCCTTAGGGGCAACAGTGTTGGGGGCTCCACCCTTCCTACAATCA
This sequence comes from Triturus cristatus, assembly GCF_964204655.1. Lineage (NCBI taxonomy): Eukaryota > Metazoa > Chordata > Amphibia > Caudata > Salamandridae > Triturus > Triturus cristatus. The sequence continues at coordinate 555,720,312 of NC_140579.1, read as the reverse complement.
CTAGTCCAGTGAGTTGTATTCTTGCAATGTTTGCACCAGGGTTTCTTTGGACCTTCTTTCTTCTTCCCTTTAGGCTGGGACCCACCCTCGTTAGTACTAGTTTGGGGCCCTGTTGAAGACTTCTGGTCTTTAGATTTCTGATCTCCACCCTTCTGGTCTGTTTTCTTCTGATCACCCCCTTGGCCCTGGTTCTGGTTCTTTTGCTTAACCCTGGTTCTGACCCATTTGTCTGCCTTCTTTCCCAATTCTTGGGGAGAGGTCAGATCTGAGTCAACCAAGTGTTGATGCAGTTGCTGGTTCTGACAGTTATTTAAAATCTGTTCTCTCATCATCAAATTGTACAATCCTGTATAATCAGATACCTTACTTCCCAGCAACCAACCCTCCAAAGCCTTAGTGGCACATTCAATGTATTCAGACCAGTCCTGAGTCTGTGTCTTCTGGGTGTCTCTGAACATTAACCTGTACTGTTCAGTGGTTAAGCCTAACCCATCAACTAGGACACTCTTCAGGACTCTGTAATTTCTGACATCCTCCTCCCTAACTGTGAGGAGTCTATCTCTGCCTCTTCCTTCAAAGGAGAGCCATAAGATTGCTGCCCACTGGTCTTTAGGAACCTGCTGCACTTTGCAGGCTCTCTCAAGAGCAGTCATCCATTTGTGGATGTCATCCCCACTTTTGGAAGGGGGCACAACCTTGGACAGGTTCCTATTGTCAAAGACCCTATCTTTGTCCTTAGGGACAATGCTGCCACCAGTGGGTATAGACCCACTCTCTTTAGGTTGCCTAGTCTTGTTCAGTTTTTCTTCCATCGGGGCTACCTCTAGCTCCTGCTTCCTGATCCTCAGCTGGGCTTCCTGCATTCTGGCCTCATGTTCCCTCCTCTGAGGGGTGGTCATCCTTCTCCTGGAGTGACCTTGAGAGCCTCTAGAGGTATGAGAAGCATTAGATTCACCTGAGTGATTCCTCTGCCTCCCAAGCCCCTGGTTAAGTCCACTGGGGAGATCCAATGGGATGATCCCATTGTCAGTCCCCAATAGCCTTAGGTTAGCTGGGCCACGTATAACACTTGGCACTGGGCTAGTTCTCCCTTCATCCTCACTACCTTCTGTATCAGTACCCTTCTCACTTTCATCCTCTGTAGTATGAATCTCATCTAAGGGGTGACTATTGGAAAGGGGTACCTCAGTAGCATCTTCAGAAGGGGGGCCTCCTGTTCTAGTCCCTAAGGGTCCTAACTGGGAGGCTTTCTTGAGAGCTTTCTGATCTTCATCAGTTTGTAAAAGCTCTCTGAGTTCAGCAGAAGTAGGATTCTTGGGCTGTTTAAGGCCCCTGATATTTGCCAACTGCCTGAGCTCATTTTGATTTAGGGTAGCAAAGAGAGTTGGTGCCCTCTGGGGGTCACTCTCGACAGAGATGGGTACCTTGGACCCCTCTGCCCCCTCCATTGCCCTTAAGTGTGGGTGGATGTGTTGCAATCTACCTACACTTGGGTTTACCTACTAAACCTATCTAGTAGTTGTAGTCAGGGTGTGCTACTCCCTTTGCTCTACAACAACTAAGTTCAGTAGAACTTAAGTATATCGATCTTGTTTTATATGTACCTACAGGTACCTATGTGATCTTTCAATTGGTAACCAAGAGATTACAATGGTAAAACACAGCAAGCTCAAATCCAACCGCTGCTCACCAATGTGAGAAGTTGGCCTGGTATATGATGTTCACTAGTTAAAGTGACCACCTTGTACCATGCCAAGCAACCCTTATGGTGTGGTTGTAAGTCAACCTTTTCGGACTAGCTGCCCTAGTGGTAGCGTAGGCTAAGCAGTCTTTGAGGCTAAACTCGTTAAAGCGTGTTAAGCAGGCTGTTTCACCAAATGTAACCCCCTTTTATACCAATGAAAGGACACCACACAGATATATATTCAAAATATATATGTATTTATTTCTCAAAGTAACCCCTAGACTCTTTATGAGCACAGGAGCACAAATCGTTAAACAAGACAATGTTATAATACACAGAAGTTGCACTTTATATGGATGGGCCCTGGTGGCCACTCAAACCATATACTAAAATAGTGGTATAAGTACCACGAACAGGAAAGGGAAAAGGCCTAGGGCCTCTAGAAACGCTGGGCCTACAAGGAGCTAACTTTAGTTAGTGACCAGGAGGTCCACGGGTTGCGTGTGCAGTGAGGAAAGTCACACGCGTGCTCCCATAGGTTTTCAGTGGGTGCGTAAAAGTTAAAAAGTTACTGCAGAAAGGATCTTCTGGATGGACTACGATCTCAAGATTCGAAACACAGACACTAGAGATGATTCTCTACACTTGGGCACCGGAGTGCCAGCTTTACCTCACCCACAGGAAGCGGGTGCATAGGTCTCGAAGTGCGTCGGGTTTCTTCTATCGATTCAATGGGGCCTGATGACAAAGATGCTGCAGGCGGTCGGTCCAGAAGAACTGCGTTGGATCCAAGGGTGGATCGGAGTTGTAGAAGACCTGAAAGCAGAGGGGACAGTGTTCACAGTCACTAGCCAGTGACCGGCGTGGCACCAGGTAGGTACCAGGCGATGTCGGGTGCAAACAGGTGGTTAGGTGTAGCTTGTCTCCGCAGCCACGTGGTCCCTGAAGGTCGACGACGTCCAGGAGTCGAGTCACGAGCTGTCCCACGCAGGCTCTTGCTGTCGGCGACTCGAAAGAAGCAAACAAGCCTTGGCAAAGGCAGGAGTCGTGGAAAGAGAGGAAAGCTGATTGTTCTGACCAGCAAGGTCAGAGGGGCTGCTCTTTTGGAGAGCAGCTAGGGCCAGTCTGGAGCAACCAGACCAGCGTCGTTGGTTTCAAGTTTTGTCGCCAAAATGGCCACTAGCCAACGGGCCAGGGACCGGGCAGGCGCGTCGAGGTGCAAAGTGCAGAGGGGCCCCACGCAGATCGTGGAGATGCTGGAGGGCTCACCTTTGGTGCAGATGCTGCTCGATGGTTGGGCTTCTCAGGACCCAAAGCACAACTTGGAGGGAGCCTCTGTCGTTGCGCTTGCAGCTTGTCGTCGGTCTTCCAAGATGGCTGGCTCCACGTGTCTCTGTGCCTCCACGGGTTCCTTCTTCTCAGGGACTGTGGATCGGGCGGTGAGGGGTCTGGAGGTCCAGGTCTTGTCGGGCTCTGGGCTCGGGCTCCGGCTGGAGGCGGCGGCAAAGCAGACGTTCAATAGCTGGTTGGTGCTTGCGTTAGCAAGATGGTCACTCCCTGACCATAGGGGAGATTTCCTTCAGTCCTCTGTGCAGCAGAGCGTCGAAGTTCCCGTCTTCTTCTTGTGGTTAAGTTGATTCCAGGATGTCTGAAGTCCTAGGACACAGCTCCTACCTTTAAGCGGATTCTAGGGGCCGGACTACCTGCTAGGTCCCTCCCTAAGGGTGGGACCAGGAAGGGGGGTGGTTACACCCCCAATCCTTTGTCCAGCTCGCCCCAGGTCCAGGGCTGGTGTGCCCCAGGACCGGATTGAACTGGCATATGCACCGAGGCTCCTTGTGAGCCTCAGGCATGTCTGGTTTCTTTCAAGCCCTACCTGACCAATACACAAAATCCTGTCTGGGGTGGTGCTCGCACCTCCCCTAGCAGGAAACCCTTTGTCTACGTCTCCCAAGCTGGAAGGACTCCCAGCAGCAGGAGGGCAGACTTGTGTCGGTGGTGGCAGCATCCATTTTGTGGAGCTGAGGCTATGTCTGATTTTACCCGGGTTTCAGGTACTGTACATGTCGTGTCCCTCTAGAAGGGTGGAATGCTAACCCCGTCGCCAGAATTGGCGAGGGGTTAGTATTCCAATTCGTATGACACCTTACTCGACATGTTTTGATAAAGCCAAACCAAAGATAGCATTTAACCGCGAGGTTCATAATGCACTTAAGAGTATATGGTATGACGATATCTGGAAACAGTAGAAGGAAGTGGTTCCGACCACTGCAGACAGGCTCAGCTCATGCCAGAGCACTATCTCACATGGAACCAAGCACTCTGCCTTCAGGATTGTCAAGGCCTGACATAGGAGTGACTTATAGGTTACCAGGTGTCCCATTTAAGGTTAGGTATAGGTATACTACATCTAAGTAAGAGGTCTTTACACCAACTTACCCCAGCTGAGTGATCAGCCAGTTGTGTCAAATTTGTTAGGCCAGGCCAGGGGTGGCATAATACATGCTTCAGCCCCTGGTAGGCCTTAGATACACCAATGCCCTGGGTACCTAGTGTACACTGGTACAGGGGCTCACAGGGTGATCCACTTCCAATTGGTTATGCACCTAGGGTGCATAGTATCAATTTAGTTAGAGAGAACAGCAGGCTTGGGGTCTGATTAGCAGGCCCACAGCCTCAATATGTCAAAAACCAGTGAAGCAAAAAGCAAAAATTTGGGGTGACCATAGGATAGCAGACCCTACTCTCCTACAAGACCCCCCCCCCCCAAACGCAGGGACATTAAACTAGCCTTGACCAGTCTCGTCTTCATGTCCTAAGTGGAAGTACCTGGAGAGACCATCTGCATTCCCATGGTCTGTACCTGGCCGGTGCTCCACTGTAAAGTCCATACCCTGTAGGGAAATGGACCACCTTAGCAGTTTGGGGTTTTCACCCTTCATCTGATTTAGCCACAAGAGGGGCTTATGGTCGGTCTGAATCTTGAAGTGAGTGCCAAACAAGTATGGCCTCAGCTTCTTCAGGGCCCACACCACAGCAAAGGCCTCCCTCTCAATAGCTGACCAATTCTTCTCTCTGGGGGTCAACCTTCTGCTAATAAAAGCAATGGGTTGGTCTTGACCATCTACATTAAGTTGTGACAGCACAGCTCCCACACCCAACTCAGAAGCATCTGTTTGGACAATAAACTCTTTGGAGTAGTCAGGACTTTTCAGGATAGGTGCAGAGCACATGGCCTTCTTCAGGTCATCAAATGCCTTTTGACAGCTTACTGTCCACTAAACCTTTTTGGGCATCTTCTTGGATGTCAGATCATTAAGAGGAGTCACAATGGACCCATAGTTCTTAACAAACTTCCTGTAGTACCCAGTCAAGCCCAAGAAAGCTCGAACTTGAGTCTGGGTGGTTGGAGGGGACCAGTCCTTGATGGATTGTATCTTACTCTCCAGTGGTTGAACTTGGCCTCCACCTACAAGGTGGCCCAAGTACACAACCTTACTCTGCCCTATCTGGCACTTAGTAGCCTTGATAGTGAGGCCTGCCTTTTGCAGAGCCTCAAGTACCTTCTTCAGGTGGATCAGGTGATCCGCCCAGGTGGAGCTAAAGACAGCAATGTCATCAAGATATGCTGCACAAAAGTCATCCAACCCAGTAAGGACTTGATTCACCAACCTTTGGAAGGTGGCAGGTGCATTCTTCAGACCAAAGGGCATCACCAAAAATTGATCATGCCCACCTGGGGTTGAGAATGCTGTTTTGGCCTTAGACTCCTCAGCTAATCTGATTTGCCAATAGCCAGCTGTCAAGTCAAATGTGCTAAAAAACTTAGCAGAAGCTAGTTTGTCTATGAGCTCATCTGCCCTTGGAATAGGATGTGCATCTGTCCTAGTGACAGCATTGAGTCCTCTGTAATCCACACAGAACCTCATCTCTCTCTTGCCATCTTTGGTGTGAGGTTTGGGGACCAGAACCACTGGGCTAGCCCAGGGGCTCTCTGAGGGTTCAATGACACCCAGTTCCAGCATTTTGTGTACCTCAGCCTTTATACAGTCCCTGACGTGGTCAGGTTGTCTGTAAAGTTTGTTCTTCACAGGCAGACTGTCACCAGTGTCCACCACATGGGTACACCAGTCAGTTTGACTAGGTATCAAGGAAAACATGTGTTGAAATGATTGTAGAACCTGTCTACATTCCATCTGCTGATGATCAGTGAGGTTGCCTCCAAGGGTCACTCCTTCAACTGAGCCATCTTCAGGGTTCTGAGACAACAAGTCTGGGAGAGGGTCACTCTCTTCCTCCTGTCCCTCATCTGTAGCCATGAGCAAGCCCATGTCTGCCCTGTCAACATATGCTTTTAACCTGTTAACATGGAGTACCCTGTGGGGACTCCTGGGAGTTCCTAGGTCCACCAAGTAGGTGACCTCTCCCTTCTTTTCCAGGATTGTATGGGGTCCAGACCATTTGTCTTGGAGTGCTGCTGGGGCCACTGGCTCCAACACCCATACCTTCTGTCCTGCCTGAAACTCAACCAAGACAGCCTTTTGGTCATGCCAAGCTTTCTGTAAGGCCTGGCTTGCCTCAAGGTTTTTGGATGCCTTCTCCATATACTCAGCCATCCTGGAGCGGAGACCAAGTACATAGTCCACTATGTCTTGTTTAGGCTTTTTGAGAGGTAACTCCCATCCTTCCTTCACTAAACACAGTGGGCCTCTCACAGGGTGCCCAAACAACAATTCAAAGGGGCTGTAGCCAACTCCTTTTTGTGGGACCTCTCTGTAAGCAAACAGAAGGCAGGGTAGAAGGATGTCCCATCTTCGCCTGAGGTTTTCAGGTAATCCTTTGATCATACCCTTTAGGGTCTTGTTGAATCTCTCAACAAGCCCATTGCATTGTGGGTGATAAGGAGTGGTGAACTTGTAGTTGACACCACATTCCTTCCACATAGCTGTCAAGTATCCTGACATGAAGTTGGTACCTCTGTCAGAAACCACCTCCTTAGGAAACCCCACTCTGGAGAATACTCCCAGCAGGGCCCTGGCCACAACAGGAGCTGTAGTGGTCCTAAGGGGAATTGCCTCTGGATACCTGGTGGCATGATCCACTACCACCAGTATAAACCTGTGCCCAGATGCAGTGGGAGGATCCATGGGACCCACTATATCTATTCCCACTCTTTCAAAGGGGACCCCCACCACAGGTAGTGGTATTAGGGGGGCCTTTGTTGTGCCACCTGATTTGCCACTGGCTTGGCAGGTCACACAGGAGCGACAAAACTCCTTTGTATCTTCATTCATGTGAGGCCAGTGAAAGTGAGGGACAAGCCTGTCCCAAGTCTTGTTCTGGCCTAAGTGTCCTGCTAGAGGAATATCATGGGCCAAGGTAAGAAGGAAGCCCCTAAATTGCAGAGGTATAACCAACCTCCTGGTTGCACCAGGCTTGGGGTCTCTAGCCTCTGAATAAAGGAGCCCTTCATCCCAATACACTTTATGGGTACCTTGAGCATTCCCAGCAGCCTCAGCAGCAGCCAGCTGTCTGAGGGGTTCAAGAGATGGACAGGTTAACTGAGCCTGCCCCAAGTCAGCCCTGGAAGGTCCCCCTGTCCCCAGAAACTCAACTTGATCAGGTTCAAGCTCTTCAGGGACAGTTCCTTCAGGGTTCTCTAGATCATCTTCCTGGGAAGGCTGATCATCACTTGGAGGCAGGGGGGAAGGCACAGCCTTAACCCTCCTGTTCTTCTTCTTGGTAGGTGCTTGGTCCATTGTTCCAGGATCCAAGACCTGAGGTTCAGTGAGGCACTTTTTGGCCTGTGACCTGGTCACAGCAAGGACATGTGGTGATATACCTAACATCTCTGCATGTGTCCTGTACTCCACTTCTGACCATAGAGAACTCTCTAGGTCATTGCCCAACAAACATTCTACTGGGAGGTCTGCACTAACCACAACCCTTTTGAGGCCAAACTCTCTAGGTCATTGCCCAACAAACATTCTACTGGGAGGTCTGCACTAACCACAACCCTTTTGAGGCCAGTTACCCCTCCCCATGAGAAGTTAACAACTGCCACACTATGTGAAGTAGTGGCATTGCTGGCATTGGTCACCAGGTAATTCTCACCTGGTATGTACTGTCCAGGATCCACAAAGCCTGGTGTCACCATAGTGACACTGGCACATGTGTCCCTGTAGGCTTGAGCCACTTTTTCATTAATTAAAGGAGTCTGTCTGTACTTGCCCAGGTTACTGGGGCTCACAGTCAGGGACAAATCCATGTCTCCATCACAGATCAAGACTGCCTGTGTCAGGGTTCTGTCTAAGTCAGAATCTCCTTCAGTTCCCATAGTGATTCCCACTACACCCTTTGTCTGGGGACCAACACTGCTAACAGTAGTACTGGGAGCAGGTGCCTTAGGGGCAACAGTGTTGGGGGCTCCACCCTTCCTACAATCACTAGTCCAGTGAGTTGTATTCTTGCAATGTTTGCACCAGGGTTTCTTTGGACCTTCTTTCTTCTTCCCTTTAGGCTGGGACCCACCCTCGTTAGTACTAGTTTGGGGCCCTGTTGAAGACTTCTGGTCTTTAGATTTCTGATCTCCACCCTTCTGGTCTGTTTTCTTCTGATCACCCCCTTGGCCCTGGTTCTGGTTCTTTTGCTTAACCCTGGTTCTGACCCATTTGTCTGCCTTCTTTCCCAATTCTTGGGGAGAGGTCAGATCTGAGTCAACCAAGTGTTGATGCAGTTGCTGGTTCTGACAGTTATTTAAAATCTGTTCTCTCATCATCAAATTGTACAATCCTGTATAATCAGATACCTTACTTCCCAGCAACCAACCCTCCAAAGCCTTAGTGGCACATTCAATGTATTCAGACCAGTCCTGAGTCTGTGTCTTCTGGGTGTCTCTGAACATTAACCTGTACTGTTCAGTGGTTAAGCCTAACCCATCAACTAGGACACTCTTCAGGACTCTGTAATTTCTGACATCCTCCTCCCTAACTGTGAGGAGTCTATCTCTGCATCTTCCTTCAAAGGAGAGCCATAAGATTGCTGCCCACTGGTCTTTAGGAACCTGCTGCACTTTGCAGGCTCTCTCAAGAGCAGTCATCCATTTGTGGATGTCATCCCCACTTTTGTAGGGGGGCACAACCTTGGACAGGTTCCTATTGTCAAAGACCCTATCTTTGTCCTTAGGGACAATGCTGCCACCAGTGGGTATAGACCCACTCTCTTTAGGTTGCCTAGTCTTGTTCAGTTTTTCTTCCATCGGGGCTACCTCTAGCTCCTGCTTCCTGATCCTCAGCTGGGCTTCCTGCATTCTGGCCTCATGTTCCCTCCTCTGAGGGGTGGTCATCCTTCTCCTGGAGTGACCTTGAGAGCCTCTAGAGGTATGAGAAGCATTAGATTCACCTGAGTGATTCCTCTGCCTCCCAAGCCCCTGGTTAAGTCCACTGGGGAGATCCAATGGGATGATCCCATTGTCAGTCCCCAATAGCCTTAGGTTAGCTGGGCCACGTATAACACTTGGCACTGGGCTAGTTCTCCCTTCATCCTCACTACCTCCTGTATCAGTACCCTTCTCACTTTCATCCTCTGTAGTATGAATCTCATCTAAGGGGTGACTATTGGAAAGGGGTACCTCAGTAGCATCTTCAGAAGGGGGGCCTCCTGTTCTAGTCCCTAAGGGTCCTAACTGGGAGGCTTTCTTGAGAGCTTTCTGATCTTCATCAGTTTGTAAAAGCTCTCTGAGTTCAGAAGAAGTAGGATTCTTGGGCTGTTTAAGGCCCCTGATATTTGCCAACTGCCTGAGCTCATTTTGATTTAGGGTAGCAAAGAGAGTTGGTGCCCTCTGGGGGTCACTCTCGACAGAGATGGGTACCTTGGACCCCTCTGCCCCCTCCATTGCCCTTAAGTGTGGGTGGATGTGTTGCAATCTACCTACACTTGGGTTTACCTACTAAACCTATCTAGTAGTTGTAGTCAGGGTGTGCTACTCCCTTTGCTCTACAACAACTAAGTTCAGTAGAACTTAAGTATATCGATCTTGTTTTATATGTACCTACAGGTACCTATGTGATCTTTCAATTGGTAACCAAGAGATTACAATGGTAAAACACAGCAAGCTCAAATCCAACCGCTGCTCACCAATGTGAGAAGTTGGCCTGGTATATGATGTTCACTAGTTAAAGTGACCACCTTGTACCATGCCAAGCAACCCTTATGGTGTGGTTGTAAGTCAACCTTTTCGGACTAGCTGCCCTAGTGGTAGCGTAGGCTAAGCAGTCTTTGAGGCTAAACTCGTTAAAGCGTGTTAAGCAGGCTGTTTCACCAAATGTAACCCCCTTTTATACCAATGAAAGGACACCACACAGATATATATTCAAAATATATATGTATTTATTTCTCAAAGTAACCCCTAGACTCTTTATGAGCACAGGAGCACATATCGTTAAACAAGACAATGTTATAATACACAGAAGTTGCACTTTATATGGATGGGCCCTGGTGGCCACTCAAACCATATACTAAAATAGTGGTATAAGTACCACGAACAGGAAAGGGAAAAGGCCTAGGGCCTCTAGAATCGCTGGGCCTACAAGGAGCTAACTTTAGTTAGTGACCAGGAGGTCCACGGGTTGCGTGTGCAGTGAGGAAAGTCACACGCGTGCTCCCATAGGTTTTCAGTGGGTGCGTAAAAGTTAAAAAGTTACTGCAGAAAGGATCTTCTGGATGGACTACGATCTCAAGATTCGAAACACAGACACTAGAGATGATTCTCTACACTTGGGCACCGGAGTGCCAGCTTTACCTCACCCACAGGAAGCGGGTGCATAGGTCTCGAAGTGCGTCTGGTTTCTTCTATCGATTCAATGGGGCCTGATGACAAAGATGCTGCAGGCGGTCGGTCCAGAAGAACTGCGTTGGATCCAAGGGTGGATCGGAGTTGTAGAAGACCTGAAAGCAGAGGGGACAGTGTTCACAGTCACTAGCCAGTGACCGGCGTGGCACCAGGTAGGTACCAGGCGATGTCGGGTGCAAACAGGTGGTTAGGTGTAGCTTGTCTCCGCAGCCACGTGGTCCCTGAAGGTCGACGACGTCCAGGAGTCAAGTCACGAGCTGTCCCACGCAGGCTCTCGCTGTCGGCGGTGTCGGCGACTCGAAAGAAGCAAACAAGCCTTGGCAAAGGCAGGAGTCGTGGAAAGAGAGGAAAGCTGATTGTTCTGACCAGCAAGGTCAGAGGGGCTGCTCTTTTGGAGAGCAGCTAGGGCCAGTCTGGAGCAACCAGACCAGCGTCGTTGGTTTCAAGTTTTGTCGCCAAAATGGCCACTAGCCAACGGGCCAGGGACCGGGCAGGCGCGTCGAGGTGCAAAGTGCAGAGGGGCCCCACGCAGATCGTGGAGATGCTGGAGGGCTCACCTTTGGTGCAGATGCTGCTCGATGGTTGGGCTTCTCAGGACCCAAAGCACAACTTGGAGGGAGCCTCTGTCGTTGCGCTTGCAGCTTGTCGTCGGTCTTCCAAGATGGCTGGCTCCACGTGTCTCTGTGCCTCCACGGTTTCCTTCTTCTCAGGGACTGTGGATCGGGCGGTGAGGGGTCTGGAGGTCCAGGTCTTGTCGGGCTCTGGGCTCGGGCTCCGGCTGGAGGCGGCGGCAAAGCAGACGTTCAATAGCTGGTTGGTGCTTGCGTTAGCAAGATGGTCACTCCCTGACCATAGGGGAGATTTCCTTCAGTCCTCAATGCAGCAGAGCGTCGAAGTTCCCGTCTTCTTCTTGTGGTTAAGTTGATTCCAGGATGTCTGAAGTAGTAGGACACAGCTCCTACCTTTAAGCGGATTCTAGGGGCCGGACTACCTGCTAGGTCCCTCCCTAAGGGTGGGACCAGGAAGGGGGGTGGTTACACCCCCAATCCTTTGTCCAGCTCGCCCCAGGTCCAGGGCTGGTGTGCCCCAGGACCGGATTGAACTGGCATATGCACCGAGGCTCCTTGTGAGCCTCAGGCATGTCTGGTTTCTTTCAAGCCCTACCTGACCAATACACAAAATCCTGTCTGGGGTGGTGCTCGCACCTCCCCTAGCAGGAAACCCTTTGTCTACGTCTCCCAAGCTGGAAGGACTCCCAGCAGCAGGAGGGCAGACTTGTGTCGGTGGTGGCAGCATCCATTTTGTGGAGCTGAGGCTATCTCTGATTTTACCCGGGTTTCAGGTACTGTACATGTCGTGTCCCTCTAGAAGGGTGGAATGCTAACCCCGTCGCCAGAATTGGCGAGGGGTTAGTATTCCAATTAGTATGACACCTTACTCGACATGTTTTGATAAAGCCAAACCAAAGATAGCATTTAACCGCGAGGTTCATAATGCACTTAAGAGTATATGGTATGACGATATCTGGAAACAGTAGAAGGAAGTGGTTCCGACCACTGCAGACAGGCTCAGCTCATGCCAGAGCACTATCTCACATGGAACCAAGCACTCTGCCTTCAGGATTGTCAAGGCCTGACATAGGAGTGACTTATAGGTTACCAGGTGTCCCATTTAAGGTTAGGTATAGGTATACTACACCTAAGTAAGAGGTGGTTACACCAACTTACCCCAGCTGAGTGATCAGCCAGTTGTGTCAAATTTGTTAGGCCAGGCCAGGGGTGGCATAATACATGCTTCAGCCCCTGGTAGGCCTTAGATACACCAATGCCCTGGGTACCTAGTGTACACTGGTACAGGGGCTCACAGGGTGATCCACTTCCAATTGGTTATGCACCTAGGGTGCATAGTATCAATTTAGTTAGAGAGAACAGCAGGCTGGGGGTCTGATTAGCAGGCCCACAGTCTCAATATGTCAAAAACCAGTGAAGCAAAAAGCAAAACTTTGGGGTGACCATAGGATAGCAGACCCTACTCTCCTACAAGACCCCCCCCCCCAAACGCAGGGACATTAAACTAGCCTTGACCAGTCTCGTCTTCATGTCCTAAGTGGAAGTACCTGGAGAGACCATCTGCATTCCCATGGTCTGTACCTGGCCGGTGCTCCACTGTAAAGTCCATACCCTGTAGGGAAATGGACCACCTAAGCAGTTTGGGGTTTTCACCCTTCATCTGATTTAGCCACAAGAGGGGCTTATAGTCGGTCTGAATCTTGAAGTGAGTGCCAAACAAGTATGGCCTCAGCTTCTTTAGGGCCCACACCACAGCAAAGGCCTCCCTCTCAATAGCTGACCAATTCTTCTCTCTGGGGGTCAACCTTCTGCTAATAAAAGCAATGGGTTGGTCTTGACCATCTACATTAAGTTGTGACAGCACAGCTCCCACACCCAACTCAGAAGCATCTGTTTGGACAATAAACTCTTTGGAGTAGTCAGGACTTTTCAGGATAGGTGCAGAGCACATGGCCTTCTTCAGGTCATCAAATGCCTTTTGACAGCTTACTGTCCACTGAACCTTTTTGGGCATCTTCTTGGATGTCAGATCATTAAGAGGAGTCACAATGGACCCATAGTTCTTAACAAACTTCCTGTAGTACCCAGTCAAGCCCAAGAAAGCTCGAACTTGAGTCTGGGTGGTTGGAGGGGACCAGTCCTTGATGGATTGTATCTTACTCTCCAGTGGTTGAACTTGGCCTCCACCTACAAGGTGGCCCAAGTACACAACCTTACTCTGCCCTATCTGGCACTTAGTAGCCTTGATAGTGAGGCCTGCCTTTTGCAGAGCCTCAAGAACCTTCTTCAGGTGGATCAGGTGATCCGCCCAGGTGGAGCTAAAGACAGCAATGTCATCAAGATATGCTGCACAAAAGTCATCCAACCCAGTAAGGACTTGATTCACCAACCTTTGGAAGGTGGCAGGTGCATTCTTCAGACCAAAGGGCATCACCAAAAATTGATAATGCCCACCTGGGGTTGAGAATGCTGTTTTGGCCTTAGACTCCTCAGCTAATCTGATTTGCCAATAGCCAGCTGTCAAGTCAAATGTGCTAAAAAACTTAGCAGAAGCTAGTTTGTCTATGAGCTCATCTGCCCTTGGAATAGGATGTGCATCTGTCCTAGTGACAGCATTGAGTCCTCTGTAATCCACACAGAACCTCATCTCTCTCTTGCCATCCTTGGTGTGAGGTTTGGGGACCAGAACCACTGGGCTAGCCCAGGGGCTCTCTGAGGGTTCAATGACACCCAGTTCCAGCATTTTGTGTACCTCAGCCTTTATACAGTCCCTGACGTGGTCAGGTTGTCTGTAAAGTTTGTTCTTCACAGGCAGACTGTCACCAGTGTCCACCACATGGGTACACCAGTCAGTTTGACTAGGTATCAAGGAAAACATGTGTTTAAATGATTGTAGAACCTGTCTACATTCCATCTGCTGATGATCAGTGAGGTTGCCTCCAAGGGTCACTCCTTCAACTGAGCCATCTTCAGGGTTCTGAGACAACAAGTCTGGGAGAGGGTCACTCTCTTCCTCCTGTCCCTCATCTGTAGCCATGAGCAAGCCCATGTCTGCCCTGTCAACATATGCTTTTAACCTGTTAACATGGAGTACCCTGTGGGGACTCCTGGGAGTTCCTAGGTCCACCAAGTAGGTGACCTCTCCCTTCTTTTCCAGGATTGTATGGGGTCCAGACCATTTGTCTTGGAGTGCTGCTGGGGCCACTGGCTCCAACACCCATACCTTCTGTCCTGCCTGAAACTCAACCACGACAGCCTTTTGGTCATGCCAAGCTTTCTGTAAGGCCTGGCTTGCCTTAAGGTTTTTGGATGCCTTCTCCATATACTCAGCCATCCTGGAGCGGAGACCAAGTACATAGTCCACTATGTCTTGTTTAGGCTTTTTGAGAGGTAACTCCCATCCTTCCTTCACTAAACACAGTGGGCCTCTCACAGGGTGCCCAAACAACAATTCAAAGGGGCTGTAGCCAACTCCTTTTTGTGGGACCTCTCTGTAAGCAAACAGAAGGCAGGGTAGAAGGATGTCCCATCTTCGCCTGAGCTTTTCAGGTAATCCTTTGATCATACCCTTTAGGGTCTTGTTGAATCTCTCAACAAGCCCATTGCATTGTGGGTGATAAGGAGTGGTGAACTTGTAGTTGACACCACATTCCTTCCACATAGCTGTCAAGTATCCTGACATGAAGTTGGTACCTCTGTCAGAAACCACCTCCTTAGGAAACCCCACTCTGGAGAATACTCCCAGCAGGGCCCTGGCCACAACAGGAGCTGTAGTGGTCCTAAGGGGAATTGCCTCTGGATACCTGGTGGCATGATCCACTACCACCAGTATAAACCTGTGCCCAGATGCAGTGGGAGGATCCATGGGACCCACTATATCTATTCCCACTCTTTCAAAGGGGACCCCCACCACAGGTAGTGGTATTAGGGGGGCCTTTGTTGTGCCACCTGATTTGCCACTGGCTTGGCAGGTCACACAGGAGCGACAAAACTCCTTTGTATCTTCATTCATGTGAGGCCAGTGAAAGTGAGGGACAAGCCTGTCCCAAGTCTTGTTCTGGCCTAAGTGTCCTGCTAGAGGAATATCATGGGCCAAGGTAAGAAGGAAGCCCCTAAATTGCAGAGGTATAACCAACCTCCTGGTTGCACCAGGCTTGGGGTCTCTAGCCTCTGAATAAAGGAGCCCTTCATCCCAATACACTTTATGGGTACCTTGAGCATTCCCAGCAGCCTCAGCAGCAGCCAGCTGTCTGAGGGGTTCAAGAGATGGACAGGTTAACTGAGCCTGCCCCAAGTCAGCCCTGGAAGGTCCCCCTGTCCCCAGAAACTCAACTTGATCAGGTTCAAGCTCTTCAGGGACAGTTCCTTCAGGGTTCTCTAGATCATCTTCCTGGGAAGGCTGATCATCACTTGGAGGCAGGGGGGAAGGCACAGCCTTAACCCTCCTGTTCTTCTTCTTGGTAGGTGCTTGGTCCATTGTTCCAGGATCCAAGACCTGAGGTTCAGTGAGGCACTTTTTGGCCTGTGACCTGGTCACAGCAAGGACATGTGGTGATATACCTAACATCTCTGCATGTGTCCTGTACTCCACTTCTGACCATAGAGAACTCTCTAGGTCATTGCCCAACAAACATTCTACTGGGAGGTCTGCACTAACCACAACCCATTTGAGGCCAGTTACCCCTCCCCATGAGAAGTTAACAACTGCCACACTATGTGAAGTAGTGGCATTGCTGGCATTGGTCACCAGGTAATTCTCACCTGGTATGTACTGTCCAGGATCCACAAAGCCTGGTGTCACCATAGTGACACTGGCACATGTGTCCCTGTAGGCTTGAGCCACTTTTTCATTAATTAAAGGAGTCTGTCTGTACTTGCCCAGGTTACTGGGGCTCACAGTCAGGGACAAATCCATGTCTCCATCACAGATCAAGACTGCCTGTGTCAGGGTTCTGTCTAAGTCAGAATCTCCTTCAGTTCCCATAGTGATTCCCACTACACCGTTTGTCTGGGGACCAACACTGCTAACAGTAGTACTGGGAGCAGGTGCCTTAGGGGCAACAGTGTTGGGGGCTCCACCCTTCCTACAATCACTAGTCCAGTGAGTTGTATTCTTGCAATGTTTGCACCAGGGTTTCTTTGGACCTTCTTTCTTCTTCCCTTTAGGCTGGGACCCACCCTCGTTAGTACTAGTTTGGGGCCCTGTTGAAGACTTCTGGTCTTTAGATTTCTGATCTCCACCCTTCTGGTCTGTTTTCTTCTGATCACCCCCTTGGCCCTGGTTCTGGTTCTTTTGCTTAACCCTGGTTCTGACCCATTTGTCTGCCTTCTTTCCAAATTCTTGGGGAGAGGTCAGATCTGAGTCAACCAAGTGTTGATGCAGTTGCTGGTTCTGACAGTTATTTAAAATCTGTTCTCTCATCATCAAATTGTACAATCCTGTATAATCAGATACCTTACTTCCCAGCAACCAACCCTCCAAAGCCTTAGTGGCACATTCAATGTATTCAGACCAGTCCTGAGTCTGTGTCTTCTGGGTGTCTCTGAACATTAACCTGTACTGTTCAGTGGTTAAGCCTAACCCATCAACTAGGACACTCTTCAGGACTCTGTAATTTCTGACATCCTCCTCCCTAACTGTGAGGAGTCTATCTCTGCCTCTTCCTTCAAAGGAGAGCCATAAGATTGCTGCCCACTGGTCTTTAGGAACCTGCTGCACTTTGCAGGCTCTCTCAAGAGCAGTCATCCATTTGTGGATGTCATCCCCACTTTTGTAGGGGGGCACAACCTTGGACAGGTTCCTATTGTCAAAGACCCTATCTTTGTCCTTAGGGACAATGCTGCCACCAGTGGGTATAGACCCACTCTCTTTAGGTTGCCTAGTCTTGTTCAGTTTTTCTTCCATCGGGGCTACCTCTAGCTCCTGCTTCCTGATCCTCATCTGGGCTTCCTGCATTCTGGCCTCATGTTCCCTCCTCTGAGGGGTGGTCATCCTTCTCCTGGAGTGACCTTGAGAGCCTCTAGAGGTATGAGAAGCATTAGATTCACCTGAGTGATTCCTCTGCCTCCCAAGCCCCTGGTTAAGTCCACTGGGGAGATCCAATGGGATGATCCCATTGTCAGTCCCCAATAGCCTTAGGTTAGCTGGGCCACGTATAACACTTGGCACTGGGCTAGTTCTCCCTTCATCCTCACTACCTTCTGTATCAGTACCCTTCTCACTTTCATCCTCTGTAGTATGAATCTCATCTAAGGGGTGACTATTGGAAAGGGGTACCTCAGTAGCATCTTCAGAAGGGGGGCCTCCTGTTCTAGTCCCTAAGGGTCCTAACTGGGAGGCTTTCTTGAGAGCTTTCTGATCTTCATCAGTTTGTAAAAGCTCTCTGAGTTCAGCAGAAGTAGGATTCTTGGGCTGTTTAAGGCCCCTGATATTTGCCAACTGCCTGAGCTCATTTTGATTTAGGGTAGCAAAGAGAGTTGGTGCCCTCTGGGGGTCACTCTCGACAGAGATGGGTACCTTGGACCCCTCTGCCCCCTCCATTGCCCTTAAGTGTGGGTGGATGTGTTGCAATCTACCTACACTTGGGTTTACCTACTAAACCTATCTAGTAGTTGTAGTCAGGGTGTGCTACTCCCTTTGCTCTACAACAACTAAGTTCAGTAGAACTTAAGTATATCGATCTTGTTTTATATGTACCTACAGGTACCTATGTGATCTTTCAATTGGTAACCAAGAGATTACAATGGTAAAACACAGCAAGCTCAAATCCAACCGCTGCTCACCAATGTGAGAAGTTGGCCTGGTATATGATGTTCACTAGTTAAAGTGACCACCTTGTACCATGCCAAGCAACCCTTATGGTGTGGTTGTAAGTCAACCTTTTCGGACTAGCTGCCCTAGTGGTAGCGTAGGCTAAGCAGTCTTTGAGGCTAAACTCGTTAAAGCGTGTTAAGCAGGCTGTTTCACCAAATGTAACCCCCTTTTATACCAATGAAAGGACACCACACAGATATATATTCAAAATATATATGTATTTATTTCTCAAAGTAACCCCTAGACTCTTTATGAGCACAGGAGCACAAATCGTTAAACAAGACAATGTTATAATACACAGAAGTTGCACTTTATATGGATGGGCCCTGGTGGCCACTCAAACCATATACTAAAATAGTGGTATAAGTACCACGAACAGGAAAGGGAAAAGGCCTAGGGCCTCTAGAATCGCTGGGCCTACAAGGAGCTAACTTTAGTTAGTGACCAGGAGGTCCACGGGTTGCGTGTGCAGTGAGGAAAGTCACACGCGTGCTCCCATAGGTTTTCAGTGGGTGCGTAAAAGTTAAAAAGTTACTGCAGAAAGGATCTTCTGGATGGACTACGATCTCAAGATTCGAAACACAGACACTAGAGATGATTCTCTACACTTGGGCACCGGAGTGCCAGCTTTACCTCACCCACAGGAAGCGGGTGCATAGGTCTCGAAGTGCGTCTGGTTTCTTCTATCGATTCAATGGGGCCTGATGACAAAGATGCTGCAGGCGGTCGGTCCAGAAGAACTGCGTTGGATCCAAGGGTGGATCGGAGTTGTAGAAGACCTGAAAGCAGAGGGGACAGTGTTCACAGTCACTAGCCAGTGACCGGCGTGGCACCAGGTAGGTACCAGGCGATGTCGGGTGCAAACAGGTGGTTAGGTGTAGCTTGTCTCCGCAGCCACGTGGTCCCTGAAGGTCGACGACGTCCAGGAGTCAAGTCACGAGCTGTCCCACGCAGGCTCTCGCTGTCGGCGGTGTCGGCGACTCGAAAGAAGCAAACAAGCCTTGGCAAAGGCAGGAGTCGTGGAAAGAGAGGAAAGCTGATTGTTCTGACCAGCAAGGTCAGAGGGGCTGCTCTTTTGGAGAGCAGCTAGGGCCAGTCTGGAGCAACCAGACCAGCGTCGTTGGTTTCAAGTTTTGTCGCCAAAATGGCCACTAGCCAACGGGCCAGGGACCGGGCAGGCGCGTCGAGGTGCAAAGTGCAGAGGGGCCCCACGCAGATCGTGGAGATGCTGGAGGGCTCAACTTTGGTGCAGATGCTGCTCGATGGTTGGGCTTCTCAGGACCCAAAGCACAACTTGGAGGGAGCCTCTGTCGTTGCGCTTGCAGCTTGTCGTCGGTCTTCCAAGATGGCTGGCTCCACGTGTCTCTGTGCCTCCACGGTTTCCTTCTTCTCAGGGACTGTGGATCGGGCGGTGAGGGGTCTGGAGGTCCAGGTCTTGTCGGGCTCTGGGCTCGGGCTCCGGCTGGAGGCGGCGGCAAAGCAGACGTTCAATAGCTGGTTGGTGCTTGCGTTAGCAAGATGGTCACTCCCTGACCATAGGGGAGATTTCCTTCAGTCCTCTGTGCAGCAGAGCGTCGAAGTTCCCGTCTTCTTCTTGTGGTTAAGTTGATTCCAGGATGTCTGAAGTCCTAGGACACAGCTCCTACCTTTAAGCGGATTCTAGGGGCCGGACTACCTGCTAGGTCCCTCCCTAAGGGTGGGACCAGGAAGGGGGGTGGTTACACCCCCAATCCTTTGTCCAGCTCGCCCCAGGTCCAGGGCTGGTGTGCCCCAGGACCGGATTGAACTGGCATATGCACCGAGGCTCCTTGTGAGCCTCAGGCATGTCTGGTTTCTTTCAAGCCCTACCTGACCAATACACAAAATCCTGTCTGGGGTGGTGCTCGCACCTCCCCTAGCAGGAAACCCTTTGTCTACGTCTCCCAAGCTGGAAGGACTCCCAGCAGCAGGAGGGCAGACTTGTGTCGGTGGTGGCAGCATCCATTTTGTGGAGCTGAGGCTATCTCTGATTTTACCCGGGTTTCAGGTACTGTACATGTCGTGTCCCTCTAGAAGGGTGGAATGCTAACCCCGTCGCCAGAATTGGCGAGGGGTTAGTATTCCAATTAGTATGACACCTTACTCGACATGTTTTGATAAAGCCAAACCAAAGATAGCATTTAACCGCGAGGTTCATAATGCACTTAAGAGTATATGGTATGACGATATCTGGAAACAGTAGAAGGAAGTGGTTCCGACCACTGCAGACAGGCTCAGCTCATGCCAGAGCACTATCTCACATGGAACCAAGCACTCTGCCTTCAGGATTGTCAAGGCCTGACATAGGAGTGACTTATAGGTTACCAGGTGTCCCATTTAAGGTTAGGTATAGGTATACTACACCTAAGTAAGAGGTGGTTACACCAACTTACCCCAGCTGAGTGATCAGCCAGTTGTGTCAAATTTGTTAGGCCAGGCCAGGGGTGGCATAATACATGCTTCAGCCCCTGGTAGGCCTTAGATACACCAATGCCCTGGGTACCTAGTGTACACTGGTACAGGGGCTCACAGGGTGATCCACTTCCAATTGGTTATGCACCTAGGGTGCATAGTATCAATTTAGTTAGAGAGAACAGCAGGCTGGGGGTCTGATTAGCAGGCCCACAGTCTCAATATGTCAAAAACCAGTGAAGCAAAAAGCAAAACTTTGGGGTGACCATAGGATAGCAGACCCTACTCTCCTACAAGACCCCCCCCCCCCAAACGCAGGGACATTAAACTAGCCTTGACCAGTCTCGTCTTCATGTCCTAAGTGGAAGTACCTGGAGAGACCATCTGCATTCCCATGGTCTGTACCTGGCCGGTGCTCCACTGTAAAGTCCATACCCTGTAGGGAAATGGACCACCTAAGCAGTTTGGGGTTTTCACCCTTCATCTGATTTAGCCACAAGAGGGGCTTATAGTCGGTCTGAATCTTGAAGTGAGTGCCAAACAAGTATGGCCTCAGCTTCTTTAGGGCCCACACCACAGCAAAGGCCTCCCTCTCAATAGCTGACCAATTCTTCTCTCTGGGGGTCAACCTTCTGCTAATAAAAGCAATGGGTTGGTCTTGACCATCTACATTAAGTTGTGACAGCACAGCTCCCACACCCAACTCAGAAGCATCTGTTTGGACAATAAACTCTTTGGAGTAGTCAGGACTTTTCAGGATAGGTGCAGAGCACATGGCCTTCTTCAGGTCATCAAATGCCTTTTGACAGCTTACTGTCCACTGAACCTTTTTGGGCATCTTCTTGGATGTCAGATCATTAAGAGGAGTCACAATGGACCCATAGTTCTTAACAAACTTCCTGTAGTACCCAGTCAAGCCCAAGAAAGCTCGAACTTGAGTCTGGGTGGTTGGAGGGGACCAGTCCTTGATGGATTGTATCTTACTCTCCAGTGGTTGAACTTGGCCTCCACCTACAAGGTGGCCCAAGTACACAACCTTACTCTGCCCTATCTGGCACTTAGTAGCCTTGATAGTGAGGCCTGCCTTTTGCAGAGCCTCAAGAACCTTCTTCAGGTGGATCAGGTGATCCGCCCAGGTGGAGCTAAAGACAGCAATGTCATCAAGATATGCTGCACAAAAGTCATCCAACCCAGTAAGGACTTGATTCACCAACCTTTGGAAGGTGGCAGGTGCATTCTTCAGACCAAAGGGCATCACCAAAAATTGATAATGCCCACCTGGGGTTGAGAATGCTGTTTTGGCCTTAGACTCCTCAGCTAATCTGATTTGCCAATAGCCAGCTGTCAAGTCAAATGTGCTAAAAAACTTAGCAGAAGCTAGTTTGTCTATGAGCTCATCTGCCCTTGGAATAGGATGTGCATCTGTCCTAGTGACAGCATTGAGTCCTCTGTAATCCACACAGAACCTCATCTCTCTCTTGCCATCCTTGGTGTGAGGTTTGGGGACCAGAACCACTGGGCTAGCCCAGGGGCTCTCTGAGGGTTCAATGACACCCAGTTCCAGCATTTTGTGTACCTCAGCCTTTATACAGTCCCTGACGTGGTCAGGTTGTCTGTAAAGTTTGTTCTTCACAGGCAGACTGTCACCAGTGTCCACCACATGGGTACACCAGTCAGTTTGACTAGGTATCAAGGAAAACATGTGTTTAAATGATTGTAGAACCTGTCTACATTCCATCTGCTGATGATCAGTGAGGTTGCCTCCAAGGGTCACTCCTTCAACTGAGCCATCTTCAGGGTTCTGAGACAACAAGTCTGGGAGAGGGTCACTCTCTTCCTCCTGTCCCTCATCTGTAGCCATGAGCAAGCCCATGTCTGCCCTGTCAACATATGCTTTTAACCTGTTAACATGGAGTACCCTGTGGGGACTCCTGGGAGTTCCTAGGTCCACCAAGTAGGTGACCTCTCCCTTCTTTTCCAGGATTGTATGGGGTCCAGACCATTTGTCTTGGAGTGCTGCTGGGGCCACTGGCTCCAACACCCATACCTTCTGTCCTGCCTGAAACTCAACCACGACAGCCTTTTGGTCATGCCAAGCTTTCTGTAAGGCCTGGCTTGCCTTAAGGTTTTTGGATGCCTTCTCCATATACTCAGCCATCCTGGAGCGGAGACCAAGTACATAGTCCACTATGTCTTGTTTAGGCTTTTTGAGAGGTAACTCCCATCCTTCCTTCACTAAACACAGTGGGCCTCTCACAGGGTGCCCAAACAACAATTCAAAGGGGCTGTAGCCAACTCCTTTTTGTGGGACCTCTCTGTAAGCAAACAGAAGGCAGGGTAGAAGGATGTCCCATCTTCGCCTGAGCTTTTCAGGTAATCCTTTGATCATACCCTTTAGGGTCTTGTTGAATCTCTCAACAAGCCCATTGCATTGTGGGTGATAAGGAGTGGTGAACTTGTAGTTGACACCACATTCCTTCCACATAGCTGTCAAGTATCCTGACATGAAGTTGGTACCTCTGTCAGAAACCACCTCCTTAGGAAACCCCACTCTGGAGAATACTCCCAGCAGGGCCCTGGCCACAACAGGAGCTGTAGTGGTCCTAAGGGGAATTGCCTCTGGATACCTGGTGGCATGATCCACTACCACCAGTATAAACCTGTGCCCAGATGCAGTGGGAGGATCCATGGGACCCACTATATCTATTCCCACTCTTTCAAAGGGGACCCCCACCACAGGTAGTGGTATTAGGGGGGCCTTTGTTGTGCCACCTGATTTGCCACTGGCTTGGCAGGTCACACAGGAGCGACAAAACTCCTTTGTATCTTCATTCATGTGAGGCCAGTGAAAGTGAGGGACAAGCCTGTCCCAAGTCTTGTTCTGGCCTAAGTGTCCTGCTAGAGGAATATCATGGGCCAAGGTAAGAAGGAAGCCCCTAAATTGCAGAGGTATAACCAACCTCCTGGTTGCACCAGGCTTGGGGTCTCTAGCCTCTGAATAAAGGAGCCCTTCATCCCAATACACTTTATGGGTACCTTGAGCATTCCCAGCAGCCTCAGCAGCAGCCAGCTGTCTGAGGGGTTCAAGAGATGGATAGGTTAACTGAGCCTGCCCCAAGTCAGCCCTGGAAGGTCCCCCTGTCCCCAGAAACTCAACCTGATCAGGTTCAAGCTCTTCAGGGACAGTTCCTTCAGGGTTCTCTAGATCATCTTCCTGGGAAGGCTGATCATCACTTGGAGGCAGGGGGGAAGGCACAGCCTTAACCCTCCTGTTCTTCTTCTTGGTAGGTGCTTGGTCCATTGTTCCAGGATCCAAGACCTGAGGTTCAGTGAGGCACTTTTTGGCCTGTGACCTGGTCACAGCAAGGACATGTGGTGATATACCTAACATCTCTGCATGTGTCCTGTACTCCACTTCTGACCATAGAGAACTCTCTAGGTCATTGCCCAACAAACATTCTACTGGGAGGTCTGCACTAACCACAACCCTTTTGAGGCCAGTTACCCCTCCCCATGAGAAGTTAACAACTGCCACACTATGTGAAGTAGTGGCATTGCTGGCATTGGTCACCAGGTAATTCTCACCTGGTATGTACTGTCCAGGATCCACAAAGCCTGGTGTCACCATAGTGACACTGGCACATGTGTCCCTGTAGGCTTGAGCCACTTTTTCATTAATTAAAGGAGTCTGTCTGTACTTGCCCAGGTTACTGGGGCTCACAGTCAGGGACAAATCCATGTCTCCATCACAGATCAAGACTGCCTGTGTCAGGGTTCTGTCTAAGTCAGAATCTCCTTCAGTTCCCATAGTGATTCCCACTACACCGTTTGTCTGGGGACCAACACTGCTAACAGTAGTACTGGGAGCAGGTGCCTTAGGGGCAACAGTGTTGGGGGCTCCACCCTTCCTACAATCACTAGTCCAGTGAGTTGTATTCTTGCAATGTTTGCACCAGGGTTTCTTTGGACCTTCTTTCTTCTTCCCTTTAGGCTGGGACCCACCCTCGTTAGTACTAGTTTGGGGCCCTGTTGAAGACTTCTGGTCTTTAGATTTCTGATCTCCACCCTTCTGGTCTGTTTTCTTCTGATCACCCCCTTGGCCCTGGTTCTGGTTCTTTTGCTTAACCCTGGTTCTGACCCATTTGTCTGCCTTCTTTCCAAATTCTTGGGGAGAGGTCAGATCTGAGTCAACCAAGTGTTGATGCAGTTGCTGGTTCTGACAGTTATTTAAAATCTGTTCTCTCATCATCAAATTGTACAATCCTGTATAATCAGATACCTTACTTCCCAGCAACCAACCCTCCAAAGCCTTAGTGGCACATTCAATGTATTCAGACCAGTCCTGAGTCTGAGTCTTCTGGGTGTCTCTGAACATTAACCTGTACTGTTCAGTGGTTAAGCCTAACCCATCAACTAGGACACTCTTCAGGACTCTGTAATTTCTGACATCCTCCTCCCTAACTGTGAGGAGTCTATCTCTGCCTCTTCCTTCAAAGGAGAGCCATAAGATTGCTGCCCACTGGTCTTTAGGAACCTGCTGCACTTTGCAGGCTCTCTCAAGAGCAGTCATCCATTTGTGGATGTCATCCCCACTTTTGTAGGGGGGCACAACCTTGGACAGGTTCCTATTGTCAAAGACCCTATCTTTGTCCTTAGGGACAATGCTGCCACCAGTGGGTATAGACCCACTCTCTTTAGGTTGCCTAGTCTTGTTCAGTTTTTCTTCCATCGGGGCTACCTCTAGCTCCTGCTTCCTGATCCTCATCTGGGCTTCCTGCATTCTGGCCTCATGTTCCCTCCTCTGAGGGGTGGTCATCCTTCTCCTGGAGTGACCTTGAGAGCCTCTAGAGGTATGAGAAGCATTAGATTCACCTGAGTGATTCCTCTGCCTCCCAAGCCCCTGGTTAAGTTCACTGGGGAGATCCAATGGGATGATCCCATTGTCAGTCCCCAATAGCCTTAGGTTAGCTGGGCCACGTATAACACTTGGCACTGGGCTAGTTCTCCCTTCATCCTCACTACCTTCTGTATCAGTACCCTTCTCACTTTCATCCTCTGTAGTATGAATCTCATCTAAGGGGTGACTATTGGAAAGGGGTACCTCAGTAGCATCTTCAGAAGGGGGGCCTCCTGTTCTAGTCCCTAAGGGTCCTAACTGGGAGGCTTTCTTGAGAGCTTTCTGATCTTCATCAGTTTGTAAAAGCTCTCTGAGTTCAGCAGAAGTAGGATTCTTGGGCTGTTTAAGGCCCCTGATATTTGCCAACTGCCTGAGCTCATTTTGATTTAGGGTAGCAAAGAGAGTTGGTGCCCTCTGGGGGTCACTCTCGACAGAGATGGGTACCTTGGACCCCTCTGCCCCCTCCATTGCCCTTAAGTGTGGGTGGATGTGTTGCAATCTACCTACACTTGGGTTTACCTACTAAACCTATCTAGTAGTTGTAGTCAGGGTGTGCTACTCCCTTTGCTCTACAACAACTAAGTTCAGTAGAACTTAAGTATATCGATCTTGTTTTATATGTACCTACAGGTACCTATGTGATCTTTCAATTGGTAACCAAGAGATTACAATGGTAAAACACAGCAAGCTCAAATCCAACCGCTGCTCACCAATGTGAGAAGTTGGCCTGGTATATGATGTTCACTAGTTAAAGTGACCACCTTGTACCATGCCAAGCAACCCTTATGGTGTGGTTGTAAGTCAACCTTTTCGGACTAGCTGCCCTAGTGGTAGCGTAGGCTAAGCAGTCTTTGAGGCTAAACTCGTTAAAGCGTGTTAAGCAGGCTGTTTCACCAAATGTAACCCCCTTTTATACCAATGAAAGGACACCACACAGATATATATTCAAAATATATATGTATTTATTTCTCAAAGTAACCCCTAGACTCTTTATGAGCACAGGAGCACAAATCGTTAAACAAGACAATGTTATAATACACAGAAGTTGCACTTTATATGGATGGGCCCTGGTGGCCACTCAAACCATATACTAAAATAGTGGTATAAGTACCACGAACAGGAAAGGGAAAAGGCCTAGGGCCTCTAGAATCGCTGGGCCTACAAGGAGCTAACTTTAGTTAGTGACCAGGAGGTCCACGGGTTGCGTGTGCAGTGAGGAAAGTCACACGCGTGCTCCCATAGGTTTTCAGTGGGTGCGTAAAAGTTAAAAAGTTACTGCAGAAAGGATCTTCTGGATGGACTACGATCTCAAGATTCGAAACACAGACACTAGAGATGATTCTCTACACTTGGGCACCGGAGTGCCAGCTTTACCTCACCCACAGGAAGCGGGTGCATAGGTCTCGAAGTGCGTCGGGTTTCTTCTATCGATTCAATGGGGCCTGATGACAAAGATGCTGCAGGCGGTCGGTCCAGAAGAACTGCGTTGGATCCAAGGGTGGATCGGAGTTGTAGAAGACCTGAAAGCAGAGGGGACAGTGTTCACAGTCACTAGCCAGTGACCGGCGTGGCACCAGGTAGGTACCAGGCGATGTCGGGTGCAAACAGGTGGTTAGGTGTAGCTTGTCTCCGCAGCCACGTGGTCCCTGAAGGTCGACGACGTCCAGGAGTCGAGTCACGAGCTGTCCCACGCAGGCTCTCGCTGTCGGCGGTGTCGGTGACTCGAAAGAAGCAAACAAGCCTTGGCAAAGGCAGGAGTCGTGGAAAGAGAGGAAAGCTGATTGTTCTGACCAGCAAGGTCAGAGGGGCTGCTCTTTTGGAGAGCAGCTAGGGCCAGTCTGGAGCAACCAGACCAGCATCGTTGGTTTCAAGTTTTGTCGCCAAAATGGCCACTAGCCAACGGGCCAGGGACCGGGCAGGCGCGTCGAGGTGCAAAGTGCAGAGGGGCCCCACGCAGATCGTGGAGATGCTGGAGGGCTCACCTTTGGTGCAGATGCTGCTGGATGGTTGGGCTTCTCAGGACCCAAAGCACAACTTGGAGGGAGCCTCTGTCGTTGCGCTTGCAGCTTGTCGTTGGTCTTCCAAGATGGCTGGCTCCACGTGTCTCTGTGCCTCCACGGGTTCCTTCTTCTCAGGGACTGTGGATCGGGCGGTGAGTGGTCTGGAGGTCCAGGTCTTGTCAGGCTCTGGGCTCGGGCTCCGGCTGGAGGCGGCGGCAAAGCAGACGTTCAATAGCTGGTTGGTGCTTGCGTTAGCAAGATGGTCACTCCCTGACCATAGGGGAGATTTCCTTCAGTCCTCTCTGCAGCAGAGCGTCGAAGTTCCCGTCTTCTTCTTGTGGTTACGTTGATTCCAGGATGTCTGAAGTCCTAGGACACAGCTCCTACCTTTAAGCGGATTCTAGGGGCCGGACTACCTGCTAGGTCCCTCCCTAAGGGTGGGACCAGGAAGGGGGGTGGTTACACCCCCAATCCTTTGTCCAGCTCGCCCCAGGTCCAGGGCTGGTGTGCCCCAGGACCGGATTGAACTGGCATATGCACCGAGGCTCCTTGTGAGCCTCAGGCATGTCTGGTTTCTTCCAAGCCCTACCTGACCAATACACAAAATCCTGTCTGGGGTGGTGCTCGCACCTCCCCTAGCAGGAAACCCTTTGTCTACGTCTCCCAAGCTGGAAGGACTCCCAGCAGCAGGAGGGCAGACTTGTGTCGGTGGTGGCAGCATCCATTTTGTGGAGCTGAGGCTATGTCTGATTTTACCCGGGTTTCAGGTACTGTACATGTCGTGTCCCTCTAGAAGGGTGGAATGCTAACCCCGTCGCCAGAATTGGCGAGGGGTTAGTATTCCAATTAGTATGACACCTTACTCGACATGTTTTGATAAAGCCAAACCAAAGATAGCA
Organism: Triturus cristatus; assembly: GCF_964204655.1. NCBI lineage: Eukaryota > Metazoa > Chordata > Amphibia > Caudata > Salamandridae > Triturus > Triturus cristatus. Next base: position 555,692,168 of record NC_140579.1, on the reverse strand, counting down.
TTTAACCGCGAGGTTCATAATGCACTTAAGAGTATATGGTATGACGATATCTGGAAACAGTAGAAGGAAGTGGTTCCGACCACTGCAGACAGGCTCAGCTCATGCCAGAGCACTATCTCACATGGAACCAAGCACTCTGCCTTCAGGATTGTCAAGGCCTGACATAGGAGTGACTTATAGGTTACCAGGTGTCCCATTTAAGGTTAGGTATAGGTATACTACACCTAAGTAAGAGGTGGTTACACCAACTTACCCCAGCTGAGTGATCAGCCAGTTGTGTCAAATTTGTTAGGCCAGGCCAGGGGTGGCATAATACATGCTTCAGCCCCTGGTAGGCCTTAGATACACCAATGCCCTGGGTACCTAGTGTACACTGGTACAGGGGCTCACAGGGTGATCCACTTCCAATTGGTTATGCACCTAGGGTGCATAGTATCAATTTAGTTAGAGAGAACAGCAGGCTGGGGGTCTGATTAGCAGGCCCACAGTCTCAATATGTCAAAAACCAGTGAAGCAAAAAGCAAAACTTTGGGGTGACCATAGGATAGCAGACCCTACTCTCCTACAAGACCCCCCCCCCCCAAACGCAGGGACATTAAACTAGCCTTGACCAGTCTCGTCTTCATGTCCTAAGTGGAAGTACCTGGAGAGACCATCTGCATTCCCATGGTCTGTACCTGGCCGGTGCTCCACTGTAAAGTCCATACCCTGTAGGGAAATGGACCACCTAAGCAGTTTGGGGTTTTCACCCTTCATCTGATTTAGCCACAAGAGGGGCTTATAGTCGGTCTGAATCTTGAAGTGAGTGCCAAACAAGTATGGCCTCAGCTTCTTCAGGGCCCACACCACAGCAAAGGCCTCCCTCTCAATAGCTGACCAATTCTTCTCTCTGGGGGTCAACCTTCTGCTAATAAAAGCAATGGGTTGGTCTTGACCATCTACATTAAGTTGTGACAGCACAGCTCCCACACCCAACTCAGAAGCATCTGTTTGGACAATAAACTCTTTGGAGTAGTCAGGACTTTTCAGGATAGGTGCAGAGCACATGGCCTTCTTCAGGTCATCAAATGCCTTTTGACAGCTTACTGTCCACTGAACCTTTTTGGGCATCTTCTTGGATGTCAGATCATTAAGAGGAGTCACAATGGACCCATAGTTCTTAACAAACTTCCTGTAGTACCCAGTCAAGCCCAAGAAAGCTCGAACTTGAGTCTGGGTGGTTGGAGGGGACCAGTCCTTGATGGATTGTATCTTACTCTCCAGTGGTTGAACTTGGCCTCCACCTACAAGGTGGCCCAAGTACACAACCTTACTCTGCCCTATCTGGCACTTAGTAGCCTTGATAGTGAGGCCTGCCTTTTGCAGAGCCTCAAGAACCTTCTTCAGGTGGATCAGGTGATCCGCCCAGGTGGAGCTAAAGACAGCAATGTCATCAAGATATGCTGCACAAAAGTCATCCAACCCAGTAAGGACTTGATTCACCAACCTTTGGAAGGTGGCAGGTGCATTCTTCAGACCAAAGGGCATCACCAAAAATTGATAATGCCCACCTGGGGTTGAGAATGCTGTTTTGGCCTTAGACTCCTCAGCTAATCTGATTTGCCAATAGCCAGCTGTCAAGTCAAATGTGCTAAAAAACTTAGCAGAAGCTAGTTTGTCTATGAGCTCATCTGCCCTTGGAATAGGATGTGCATCTGTCCTAGTGACAGCATTGAGTCCTCTGTAATCCACACAGAACCTCATCTCTCTCTTGCCATCCTTGGTGTGAGGTTTGGGGACCAGAACCACTGGGCTAGCCCAGGGGCTCTCTGAGGGTTCAATGACACCCAGTTCCAGCATTTTGTGTACCTCAGCCTTTATACAGTCCCTGACGTGGTCAGGTTGTCTGTAAAGTTTGTTCTTCACAGGCAGACTGTCACCAGTGTCCACCACATGGGTACACCAGTCAGTTTGACTAGGTATCAAGGAAAACATGTGTTTAAATGATTGTAGAACCTGTCTACATTCCATCTGCTGATGATCAGTGAGGTTGCCTCCAAGGGTCACTCCTTCAACTGAGCCATCTTCAGGGTTCTGAGACAACAAGTCTGGGAGAGGGTCACTCTCTTCCTCCTGTCCCTCATCTGTAGCCATGAGCAAGCCCATGTCTGCCCTGTCAACATATGCTTTTAACCTGTTAACATGGAGTACCCTGTGGGGACTCCTGGGAGTTCCTAGGTCCACCAAGTAGGTGACCTCTCCCTTCTTTTCCAGGATTGTATGGGGTCCAGACCATTTGTCTTGGAGTGCTGCTGGGGCCACTGGCTCCAACACCCATACCTTCTGTCCTGCCTGAAACTCAACCACGACAGCCTTTTGGTCATGCCAAGCTTTCTGTAAGGCCTGGCTTGCCTTAAGGTTTTTGGATGCCTTCTCCATATACTCAGCCATCCTGGAGCGGAGACCAAGTACATAGTCCACTATGTCTTGTTTAGGCTTTTTGAGAGGTAACTCCCATCCTTCCTTCACTAAACACAGTGGGCCTCTCACAGGGTGCCCAAACAACAATTCAAAGGGGCTGTAGCCAACTCCTTTTTGTGGGACCTCTCTGTAAGCAAACAGAAGGCAGGGTAGAAGGATGTCCCATCTTCGCCTGAGCTTTTCAGGTAATCCTTTGATCATACCCTTTAGGGTCTTGTTGAATCTCTCAACAAGCCCATTGCATTGTGGGTGATAAGGAGTGGTGAACTTGTAGTTGACACCACATTCCTTCCACATAGCTGTCAAGTATCCTGACATGAAGTTGGTACCTCTGTCAGAAACCACCTCCTTAGGAAACCCCACTCTGGAGAATACTCCCAGCAGGGCCCTGGCCACAACAGGAGCTGTAGTGGTCCTAAGGGGAATTGCCTCTGGATACCTGGTGGCATGATCCACTACCACCAGTATAAACCTGTGCCCAGATGCAGTGGGAGGATCCATGGGACCCACTATATCTATTCCCACTCTTTCAAAGGGGACCCCCACCACAGGTAGTGGTATTAGGGGGCCTTTGTTGTGCCACCTGATTTGCCACTGGCTTGGCAGGTCACACAGGAGCGACAAAACTCCTTTGTATCTTCATTCATGTGAGGCCAGTGAAAGTGAGGGACAAGCCTGTCCCAAGTCTTGTTCTGGCCTAAGTGTCCTGCTAGAGGAATATCATGGGCCAAGGTAAGAAGGAAGCCCCTAAATTGCAGAGGTATAACCAACCTCCTGGTTGCACCAGGCTTGGGGTCTCTAGCCTCTGAATAAAGGAGCCCTTCATCCCAATACACTTTATGGGTACCTTGAGCATTCCCAGCAGCCTCAGCAGCAGCCAGCTGTCTGAGGGGTTCAAGAGATGGATAGGTTAACTGAGCCTGCCCCAAGTCAGCCCTGGAAGGTCCCCCTGTCCCCAGAAACTCAACCTGATCAGGTTCAAGCTCTTCAGGGACAGTTCCTTCAGGGTTCTCTAGATCATCTTCCTGGGAAGGCTGATCATCACTTGGAGGCAGGGGGGAAGGCACAGCCTTAACCCTCCTGTTCTTCTTCTTGGTAGGTGCTTGGTCCATTGTTCCAGGATCCAAGACCTGAGGTTCAGTGAGGCACTTTTTGGCCTGTGACCTGGTCACAGCAAGGACATGTGGTGATATACCTAACATCTCTGCATGTGTCCTGTACTCCACTTCTGACCATAGAGAACTCTCTAGGTCATTGCCCAACAAACATTCTACTGGGAGGTCTGCACTAACCACAACCCTTTTGAGGCCAGTTACCCCTCCCCATGAGAAGTTAACAACTGCCACACTATGTGAAGTAGTGGCATTGCTGGCATTGGTCACCAGGTAATTCTCACCTGGTATGTACTGTCCAGGATCCACAAAGCCTGGTGTCACCATAGTGACACTGGCACATGTGTCCCTGTAGGCTTGAGCCACTTTTTCATTAATTAAAGGAGTCTGTCTGTACTTGCCCAGGTTACTGGGGCTCACAGTCAGGGACAAATCCATGTCTCCATCACAGATCAAGACTGCCTGTGTCAGGGTTCTGTCTAAGTCAGAATCTCCTTCAGTTCCCATAGTGATTCCCACTACACCGTTTGTCTGGGGACCAACACTGCTAACAGTAGTACTGGGAGCAGGTGCCTTAGGGGCAACAGTGTTGGGGGCTCCACCCTTCCTACAATCACTAGTCCAGTGAGTTGTATTCTTGCAATGTTTGCACCAGGGTTTCTTTGGACCTTCTTTCTTCTTCCCTTTAGGCTGGGACCCACCCTCGTTAGTACTAGTTTGGGGCCCTGTTGAAGACTTCTGGTCTTTAGATTTCTGATCTCCACCCTTCTGGTCTGTTTTCTTCTGATCACCCCCTTGGCCCTGGTTCTGGTTCTTTTGCTTAACCCTGGTTCTGACCCATTTGTCTGCCTTCTTTCCAAATTCTTGGGGAGAGGTCAGATCTGAGTCAACCAAGTGTTGATGCAGTTGCTGGTTCTGACAGTTATTTAAAATCTGTTCTCTCATCATCAAATTGTACAATCCTGTATAATCAGATACCTTACTTCCCAGCAACCAACCCTCCAAAGCCTTAGTGGCACATTCAATGTATTCAGACCAGTCCTGAGTCTGTGTCTTCTGGGTGTCTCTGAACATTAACCTGTACTGTTCAGTGGTTAAGCCTAACCCATCAACTAGGACACTCTTCAGGACTCTGTAATTTCTGACATCCTCCTCCCTAACTGTGAGGAGTCTATCTCTGCCTCTTCCTTCAAAGGAGAGCCATAAGATTGCTGCCCACTGGTCTTTAGGAACCTGCTGCACTTTGCAGGCTCTCTCAAGAGCAGTCATCCATTTGTGGATGTCATCCCCACTTTTGTAGGGGGGCACAACCTTGGACAGGTTCCTATTGTCAAAGACCCTATCTTTGTCCTTAGGGACAATGCTGCCACCAGTGGGTATAGACCCACTCTCTTTAGGTTGCCTAGTCTTGTTCAGTTTTTCTTCCATCGGGGCTACCTCTAGCTCCTGCTTCCTGATCCTCATCTGGGCTTCCTGCATTCTGGCCTCATGTTCCCTCCTCTGAGGGGTGGTCATCCTTCTCCTGGAGTGACCTTGAGAGCCTCTAGAGGTATGAGAAGCATTAGATTCACCTGAGTGATTCCTCTGCCTCCCAAGCCCCTGGTTAAGTCCACTGGGGAGATCCAATGGGATGATCCCATTGTCAGTCCCAAATAGCCTTAGGTTAGCTGGGCCACGTATAACACTTGGCACTGGGCTAGTTCTCCCTTCATCCTCACTACCTTCTGTATCAGTACCCTTCTCACTTTCATCCTCTGTAGTATGAATCTCATCTAAGGGGTGACTATTGGAAAGGGGTACCTCAGTAGCATCTTCAGAAGGGGGGCCTCCTGTTCTAGTCCCTAAGGGTCCTAACTGGGAGGCTTTCTTGAGAGCTTTCTGATCTTCATCAGTTTGTAAAAGCTCTCTGAGTTCAGCAGAAGTAGGATTCTTGGGCTGTTTAAGGCCCCTGATATTTGCCAACTGCCTGAGCTCATTTTGATTTAGGGTAGCAAAGAGAGTTGGTGCCCTCTGGGGGTCACTCTCGACAGAGATGGGTACCTTGGACCCCTCTGCCCCCTCCATTGCCCTTAAGTGTGGGTGGATGTGTTGCAATCTACCTACACTTGGGTTTACCTACTAAACCTATCTAGTAGTTGTAGTCAGGGTGTGCTACTCCCTTTGCTCTACAACAACTAAGTTCAGTAGAACTTAAGTATATCGATCTTGTTTTATATGTACCTACAGGTACCTATGTGATCTTTCAATTGGTAACCAAGAGATTACAATGGTAAAACACAGCAAGCTCAAATCCAACCGCTGCTCACCAATGTGAGAAGTTGGCCTGGTATATGATGTTCACTAGTTAAAGTGACCACCTTGTACCATGCCAAGCAACCCTTATGGTGTGGTTGTAAGTCAACCTTTTCGGACTAGCTGCCCTAGTGGTAGCGTAGGCTAAGCAGTCTTTGAGGCTAAACTCGTTAAAGCGTGTTAAGCAGGCTGTTTCACCAAATGTAACCCCCTTTTATACCAATGAAAGGACACCACACAGATATATATTCAAAATATATATGTATTTATTTCTCAAAGTAACCCCTAGACTCTTTATGAGCACAGGAGCACAAATCGTTAAACAAGACAATGTTATAATACACAGAAGTTGCACTTTATATGGATGGGCCCTGGTGGCCACTCAAACCATATACTAAAATAGTGGTATAAGTACCACGAACAGGAAAGGGAAAAGGCCTAGGGCCTCTAGAATCGCTGGGCCTACAAGGAGCTAACTTTAGTTAGTGACCAGGAGGTCCACGGGTTGCGTGTGCAGTGAGGAAAGTCACACGCGTGCTCCCATAGGTTTTCAGTGGGTGCGTAAAAGTTAAAAAGTTACTGCAGAAAGGATCTTCTGGATGGACTACGATCTCAAGATTCGAAACACAGACACTAGAGATGATTCTCTACACTTGGGCACCGGAGTGCCAGCTTTACCTCACCCACAGGAAGCGGGTGCATAGGTCTCGAAGTGCGTCGGGTTTCTTCTATCGATTCAATGGGGCCTGATGACAAAGATGCTGCAGGCGGTCGGTCCAGAAGAACTGCGTTGGATCCAAGGGTGGATCGGAGTTGTAGAAGACCTGAAAGCAGAGGGGACAGTGTTCACAGTCACTAGCCAGTGACCGGCGTGGCACCAGGTAGGTACCAGGCGATGTCGGGTGCAAACAGGTGGTTAGGTGTAGCTTGTCTCCGCAGCCACGTGGTCCCTGAAGGTCGACGACGTCCAGGAGTCGAGTCACGAGCTGTCCCACGCAGGCTCTCGCTGTCGGCGGTGTCGGTGACTCGAAAGAAGCAAACAAGCCTTGGCAAAGGCAGGAGTCGTGGAAAGAGAGGAAAGCTGATTGTTCTGACCAGCAAGGTCAGAGGGGCTGCTCTTTTGGAGAGCAGCTAGGGCCAGTCTGGAGCAACCAGACCAGCGTCGTTGGTTTCAAGTTTTGTCGCCAAAATGGCCACTAGCCAACGGGCCAGGGACCGGGCAGGCGCGTCGAGGTGCAAAGTGCAGAGGGGCCCCACGCAGATCGTGGAGATGCTGGAGGGCTCACCTTTGGTGCAGATGCTGCTCGATGGTTGGGCTTCACAGGACCCAAAGCACAACTTGGAGGGAGCCTCTGTCGTTGCGCTTGCAGCTTGTCGTTGGTCTTCCAAGATGGCTGGCTCCACGTGTCTCTGTGCCTCCACGGGTTCCTTCTTCTCAGGGACTGTGGATCGGGCGGTGAGGGGTCTGGAGGTCCAGGTCTTGTCAGGCTCTGGGCTCGGGCTCCGGCTGGAGGCGGCGGCAAAGCAGACGTTCAATAGCTGGTTGGTGCTTGCGTTAGCAAGATGGTCACTCCCTGACCATAGGGGAGATTTCCTTCAGTCCTCTGTGCAGCAGAGCGTCAAAGGTCCCGTCTTCTTCTTGTGGTTACGTTGATTCCAGGATGTCTGAAGTCCTAGGACACAGCTCCTACCTTTAAGCGGATTCTAGGGGCCGGACTACCTGCTAGGTCCCTCCCTAAGGGTGGGACCAGGAAGGGGGGTGGTTACACCCCCAATCCTTTGTCCAGCTCGCCCCAGGTCCAGGGCTGGTGTGCCCCAGGACCGGATTGAACTGGCATATGCACCGAGGCTCCTTGTGAGCCTCAGGCATGTCTGGTTTCTTCCAAGCCCTACCTGACCAATACACAAAATCCTGTCTGGGGTGGTGCTCGCACCTCCCCTAGCAGGAAACCCTTTGTCTACGTCTCCCAAGCTGGAAGGACTCCCAGCAGCAGGAGGGCAGACTTGTGTCGGTGGTGGCAGCACCCATTTTGTGGAGCTGAGGCTATGTCTGATTTTACCCGGGTTTCAGGTACTGTACATGTCGTGTCCCTCTAGAAGGGTGGAATGCTAACCCCGTCGCCAGAATTGGCGAGGGGTTAGTATTCCAATTCGTATGACACCTTACTCGACATGTTTTGATAAAGCCAAACCAAAGATAGCATTTAACCGCGAGGTTCATAATGCACTTAAGAGTATATGGTATGACGATATCTGGAAACAGTAGAAGGAAGTGGTTCCGACCACTGCAGACAGGCTCAGCTCATGCCAGAGCACTATCTCACATGGAACCAAGCACTCTGCCTTCAGGATTGTCAAGGCCTGACATAGGAGTGACTTATAGGTTACCAGGTGTCCCATTTAAGGTTAGGTATAGGTATACTACACCTAAGTAAGAGGTGGTTACACCAACTTACCCCAGCTGAGTGATCAGCCAGTTGTGTCAAATTTGTTAGGCCAGGCCAGGGGTGGCATAATACATGCTTCAGCCCCTGGTAGGCCTTGGATACACCAATGCCCTGGGTACCTAGTGTACACTGGTACAGGGGCTCACAGGGTGATCCACTTCCAATTGGTTATGCACCTAGGGTGCATAGTATCAATTTAGTTAGAGAGAACAGCAGGCTGGGGGTCTGATTAGCAGGCCCACAGCCTCAATATGTCAAAAACCAGTGAAGCAAAAAGCAAAAATTTGGGGTGACCATAGGATAGCAGACCCTACTCTCCTACAAGACCCCCCCCCCCCAAACGCAGGGACATTAAACTAGCCTTGACCAGTCTCGTCTTCATGTCCTAAGTGGAAGTACCTGGAGAGACCATCTGCATTCCCATGGTCTGTACCTGGCCGGTGCTCCACTGTAAAGTCCATACCCTGTAGGGAAATGGACCACCTAAGCAGTTTGGGGTTTTCACCCTTCATCTGATTTAGCCACAAGAGGGGCTTATGGTCGGTCTGAATCTTGAAGTGAGTGCCAAACAAGTATGGCCTCAGCTTCTTCAGGGCCCACACCACAGCAAAGGCCTCCCTCTCAATAGCTGACCAATTCTTCTCTCTGGGGGTCAACCTTCTGCTAATAAAAGCAATGGGTTGGTCTTGACCATCTACATTAAGTTGTGACAGCACAGCTCCCACACCCAACTCAGAAGCATCTGTTTGGACAATAAACTCTTTGGAGTAGTCAGGACTTTTCAGGATAGGTGCAGAGCACATGGCCTTCTTCAGGTCATCAAATGCCTTTTGACAGCTTACTGTCCACTGAACCTTTTTGGGCATCTTCTTGGATGTCAGATCATTAAGAGGAGTCACAATGGACCCATAGTTCTTAACAAACTTCCTGTAGTACCCAGTCAAGCCCAAGAAAGCTCGAACTTGAGTCTGGGTGGTTGGAGGGGACCAGTCCTTGATGGATTGTATCTTACTCTCCAGTGGTTGAACTTGGCCTCCACCTACAAGGTGGCCCAAGTACACAACCTTACTCTGCCCTATCTGGCACTTAGTAGCCTTGATAGTGAGGCCTGCCTTTTGCAGAGCCTCAAGTACCTTCTTCAGGTGGATCAGGTGATCCGCCGAGGTGGAGCTAAAGACAGCAATGTCATCAAGATATGCTGCACAAAAGTCATCCAACCCAGTAAGGACTTGATTCACCAACCTTTGGAAGGTGGCAGGTGCATTCTTCAGACCAAAGGGAATCACCAAAAATTGATAATGCCCACCTGGGGTTGAGAATGCTGTTTTGGCCTTAGACTCCTCAGCTAATCTGATTTGCCAATAGCCAGCTGTCAAGTCAAATGTGCTAAAAAACTTAGCAGAAGCTAGTTTGTCTATGAGCTCAGCTGCCCTTGGAATAGGATGTGCATCTGTCCTAGTGACAGCATTGAGTCCTCTGTAATCCACACAGAACCTCATCTCTCTCTTGCCATCTTTGGTGTGAGGTTTCGGGACCAGAACCACTGGGCTAGCCCAGGGGCTCTCTGAGGGTTCAATGACACCCAGTTCCAGCATTTTGTGTACCTCAGCCTTTATACAGTCCCTGACGTGGTCAGGTTGTCTGTAAAGTTAGTTCTTCACAGGCAGACTGTCACCAGTGTCCACCACATGGGTACACCAGTCAGTTTGACTAGGTATCAAGGAAAACATGTGTTGAAATGATTGTAGAACCTGTCTACATTCCATCTGCTGATGATCAGTGAGGTTGCCTCCAAGGGTCACTCCTTCAACTGAGCCATCTTCAGGGTTCTGAGACAACAAGTCTGGGAGAGGGTCACTCTCTTCCTCCTGTCCCTCATCTGTAGCCATGAGCAAGCCCATGTCTGCCCTGTCAACATATGCTTTTAACCTGTTAACATGGAGTACCCTGTGGGGACTCCTGGGAGTTCCTAGGTCCACCAAGTAGGTGACCTCTCCCTTCTTTTCCAGGATTGTATGGGGTCCAGACCATTTGTCTTGGAGTGCTGCTGGGGCCACTGGCTCCAACACCCATACCTTCTGTCCTGCCTGAAACTCAACCAAGACAGCCTTTTGGTCATGCCAAGCTTTCTGTAAGGCCTGGCTTGCCTCAAGGTTTTTGGATGCCTTCTCCATATACTCAGCCATCCTGGAGCGGAGACCAAGTACATAGTCCACTATGTCTTGTTTAGGCTTTTTGAGAGGTAACTCCCATCCTTCCTTCACTAAACACAGTGGGCCTCTCACAGGGTGCCCAAACAGCAATTCAAAGGGGCTGTAGCCAACTCCTTTTTGTGGGACCTCTCTGTAAGCAAACAGAAGGCAGGGTAGAAGGATGTCCCATCTTCGCCTGAGCTTTTCAGGTAATCCTTTGATCATACCCTTTAGGGTCTTGTTGAATCTCTCAACAAGCCCATTGCATTGTGGGTGATAAGGAGTGGTGAACTTGTAGTTGACACCACATTCCTTCCACATAGCTGTCAAGTATCCGGACATGAAGTTGGTACCTCTGTCAGAAACCACCTGCTTAGGAAACCCCACTCTGGAGAATACTCCCAGCAGGGTCCTGGCCACAACAGGAGCTGTAGTGGTCCTAAGGGGAATTGCCTCTGGATACCTGGTGGCATGATCCACTACCACCAGTATAAACCTGTGCCCAGATGCAGTGGGAGGATCCATGGGACCCACTATATCTATTCCCACTCTTTCAAAGGGGACCCCCACCACAGGTAGTGGTATTAGGGGGGCCTTTGTTGTGCCACCTGATTTGCCACTGGCTTGGCAGGTCACACAGGAGCGACAAAACTCCTTTGTATCTTCATTCATGTGAGGCCAGTGAAAGTGAGGGACAAGCCTGTCCCAAGTCTTGTTCTGGCCTAAGTGTCCTGCTAGAGGAATATCATGGGCTAAGGTAAGAAGGAATCCCCTAAATTGCAGAGGTATAACCAACCTCCTGGTTGCACCAGGCTTGGGGTCTCTAGCCTCTGAATAAAGGAGCCCTTCATCCCAATACACTTTATGGGTACCTTGAGCATTCCCAGCAGCCTCAGCAGCAGCCAGCTGTCTGAGGGGTTCAAGAGATGGACAGGTTAACTGAGCCTGCCCCAAGTCAGCCCTGGAAGGTCCCCCTGTCCCCAGAAACTCAACCTGATCAGGTTCAAGCTCTTCAGGGACAGTTCCTTCAGGGTTCTCTAGATCATCTTCCTGGGAAGGCTGATCATCACTTGGAGGCAGGGGGGAGGCACAGCCTTAACCCTCCTGTTCTTCTTCTTGGTAGGTGCTTGGTCCATTGTTCCAGGATCCAAGACCTGAGGTTCAGTGAGGCACTTTTTGGCCTGTGACCTGGTCACAGCAAGGACATGTGGTGATATACCTAACATCTCTGCATGTGTCCTGTACTCCACTTCTGACCATAGAGAACTCTCTAGGTCATTGCCCAACAAACATTCTACTGGGAGGTCTGCACTAACCACAACCCTTTTGAGGCCAGTTACCCCTCCCCATGAGAAGTTAACAACTGCCACACTATGTGAAGTAGTGGCATTGCTGGCATTGGTCACCAGGTAATTCTCACCTGGTATGTACTGTCCAGGATCCACAAAGCCTGGTGTCACCATAGTGACACTGGCACATGTGTCCCTGTAGGCTTGAGCCACTTTTTCATTAATTAAAGGAGTCTGTCTGTACTTGCCCAGGTTACTGGGGCTCACAGTCAGGGACAAATCCATGTCTCCATCACAGATCAAGACTGCCTGTGTCAGGGTTCTGTCTAAGTCAGAATCTCCTTCAGTTCCCATAGTGATTCCCACTACACCCTTTGTCTGGGGACCAACACTGCTAACAGTAGTACTGGGAGCAGGTGCCTTAGGGGCAACAGTGTTGGGGGCTCCACCCTTCCTACAATCACTAGTCCAGTGAGTTGTATTCTTGCAATGTTTGCACCAGGGTTTCTTTGGACCTTCTTTCTTCTTCCCTTTAGGCTGGGACCCACCCTCGTTAGTACTAGTTTGGGGCCCTGTTGAAGACTTCTGGTCTTTAGATTTCTGATCTCCACCCTTCTGGTCTGTTTTCTTCTGATCACCCCCTTGGCCCTGGTTCTGGTTCTTTTGCTTAACCCTGGTTCTGACCCATTTGTCTGCCTTCTTTCCCAATTCTTGGGGAGAGGTCAGATCTGAGTCAACCAACTGTTGATGCAGTTGCTGGTTCTGACAGTTATTTAAAATCTGTTCTCTCATCATCAAATTGTACAATCCTGTATAATCAGATACCTTACTTCCCAGCAACCAACCCTCCAAAGCCTTAGTGGCACATTCAATGTATTCAGACCAGTCCTGAGTCTGTGTCTTCTGGGTGTCTCTGAACATTAACCTGTACTGTTCAGTGGTTAAGCCTAACCCATCAACTAGGACACTCTTCAGGACTCTGTAATTTCTGACATCCTCCTCCCTAACTGTGAGGAGTCTATCTCTGCCTCTTCCTTCAAAGGAGAGCCATAAGATTGCTGCCCACTGGTCTTTAGGAACCTGCTGCACTTTGCAGGCTCTCTCAAGAGCAGTCATCCATTTGTGGATGTCATCCCCACTTTTGGAAGGGGGCACAACCTTGGACAGGTTCCTATTGTCAAAGACCCTATCTTTGTCCTTAGGGACAATGCTGCCACCAGTGGGTATAGACCCACTCTCTTTAGGTTGCCTAGTCTTGTTCAGTTTTTCTTCCATCGGGGCTACCTCTAGCTCCTGCTTCCTGATCCTCAGCTGGGCTTCCTGCATTCTGGCCTCATGTTCCCTCCTCTGAGGGGTGGTCATCCTTCTCCTGGAGTGACCTTGAGAGCCTCTAGAGGTATGAGAAGCATTAGATTCACCTGAGTGATTCCTCTGCCTCCCAAGCCCCTGGTTAAGTCCACTGGGGAGATCCAATGGGATGATCCCATTGTCAGTCCCCAATAGCCTTAGGTTAGCTGGGCCACGTATAACACTTGGCACTGGGCTAGTTCTCCCTTCATCCTCACTACCTTCTGTATCAGTACCCTTCTCACTTTCATCCTCTGTAGTATGAATCTCATCTAAGGGGTGACTATTGGAAAGGGGTACCTCAGTAGCATCTTCAGAAGGGGGGCCTCCTGTTCTAGTCCCTAAGGGTCCTAACTGGGAGGCTTTCTTGAGAGCTTTCTGATCTTCATCAGTTTGTAAAAGCTCTCTGAGTTCAGCAGAAGTAGGATTCTTGGGCTGTTTAAGGCCCCTGATATTTGCCAACTGCCTGAGCTCATTTTGATTTAGGGTAGCAAAGAGAGTTGGTGCCCTCTGGGGGTCACTCTCGACAGAGATGGGTACCTTGGACCCCTCTGCCCCCTCCATTGCCCTTAAGTGTGGGTGGATGTGTTGCAATCTACCTACACTTGGGTTTACCTACTAAACCTATCTAGTAGTTGTAGTCAGGGTGTGCTACTCCCTTTGCTCTACAACAACTAAGTTCAGTAGAACTTAAGTATATCGATCTTGTTTTATATGTACCTACAGGTACCTATGTGATCTTTCAATTGGTAACCAAGAGATTACAATGGTAAAACACAGCAAGCTCAAATCCAACCGCTGCTCACCAATGTGAGAAGTTGGCCTGGTATATGATGTTCACTAGTTAAAGTGACCACCTTGTACCATGCCAAGCAACCCTTATGGTGTGGTTGTAAGTCAACCGTTTCGGACTAGCTGCCCTAGTGGTAGCGTAGGCTAAGCAGTCTTTGAGGCTAAACTCGTTAAAGCGTGTTAAGCAGGCTGTTTCACCAAATGTAACCCCCTTTTATACCAATGAAAGGACACCACACAGATATATATTCAAAATATATATGTATTTATTTCTCAAAGTAACCCCTAGACTCTTTATGAGCACAGGAGCACAAATCGTTATACAAGACAATGTTATAATACACAGAAGTTGCACTTTATATGGATGGGCCCTGGTGGCCACTCAAACCATATACTAAAATAGTGGTATAAGTACCACGAACAGGAAAGGGAAAAGGCCTAGGGCCTCTAGAATCGCTGGGCCTACAAGGAGCTAACTTTAGTTAGTGACCAGGAGGTCCACGGGTTGCGTGTGCAGTGAGGAAAGTCACACGCGTGCTCCCATAGGTTTTCAGTGGGTGCGTAAAAGTTAAAAAGTTACTGCAGAAAGGATCTTCTGGATGGACTACGATCTCAAGATTCGAAACACAGACACTAGAGATGATTCTCTACACTTGGGCACCGGAGTGCCAGCTTTACCTCACCCACAGGAAGCGGGTGCATAGGTCTCGAAGTGCGTTGGGTTTCTTCTATCGATTCAATGGGGCCTGATGACAAAGATGCTGCAGGCGGTCGGTCCAGAAGAACTGCGTTGGATCCAAGGGTGGATCGGAGTTGTAGAAGACCTGAAAGCAGAGGGGACAGTGTTCACAGTCACTAGCCAGTGACCGGCGTGGCACCAGGTAGGTACCAGGCGATGTCGGGTGCAAACAGGTGGTTAGGTGTAGCTTGTCTCCGCAGCCACGTGGTCCCTGAAGGTCGACGACGTCCAGGAGTCGAGTCACGAGCTGTCCCACGCAGGCTCTCGCTGTCGGCGGTGTCGGCGACTCGAAAGAAGCAAACAAGCCTTGGCAAAGGCAGGAGTCGTGGAAAGAGAGGAAAGCTGATTGTTCTGACCAGCAAGGTCAGAGGGGCTGCTCTTTTGGAGAGCAGCTAGGGCCAGTCTGGAGCAACCAGACCAGCGTCGTTGGTTTCAAGTTTTGTCGCCAAAATGGCCACTAGCCAACGGGCCAGGGACCGGGCAGGCGCGTCGAGGTGCAAAGTGCAGAGGGGCCCCACGCAGATCGTGGAGATGCTGGAGGGCTCACCTTTGGTGCAGATGCTGCTCGATGGTTGGGCTTCTCAGGACCCAAAGCACAACTTGGAGGGAGCCTCTGTCGTTGCGCTTGCAGCTTGTCGTCGGTCTTCCAAGATGGCTGGCTCCACGTGTCTCTGTGCCTCCACGGGTTCCTTCTTCTCAGGGACTGTGGATCGGGCGGTGAGGGGTCTGGAGGTCCAGGTCTTGTCGGGCTCTGGGCTCGGGCTCCGGCTGGAGGCGGCGGCAAAGCAGACGTTCAATAGCTGGTTGGTGCTTGCGTTAGCAAGATGGTCACTCCCTGACCATAGGGGAGATTTCCTTCAGTCCTCTGTGCAGCAGAGCGTCGAAGTTCCCGTCTTCTTCTTGTGGTTAAGTTGATTCCAGGATGTCTGAAGTCCTAGGACACAGCTCCTACCTTTAAGCGGATTCTAGGGGCCGGACTACCTGCTAGGTCCCTCCCTAAGGGTGGGACCAGGAAGGGGGGTGGTTACACCCCCAATCCTTTGTCCAGCTCGCCCCAGGTCCAGGGCTGGTGTGCCCCAGGACCGGATTGAACTGGCATATGCACCGAGGCTCCTTGTGAGCCTCAGGCATGTCTGGTTTCTTTCAAGCCCTACCTGACCAATACACAAAATCCTGTCTGGGGTGGTGCTCGCACCTCCCCTAGCAGGAAACCCTTTGTCTACGTCTCCCAAGCTGGAAGGACTCCCAGCAGCAGGAGGGCAGACTTGTGTCGGTGGTGGCAGCATCCATTTTGTGGAGCTGAGGCTATGTCTGATTTTACCCGGGTTTCAGGTACTGTACATGTCGTGTCCCTCTAGAAGGGTGGAATGCTAACCCCGTCGCCAGAATTGGCGAGGGGTCAGTATTCCAATTCGTATGACACCTTACTCGACATGTTTTGATAAAGCCAAACCAAAGATAGCATTTAACCGCGAGGTTCATAATGCACTTAAGAGTATATGGTATGACGATATCTGGAAACAGTAGAAGGAAGTGGTTCCGACCACTGCAGACAGGCTCAGCTCATGCCAGAGCACTATCTCACATGGAACCAAGCACTCTGCCTTCAGGATTGTCAAGGCCTGACATAGGAGTGACTTATAGGTTACCAGGTGTCCCATTTAAGGTTAGGTATAGGTATACTACACCTAAGTAAGAGGTGGTTACACCAACTTACCCCAGCTGAGTGATCAGCCAGTTGTGTCAAATTTGTTAGGCCAGGCCAGGGGTGGCATAATACATGCTTCAGCCCCTGGTAGGCCTTAGATACACCAATGCCCTGGGTACCTAGTGTACACTGGTACAGGGGCTCACAGGGTGATCCACTTCCAATTGGTTATGCACCTAGGGTGCATAGTATCAATTTAGTTAGAGAGAACAGCAGGCTGGGGGTCTGATTAGCAGGCCCACAGCCTCAATATGTCAAAAACCAGTGAAGCAAAAAGCAAACATTTGGGGTGACCATAGGATAGCAGACCCTACTCTCCTACAAGACCCCCCCCCCCAAACGCAGGGACATTAAACTAGCCTTGACCAGTCTCGTCTTCATGTCCTAAGTGGAAGTACCTGGAGAGACCATCTGCATTCCCATGGTCTGTACCTGGCCGGTGCTCCACTGTAAAGTCCATACCCTGTAGGGAAATGGACCACCTAAGCAGTTTGGGGTTTTCACCCTTCATCTGATTTAGCCACAAGAGGGGCTTATGGTCGGTCTGAATCTTGAAGTGAGTGCCAAACAAGTATGGCCTCAGCTTCTTCAGGGCCCACACCACAGCAAAGGCCTCCCTCTCAATAGCTGACCAATTCTTCTCTCTGGGGGTCAACCTTCTGCTAATAAAAGCAATGGGTTGGTCTTGACCATCTACATTAAGTTGTGACAGCACAGCTCCCACACCCAACTCAGAAGCATCTGTTTGGACAATAAACTCTTTGGAGTAGTCAGGACTTTTCAGGATAGGTGCAGAGCACATGGCCTTCTTCAGGTCATCAAATGCCTTTTGACAGCTTACTGTCCACTGAACCTTTTTGGGCATCTTCTTGGATGTCAGATCATTAAGAGGAGTCACAATGGACCCATAGTTCTTAACAAACTTCCTGTAGTACCCAGTCAAGCCCAAGAAAGCTCGAACTTGAGTCTGGGTGGTTGGAGGGGACCAGTCCTTGATGGATTGTATCTTACTCTCCAGTGGTTGAACTTGGCCTCCACCTACAAGGTGGCCCAAGTACACAACCTTACTCTGCCCTATCTGGCACTTAGTAGCCTTGATAGTGAGGCCTGCCTTTTGCAGAGCCTCAAGTACCTTCTTCAGGTGGATCAGGTGATCCGCCCAGGTGGAGCTAAAGACAGCAATGTCATCAAGATATGCTGCACAAAAGTCATCCAACCCAGTAAGGACTTGATTCACCAACCTTTGGAAGGTGGCAGGTGCATTCTTCAGACCAAAGGGCATCACCAAAAATTGATCATGCCCACCTGGGGTTGAGAATGCTGTTTTGGCCTTAGACTCCTCGGCTAATCGGATTTGCCAATAGCCAGCTGTCAAGTCAAATGTGCTAAAAAACTTAGCAGAAGCTAGTTTGTCTATGAGCTCATCTGCCCTTGGAATAGGATGTGCATCTGTCCTAGTGACAGCATTGAGTCCTCTGTAATCCACACAGAACCTCATCTCTCTCTTGCCATCTTTGGTGTGAGGTTTGGGGACCAGAACCACTGGGCTAGCCCAGGGGCTCTCTGAGGGTTCAATGACACCCAGTTCCAGCATTTTGTGTACCTCAGCCTTTATACAGTCCCTGACGTGGTCAGGTTGTCTGTAAAGTTTGTTCTTCACAGGCAGAATGTCACCAGTGTCCACCACATGGGTACACCAGTCAGTTTGACTAGGTATCAAGGAAAACATGTGTTGAAATGATTGTAGAACCTGTCTACATTCCATCTGCTGATGATCAGTGAGGTTGCCTCCAAGGGTCACTCCTTCAACTGAGCCATCTTCAGGGTTCTGAGACAACAAGTCTGGGAGAGGGTCACTCTCTTCCTCCTGTCCCTCATCTGTAGCCATGAGCAAGCCCATGTCTGCCCTGTCAACATATGCTTTTAACCTGTTAACATGGAGTACCCTGTGGGGACTCCTGGGAGTTCCTAGGTCCACCAAGTAGGTGACCTCTCCCTTCTTTTCCAGGATTGTATGGGGTCCAGACCATTTGTCTTGGAGTGGCGCTGGGGCCACTGGCCAGTGGCGTAACGAAACTTGAGGGGGCCCCCCTGCAAAGTACATGGAGGGGGCCCCCCATTCTCCTCCCCAGTCAAGAGCCCTCAGGCCAGCGACCCGCCATACTGCAGGGGCTCACCCCAGCCATAAAAAAAGGATTCTTGTTCCTCTATTGGTCACATCCGCCCTCTCATCGAGCGATTTACATACATCAGTAAATGCTGCTGCGCCCTCCAGCAAAGTTACATAACACTGCCTCCAGCCGGCCCACCAAACACATCCTCCAACTTGTTGACCCACCTTCAAGTGAAGACCGCTCAGTTAACCACCTCCAAACGCAGGTCACTTCCGTCGTGCCTGCTACTAACGCATCCATTACACTCTACCCTCACCCCTATGAAACCCGCAATTATGCTTTTCTGCCCGCCTTTAAAACCACCCCTCGGATGTCACTGCAAACCTGTGACCGCCGCCTACTGCTCCCCTGTCCATCACCCACAGAAAGACTGATGACCGGTCACCATCTAACCACTGCCTACCAGTAAAGACAGAGCCTTTCAGCTGCTGGCCTCCCCAATGCCACTATGGAAGTTTTAAAAATGTTGAACAATCTCTGCAACTGACCACCTCAAAACATTTCTTCCTGCTAGCCTATACGGCATCAAAGCCGTTCCTGCTACTTTTCATCCTCTGCATGATGCACACAATAATATCAAATGTACAAAGTGTCCGATTTTTGTTTCCTCACGCCAACATTAATTTACACTATGTACCCCACTAAACCATACCTGCTGTCAAAGGCAAACCAGATCCCATATGTAGCAACAGTCAACAAGTACCCCAAGGACAAACACCAGAGAGAATGAGCGATTCATGAATTAAACCTACAATGACAACGTAGCATTTCCCCACCAACTGTCAGCCCAGCGAAGTCTGCAACCGCACAGTAGCCATCAATACCAGCAACGTCTAAAGCGCATTTCCACTTCCTTTCTTTGGCAGCTCCTGATACATATACGTATGCCTTCTGGGCGCCATCTACCACAGACCACAGCATTCTTTGTCTCCCTAAGACTAACCGAATGCTGTCGGTGAACGCTTCTCTTCCCCCTTCCTTACTAATAACTAATGGAGGATAACGAAAAAAATATATAGTATTTTCTTATGCAAATAGCGTATCAAGCACTTGCTGCCTGCAGTTCTCACCAGATCCACACAAATCAATATTCTGCTATCGCACCATCCTGTCACCCCTATTATCTGAAGATATTTTTTTATCCCTTCCTTGAACTGGGAAAAACAATACTTTGCACAAAAACAAGTCCCTTTAAAACCTTTGCTACTTACAGACTCGCAAAGCACTTCCTTGTTTTACTAACTGTTGTAAAGCAAACGGATAACTCATTCTAGGATTGGGATTGTTGTTTAGAGGTGTGGAAGTTAGTACTGAGACATAGGATGATTTTTTGCATACACTCGTTCTTCCCTGCATGCGCACACAAAGCAACATTACAATTTAGCTAAACAAATTGTTCAGAAATGTACCGCAAGGTAAAGAAACAGCCCAAATTATTTTTACAAAGAAAAATAGACAATCGTCAACTTTATACCCCATAAAAGCCTTAGCGTGCACAGCTTGCTCAAATCCACGCTACCAAATTCTACCAAACTCAGCACATTTGAACATCTCATAATTCCATGCCACACAATTTAACTATAAATAATTTAACCCTACATTCCATACCACATAATTACAATCCTAAAAATGAAAAAACATATATTTCTACTTCACTCCATACCACATAAGTCCACATCACATAATAACATTCCACACAACTTAATAGCACTCCAAACCACAAAATTACACTCCACACAACACAATTTAAGTATACATAATTCCACTTCAACCTATATAATTATACGTCACACAACATATTTACACTCAACTTTAAAACACAGAATTACCCTCCACAAAATACAACTCTGCAACATGCTACATAATTCCACTCCGCACAATTATACACCACACCATGCCACATAATTCCACACGTCTCACAATTCCACAATTCATCCCCACACAATTCATCACACATAATTACTCCACATAATACCACTCAGCACCACATAATTACCCTCCACATAATTATGCTCTCATCCATATTGCATAAATACACTCCACATAAATCCAGTCTGTCACGTAGCAACATTCCACATAACTACACTTCACACCATGCCTCATAATACCACTCAACATAATTTTCACCCAGCAGCGAACACTTCCACGTCACACATTTCAACTCTACACATTTCCATTCCACACCACATAATTCAACAACAAACTACATAATTCAAACCAACAACAGAATTACATAACACACCACATACATCCAATCTACACCACAAAATTCCACATCATGCTATAATATTTAACAGCACACCACATAAGTAAACTCCACTACATACCACTCCACAACGCAAAATACCATTCCAGATAATCTCACTCCAAGACACACAATCCCACTCCATGACACACAATCCCACTCCACATAATTCCAGTACACTCAATACCACACAATTACTATACACATAATTACATTATTTCGCTACACAGATCCAATCCACACAAGACAATTCCACAACTAACAATTCCAATCCAAACCACATATGTCCACTTGACACCACACACATTCACTCCACTCCAAGCAGAAAACACATAGGTAAAATACACTGTCCTTTACAATGTCAATAGCTCTAACTCTCACAAATGCGAGACCAATTGCATTGCAAATGCTTGTTTACCTTCCAATGCGACCGAGCAGATCCTGTTCATTTTTTTTATTTTTATTTATTTTATGGAGTTTTATATAGCTCGAACTTGACCCGTATCGGGTATCATAGCGCTTTACATGAGCACCAGTTGCGTTACATGAGGACACATTCATATTTGTTAGGCACAGGGAGATTAAGAGATTTGCCCAGAATCACAGGATGTTCAGCATCATTGCTGAGACTTGAACCCAGTTCCCCAGATTCGAGGTCAACCGCCCTAGCCGTTAGGCCAACTCCTCTCCCAAGTATGAGTAAGAATAGGCATTCGAAGGGCTAAGCAGAAGAGCTGAAGTATGTAGATGTAAAAGTAGTGGAAGGTAGGTTCAAGTAGGAGTATGCAGGAGTAAGAGTGCAAGTAGGAGTAGGTAGGACTAAGTTAATGGTAATAAGGGCATTGGTAAATACGGAAGCAAAAGTAAGAATAGCAGTTAGAAGACGTAATAGGAGTAAGAGGAGAAATGAGTAAGAGCAGGAGGAAATAGGCGTAATAAATTGTAAGTGGAAGCAAGAGTATGTTGGAATAATAAAACGTAAGAGTGGGAACAAATATGAGGTGTAAGAGAAAGGTAAAATTAAGAGGTTACGTAGCACAGTAAGAGGAAGTATGAAACCTATGAGTAGAAACAAAAATCAGCAGTAGGCATAAGTAGGAAAAGTTAGTAAATTAAGTGCAAGATTAATGAAAGTAAGATTGAAAGAGACCAAGATGAGAAAAGAAAGACGAAGACAGCAAATCCTTCCATATTCTTCTACGACTCCAGTACTAACAAAGCGTGACATGCTTTTCAATTTATGCACACATCAGATGAAGAGCAAGGACCTTCCATTAAGCGCTATTGTAACACGCTTCAGTTGGTAACTTGCGTGCAGCTGAAATAGGTACAATTTATGTGTTTTATAGCGCTCACAAACAGCATAAGCGTGTTTCTTGGCACTATTTCAACAAAAGTTAACACTATGCCACTGGCAGAGGTGCAATTTGTTTTATTAATGGGTTGCACACAGACCGGTCTCTGTGACGTGCTGTTCGACGAAAAAGTGCAAGAAAAGACTTCTTAATACCACGTGAGCAGCACTTCAGAACTGTTTGGATAAAGCTTAGCCGATGCCCGGGAGCCGAATAGTGATTTTTGTGTGTCTCTGGCGCCCAGTAGCAGTGCGTTTACCCCGAGGGCCACATTTGGCATGTTCTGATTTGAACTCACCATTATAGAGAGAATGTAATACTAGGTCATTTATTGTCACATGCAACAAGGGTAGTCAATCCCGGCCCCCTTTCTCTGTAGTCCCCGGCACCTGTTTAGAGGTGGACAGGAAGGAGCCCTCTCTCCTTCCAGCACAGCAAGCAATACCACAGAACAGCACCAAGACCAACACAAACGGCTCCCGGTAGCTCAGCTCATGTGCCCCGGTAGATGTGAGGCTGTGAGCTGATGAGTAAGAGGTTTAGGAGCAGGGTGAGGAGCTGGCAGCCTACACCAGGGTGGAGCAACAGCACCAAGGCGTCTACAGCAACAGGGGACGGGGCTCCTCAGCTACGAAGTGTGAGGCCAGTACGTGGGAGCCATGCAGCGGCAGCCAATGCTTGTGAAGCAAGTAATCAAGCATTGGCAAAGGTAAAATAAAACCAAGCTAGTGCCAACTAACACTAAGGGTGGGACGGGGAATGGTAACATTGGGGGCAGGAGGCAGGCCCGGCTCCGGGAATTTTTATTTGGGTGGGCCAAGGGTACATTCGGGTGAGCCACTGCTGGCCCGATTTATCGCTTATATATCTAGCCAGGCCTGCTTCTGGGCCCTCCTTTATCTCTCCTTACTCTTACAAGGCACAGTAAAACGCACTCTTTTCAAAGTCTCTTTCTAAATGTTATCACTCTCAAAAAGTGCTTTTCTTCCATGCAATGTCCCTTTGATGGGAAGAGGAAGTTTCTAAGGTGGGAGTATCTAGCAAGTGACACTACCCGGGCTTCCTCTGTGCGAGCCTTCAGGGAGAAACCCTCTTCATTACTACCTCCACCTGACCTCTGACTCTGCAGCGCACTCTCTTACAGGCTTGATTATCCACTTTTCTACCACCCTTCTCCATCACACCTTATCTCACACCTGACCTTGGGCCCTAGCCCCATATCAGCCACCATTCAGTTCCACTTTCACTATTCCCAGTAAAAAACAATAGTAAAATCACCTTCAAACTTGAAACATTGAATATAGCAGTAAAAATAATTAGCATGCATGATAAAGTATGCTCCACAGTTGTCCTAATCACCTGACTGTTAATTAAATAAATGAAAACAGAAAGGCCATGACAGGGCCGGCTTTATTGCTGGTGCAAACGTCTTTTTGACCTCTTTTTTGACCTCTTTCTCTGTAGATAGCTTAACTACCACCCTCCAACAGTACCCTTCATCTCGCCATAGCCACTCCCCCTCATGGCCTCCACCTCAGACTCCCTAACTACCACCCTCCACCAGTGTCCCCCATCTTTCTGTAGCTCCCCCACACCCCATGACCTCCTCCTCAGATTCCCTCACTGCCACCCTCCACCAGCGCCCCTCATAGCTTCGTATTTCCCCCCACCCCATGACCTCCTCCTCAGATTCCCTGCCACCCTCCACTAGTGCCCCTCATCTCTCTATAGTTCCCCCCCACCCCTGACCTCCTCCTCGGCTTCCCTCGCTGCCATCCTTCACTAGTGCCTCTCATTTCTCTGTAGCCCCCCCCACCCCATGACCTGCTCCTCAGATTCCCTCACTGCTCCCTCAACCAGCGCCCCTCATCTCTCTGTAGTTCCCCCCCACCCCTGACCTCCTCCTCAGATTCCCTCACTGCCACCCTCCACCAGTGCCCCTCATTTCTCCATAATTCCCCCCACCCCCATAACCTCCTCCTCAGATTCCTTCACTGCCACCCTCCACCAGCACCCCTCATCTCTCCGTAGATCCCCCCACCGTGACCTCCTCTTTGGATTCCCTCACTGCCACCCCCCACTAGTGCCCCTCAGGTCTCTGTAGTTCCCCCACCTCATGGCCTCCTCCTCCGCTTCCCTCACTGCCAACCTCCACTAGTGCCCCTCATTTCTACATAGCCCCCCACCCCATGACCTCCTCCTCAGATTCCCTCACTGCTCCCTCCACCAGCGCCCCTCATCTCTCTGTAGTTCCCACCCACCCCATGACCTCCTCCTCAGATTTCTTCACTGCCGCCCTCCACCAGTACCCCTCATCTCTCTGTAGTTCCCCTCCACCCTGTGACCTCCTCCTCGGATTCCCTCACTGCCACCCTCCACTAGTGCCCCTCATCTCTCTGCTGTTCCCCCCACCCCGTGACCACCTCCTCTGACTCCCTCACTGCCACCCTCCACCAGTGCTCCTCATCTCACTGTAGCTCCCCACCCCATTACCTCTTCCTCGTTTTCCCTCACTGCCACCCTCCACTAGTGCCCCTCATCTTTCCGCAGCTCCACCCCCACTCCAGGACCTCCTCCTCGGCTTCCCTCACTGCCACTCTCCACTAAGGCCCCTCATCTCTCTGTAGTTCCCCCCACCCCGTGACCTCCTCCTCTGACTCCCTCACTGCCACCCTCCACCAGCGCCCCTCATCTCTCCGTAGCTCCCCACCCCATGACCTCTTCCTCGGATTCCCTCACTGCCACCCTCCACTTGTGCCCCTCATCTCTCCGTTGCCCCTCATATCCATTCCATTTGTTGTACAGCGCTACTCATATGAGTGTAGGGTGTCACAGTACTTTACATAACAGCACGCATTATACAGAGACAATAAATCAGTCTATGGGGAATGTCACATAAGCCAATGAGGATTACAAGGTGTAGAAATCACGTCATCCATACTAGTGGGCAATATATTTTACGAGGGTTTGGACTGGAGAAGCACAAACTCAGGATTTAAAGAGTACTCCAGTGGTTGGGGGTTGGCTTTACTGATAAAAATGTAATAACTTCCCAAACAAACTCTTTTTGGCAACATTAGAATAATGAAGGAATGGAGAAGTTCTAACTATATCACAATACAAAAAAGCGAAGTTTGTATGCAGCTCTTTAAAGACAGTTCATAGGTCACTGTCCTATGTTAGGATAGTAACTTCTGAACTGCAAGTAACACAAGGATATCTGTGACAGAGGTAGTAACCCACTGAGCTATTCCCATAAAATTCAGTTTATCAGCATTTAAAAACTACCAATAGACAAATGGTTACTCTGCAGCAGGATCGTAAATCACCAGTTATCTGCACAGTTTTTATTGTAGTTGTACATCGGTGGCAGATTCACTGGGAGGGCCATGGCTCATGTTTGGGTGGGCCTGGCCCACCCGGCCCACCCCACCCTCTAGAACCGGGCCTGGCAGGAGGTAACATATCCTGCACTTGTTAGTGGTGTGAGACAAAGAAAAGGGTCAGCGACAGGAGGATATTTACAGCTGGGACTAATTAAAGTCCCAGATAACCTATCTGTAGAAATGTAAATGCTGCATTTTAAAACATATTAGGCATTTGTTCTCAACCCACAACATAGCATGTTTTTGAAGGAGCACACAATTAAAACTTCACAATTAAAACTGCTAGACCTACCGACAACGCTGCAGAATGTGATCTGTCCTGCTCTTTACAAGTCTAACCTCTCTCCCTGAAAGCCCCGGTGTTTCTGAAGAGTGCAGGGCCCCATCCTTTTTCCGGCCGGGCTCTGACTGAAGAGAAACAATGTAACTTGTTACTTTGTTTCTCTTCAGTCCTGCCCTGGGTCTACGGGAGGAGCGCAGAGCAGGCTGCAGACTGCACCTGCTTTTTAGAGCAAAGCATTTTCACTCACAGAGCTGAGGGGGCCCCCTTCACCTACCGAAGACTGGGGGCCCCCCCGCACCGCGGGGGCTGCGGGGGCGTTTGTTACGCCCCTGCCACTGGCTCCAACACCCATACCTTCTGTCCTGCCTGAAACTCAACCAAGACAGCCTTTTGGTCATGCCAAGCTTTCTGTAAGGCCTGGCTTGCCTCAAGGTTTTTGGATGCCTTCTCCATATACTCAGCCATCCTGGAGCGGAGACCAAGTACATAGTCCACTATGTCTTGTTTAGGCTTTTTGAGAGGTAACTCCCATCCTTCCTTCACTAAACACAGTGGGCCTCTCACAGGGTGCCCAAACAACAATTCAAAGGGGCTGTAGCCAACTCCTTTTTGTGGGACCTCTCTGTAAGCAAACAGAAGGCAGGGTAGAAGGATGTCCCATCTTCGCCTGAGCTTTTCAGGTAATCCTTTGATCATACCCTTTAGGGTCTTGTTGAATCTCTCAACAAGCCCATTGCATTGTGGGTGATAAGGAGTGGTGAACTTGTAGTTGACACCACATTCCTTCCACATAGCTGTCAAGTATCCTGACATGAAGTTGGTACCTCTGTCAGAAACCACCTCCTTAGGAAACCCCACTCTGGAGAATACTCCCAGCAGGGCCCTGGCCACAACAGGAGCTGTAGTGGTCCTAAGGGGAATTGCCTCTGGATACCTGGTGGCATGATCCACTACCACCAGTATAAACCTGTGCCCAGATGCAGTGGGAGGATCCATGGGACCCACTATATCTATTCCCACTCTTTCAAAGGGGACCCCCACCACAGGTAGTGGTATTAGGGGGGCCTTTGTTGTGCCACCTGATTTGCCACTGGCTTGGCAGGTCACACAGGAGCGACAAAACTCCTTTGTATCTTCATTCATGTGAGGCCAGTGAAAGTGAGGGACAAGCCTGTCCCAAGTCTTGTTCTGGCCTAAGTGTCCTGCTAGAGGAATATCATGGGCCAAGGTAAGAAGGAAGCCCCTAAATTGCAGAGGTATAACCAACCTCCTGGTTGCACCAGGCTTGGGGTCTCTAGCCTCTGAATAAAGGAGCCCTTCATCCCAATACACTTTATGGGTACCTTGAGCATTCCCAGCAGCCTCAGCAGCAGCCAGCTGTCTGAGGGGTTCAAGAGATGGACAGGTTAACTGAGCCTGCCCCAAGTCAGCCCTGGAAGGTCCCCCTGTCCCCAGAAACTCAACCTGATCAGGTTCAAGCTCTTCAGGGACAGTTCCTTCAGGGTTCTCTAGATCATCTTCCTGGGAAGGCTGATCATCACTTGGAGGCAGGGGGGAAGGCACAGCCTTAACCCTCCTGTTCTTCTTCTTGGTAGGTGCTTGGTCCATTGTTCCAGGATCCAAGACCTGAGGTTCAGTGAGGCACTTTTTGGCCTGTGACCTGGTCACAGCAAGGACATGTGGTGATATACCTAACATCTCTGCATGTGTCCTGTACTCCACTTCTGACCATAGAGAACTCTCTAGGTCATTGCCCAACAAACATTCTACTGGGAGGTCTGCACTAACCACAACCCTTTTGAGGCCAGTTACCCCTCCCCATGAGAAGTTAACAACTGCCACACTATGTGAAGTAGTGGCATTGCTGGCATTGGTCACCAGGTAATTCTCACCTGGTATGTACTGTCCAGGATCCACAAAGCCTGGTGTCACCATAGTGACACTGGCACATGTGTCCCTGTAGGCTTGAGCCACTTTTTCATTAATTAAAGGAGTCTGTCTGTACTTGCCCAGGTTACTGGGGCTCACAGTCAGGGACAAATCCATGTCTCCATCACAGATCAAGACTGCCTGTGTCAGGGTTCTGTCTAAGTCAGAATCTCCTTCAGTTCCCATAGTGATTCCCACTACACCCTTTGTCTGGGGACCAACACTGCTAACAGTAGTACTGGGAGCAGGTGCCTTAGGGGCAACAGTGTTGGGGGCTCCACCCTTCCTACAATCACTAGTCCAGTGAGTTGT
Source organism: Triturus cristatus (assembly GCF_964204655.1). Lineage (NCBI taxonomy): Eukaryota > Metazoa > Chordata > Amphibia > Caudata > Salamandridae > Triturus > Triturus cristatus. The sequence continues at coordinate 555,664,106 of NC_140579.1, read as the reverse complement.
ATTCTTGCAATGTTTGCACCAGGGTTTCTTTGGACCTTCTTTCTTCTTCCCTTTAGGCTGGGACCCACCCTCGTTAGTACTAGTTTGGGGCCCTGTTGAAGACTTCTGGTCTTTAGATTTCTGATCTCCACCCTTCTGGTCTGTTTTCTTCTGATCACCCCCTTGGCCCTGGTTCTGGTTCTTTTGCTTAACCCTGGTTCTGACCCATTTGTCTGCCTTCTTTCCCAATTCTTGGGGAGAGGTCAGATCTGAGTCAACCAAGTGTTGATGCAGTTGCTGGTTCTGACAGTTATTTAAAATCTGTTCTCTCATCATCAAATTGTACAATCCTGTATAATCAGATACCTTACTTCCCAGCAACCAACCCTCCAAAGCCTTAGTGGCACATTCAATGTATTCAGACCAGTCCTGAGTCTGTGTCTTCTGGGTGTCTCTGAACATTAACCTGTACTGTTCAGTGGTTAAGCCTAACCCATCAACTAGGACACTCTTCAGGACTCTGTAATTTCTGACATCCTCCTCCCTAACTGTGAGGAGTCTATCTCTGCCTCTTCCTTCAAAGGAGAGCCATAAGATTGCTGCCCACTGGTCTTTAGAAACCTGCTGCACTTTGCAGGCTCTCTCAAGAGCAGTCATCCATTTGTGGATGTCATCCCCACTTTTGTAGGGGGGCACAACCTTGGACAGGTTCCTATTGTCAAAGACCCTATCTTTGTCCTTAGGGACAATGCTGCCACCAGTGGGTATAGACCCACTCTCTTTAGGTTGCCTAGTCTTGTTCAGTTTTTCTTCCATCGGGGCTACCTCTAGCTCCTGCTTCCTGATCCTCATCTGGGCTTCCTGCATTCTGGCCTCATGTTCCCTCCTCTGAGGGGTGGTCATCCTTCTCCTGGAGTGACCTTGAGAGCCTCTAGAGGTATGAGAAGCATTAGATTCACCTGAGTGATTCCTCTGCCTCCCAAGCCCCTGGTTAAGTCCACTGGGGAGATCCAATGGGATGATCCCATTGTCAGTCCCCAATAGCCTTAGGTTAGCTGGGCCACGTATAACACTTGGCACTGGGCTAGTTCTCCCTTCATCCTCACTACCTTCTGTATCAGTACCCTTCTCACTTTCATCCTCTGTAGTATGAATCTCATCTAAGGGGTGACTATTGGAAAGGGGTACCTCAGTAGCATCTTCAGAAGGGGGGCCTCCTGTTCTAGTCCCTAAGGGTCCTAACTGGGAGGCTTTCTTGAGAGCTTTCTGATCTTCATCAGTTTGTAAAAGCTCTCTGAGTTCAGAAGAAGTAGGATTCTTGGGCTGTTTAAGGCCCCTGATATTTGCCAACTGCCTGAGCTCATTTTGATTTAGGGTAGCAAAGAGAGTTGGTGCCCTCTGGGGGTCACTCTCGACAGAGATGGGTACCTTGGACCCCTCTGCCCCCTCCATTGCCCTTAAGTGTGGGTGGATGTGTTGCAATCTACCTACACTTGGGTTTACCTACTAAACCTATCTAGTAGTTGTAGTCAGGGTGTGCTACTCCCTTTGCTCTACAACAACTAAGTTCAGTAGAACTTAAGTATATCGATCTTGTTTTATATGTACCTACAGGTACCTATGTGATCTTTCAATTGGTAACCAAGAGATTACAATGGTAAAACACAGCAAGCTCAAATCCAACCGCTGCTCACCAATGTGAGAAGTTGGCCTGGTATATGATGTTCACTAGTTAAAGTGACCACCTTGTACCATGCCAAGCAACCCTTATGGTGTGGTTGTAAGTCAACCTTTTCGGACTAGCTGCCCTAGTGGTAGCGTAGGCTAAGCAGTCTTTGAGGCTAAACTCGTTAAAGCGTGTTAAGCAGGCTGTTTCACCAAATGTAACCCCCTTTTATACCAATGAAAGGACACCACACAGATATATATTCAAAATATATATGTATTTATTTCTCAAAGTAACCCCTAGACTCTTTATGAGCACAGGAGCACAAATCGTTAAACAAGACAATGTTATAATACACAGAAGTTGCACTTTATATGGATGGGCCCTGGTGGCCACTCAAACCATATACTAAAATAGTGGTATAAGTACCACGAACAGGAAAGGGAAAAGGCCTAGGGCCTCTAGAATCGCTGGGCCTACAAGGAGCTAACTTTAGTTAGTGACCAGGAGGTCCACGGGTTGCGTGTGCAGTGAGGAAAGTCACACGCATGCTCCCATAGGTTTTCAGTGGGTGCGTAAAAGTTAAAAAGTTACTGCAGAAAGGATCTTCTGGATGGACTACGATCTCAAGATTCGAAACACAGACACTAGAGATGATTCTCTACACTTGGGCACCGGAGTGCCAGCTTTACCTCACCCACAGGAAGCGGGTGCATAGGTCTCGAAGTGCGTCGGGTTTCTTCTATCGATTCAATGGGGCCTGATGACAAAGATGCTGCAGGCGGTCGGTCCAGAAGAACTGCGTTGGATCCAAGGGTGGATCGGAGTTGTAGAAGACCTGAAAGCAGAGGGGACAGTGTTCACAGTCACTAGCCAGTGACCGGCGTGGCACCAGGTAGGTACCAGGCGATGTCGGGTGCAAACAGGTGGTTAGGTGTAGCTTGTCTCCGCAGCCACGTGGTCCCTGAAGGTCGACGACGTCCAGGAGTCGAGTCACGAGCTGTCCCACGCAGGCTCTCACTGTCGGCGGTGTCGGCGACTCGAAAGAAGCAAACAAGCCTTGGCAAAGGCAGGAGTCGTGGAAAGAGAGGAAAGCTGATTGTTCTGACCAGCAAGGTCAGAGGGGCTGATCTTTTGGAGAGCAGCTAGGGCCAGTCTGGAGCAACCAGACCAGCGTCGTTGGTTTCAAGTTTTGTCACCAAAATGGCCACTAGCCAACAGGCCAGGGACCGGGCAGGCGCGTCGAGGTGCAAAGTGCAGAGGGGCCCCACGCAGATCGTGGAGATGCTGGAGGGCTCACCTTTGGTGCAGATGCTGCTCGATGGTTGGGCTTCTCAGGACCCAAAGCACAACTTGGAGGGAGCCTCTGTCGTTGCGCTTGCAGCTTGTCGTCGGTCTTCCAAGATGGCTGGCTCCACGTGTCTCTGTGCCTCCACGGGTTCCTTCTTCTCAGGGACTGTGGATCGGGCGGTGAGGGGTCTGGAGGTCCAGGTCTTGTCGGGCTCTGGGCTTGGGCTCCGGCTGGAGGCGGCGGCAAAGCAGACGTTCAATAGCTGGTTGGTGCTTGCGTTAGCAAGATGGTCACTCGCTGACCATAGGGGAGATTTCCTTCAGTCCTCTGTGCAGCAGAGCGTCGAAGTTCCCGTCTTCTTCTTGTGGTTAAGTTGATTCCAGGATGTCTGAAGTCCTAGGACACAGCTCATACCTTTAAGCGGATTCTAGGGGCCGGACTACCTGCTAGGTCCCTCCCTAAGGGTGGGACCAGGAAGGGGGGTGGTTACACCCCCAATCCTTTGTCCAGCTCGCCCCAGGTCCAGGGCTGGTGTGCCCCAGGACCGGATTGAACTGGCATATGCACCGAGGCTCCTTGTGAGCCTCAGGCATGTCTGGTTTCTTTCAAGCCCTACCTGACCAATACACAAAATCCTGTCTGGGGTGGTGCTCGCACCTCCCCTAGCAGGAAACCCTTTGTCTACGTCTCCCAAGCTGGAAGGACTCCCAGCAGCAGGAGGGCAGACTTGTGTCGGTGGTGGCAGCATCCATTTTGTGGAGCTGAGGCTATGTCTGATTTTACCCGGGTTTCAGGTACTGTACATGTCGTGTCCCTCTAGAAGGGTGGAATGCTAACCCCGTCGCCAGAATTGGCGAGGGGTTAGTATTCCAATTCGTATGACACCTTACTCGACATGTTTTGATAAAGCCAAACCAAAGATAGCATTTAACCGCGAGGTTCATAATGCACTTAAGAGTATATGGTATGACGATATCTGGAAACAGTAGAAGGAAGTGGTTCCGACCACTGCAGACAGGCTCAGTTCATGCCAGAGCACTATCTCACATGGAACAAAGCACTCTGCCTTCAGGATTGTCAAGGCCTGACATAGGAGTGACTTATAGGTTACCAGGTGTCCCATTTAAGGTTAGGTATAGGTATACTACACCTAAGTAAGAGGTGGTTACACCAACTTACCCCAGCTGAGTGATCAGCCAGTTGTGTCAAATTTGTTAGGCCAGGCCAGGGGTGGCATAATACATGCTTCAGCCCCTGGTAGGCCTTAGATACACCAATGCCCTGGGTACCTAGTGTACACTGGTACAGGGGCTCACAGGGTGATCCACTTCCAATTGGTTATGCACCTAGGGTGCATAGTGTCAATTTAGTTAGAGAGAACAGCAGGCTGGGGGTCTGATTAGCAGGCCCACAGCCTCAATATGTCAAAAACCAGTGAAGCAAAAAGCAAAAATTTGGGGTGACCATAGGATAGCAGACCCTACTCTCCTACAGTCTCCGCCACACCGTGAGCACCCATGTCGGAACCTGCACTGAACCCCCCAGGAGCAACTGCCTGCATTGAACAGGCGACAGGTATTGTCCCTCTGTTTCCGCTGCAGCAGCTGCTTGAATTCGTCTGCCACTTTTGGCGCTCGAAATGCCTGCAGTAGGTCCTGGACCGGCTGCTGGTGCCTCCCCATGATCTGTCCCTGGCCTAGAGCTGATCCTGGAGGAGTGTGGGTTGCTGCCATGTAGCCCAGTTGTCATCTGCACTACACCCGTTGGGAACCCCACCACAGTCAAGGGCTGAGGACCCCTGCCCCCGTTGAATTGTGCACTTGACAGCCCATTGTTGGTCTGTGGTAGCTGCCCCCCGGCCTGCATGTTGGAATTTGGAAAAACCGTGCCCAGCTGCTGGCCCTGCCCCACCTGTGTGAACTGTGGTACTACTGCTCCCAATTGCTGGTGTAGCGTTTGCCCTCCGCTTGCCTGTTGCTGCATGTGACCTATTCAAGTCTGCTGATGCCCCCCACCAACCAGAGAAGACTGCTGTCCCGACCCATCCCCCGCTCCTTGATGCTGTGCCCCTCCCACCATCCCATTACCCGCATAGGTGATGCTGAGTGGAAATGGCAACTGTCCCACTTGCTGGTGCGGGAAACTTCCCACCAACTGTTGGCTCACCCTCGTTTGCGCATTCGCCCCAGGATGTGCCTGCGCGTTAGCCTGCCAAACTTGCCCGGTCTGTGGTGCGCTCCACTGCTGTAACACACTCCCTGCCCCCCCCCCTAATCCCAACCCAAAACTTGCCTTAGACCCCATCTGGTCCATCCATTCACTCGCCTCTCTTTGATCCCAAGACATCGTAGGTGACTCTTCCATGTGTTGGCGGAAGCTTCGATCATATTGCAGCCACCCAACGCCCCCGTAGCGCCTGAACCTGTCCAGGATAGCCTGGTTGTATCCATTCAATGCCGGACCCTGCTCTGGAAATTTCTCCAACATTATGGCTGCCAGTAATGCAAAGGCGTCCAACCAGTTGTTAATATTTTCCTCGGGCCTTATCCTCTTTCTATCCTTGCTGTCTTTGCTGGGCCCGGCTATCCGTAATGTGTCTGCCCCTGCGCACATGCTCCAGTAGAGTGAAAATATCCATGAATTCCCTCCTCCAAACTCTCTCTTTCACCTCCAGTGGGATATGCCATGTTTCTGACCATGTCCCATTAAGCCCCCCTGCCCCTACCCTACTGGATAGTGTTGTATTTGTATCACTGGCTTGGGTTACCTTTGGCAAGGGAGTTTTTCCATAAGCAATAGCATCACCTTTCCCCGACTGAGCTGAAGCTTTCCTTCCCGCCCCCTCTTGGGCCCCTTGCTCCATACACACCCCTTCCCAGACTTGTACTGGGGACCCCTCCTGTGTAACGTCCAACTTCATCCCTTTATCTACCCCTACCGCCTTCCCATTGTTTTCGCCATTGTGTGTATGCCAATTATTAACCAGTTTTTTAATGACTTCCGTCAACTCACCCACGGAACCAACTTCTGCTGTTAAAGTCACTTCTTTGCTCGACTGGGCTTTGTCCACTCCCATTGGCCTACTCGGCACAACTGCACGCAACACTGCTCCCGCTACCTGTGCGTGTTCCCCCCGTTATTTCCTTTGTTACGTCCTCTGGTGGCATCCTTGCCTTTTCTGCTCCTGCAACAGAACCGTCCTTCCCCCTCGCCTTCTTTTCCACACCCCGCTTTTCACCCCGTGTCGCTGCATAAGTATGGCCATTAATTTGAAAGCCTTCCCCTTGCAAGTCTTCCATGTCCTTGCCTCGTCCATCTTCTTCAGGGGCGGATGATTGCATTTGCGCCATTGCCAGCTCCCACCCTTCCCAATTCTTGGCCTTTGTTGTTGCTGCAAAGCGGGCCCAAAGCTGCTGAACTTCCTGGCCGCCGCGGTACTCCATTCCTGGGATCACCCCGCTAGATCCAGCTTCTTCGTTCGCCGCTAGTTCCAGAATGCCGCCTTGAGGCAGTCCCTCCTCTTCCCATCATGCTCCGGCGCATCCAGGAGCACCCCTTTTGTCGGGCTGACCTAAAATTGAAAATGACGTTAACTTTGCAAGAGGTGGCTGTGAGTACCTTAGTGTGTGGATACCTATCAAATCAACCATGGGCCCCGGCTTAGGGAAGCCTACCCCGGGTACCGCACCCCTCCCACCCCCCAGCGCCGTCTTGCGGTGTTCCGTATCGTTGATGCGTGCCGCCCCCCCATCTTTAGTAACTCACCTTGAGGTCCGGTCACAACCCCTTATGCTTGTTCTGGCTCCCTTTGCCTATTCCGTGACCCACGCCACCACTGACACCACTTTGCTCCGTTCACTCTGCCCCTCCGTAGTTCAACGTACTTATTCCTTGCTCAAATCTACAATAGAAACCAAACGTTAGCCTTCCTAAACGCACCACATGCACCCCAACTGTAGCACCACCCTTGCCCGTCTTACTCCTCCACGTAACCCTCAACACCTATGTGGCACCGCTCCTCCGTGTGTTCCCACACATGCTCTATCATCCGCTTTTGCCATTTACCAGTCACTCCCACCCTTGTACTCCCCCACCCCCCCCCACCCAACCTCCACCCCACCGGCATTGCCAGAGGCATGCTGGGGAAGGGGGCGGAAGGTATTAGGAGTTCCCCCGTCTCCCAAACCCCTCCACCCCAAACCCCTGGCATGCGCCTTGCCCACTCTCCCCAAGGCCGGTAGGGCGTTCAACTGGACCACCTACCCCTCCAGGAACACTGTTCTCCCCCGGGCCCCTATCGTAATGTCACACAACAGTTTACTCGTCCCTAAAAGGAAACCCTCCTGCGGGCAACCCCAGTCGTTACTGGCGTACCTTCTCGACTTCGTTGCTTGTACCAGTATCAAAACGCATGGCATGAGCACGCACTGTGTTTGTACCGCCACCAGTAACCAAACCGCTCATATATTTTCCCGACCTATCTCTAACCCAACCAACAATAACTTCCTATGTCACTCTGGTTCTAACTTGAATTGGAACCAGCCCTAGCCAGTGAGCAACATTATCACCATGCTATATCCCCTTCTTGTCTCCACATGGACCCAAATGTTCGTATCTATAGATTTTTTTTTTTTTTGGCCCCTCTCCTTATATCTTGCCCCTCACCGCCACTGATTGGCGCAACCCCCATGGGCTCCGGCGCCCGATACCAAACCGCTTGTTCCAAACTGGGCCTTCTGCAGCCACCTCGATGCATCCCATCCGCGCCTCCCCACCCCCCGGCGCTATGCACTGCCAAAGGACACCTCTCTGGTATTTCGGGGCTTGTGAGAGTGACGTAGTTTCTTTATTCAAGCTTGCGTTATCACCCTTCTTAGGAAACAGAATAGCGCTTATTTATTGAAGCTTTACCATTTGGAACGTCCACGAGCTAACAGCTGAAAATGTGTTTTGTGCAAATCTTTTTATTTTTTTATTTTTTTTTACATGGCCACAATTCCCTCATGTGCTTTAATTACCACTTTGTTAGGTACCCACTTGACCACATGGTCACACATCCGCCAGGCCCGGCTCCAGGAATTTTATTTGGGTGAGCCAAGGGTGCATTTGGGTGGGCCACCGCGGGCTCGAGTTGTCGCATATATGTCTAGGCAGGCCTGCTTCAGGACCCTACTTTATCTCTTCTTAGTCTTACAAGGCGCCATAAAACATCACTCTTTTTCAGATCTCTTTCTACTACTATCACCCTCAAACAGTGTTTTTTCCATGTAATGTTCCTTTGATGGAAAGAGGAGGTTTCTGAGGTGGGAGTATCAGGCAAGTGACACTTCTCGGGCTCCCTCTGTGCGAGCCTTCAGGGAAAATCCCTATTCCTTACTACCTCCACCTGCCCCCGGACTCTGCAGCGCACTCCCTTACAGGCTCCCTCTGTGCAAGCCTTCAGGGAGAATCCCTCTTCATTACTACCTCCACCTGACCCCGGACTCTGCAGCGCACTCACTTACAGGCTCCCTCTGTGCAAGCCTTCAGGGAGAATCCCTCTTCATTACTACCTCCACCTGACCCCGGACTCTGCAGCGCACTCTCTTATAGGCTTGCTTATCCACAGCTCCTCTCCAGTGCACCTTATCTCACAGCTGACCTCGGGCTCCAGCCCCATAACCGGCACCATCGGGCTCCACTTTCATTTTCCAGTACAACATTAGTAACATCGCCTTCAAACTTAAAACATTGAATATAGCAGTAAATATAATCAGCACGCACTTTAAAGTATGTTCCACAGTAGCCCTTATGACCCGACTGCTAATTAAATAAACAAAACAGAAAGGCCATGACAGGGCCGGCTTTAGCACTGATGTGAAAGTGTTTTTTTTTTTTTTTTGGGCGCCGCACCAATAACCTCTTTCTCCGTAAATACCCCTACTACCACCTTGCACCAGTGCCCCTCATCCCTCCATGCCCCTCCTATTGACCTCCTCCTCAGATTCCTTTACCGCCACATGCCACAAGTGCCTCTCCTCTCCCCATAGAACCTCCCCCACCTGACCTCCTCCTCATATTCCCTCGCTGCCACCCTCCACCAGTGCCCCCCATCTCTTACCCTCGTCACCCTCCTCTCTAACTGCTCTTGAATTAACTAATGTTGCCGACTAGTGCCTCTACGCCCCCGAGAGCAAATTACTCCAGCCAGTGTAAGAACTGGCGCCAGTCCCTGCTTTCTGGACAACAATAACTTACATCCCAAATGTTTCCTGTATTTACTGACCCCACCCCATCCCACCTGCCCATGGTTCCCGGGCGCCCCGCCGAAACTGTGAGCCTCCCAACCCTACCAAAATTGTTAGTACTTTTAAAGGGGTGGGGGGGGGGCGCTGCCCCCCCTCCCTGTGTGCCGTGCCCTCAGCGCTACAGGTCCCCACAGCATACCCAGCTGGCTGCCAGCACATCTCTCCTACACTCTCCCTGGTTAATGGTACATCATCCCTCCGGAGACCCACTGCTCCCTGAGCCCCCCCCCCTCACCCTCTATAGCAGCAGCACCACCACTTCTCTTGTAAAATTCCCAAGAGAAAGAACCTAATTTCTCTAACCGACCCAGTCCATTAATATCTGCCAACGAACCCTCCCCCTGTGAGGCCTGCTTCCCCACCTTAATTCATAACCGACCCTTGCCTCCCTTCCTTATGCCCCCTCAGCGAGGGCCCCCGTGCACCTCGGCACTCCCTTGCCTCCAGAACTTGCCGCGCCCTTACGCCCTACCCCCGGTGCCTCACCCCAGGCCGAATTCCTCTTATTCGGCATATTGTGAGATTCATAATCTGCCCAGGATCACATGCCGAGATCTAAACATTTCCCCCCCCCCCCTCCTCCAACGTCGGCAGTTCTCAGCCCACCAATGAAACCAGCCCCGGAACCCGGACCCTCCAGCACGTAGGTTGCCGATCCAGGGCACACACCCCAAATTGTCCCGACATAATAGTACCCCCAGGGGCACCCCGCTGTCCCCCCTCCCCCATAATAGGTTACCCAAATGACACACACAAGACAGTTGGTGTTGGGTAACAATGCTGCAGGTTTATTACATAATTCCAGAATATGTAATGGGTGGGTTATCTTACGGGCGATCCAAGGGCAGGCAACCAACTGGGTCGCCTGCCTGCCTGATGAGCCGGGCAGCGCGGGAGCGATGCCCGCCGTTGCTGCCCTCCAGGTGATTCTTTCTACGATCACGTGCCGTTGGTAATTCTACTCACGCCCCCCTTCTGGGGGCGGAGCGTCGCTTAGCAAGCCCCTCGGTTGTTCAGGCCCACAACCGCCCGCAGGACTAGCGGGGCGCCGACACGGCTTCTGGGACCCTCCCATGAGGCTCCTCGGTTTTGGCTCAGGCACCCCCTATGGTGCCGTGCAGAGGTACTCTTTGTACCGGCCTGCTTCCAGATCGCCCTGTAACTCCGCCACAGCCCTGGAGGCGGCTCACAGTCGCAGCCAGGGCCCCCCACCAACCTGCTATAGTCTTACCTGCAACCTCTCCTATCTAGGGCTTCCTGCAACTAGCTGGAAGGGAACCACCCTTGCAAAAGGAAGAGTTTGAAATTCTGCCACCTCATGACCGTGTGACAGCGCTAGCGGGACTCAAACCCTGTGAGATCCCTTATATCCACAGGCACAAGACCAGTGAGCTATAGCTCCTAGTGTTGTAGATGGCCCCATCTATGTCCCCAAGGCCCGAGACGCTATCCTAGGGTCTGCTGAAATAAAGGACCCGTTGGGCCTGAGAAGATGTGCCAAGAACTATTCGCCCCCCCATGCGGGAAGGTTACCCCTTCACAATTCTGGGCCTGCCCGCTCGAACTCGATCCGAAGGTATTGGCGCGCAGAACGTGAGCACCGTATTTACATACATAATCGGGCACGGGGAGATTAGGTGATCTGCCCGGAGTCACAGCGCGACTCGCCCGACGGTATATGGAGCGCAGTCCATACGCCCCGTATCTACATACATAATCTGGCACGGAAGTGGGATCATGAGCCGCCAAAATTCGCGACCCTCGGGGGCCCAAGTGGACCAGGCCCAGCAGCACGCATGCATATCTGGACATGGGGCGGTCAGTGATTTGCCCAGAGTCACAACCACAGCGCGAAATCGATCCGAAGGTAATGGCGCGCAGTTCCTGAGCACCATATAAACATGCATCATCGGGCACGTGGATATTAAATTATCTGCCCCGAGTCACAGCGTGACCTGCCCGAAGGTGTTGGAGTGCAGTACATGAGCCCCGTATTTACATACCTATTCGGGCACGGTGGATTAGTGATTTGCTCAAACCGTAAAGCGCGCAAAATTAATAGAGCGCCGGACACGAGCATCGACCAAATAACCCATTCGGGTGCCGGGGGTGTCGTAATGCCCGGAATCACCTAATGCGCGCGAATGTGGGCACGAGCAAATTCTTGTGAATAATACATGCACTCGTATCAAGTGTCTGCATTATAGGAAGCCAGCCAATACATGTTGCATATTTATCTAGCGTGAACTCGACCCGAAGGTATCGGAGCAAAATCTTGTGAACCATGCCTGCACTTGTATCAAGTGTCTGCCTTATAGGAAGCCGGCAAATACATACCGCATATTTGTATAGCGCGAACTCGCCGCCAAAGGTATTGGAGCGCTTTACATGAGCACCTTATTTACATTACACATGCCGGCACGGGGAGCGTAGGAGATTCGTACCATATAACACGATCCCCGTGCCAACTCACTCGAGCACCGCACTCGATTAACAATTGAGGTGCGGGGTGTTTAGTAATGCCCGTAATCGCGTACTGTGAACAATGCATGTACTTGTGTCATGTATCTGCCTTATAGGAAGCCAGCACTTACATGTTGCATATTTATATAGCGCGAACTCGACCGGAAGGTATTGGAGGACTTTACATGAGCACCGTAATTACATTACACCTTCAAGCAGGGGTGCTTAAGAGAATCGTACCATATTACACGCTCCCCGTACCGCATCATGCGAGCACCGCACCAGATTATCCATTGAGGTGCGGGGGGTTTAGTAATGCCCGTAATCGCGTAATGGGAAAATGCATGAACTTGTATCATGTATCTGCCTTATAGGAAGCCAGCAATACATGTTGCATTATTATATAGCGCAAACTCGACCCGAAGGTATTGAGGCGCTTTACATGAGCACCTTATTTACATTACACATTTAAGCACGAGGAGCTTACAAGGTTCGTACCAGTTAACCATTGAGGTGCGGGGGTCTGAAATGCCCGTAATCGCATAATGCGGACGCAACCTCAAGGGGTGGAACCTGGCTTCCTTAAACCAGCGTCCAGCTCGCAGTCGTCGGACTACCCCCCCTCCGCAGGTCACCACGCCTAACGCACGCAGCCCACTGCATGCCCCCCCCCCCCCCTCAGCGGCAGCATAGCCGCGGGAGGGGGGGACGATAACCGTACCCAGGGAGCGCCACGGGGGTTGCAGTGCTGGTGTATTAGGGCGGTGAACCCACGCTAATCTCCTAATGGCTCCCCCGGCACAGGGTGTGCGGGTTCTTTGCCGGCCGCACCCCCATCCATTTACTTTGCTCGCGAGGGCCGCTGCCATTGAGAAGTATGCCCCGCGGGCGAAAGGCCGACGGACACACGATCGATACCGTGTGGAATGAGCGGAAGGTTTAGACCTTTCCCGCGAAACCCCCCGAACCCTTGATCGATGCGGCCGCCACCCTCTATCTCGCTGCAGCCGATGCATGGGCAGGAGCTAGTCTAGAAGGCATTGAAGCGCTTTAACTAGTGCAGTGTTTCCATTACACATTCATGCATTCGGTGGCAGCGCATCCATTGCCCAGGACCACGCGGCCCGCTGCATGCCCCCCGCGCCCCCGGCGGCCAAAACCATGCATCCACGCGAATCATGTAAATGCCTCATAGGCAATCAGCAAACACCGCCTGCATAATTATATAGCACCAACCCGACTTGCAGGAATTGGCGGCAATTCTTGTGCCCATACAACCTATGCATCGCGCATCCGCCTTGTTTAGGCAGCCAACCAGCCTGTTGCCTCATATATCGCCCAAATGACCGGAGGTATTGGAGCGCTTCACGTGTTCATCGCCGACATTGCAGGAATTGGCGGCGATTCTTGTGCCCATACAATCTATGCATCGCGCATCCGCCCTTTTATGCAGCCAACCAACCTGTTGCCTACTATGTAGCGCAAAATGCCCGGAGGTATTGGAGCGCTTTACGTGATCATCGCATTTCCCTTACACTAAGCAGTGGGAGCTCAGTACCGTAATACCGATCAAATACCAAAGCGTCCCGCGGTATTAGAGCACCTTACATGAGCGTCGTATTAACCTTACAAAGGGCACTGGGAGAGCGCCCTCATGAGCATCGCATTTACATTACCCAAGGCCCTGGGAGCTCAGCACCGTAATAAACATTCGAGTACGAAAACGACCGAAGGTATTGTGGCGCCTTACATAGGCCTCGCATTCACTTTTACACAGGGCACTGTTGCTCAATCCCGTATTACCCGCTCAAATGCTTGCATCCCGCCGCCTGAATGCGGGAACACTGGGGAGGTTGCGGGCGTGCCAAAGCAGTGATGGTTCCTAACCCCCCCCGCACCCTCAGCAGTCGCGCAAGCAGCGTGAGGGGGTCGGGGGGACCTGCTTCCTTAAATCAAGCTTCATTTTGGGGGCGACCGCGAGGCTCGAAATCCGTGACCACACTAAATACTATCCTTATTGAAATCCGTTATATGGCGTGAACTCGACCCTTAGGTCCTGGAGCGCTGAACATAGCATCGTACTTACATTACATACTCTGGCCCGGGGAGATTAAGCGATTAGCCCCCGAATCACCGGGCGTGGACGCGGCCACGGGGCACGAACCCTGGTTTCCTGCACTGAGTCGGCAGTGCAGCCGGCGGACCACATCGCCCACGGAGATCTCGACCCGCGGGACCTGGAGCGCTGTACATAGCACCGCATTTACAATACCTCACAGGCACGGGGTGATTAAGTTCTTTTGCCCAGAATCACCGGGTATGGATGCGGCCACGAGGCTCGAACCCTGGTTTCCTGTACCTAGTCGGCGGTGCAGCCAACGGACCACAGCGCCCACGGGATATCGACACGCAGGTCCTGGAGTGCTGTACATAGCATCGTATTTATATTACGCATTCAGGCACGGGGAGATTAAGTGATTTGCCCAGAATCACCGGGTGTGGACGCGGCCACGGGGCTCGAACCCTGGTTCCCTGCCCCGAGACGGCCGTGCCGCCGACGGACCGCATCGCCCACGGGGATCTCAACTCGCAATTCCTGGAGCACTGTATGGCCCGTATTTACATTACATATTCAGGTACTGGGGAATTAAGTGACTGTACATAGCCCGTAATTACATTACATATTCAGGTACTGGGGAATTAAGTGACTTGGGGCTTCTAACTTACGCAACCCTTTCGCGCCTTTTCCCCCGCACCACAAGGGGCCCCCTGTAGTCGGGCTAAGTCCATAACTACACTGATGTTAACCGCTCTTTAGCCGGCGCCGCCGACGGACCGCTGCACCCGCCTGTCACGCCACCCATGCCCCCATCTTGCGCCCCCTCCGCCCGTGGCCAACCGAGCCACAGGGCCCCGTCGCCTGGTACTGCCCAGGGACAGGGCCGGGGCGGAGTGGGTGCAGCAAGACTCACCGTTGATCCTATTAACCGCGACGAGAGACGACCGATGCGGCATGGATCCGGGGACACAGCGACGAGCCTACGACCGTTGAAATGGCGAGGTGGGCGACAAAGAGGAAGAAAGGGGCCCATCAGGATTTGAACCCTCGACCATGGGTCAAACACAGGCCCCTGCAGTGGATGCATTAGTCCGCTAAACCACAAAGATGCATTAGTCCGCTAAACCATAAAGAGGTCGCCAGGATGGTGGGGGAAGGCTAAATAGCCTCCCCCACACACCAGGGCCAGGAAGTGACCAGCATTGCGCGTCACTTCCGGCCAGCCCGAGGAGGGGGGCTCTGGTCTGCGTCCCCGCCCCCCCCCCCCCCAGTGGGAGGGGGTGTGGAGGAAGGCACCGAACGCCGATTGGCCCCCTGCGGGGGCCGCGGTCAGCGGCATAGCCTCCAACGACCTCATGCGTGATCCAATGGTCCTTCGTCTGGACGTGTCCGAGGTCGCAAACTCTGTGTTCCAGCCCCACCGCCAATGCTGTGATCCAGTCGATATCCCAAAACTTTATTTGTTTATTATTAATTTGGTATCTTGCGGCACCTCAAAAGGACTCTGGCCCTTCCGGAATGGCGCCAAAACCCTTAACACTAGGTGATCCTCCCGATCAATGATTGTGCAACTCCCCCGCCCCCTCAGGCTATATGTGATGGGATGCCCAATCGCCTATAGCCAGCCCCATACATGCCAACATTTCAGAAGAGCAAAGTGGGAGATTTTTTAAGGAAAAATCGGGAGAATGGGGCCTTGAATCGGGTTACTGTCATGTATGGGCTTTGGAAGTGTGCTGCTGCAGGATCGGACATTTGAAACGCAAATGCACGTTTTTTTTTCTTACCTTTGAGAAGCATGGAGCGCAATGGTAGGCAGAGAGAGGGTGATGCAAGTGTTGTGGACTGGCCTGGCAGGTTGCTGGCAGTGCATACACCAACCCCGCACCCCCCCCCACCCCTGTGTGGCAGCCGGGGTTGAAACAGCTTCCCGGGCACACTCAGCCGCCCCCGAGTACTTCACCGGTCTTTAAAAGACCATTCGCTTGTTAATTAGGCTTTGTTGGTTTTTCACCCCATCTAGAGCCCCTGCATCGCCACTCTGACTATTGCTGGAAGAATTAGCACGTTACACAATACCAAGCCCTGTCTGCTGAAACCCCGAGGAATCGGGTTTCTGGATGCTTGAATCGGGAGGGGGCAGACTAGCCTTGAAATCGGTAGTCTCCTATCTGAATCGGGAGGGTTGGCATGTGTGCAGCCCCCTCCTGATCACCTTGTCCGGAATCATTACCCCTGCACGGCCTCGTCCAACGCCCCCCGACGCATTCCTGTATCCGCATGAGGCGCCTCATTGGTATTCTGGAGCCCCCTCCCCTCCCCCCCCAACTGCCGGCCTCACTGCAACCGCACTCCCCCGGACAGCGAAGACCACATCCGGGCCCCGCTGGAGGCCGCATGTCCGCGCCCTTATGTGCACCACCCAGTGCTTCCCCCACACACCTGGACCAGTGCCGCTGCCCCCCCCCCCTCCACACAGCTCATTCACTTGCAAAATTCCTGACGATCGATTGTAAATATAGCGGTTTAATGTACCATTTGTCTTACCTCATAAACGCTTACTGTATAAGCTGATAATCATGCAAGGTCTTAGGGATAGAGGTTCCGCAGTCCGGGAAAAAGTCCCTTTTAAAGGCCTCCTCCTGCACCCATCTCCCCTGCCCTGCACCCAGCCTCCCCGTGGGACCGCAGGCACCCGCTCTGCTATACCCGGCCACCTCTGAGGGTGACAGTCTGATCGGCGCCACTTGCACTGGTCTCCTTCAGCCCTTCCCGCCTCCTCCAGTACCATACACTCCTTGGCCCCTCCCGGCCATCCCCTACCCCCCTTGCCCAATGGCTCCCGGGCGCCCGCTGAAACTGTGACCCACCGAACCGGCCTCCGAAGGACGAAAGGCTTCGGCAGAAATACCACGCAACTCCTGCCTGCCCCCCAGATCTTCCCCCTGTTGCTCCTGAGCACCGCTGCTTCCTAACCGCGACCGACCCCGCCAAAGGCCGCATCGGTCCCCTATGCAACGGGCGAAGCCGGGGTGCAGCAGTGTAATATACTTCATAGGTGTTTACATGTGTAACGAGCTCGTGTTACCTTTAGAGCTCGTGGTTTGTACTTGCATGCGCGTGGTGAGCTTACACGCGCACGCATGCTATCTGATGTTATTTAAATAGGCATCTCTCGAAGATGCATTCCCGTGCGTCCAACCTCCTTTCTGAAGTATGAACGGTGTCAGCGGACAGTTGCCGTTCGTACTTCAGATGGGGAGGACGCACTCCAGTGATGTGTTGGTGTTCACTTGAATAAAGCTTCAAGATCTACTTACTTCGATCTACTTTGGATTTATTTTAATACTTTAATGGCTGAATATCTACTTTACAAGCAGCAAACTGCAGCTCAGCTATCACCATCTGCAACCCCCCCCCCCCCTCCAGCATTGCTCCCTGTCCCGCGACCCTCATCTCTCCCCAGACAGCGCTTCACCCTCGCCGCACGGGCTCCTATGCACCACCGTGGCCCTGCAGCTGTCCGCACCTCTATGCCACCATGCTAACCGCCCCCCCCACCGACCCCCCAGCCCCCCTCACACCATGCAGCAGCAGTGCCTCGTCTGGGTCTTCTCCTTTCAAATTTCCCAGGAGAAAGAGGGCCTTGTGCCCGGTGCCCACCTTTAAATACCCCTGCCTCCCTAACACATTCCTATCCTAGATTTACGGCTGATCTGGGCCAGCCCTACTACCAGCCCTATCTTCTGGTGTTCCTGCTTCCTTCTCTCCCTCCCTTATCTCTACCCAATCCGGTCCTTGGTGTTCGGGCTCTGCTCCCGGGGGTGGCCTCCACTAAGGCCCCCGGTCCCGCCACTATCCCCCTCTCCCCTGGGGAGTGGGGGGCCGAACCAAGGGGCAGAGCCTGACTTTCTCAGCCCCGCGCCTCCCTCTCTGCTTCCATTCTACTTTGCCGGCACTGCTGCTGAAGTGATGTCCGCAGCAGCTGCTCCCAGGCTTTCCCTTATAACCCTCTCAGCCATCCATCTCCGAGCAGCCTGAGCCCCGCCCCCCGCCTCTCTCGCGGCCCAAGTCTGAGGTGAGGACTTCTCATTCCAGGCAGCAGCGGAATGGGGAACCTTGGCCTTCACCCCACTTTATAACCACAGTGGTCTCTGCCTTGTAACCAACGCAACCAGGTGAACCAAAACCAGCCTCTTGGAGCACCCAACTAGCCTGCAGCTTAAATTGACCAGGCTAGGTTGCAGTGTACTGTAGTCTCTAAGGGCCTCATGTAGGTAAATAAATTTTACCGTTTCTTAAATACCGAGCCGTACCGAATCGGTAAATTAGAATCGGTAAGTTATATGTAGGTAAAAATTCGGTAACAGTTACCGATTCGGTAACATTCGGTAATCACGAATCGGAATTCACCGAATCGGTAAATACCGAGGTGGTATTTACCGAATCGGTAAATACCGAGGTGGTATGTACCGAATCGGTAAATACCGAGGTGGTATTTACCGAATCGGAAAATACCGAGGATACTACCACCTTCCCTTCACTAAGAAGCTAATATTATTATTATGCTAATAGAAGGTCTCTCAGGCTTGAATAGGGGACGCCATACCTCAAAGATCAGCTTAGTGAAATCACATCACAGGAGCATCAGGAGTCTTCTCGCAGGAAGGCTCGTCTTCGGTCTGAATAATAAACATGATGTCTGTGATATTAAAAGCACCAACTTTCAGGTATTTGCAGCTGCGCGTGTGTTATGGCTAAATAGTGGGTCGATCAACCTAGAGTGGAAAACATGCATTGTGTAATATTCCAGACTGTTTGTCACACCATGTACAGACCAAGGTCGCTGCGCAGAGCTTGGGATGGTAACAACAGATTGCTCACGTGTGAAGCAAGTCTCGAGTCAGCAGTTTATTTAAGAAATAACATGTAAACGCAGTGTCGTGTGCAAAGACAAAAAGATGGCCTTCTAACATTTAACGTGGTTATGCGAACTTAACAATGTATGTACGTATTCAGGGAGAACTCACTACACGCCCCCTTGATCGAAGCACTATTTAATAGGCAAGAAAAGAGAGAACGCAGAGTCCAGTTTCGTCAGAGCAGAACAAGGCGTAACCAATGCTGCGCCAAATTCCGAAACTACAAAAAATAGCAGCATAGAATTCCAAAAACAAAATGCAAGTATATGAAAAAACTCAAAACGACCATCAGGAAGAGAAAAAAGAGAAATAAAAGAAATAAATGTTTCGCCAGGGTGCTGTCCAGTAGCACAGGCGCAATGGACGACAGTCCAGTTAATCCATGAATGTATAGGCAGCATATGTGGCCACTGCTTCCAACAAAAAATCGTTTGCAGGGCCACTAAAAGTCTCAGCCATCCAATTAAGTAAAGAAAAGGAACATACGTGTTCTCCAACCATCGGAGCCTCTAGCACAATCAGAGGGCACCCGGAATGTTCCTCCAAATAGCTCATAGCCAAGAAGTCGTAGGCGGCCGCAGAGATGTCCCAATTACCCAGGATACCATGAGCCGCACTACAGGCCATAATCCGGACACCAGAACAGGCCAACTCGTGAGACACTAAGGGCCTCATCAGTCGATCGAAATCCGGCACCGGAGACACCATGTTGGTCAAGCACAAATCCAGAGGCCATTCAAAGGGACAATCCAGGCAGTGAAATACAGGTTGTACGCAGGTGAAGTAGGAATACCTGAAGGATAATCCATAAGCCAGGCTCAAAGTCGCCAATGGCAAAGTACCATAAAAGTCAAGCATCCTATCACGAAGAAGATGCAGACGGGACAGGTGCTCGTGTGGCACAGAAGGAGCAGCCATTCCGGAGTTTAAAAAGGAAAAGCAGCACACCTGCCACTAGCGCCAGAAGCAGCGGGACACCTCCAAAGATGCTCGAGAAAAGTGATTGAAAAAATGCCGGAATCACACCAAAAATAGTTTGGAAAGAGGTCACGAGACCCGAGCCCACAAGTTTAAAAAAATGAGCCAGGCCGGTCGTGGACGAGGCATTGAAAATAGTTTGGATCAAAGAGCCGAAATGCAGGGGGAGGTCAGTATTCAGATGCGCCTGTACCTCAGTGCGCGTATTAGCAACGTGAAGGACAAATGTTTCACGAGAGGAAGTCAAAGGCACCTCATTTTGGGACAATAGCGCTCTTATTCTGCTCAACTTGTTGAACTCTGCTTTCAAGGTTGGAATCGAAGGCCAGATGGAAACATCCAGCCGCCCATGCGGGGGTGGAAAAAGAACATTATTGCAGCAGACAACTTTCTGCGAGACAGTTACTATGTACGGGATTCCCACTAACATCCCGCAGCAAGCTTCATTATTCAAAATTAAATAACTACCGTTTGCAAGCAGCGTGAAAGAAGGTGTAATCACAGGCACTGGGATACCTCGTAGGACGCACGCCAAATTCGGGGCTTGTACATTGCATGCGCCGTGTAATTGAATGTGCCTACATACCAAGGAATGGTCTGGTGTTGTGGTACATTCCTCGCCTTTCAAATAAACCTCAGTTCCGTCCCTAGTACATCTATACGTAAAGGGGAGGGACCAAACCTCATGTATGAAAGCGGTGCCCAGCGGTTCATACCTACCCAAAGCATAATGTTTCATACAAGACGTAAACTTAAAAAGCGCGAAAGGGAGAGTTATCAATCCGTGTACTGACCACGTAGCTGAATTGATCTCCGCTACAGAGAAAGGCAACGGTTCTAACTTTTCAATCTGTAACAATGAATATGTAGCATCCTTCATGGACATAAATCGCTGCTTGTCAGTAAGGTTGTAGGGAAGGAATAACGATGTAGTGTTCAGATAGTCCCAAGGGACCCTCCCTGCCTTTAACGTCTGCAACGTCCATGCAAACTGCATAACAGAACGCAACTGGTTTTGACCATGATATAACACAGACATATCATCATGCACAATATCAACAACCGAAGAAACAATATTGTCTAATGTATAAATCCTAGAAGAGAGAGTGCTAATGCTATTATCTATAACGGCTAAAACCTTCTCCATGTTTGCTTGATCAATAGCTCTCAATCTGGAAGCCGCCTCAATCTGCGACAACTTCCAGACTTCGTTGTAAATAGCATACGCCCACCTTTTGGTTCTGCCACCCACAGGACCCTTAACAAAATCATTCAAATCGGTATGCACATTGATGGAGTGGGTGGACTTCCTGTTCCTGTAGATGTGCTCTGTGTCAGCTGGTGGACAGATTGGGATGTGTGTACCATCAATACAGCCGATGACATGGGGGAACTGTGCCATGTGATAAAAGTCTGTTTTTGTTTTCTGCAGTGCAGCCTGTGTGTTGGGGAAGCTGATGTAGTGGTGCATTCTCTGCATCATGGCATCCAGGAACTTCCTGAAGAAACGTGACAGGCAACTCTGGGATACACCACCCACCGCAGCTATCACCACCTGATGACTGCCGGATGCCAGCAGATGTAGGCTGCAGAGCACCTGCACATGTGGGGGTATGGCGTGCGCCCTTCTTATTGGCTGGTCCAGGAGTGGGTGAAGGTCCCTGATTAAGTCCATGATGGTTTCGGGGTGTAGCCTGTACCTCTCATGTATCTCTGCATCAGTCAGCTGGAATAGTGTGATGCGCTGTCTGTAGATGCGTTCCTCCCGTCGCCAAACCCTCAGTCCTGCTGCCTGTAGACGTAGGCGCCTTGCAATGACATACATAGCGGCCATGTTGTCCACGCTGTTGCATTTTGGGATTGCTTATATGCACTGTTGATGGTTACCACCTGCTTTCAATCCGTGTTAATTACCGACTCTTATTTACCGATTTTCTTGGATTTCTTAATTACCGAGTGCTCCTACATGTCATTTTAATTTTTACCACTTCATATTTACCACTTCATATTTACCGATTCGTTAAGTATGTATTCGGTAAATCTGATTCGGTATTTTAGAATTCGGTAAATATGATTCGGTATTTACCGCCTCATATTTACCGAAAAGTCGTTTTTGGACTCCTACATCTCACTTGTCTGAATACCGGTCGGTAACGGCATATTTACCGAAAATCGGCCGTTACCGACCGGTATTTGGCTACCTACATGAGGCCCTAAATGCGCACGGTCATCCCGTGTCAGCAGTGTGCATGATTGATGTGTCCTGGGAGAGAAGCCACGGCATTTCATCTCTTCCAATCGAAATGGGCCCCCTGCCTGCAGCTTCAAAGAGTTGAGAGCTGAAACGCTGGTGATGCATACCTCAAATGCTAATTCCCAGAGACGTTTTAAGACATAGGCAAAGTATACAATGGACCGAGGTCTCCACCTTCTAGACCCCTCCCCCCTTCGGTAAAGTTATTAGGTTGCTGTAACAGTGGTGTGCTGAAAAAAAACATTATTTTGTAATTTGATTGCTGGACATGTAGTCTTCACGGAACCGCCTGCCAACTTTAGTCTTTTCACTCCCTGGTAGTTAGAAGCATGTCATCTAATACAAGCATTTGCAATGCAATAGGTCTCGCATTATTAAAGTTTGAGCTATTGGCATTGGTAATAATAATGCAACACCAATAGCTCCAACATTCAGTAATGCGAGACCTATTGCATTGCAAATGCTTGTTCTTGAACGTGCTTGCTTTGCAGATCAGCAACCCTGAAGGAATTGGGCGTGTGTTTGTAGGTTAGCTGCCATGCATGAGCTCACCCGTTTACCCAGCCACCTGTGGAAGGTGTGAATAGATTCATACTTGCCCTCCACACTTGCACAGCATACCCTGCCATACAACAATTCACTCATAATCTGTTTCCCAGCAGTTAACGTTGTTATGGGGTCCGCCTTCCATGAAGGTTAGTGTGAGTGCGTATATGGCAGCTATGTGACTTCAGTGGGTGCACTGGTGTCTGAGCACAAGGGGAACCACGTGTGTAAAGGTCTTGTGGTAGCTATCTTTACATATGCTTCATGAAGAAGGATGATGCAATAGGTAGTGATGTAATGGACTCCTCGATGATTGACAGCAACTGCTAATTTCTTTTTGACTGATAGTGTGTGTAAAGTGTATGAGTGTGTAATGTTGCAGTAAGAGAGAAGTTAAGGGCTAATCTAGAGAAAGATATAGTGGTATTTGAAGGTGCTTCTCGTGGTACCTTTGGTGCTCATTCCCACAAAGTAAGAAGAGGTGCCTCTACCAGTGACGGTGTTGGAGAAAAAGGGTGTCACACATCACTAATGTATTTGTAGGACTCTACCGCTTGGGTGAGAGTGAAGTACAAAGTGAGCCATGATTCCGGTGAAAAGGGCTAGATGGGGCTTCTGGAGGACTGAGGCTGTTCTCTATACCTCTGTGCAGTCTCATCTTGAGGGAATAAAGATTGAGGGATTTATGGGAATAAAACCAGAATGGAGGCTCAGATAGTGTTAATATTGAGAAGCATGAGTCCCCTCAGGGGCAGGTTAGTGCCAGACCTGACCCACACATATAGGATTACCACCTGATGGCTGTACAGAGTGCACCAGAGATGAAACCAGGCATCCATGGGCATTGAAGGACGCAACACTCCATCATACTCACTGCAGTTCAGAAGAGTTGGGAAGAAAATGTTCGCATTATTTTCAACACAATGAAGGAGCAGGTAACATTTGACAGAATTTTTGTAAATCTTATCTTTTGCTTTGTTGCTAGATATCTGCATGGATCGGTTTAGCTTCTGGCATGTCGCACACCACAGAGCACAAATGAGGACAAACCAGAAGGATCTAGATACAGAGTACCCAAAGGCCACAGTTTATCTCCGGCCAGCAGTACAGGTGCATTGCGTGCATGTGCACAGCCCTTCTAAAGGGTCATGTGTGTATATGTCTTGATAATATAATCTTTCTCTCTTTCTGTTTTGTACTCTGTTGCCCCCCGCACCTCGTAACTTTCCTCCATGGGTTTCTGTGCTGGCTTCTCTATACTTTGCCCCTGTTCTCCTACAGCTATTCCCCGTTGCTCTCTCATCATCATCTACTCTTTACTCTAACTCTGCTCCCTTACCGGCAATGGAATTATCCAGCAAGGTAGGGCCCAATTGTGCAGCAGTGCTGACTAAATTATGCAGCAAGAAAAAGCACATTTTGTGACATGATGTAGTACATTTTGTGACATCATTACCTCATTATTTTGCCATTTGTACACATTTTAACAAAAAGCAATAAGCAACAGAAAAGCGGCCAGACAACCTTCGTGGGGGGCTTTCCACTGCACAGCAACACATGTTGCTGCGTTTTTAGTAACTATTGATTCATTTGAGCTAGAAACATTTTTGTTTTAATCTGTAGAATATGCAGTGGATGATGGGTTATATGGCAAAATCAGCAAATCTATAATTATGCGGGAAACACTGCAGCTGCAAAATTGCATAATAATAAAATTAATTAAAAAATACTTACCTTGAGCTGCCGCTCACCTCCTGTGTCACGCCTCATCCTTCTTGGTCCCAGTAAGCACTGGGGCCGCGACTTGGACTCCCTACAATCCCTGTGCTTCTCTCATGCTATGAGAGCAGCGTGGTGATTGGCCTGAAAGGACTGGAAAAACACTCCACTCAGACCAGGGAGTCTGTGGGGATTCTCCAGCCCAGCTGTTCAATGCAGCTGGGCTGGAGAAACCTAAGTGCGCCTTTGTGTTTTGGTCGGCCTAAGATGGCTGGCCAAACACAAATGCGAATTTAGGAGTGCACATAGCACTCCTCATTCACATGCCCCGCCTCTACCTGTGCAAGCTGGCTTAGAGCTGGCAAATGAAAAATAAAACAATAATATTGTTTTATTTTTCATTTGTCGGCTCTGAGCCAGGCAGTAGGGCGGCGTTCCTCCGCCATTGCGAAGGAGCCACCGCTGCTGCCAGGCACTCTTAAAAAAAAAAAAAAAAAGAAGAAATTAAATGAAAGGGAACTTATCAAAGGAGAAAATTGAACACTAAAGGAGCAACCTACATGTCCTCGCAGTGGGGCTAACTAATTTTCAGGCAGATGTGAAAAGACCCAATGGCTGAATTGTGCTGACCTATTATACCAAGCAAAATCTTCTACACCGAGATATTGTCAGAGGGGATAACTAACACCAAAACCCTTGCTTGCCACAGTAATCTGTGAGATTTCATGTAACAATTCACCCTTCAATGTGTATTGGCCTCAACTTATGCTTTTCATACTAAATAACTCACACCTACTTCCTTCGTCATAACTTTTCTTCGTAAGCAGATCAGTCCTTTAGCATCTGACATACCTTTTCCTAGGGAACCAATCTCACCTATAGTGTTTTTTATTGACTTTGTGCCATAACAAATTCAGGTCTGCTGTATTGCGCAGAAAGGTTTCCATAAGGTAGAAATCAGGCAGATTGTCATAAAACTAGAAATATGTATAAAATTACATTTGGGAGGGCCTTATCAAAACAGTGCATATCTTTTACTCCCACTGTTTATCAGAGAGGGTAACCAACAACAAACCAGGTGCCTACTATGGTAATTCTATATCACATCATACCTCTCTACGGGATTTAATAATAAATAATAATAATCCACATTTGTAAAGCGCGAACAATCACCCGTAAGTGTCTCTAGGCGCTGGGGGTCGTTGGGAAGATTAAGCAAGCTATTGCCCAGAGTCACATGGTGCTGGGCTAAACTGCCGCCGGCACTGGGGATCGAACTATGATCCCCAGATTCCGGAGCCAGTCGCCCTGGTCGCGGCACCACACCTCTTCCTCATATAGTATAATAATCCACCATTATCGTCCTATGGACTTTAATATATGTTTTTCACAATAACTATGTCAGACCTACTGCCTTTGTCTTAACTTTTCATAATAAACAGATCAGACCTCTGGCACCTAAAGTAAATGTTCCCATGAACACATCAGGTCTATAATCCTGATCATTGGCTTGTCACCATAACCAATTTAGGCCTACAGTCATTGGGCATAAGCTTTCCCAAAAGACAAAGCAAGCACTATTTTTCAGCAGAAGCACACACTTTCTGCCCATACAAAAGCTTGTAGATAGGAAGATCAAAGCACAGGTGGAGCTTAAGCCACTCACTCAGTGCTCCTTCCTAAAGCTGTTTTCTTGTGGTCACATAAGTTCAAATCAGACCCAATAACAATCAAAGAGAACTCTGAATAGTGAGACTTTATGAAGCAGCAGGCGCTATGAAACATAACAAGGCCCCAGCTCCCTGCTGAAACTAGTGGTGATCCTCAGCAGCTACTGTTTTATGTTCAATCAGTCATATGAGCCGGCAACATGGCTCAGTGAATTGAAAGATCATCACTAACAAATGTGGTAAGCTGATAGTCACAAGTCTGAATCCCGGTAAAGCAAATTGAGCCTTCCATGCTGCAGGGTATATACATTGAATAATGAGGTATTAGTAACACCTGCTATTTACAGTGCTTAAAAACTGCAGTAGTGTAGTATGACCTGCTGTACAGATTGCCGGATCTGTGTAACCTGACAGATAGCTCTCCTGTCTGAAGTCTGACTCTGTCGGACACTGATTTTGAGGCCTGGGCTGTTAACTCCTTTGTCACATTATGGATTGCTCTGCTAATTTCTCAACCAGTAATGTATGTGCAGACTGAGAACTGGCTCTGCTATCTGATACTTGAACCTGTAAGGTGTATGTAACCTGAAGGATAGCCATGTTGCCTAAAGATCTGGGTATTCTGAGAGATAGCGCTGTTGCTTAAAGCACCTGCTGATATAGTATTTGAAGAATAGCTCTCCTGCCTGACGTTTTAGAAACAGGAGCTATAATCATGCAATGGGAAAGGTACTGCCGGTCATATATTTGACTGGATAGATATGCTATCTATTATGCTAATTCATGTATAGCAGTAAGCTGAAGGGTAGCTATTCTGTGTGATGACTGCACTTGTAAATTAAATGTCTCTCCAAAGATAGCGCTGAATCAAAAATTAGCTAGCATTCGCGCCAAGAATTTTCAATTCTATTAAGGACACGGAGGCGAGGATTATGCTTTCTCCTTCTTTACTGTATCAACTCACAGCAGCCAATAAACATACAATTAGTAACACAACTACATTGTCCATGTGACTTTGCGTCAGCCACGCCTCCTTAGCCCTCCATAAGAGCCCTGGTCACTGTCCCAGCCTCCTCTTTCTTTGCTCGAACTGTGTAAAGTCTAATAATCCACAACTTTCACAAACTCTTCCAACCTGGAAGTTTAACAGGAACCCAAGTCCTCTGCGCAGTCTTCAACGTGAAGATATCCGCTTCCAGACTTTCCGTCTGATGTGAACGATTAACCGGAACACAACTTCCTTTCAAAAAGCTTCAATGTGAAGGCCTCTTCATTCAGACTTCTTGTCTGCACCTAGGAAAAAACCAACATGAACAACCCGTAAACTCCATTTACCACAAAGGTTTATATAATCATCAACGGGTGGGTAAACATGAACAATCATATTGTGCATAGCCGGGTGGGATAATCCTCGCCTCCGTGTCCTTAATAGAATTGAAAATTCTTGGCGCGAATGCTAGCTAATTTTTGATTCTATTACAGGACCGGAGGCTTCGGATTATGCTAGTTTAACGCTTATTAAATACCACAGATGTTATATCTCCCACCGGCTTATAATAAAACTGTTTGAATGTTGACTCTGAAGACCAATCCGCACAATGCATAATGTCCTGAATACTAGAACCCAGCATAAATGACTTTGAAGCCATTGCACCTCGCACAGAATGTGCGCCAAACATTTGAACATCAACACCTGCTTCCTTCATAACATAACGCAGCCATCTGGCTATAGTTGCAGCCGTCACCGGTTTAAAAGGTTTTTGTATTGCAAGCAAGAGCTGCGTAGAACCCTCAGACCTCAAAGGTCGGGTACATTCCTCATAGGTTTTCAAGCATTGGACCACACATAATTTTTCATTACTCGGAAAAGCATTATACTCAATGTGTCTAGACAGTGTTTTAGTACGACCCGTGATAGTAAAGGAAACCCCCTCCGGGGTAAATACTCTACCTGTAATATCCAATGCCCGCACATCCGATGAGCGCCTACAGGCCGAGAGGCACAACAGCATCGCCAATTTTGCGAAAAGCTGTTTTCTTGACAACTGACTATTCACTGGCCAACTGTTGAACAAAGAAATGACCAAGGACACATCCCATAAGCCCGAGTATTTGGGCTTGGGAGGATGCCATCCGAATACCCTTAAGAAGCTTGCATACCATAGGATGCATGCCCACCGGCTTTCCATCCACCGGCGCGTGCCCCGCCGAAATGGCCGATCGGAAATTATTTACAGAGCGATAGGCAAGGCCACTCGCAGCCTTTTCCGAAAGAAAATTCACAATATCGGATAGTCCGGTCCCCACGGGATCCAGACTCCGTTCCACGCACCAACCCATCCAGCTTGTCCAGGCTGATGAGTATCGCTTCCTGGTGGAAGGAGCCCACGCTTGCCTGATGAAGCCTGAAGCTGCTTCCGAAATTCCCGGCATTTCCCACTGTTGCCGGAAATTCTCCATGCCATCAGCGACAACCTCTCCGATGTGATCAGAGGATGCTGCTCCCCGTGAGGTCCCAGGAGGAGAGACTCCGCCCAAGGGAGTCTCCTGGGAAGATCGCAGCTCATTTCCAGCAGTATCGGGAACCATGGTTGCGATTTCCACCGTGGTGTCACTAAGATCACCTCCGCTTTCTGCCTGAGAACATGAGAGGTTACTCTCGGAATGAGGAGGAACGGCGGGAAGGCATAATTCACTGCTCCCGACCAATCCTGGAGGAACGCGTCCGTGGCTGTCGCCACTGGATCCGGTCTCCAGCTGAAAAAGTGTGGAATCTGTCGATTCAATCTGGAGGCAAACAGGTCCGTTTGACACGGCCCCCAAAGCCTCTGCAGCCAGTGAAACATGCTCGGCATCAGCTTCCAGTCGCTGTAATCCCTCAGATATCTGGAGTTCCAATCCGCTATGAGGTTGGACTGCCCTGGAATGTATTCCGCTATTACTGTTATTTGGTGACGCAGGCAGTAGTGCCAAAAGTCCTTGGCAATCTCCACTAACAGGGGCGATCTCGTTCCCCCCAGCTTGTTTATGTATCTCACGGCCGACACGTTGTCCATTCGTAACAGAATGCAGCAAGCTGTCTGTTTGGGCGACAGCGTCCGAATTGCAAAGGAGCCCGCTAGGAGCTCCAGACAATTTATGTGTAATTCTAACTCCTGGGGAGACCATCTTCCGCCTGTGGAAATGTCGCCACAACGCGCTCCCCAGCCCCAACGACTGGCGTCGGACTCGATGACTACTTCCGGCAAGGAGCCGAAGATGGCCCTGCCGTTCCACGCTTCCACGTGCCCCAGCCACCATTGCATCTCGTCTCGAACCTCCTGAGAGATCGGTACCAGGTCCGAATAAGCTAGACCCTTCTGAAGGTGCTGAATTTTTAGTCTCTGCAATGCCCTGTAATGCAGTGGTCCTGGAAATATCGCTTGTATGGAGGATGCCAGTAAGCCCACTATTCTGGCTATGGTCCTGAGGGACACCATCCGCCTGTCTAACATGGCTACTATCTCTTTCCTGAGATCCTTGAGTTTCGCTTTGGGAAGGTGCAACTGCGCCTTCTTGGAGTCTATCACAAACCCCAGGAATTCGGTGCTGGTGGACGGGGTGAGAGCAGATTTGGTCTGATTTATTACAAATCCTAGACTCTGTAAGAGAGCCATTGCCATTTGCAAGTGTTGCAAAACTAGAGTCGGGCTGTGAGCCATGATCAGGATATCGTCCAGGTAAATGATCATGCGAATCCCCTGCTCTCTCAAATGCGCAACCACCGGCTTCATCACCTTGGTGAAGCACCAGGGAGCCGAGGAAAGCCCGAAAGGAAGGGCCAAATACTCGAACCACCGACCTTTCCACTGAAATTGTAGGAAACGGCGGTGCGGAGGAAAAATAGGGATGGACAGGTAAGCATCTTTTAGATCCAGCCTGACCAGCCAATCTCCCGGTTTCAAGAGGTCTGCCAGAAGGTGTATCCCTTCCATCTTGAAGTGTTTGTATAGTAGAAAATGGTTGAAATCCCTCAAGTTCAAGACTAGTCTGTATCCACCTCCCTTTTTCTGGACCAGAAAAACGTTGCTGCAAAAGCCGTGAGGTTTGTGATCGCACAAAGCTATTGCGCGCTTTTGCAGCAAGGCCTCTATTTCCTCGTCTATAAAATTGCATTCGTGTTGGGAAAAATGGAGAGGCCTGGGCCATGTGTCCTGACAGGGAGGCTCGTAAAATTCCAGATGGAATCCCTGAACCGTCTGAAGCACCCACGCATCCTGGGTCAGAGTGCGCCAATTGTGTAGATAATACTGAGTGCGACCCCCCAATGGCAGAAGAGACAAATCTGTTACACTCACCTGTGGAATTCTGTGCGTGGAAGCCAGCTCTGTTCCCGCCACTTTGGAATCTGCGCTTGTTGAAGCGGCGGCGGGTGGGGTAGAAGGTACCCCCTCTGGTAGAATCCCAGTCACCTCTTCCTCGTCCGAAATCACCTCTTGGGGGACCTTGGTTGGCGAAGCGGCCTGACGAGCGTCCCCTACCTCGTCCGGCCCTATTGAAAAGGCTCTGGGTAAACACCTTCTTTATCCCCGATTGGGCCTTGTCCAGCGACGTGAAAGTCCCTACATACTTTGACACGTCCTTCACGAAACGGTCCCCGAACAAATTGCCCTCCGCCAGCGGGCCTGGCTCAGCCGCGGCTAAATCAGTGAGATTAGTGTCCATGCGCATGAGCAGGGACTTGCGCCTTTCTGTTGATATGGCACAGTTGGCATTACCCAGCAAGCAGATTGCTCGCTGTGCCCACCCGGCTAAGATATCCGGATCCACTGGAGCTGCCGACTCTTTGGCCACTAAAGCCATCTCTAGAATCTTCGCGAGGGGACCCACGACGTCAAGCAGCTTATCCTGACACCCTCGCCAGGCCCTGTCTATCCCCTTTTTGGGGTCTCTTGCGAACTTTTTCAAAAACGTGAGCAAGCTTACGTCTATCTCCGGTGTCTCTGCTACCTTATCCGGAAGATCCGGTCGAGGGCATTCCGACCGAAGTCTATTCCTGACCTCCTTGTCAAACCCTTTTCGAATATTCTCATGTAGGTAGTCGATCACCTCCGGTGCTGGAGCCCAGTCAGTAGACCTCGGGTGCACTATCTCGCTAGGGTTGAAAGTGAAAGGAGTAGTGGACGCCGTCTCCGAAGGAGCCGGAACCACCTTCTTAGCCCTCTTCTTAGGGGGGGACTCCTCGTCCGTGGTATTGGTATCGGTATCAGTAGCAGTGGTGGTGGAATCAGTGTCCGCATAGACTCTCTGCTTACTCTTGGCCTTTCCGCCAGCCGAATACGCGTGGTCGCCACCCGCGGGTGGAGGAAGAGTATCCAGGGTCGTGGCATGTGGCCAGCGGCGCACTTTTGCCAGCTCTGTGCTCGAGCGTCCCCCGTGCTTCTCTTTGGTAAAACCATGGCGTTTAGCAAAACTCTCCAGCTGCTTGGTAATCGGTTTTAAAGCAGCCGCCAATGCTTGATGTACAGTCGAAGGAACTGTAGTCTCCAGTGCCCTGTTGACAGAGGATTGGACCGAAGCGTCCAGAGCCTCTACTATATTGTCCTCAAGGACAGTCTCCTGCTGTCCCTCATAATAGACATCCTCCTCATCCTCCTCGTACCGTACCCACTCATTCATGCTTGCAAGGTGTAGGAACTGAACCAATCCACCAGTGGTAGAGGAGCCAATAAGGATATATTCCTGGAGGAGTAATGGGGGGGGCCAGCCCAGGTGCACACAAACAATCTTGTACCGAGCCCCCTCAGCAGATGCTGTATTTATATTCTTGCAGCCTTTTCAGGCGTCAGAGCCAATTTTAAACGATTTCTGGAGTGTGTGCTCACTCCTAGGGCGACTTCTCTTTCAGCCAGTCAGGCGTCACAAGTACGGAGCGAAAATGCGCTCCCGAAACCCCCCGGAAGCCGAGCTCGGCGTGTGCAGCCCAACGCGAGCCCAAATCCTACTGAAAACCAGCCCAAATGGGCTTCGTGTGAGCTGCACACGTCGGCCGGTAACCATCCGGCTCTACGTGTCCTCGGGCGATGAGGGAAGCCCTCGACACCGCGCTGAGCGCGCTGGGCCTTAACGGTCCGATTTAATGCCGCCCAGCGGCGCGGTACAAGTGTGAGAAGCTCGCGCTTCTTAGCGATGCCATCGACATCGGGGAAGTAATATCGACGATCCCCAGCTAGCGGCGCAGAGCGCCCCTCCACCAACGCTGAATCGCGTGTGACCAACCTCGCTATCTACCATCACAAGTAAGCACTGACTCTGGCAAAGCGCAGCGCGCTGAAACAGTATTACGACTAAATCGTCTCACATAAAAATAATGAAATCGAGGGGTACTTAGCTCGTGCTGTGAGCAGCAAAGAAAGAGGAGGCTGGGACAGTGACCAGGGCTCTTATGGAGGGCTAAGGAGGCGTGGCTGACGCAAAGTCACATGGACAATGTAGTTGTGTTACTAATTGTATGTTTATTGGCTGCTGTGAGTTGATACAGTAAAGAAGGAGAAAGCATAATCCGAAGCCTCCGGTCCTGTAATAGAATTATATAACCCGGGTGCGTAATCCGTGGTATAGTTCTATTCTGCGAAGTCTGAGGCTAAGTTTTGCATCGTCATATCACATATGTTTGGGGGAGGAAAATCCTTTTTAAAATGCGCGCACTGGACATCACCACTCATTTGATAGCAGTTGCCTTCTTACTTTTAAATGTTCTGTTTCCGCTTGTTGTTCGCCTATATTCCACCAAACACTTTCACTCTCTCCCTAGTACCCCACCTCCTGTGTTTTCTCCGTCTCTTTCTCATTTGTGTGATTCTCACCTCGCCCGCCTTGCTTTGTGGGCCCCACCTCTCTGTCGACTGTTATCGCCACTTTAACAACCTACGCGGCTCCGGAGCAGGTTGTGCTGGAAGCCGCGGAGGGAAAGAGAAGAGAGAGTCCATGAAAGCAGCCTTGAGAACTCGGTAGAGAGAGCGCTGCGAAGAGGGGGAGGAGGACGCTGAGCCCCAGCGAGAGAAGCAGAGTCCGGCATAGGAGCACCTCGAGCCCCGAAAAGGAGAACTGAGCGAGGGACGCAAAGCGTGGAGAGAGCCTTTATCGCCTGTAGAGCACCAGAGCAGGGGAAGGAACTGCGAGAGCCTGGAGTCAGCAGCGAGAGGCGGCAAGGAATCTAGGATTGGGCATCGTGGATTGGACCACCGAGACCCGAGGAGAGAGGCGGGAGAAGCTCTGGCTGCAGGGCGACGGAGCCCAGGCATCTATCTGCCTTTCTGTGACGGCGCCAGTGGAAATCCAGTGGATTGTAGGGCGTACCTAAGAGACTGTAGGGGTGGGTGGTAATCTAGCGGTGGGTGCAGGCATTCTAGAGGGAATGGTGGCCCAGCGGTACAGACTGCGAAGTTCTCCCGAGTGCAGATCGTAAAACTTCCTGCGGGTTTAGCCTGCTAGCGTTCATCTCATTCAGGGTGCGGTTGTTAGGGTGCCCTAGGGTTATAGATAGGTACGCCTTCCTGTGGTGCGGAGTGCCAACTCGCCCTATGGTTGCATGTGGTACCCTACGGGCTGGTAGTTTTCCCTGTAGCACTGCGGTGTGGGTGCGAGCAAGTGAGCAGCCTCTGAGATGAGGGTCGTTTGGTTTTTGGGGAAAAAGTAGTCAGACCACCACAGCTCTTGGGGAATCTCTCTGCTTGTGGACAGGCTGTGCTGGAGACAGGCCCTGCGTAGACCCCTGCGCCATGCTTAGGAGGGGCCCCCCAGCTAGAAAGAAACGCGGTGCCCTCCTTTGACCGACCCCGGAGACCACCGCGTTAGGGCGACCGTGTGCAGGTGGCTCGGAGAAGTGGAGCGGGAGATGCCATTGTCGGGCCCCTTGGGCCAGCCCTCCATGCTCCTGCTCTGGCTGCTGCTGCTTCTGGCGCCCCCGCTGCCCACCCTCGCGCAGCAGAGACCGGACACCAGCCTCCTGCCATGGAACCGCACCTGCACCCTCGCACCTCTGAGTGAAGAGCTTCCAACCAGACCGCACAAGAATCCCCATCATTTCCACTGCATACCCTCCCCATCCATCCATGTGAGCTGGAGCTGCTGGGAAGGGCGCATCTCACAGGCGCCGTCTTTAGCTGGCATTGGCAGCCTTATCTCTGCCCACCTCCAGATTCCAGGTGAGGGTTGTGCTTGGCACGACCGGCGTGGGCCGCAACCCCGGCACCTTGAGATCCTAACCCTGCTGGTCCCCCGAGATGGCGCCATAAAGAATCAGCAGCTGTGTTTGGGCATTGGAGTGCCTCTGCTTGCCCTCAGCCGACTCGTGCCCGCTCCCTGGGGAGATTGTGAGCCTCGCTGTGAAGTGCGCGAACCTCCAGGGTTCTCTTGCCAGAATGGGGTGCTGGTCATGGGGAAGGAGGTGTGCCTTAACCTTCAAGATGACCTGCGTTTAAAACTTCGCTGCCAGCAGTGCCCACGGAATGGGGAACCTAAGGTCTCGGGAAAGAGGTTGCCAGTTCCAGGTGGCATCTTTCAGATACACTGGAGGTTAGGTTTGATGTCCCCGGGTATGGTGGGTCTGGATAGCTTGGAGAAGATGGTGGTTCCAAGAACTATGCTGGGCAGCAACAGGAAGAAAAGAAATGTAAACAGTAGCCCCCAGTTTCAGCCCCCTACCTACCAAGTGTCTGTGTCTGAGAACAAACCAGCAGGCACCCCAGTAATAGTGCTAAAGGCCGTAGACCCTGACGAAGGAGAGGCTGGCCAGCTCGAATACTCTATGGGTGCCCTTTTTGATAGCCGTTCCAACTACCTTTTTGCCATCGACTCCCAGTCTGGGGCAGTAAGCACTGCTGAAGAATTGGACCGCGAGACCAAGAGCACCCATGTATTTCGTGTCACTGCTGTAGACCATGGAACTCCCCGGCGTACGGCCATGGCCACCCTTACTATCATGGTGAGCGACACCAATGACCATGACCCGCTATTCGAGCAGCAGGATTACAAAGAGAGTGTCAGGGAGAACTTGGAGATTGGCTACGAGGTGCTCACTGTCCGAGCCACTGACGGAGACGCCAGCATCAATGCTAACATCCTGTACCGGATCCTCAACAATGATGGGTTGAATGAGGTGTTTGAGATTGACTCCCAGTCTGGGGTAATCAGGACTAAAGGCACAGTAGACAGGGAGGCAGTGGACTCCTATCAGCTGCTGGTAGAAGCCAATGACCAAGGTAAGGACACTGGTCCACGCATCTCCACTGCTAACATTCAGATCACTGTGGAGGATGACAACGACAATGCCCCCCAGTTCAGTGAGAAGCGATATGTGGTCCAAGTTCCAGAAGACGTGGCCCCTGGCACCCAGGTTCTGCAAGTCACAGCAACAGACCGGGACAAGGGAAACAATGCTGTGGTCCATTACAGTGTCATGAGTGGCAACACCCGTGGTCAGTTTTATATTGATGCACAGTCTGGGAGCATTGGTGTGGTCAGCCAACTGGATTATGAGATGACCCATGAGTATACCCTCAGGATACGAGCACAGGATGGTGGCAGGCCTCCGCTGTCAAACATCAGCGGTCTGGTGACAATCCAGATCTTGGATGTGAACGACAATGCACCAATCTTTGTAAGTACCCCTTTCCAATCAACCGTCTTGGAGAATGTACCGCTTGGCTATTCTGTCATCCATATCCAGGCTATTGATGCTGATTCTGGTGAGAACTCCCGGCTAGAGTACAGCCTGGTGGACACCTGTTCCAACTTTCCATTCTCGATCAACAACAACACAGGCTGGATAGTGATTGCTTCGGAGCTGGATCGGGAAACTGTGGATTTCTATACATTTGGGGTTGAAGCAACCGATCATGGTACCCCACCCATGACCTCATCAGCTAGTATCAGTATCACAATTCTGGATGTGAATGACAATAATCCTGAGTTCACTCAAAAGGAGTACTACATGAGACTGAATGAGGATGCAGCAGTGGGTACCAGTGTTCTGACCGTCTCCGCTATAGACAGAGATATCAACAGTGTGATAACCTATCAAATTTCCAGTGGTAACACAAGGAACCGTTTCTCCATCACCAGCCAGAGTGGTGGGGGGCTCATCACCCTGGCATTACCTTTGGATTACAAACTAGAACGGCAGTACACCCTCACCATCATTGCCTCTGATGGGACCCGCCTTGATACAGCACAGGCCTTCATCAATGTCACAGATGCCAACACCCATCGCCCTGTCTTTCAGAGTTCCCACTATACTGTGAATGTCAATGAGGATCGGCCTGTGGGTACCACCGTGGTGATTATCAGTGCCACGGACGAGGACACCGGTGAGAATGCCAGGATCACTTATTTTATGGAGGACAGTGTTCCTCAGTTTAAGATCGATGCTGACACTGGTGCTGTTACTACCCAGATGGATCTAGAGTACGAAGACCAGGTGTCCTACACACTTGCCATCACCGCCAGAGACAACGGCATCCCACAGAAGTCCGACACCACATATCTAGAGATCCTGGTCAACGATGTCAACGACAATGCCCCGGTGTTCTTGAGGGATAGTTACCAAGGCTCTGTGTACGAGGATGTCCCGGCTTTCACCAGTGTTCTGCAGGTGTCTGCCACTGACCGTGACTCTGGTTTGAATGGGCGCGTCTTCTACACCTTCCAGGGGGGAGATGACGGAGAAGGCGACTTTATCATTGAGTCCACGTCGGGCATTGTACGGACACTACGACGACTGGACAGGGAGAACGTGCCATTCTACCAGCTGAAGGCTTTTGCGGTGGACAAGGGTATATCAGCACAGAAGACACTGGTCGTGATCCAGGTGACTGTGCTGGATGTGAATGACAACCCCCCTGTCTTCGAGAAGGATGAGTTTGATATTTATGTGGAGGAGAACAGCCCCATAGGCCTGGTGGTGGCCCGGATTGTAGCCATGGACCCTGACGAGGGCACCAATGCCCAGATCATGTACCAGATCGTGGAGGGCAACATCCCCGAGGTGTTTCAGCTGGACATTTTTTCCGGTGAGCTGACTGCGCTGCTGGACCTGGACTACGAGGCCAGGTCCGAGTACATCATTGTGGTCCAGGCCACATCGGCCCCGCTGGTGAGCAGGGCCACGGTGTACGTGCGTCTCCGGGACCTGAACGACAACCCGCCCGTGCTCAGCAACTTCCAGATCATCTTCAACAACTACATCAGCAACCGATCCGGCAGCCTCCCCGACGGGGTCATCGGCAGGATCCCCGCTCATGACCCCGACGTGTCCGACTCTCTCGTCTACCACTTCGTGCAGGGGAACGAGCTGGACTTGGTGCTTTTGAACAACATGACTGGGGAGATCCGCTTGAGCCGGGCCTTAGATAATAACCGGCCCCTGGAAGCTGTCATGAAGGTGTCCGTCTCCGGTAAGTCAGTCATTGATGCATGCTTTAAATGTGCATGGCGCTTATGTATTCTAAGGTGCCCAGGTGAACTGTGCAGAGTATGGTTTCATCTCGGGACAGAGGTGCTCTCTGACAGCATCCCACGCGGATCACTCATGGTGATTGATAACCAGTCATATGACTTCAGTTTACGATTACACCTGTGTGTCGAACAGAGGTGCACCAGAATCAAGGTGCCGTGTGTGCTAGATGGCAATGTTGTATGAGCTTTTAATGTACTCTAATGTACTTAGGAGCACACCAGCAGTGTTGTTATAGTGCTTTCACAGTTGATTTGCGGGATTTCGAGTTGTTCCATGCCAGTTTCTGTTTGTTTTATTATACTCTGACCCTTTGTGTGATAATTACGCGTGCGATAAAATCTGCGCATTGCAGCATCGGTATTTGCCGGGTGCAAATTACCATCCCCAGAGTAAGGCTGAACTCGCATTGATTACGGTAATGCATCGGAGCCAAGTGATGTGTTTGATCCCAAATGGTAATGTGTTGAGAGTGCAGACACGGACTTGAAGGTGCACCGATGCACTTGAGTGTACTGCACTACAGTCCGAGCTAGCCTGGGGGAGGGGCTGCGGGAGCCGATTATCCTGTAGGCCGGATGTTTGCTAGGGCCTAGTCATATTCGCTTTCCAGGTCAGAAGGTGAAGCGTTTCCTATACACAAAAGCAGAACTTCAGCGACGATTTTTGGTGGGAATTTCTTTGTCCAGCCTAGATTTTCGAAAGTCAATTCACAATTTTGAAATTTAATAATTTTATGCAAATAATTTTGGGGAGTAAAAGTCGTGATTAAACTAATTGCATTAAAGAGTTAAGCAACATCTCATTAGGACGCATTTTGCCTTCTGTTTTTGTTTTATCTTATTTAAATAAATATCCTTTTGAGAATGAGATTTCTAATCCCTTTCTTATAAAAGCCCACTGGGTAGTTCACAAATGTTCCCAAGCAGCACCCTCGCAACAGGCAGACGCGTCCATACTACTACTAGCGAACCCATTTGTTATTTATTGGATTAAATCTCCGGGTTTGAGTTGGTGTACTGCGCCTGCCAACTTTACCCCCATGCATCAGAATCTTTCCGAATTCACAGTTGATAAACACACGAGTTTCACTCAGAGTTCTTTTTTCTTTGTCATCGAGTCATTGATCAGTGGAATGTGTACGTCCTTGAAGTTGATTAGAACTCTGACGTGGGGAATGTGCAACTGTTGAATTGTGTGAGGTCTGTGATGTGAGGAATGCACGCAGCTTTATTGTAAGGTGTGTGATTGAGGCCAGCGATTTGTGGAATTAGGGAAACTCCACTGATCTGTGGGAGTTTAGAGATGGGGCGTGCTGGAGTGAAGTAGAAACAGTGGGGCTTTATTTACTGGTGTCTGGCTGAGGTCTATTGCCTGTTACTTCTGACTATCTTCCAGTGATCCCCTGCCTCTTGTGGTTTGGTGCCCCACTTGTACTACTAGGCCAGTAACAGGCAACATGTTGTGGCCACCATTGAATGTCCTGCCACCCATTATCCATCCAGTAGAGTGTTCAAAAAGAGGGCATCTCATTCATTGCTACATATTTACATAAGGGACCATATATATGTCAGTTGCAAAGTGTATCCTTGTCATGGAAGCAATCTACTCCTCTGCCACCAATTTCCCAGAATTTCCTCCTTGAGTCTTCATGAATTAAAACCATTGCATAATCTTCTCCAGATGCCAGCAGCTGTATTTGCGTGGGCAAAGCCTCATCGGTTCATTTCGAAACCCACGCTACTCGGATAAGTCAATACAGGTCTGAGATATAATAATGGTTTAATACCATAAGCACAGACACATTAACAATGACCAGTGAGCTTCTATCCTTTTGTTCATTGATGATGGTCTCTTTCAGGGTGCCGTGTCAGCAGTTGCATTTATTTATTTTTTGGGGGAGTGTGTGGAATGAGAAGTGGTACCATGTAATTGGACTTGGAACGTCAGTTTCCGATTGCTCAGGCGGAGAGAGACAGCCAGAGAGAGTGTGTGGGTGTGTCA
This sequence comes from Triturus cristatus, assembly GCF_964204655.1. Lineage (NCBI taxonomy): Eukaryota > Metazoa > Chordata > Amphibia > Caudata > Salamandridae > Triturus > Triturus cristatus. The sequence continues at coordinate 555,624,774 of NC_140579.1, read as the reverse complement.
TGTGAAGTAGACCCCTGCAGATAGGCCATGAGTATCTCTGATGTCACTCTGTGAAAAGCAGCGAGTCTCCTAAGACCCTCAATGCTGCCTGGTCCAGGGTTCCACCTCTAATTCACTTTGGGTTCGCTATCAAAATAATGAGGCAAACGCTGGAAACTGGAAGACAAGAAAAAGGTTTATTTCTCATGAGGAGACCGCGTCAACTGCAGACACCGGGATGTCTCAGGGAGGTGTTCTAACTGCATCTCTTATGGCTCTCCCTTTTATACAGGTTTTGACACAATGCATTGTTGTCACACAAGCCCAACATTGTTTCATCAACATGGTTACACAAGATTTGAGTCCCCGCCCTGGGCAGGTTGTCCCACAAGCCCAACTGTTATTCTCCTCCCACCCAGGCCAAACAGACAATATTATCTGGCAGCTGGACCTTGTTTCAGGGTCTAAAACATGTGAGACCGGCCAGATCTAAGAGTCTGTTCTGTTGATAAAAACAGGTCCCATTGTTGGCAAAAATAAGTCTTGCTGTTTGCAGTGCAATAAACCCTGTTTGCAAGAGTCTGTTTGGTATTTGGAACCTGTTGGTGTCCAAGGGTTTGCCTGTAAACAGAGATGAGAGGAAAAACGAGTTTGTGGCAGCAAGTGGCACTGAGGTTTGTTGTGACAATAGGGTTTATAGCCCCCAGCACACATATCAGGTTTGGTCAGAGAGTCAGAAGGATGCTAGCAAGGACAGGGTGAGACAAAGGTGACCAACAGAGTACAAAATGGCTGTGATGGCTAAAATGGCTGTAGCTTGTGCACATAGAAATTCCCACTAAACAAGATGGCGCAGGCAATGTTCACGATCGTTATTTTACTTTGAACAATATGGTTGTGGTGAACATAAATAAACGCTGCTTATGTACACCTAAAGTTTATCGATTTTAACAGTCCCCGCTTTTTAACATAAGCTAGGTCATTTTTGTTCAGGTTCATCTGTTGTGGTGGTGTACAAGTTAACATGATTATACGTGAAGCAGAGGGTGGGTAACCAACAATGGTAATCGGTTGGAGGGGAATGAGGGTGGTAGAGGAGAGGATGGTATCATTATCGAGTCCATTTTTCTTTGTCAATATTTATCGCCATAAGTCCCTTTACTTCCTGCCCCATAGCTAAACATGCAGTTGGGCTGTTCATTTGTAGTTTTTGGTGGCGTACAGGTTGTACAGGCAGATGCACAGACCGCAGGAGAAGAAGATCGCTATCAGTACAAACAGTATTGTCAATAACCTATGCAGTGAATGTAACGAACTGGGAGACAGTGTATACAAAAGGGTATTTGCTGTACCACACGTTTAAACTTGGTGATGAGCATAATTCCTAGATGATTCAGTAAATTCATTCTAACACAAAAACGAGTTTATCATATTAATTGTTTTGTAAGATAAGGACCACTAAGTGCATTATTGAGAACTGGACTGTGTGAGGAGCCAAAGTAATAAGTATATTCATGAGGGCAACTGACGTTGTATAATCCTTGTGATACACAGTTTACTCTTTCTTCCATATGGTATGATATTCCTATGCTATTATTAATACAATGACACTGGATGCAATTGATGTAGAATTTCAAAGGAAAACCTTTTTCATTTCCATTTGGGGCATAATGAATACAAGGTGATTGGGAGAGAAATTCAACCTAATATAATTGATGGTCAGGGAATGAATTTTGTCAAAGCTCTTCTTCCCAGTGTCCTTTACAGTGAGCCATCACTGGTAGGCTCCCATTGTTCATCTAGCGTTGGCGCTGTTGAGCACCGGCGGTGGAGCTATGCGTCCAGCTCGGATCCAGATTCCACGTTGCAGGGTGAGGTCGTTCTTTCTCTGGGATCACAGTCCCTTTGCCCTGTTCACTAACTAATCTATCGCTGGTACCTTAGACAGGGTACCCGCACCCTATTCTTGATCCGTGAAGTCCTTCCCTACTAACCCTATTCTATCTTCGTGCACTGTTCCTTCATCAAGTGGATTAAAACCCCATGTGAAAAAGGGGGTTGGGGGAGTCAAAGGAAGAGAGGGTTGAGTGGGGTCAGACTGGAGATGGACCAAGGGGGGACAGAGACTCCACACAAGTGAGCCCACCAATTAGGCCCAATGGGCTGAGACTTCAGGCACAAGTAGACCAACAGGCTGGGGGCTTCTGGACAGCCCTTCTCTCTTTCATACTTGTCGGTGATAGTGCCTCGTCCAGCATATCTTTTTGCTCTGCGGCTCCACCTTGGTCGTGGTCATAGGCGTTTCATGACAAGCAGCCAGGCTGTGCATCGCGTCCGACCTCTCTCTTCCAATGACTGGAGGGCGTCCTGAATCTAGTAGTGAGTATAAAACAAATTTTTAGAGTACTGGCAGGGGAAGACGTTGCACAATTTAGTTTTCTCTCCCAATCCCAAGCAGCTGGGGAAATATGTATCATTTACTTAAAAGGAAGATAATATGGGTACTCTGAATCTTTACATCTGTGTATATTATTCACTCATGAACCTTCACTGTTGTGCAGGTCTGCAAACACCTCTAGGAATTTCCAGCATACGTATTATCTCTTGTGTCCATTCCTTGTACGTTCATGGTTGTGGCAAGAAATCTAAAATTATTAATTATATAGCCTGTCAAATTTAAACTGACTTCTCCAGCAAAAACCTGTTGTTACAAACAAATTCCTGCAGGGCTATATTTTCTTCAAGATCTGCTAATCACAATAATAAGTGTGATGCGCTATTATCATGGGCATACAGGTACCCTTCCTAGTATTGTGCACCATAAAGTACACAGGCTGAGCACTGTTCCATCCTGTCAATGTTCCTTACTTTTAACTAAACATCTTGACCTCAGGACCCACTCAGCAGGGCTTACTACAACATTCCTTTCAGTTTAATTCAAATCATTTTCTGTAAACTTTATTTTTATTTTTACATCATCCTTTACAACCTAGCTACTTCACTAGTTAAGGAAGAACTTGTGATGTCCCTACAACTTATATCCAATGTTTGTTGTAACATGAACGATGATGGTGGTGCCACTAAGGCATTCAAATGAACGCCACCGCCATATAGCCCCGTTTTAAGGGTCAGATTAGGGGACATCAGTCTACTCGTCCTTGCATTTTCAGCCAATTGAAATTCCATCATTTTACAGAAAGGAGGGGCAGTAACATGGCATAATATGGTATTTTGTTCCTGTCAATTTTTTCAAACACTGTTGTGTTAAAGCCAATTAGACGTGTACTTGTGAGGTACAGTGTCTTCATTTATTCAAAAGCGTATTCACAACATTCTATGAAGTGAATGGCTAAGAGTGAGTCCACCCAGTTGTCTTATGGAATTGGTCCCAGCATGGTCATTCCTGGACAGCGTAGGTAGGCTCAGAGAGAGAGCACAACAACAAGCTATCCAGTGCACTTACCACGTAGAACAGTACAGGACAATTCGCATAATAAGCACATAAGCCAAAGGAAAACATAAGACGCACAGTCTTTGTATACACACAATACAGAATAGGACGCGACAATACATGTACCAAGCACAGAAACCGACGAAAAACGCAGTGTTAGTTGCACAAAAGGACTTTTTCATGCACGTCGTGCAACTCATAGTTCATTTAATTTACCCAGGGGCCAGGCTCCTTCCTTCCCCCCTTTTTGACAGTAGATGACCTAAGCAGGTGACCTTCTTTTGAAAATACTTACTCTTTTTAATGGCTGGCCACAAGCACAGTCGTACTAATACTCACAGTGGTGTCCCCCAACATCTAGCAACGATAGTCCGAGTTGAGGTATAGGTGTAAAGTGGGATGCCAGTCAGATGTGCAATGGTACAGCTCTTGTGTTTCTATGTGGATGGAAGAAGAAGGGGTAAATCTGAAACATGACAATGTCTCTAACTTCTGGGTGGAGGGAGATAGGATGAACCCCAACCCAGAGGACCCTTCACTTCTCCATTTGGTCAGTACATAAATCAAATTCATCATTCTCACTAGTGTGCGTTACTTCAGTCCAAATAAGATAGAAAGTGTTCCTAGGAAAAGTGAAAGGTCGCACATTTGTGATACCTGCTGGAGCCGGGCTCTTTGTACTGCAATAAACCTTCAGGCTCCTGATGTAAACTGTCCTCCCATTCACTGGCTTCCAGGAGACACGTTTTTAGTAAGGAATGTGTCACATTTTAATAAAAATGCTATTTGTCTTTCGCATGTGGGCACCAGGTTCGGGCCTGTTTTTCACATCCCATTTGGCCACCTGGTTAGCAACCCAGCCATACAAAAGCGTTCTCATATTGACCCATATGCACATGACACGTACACATACATACCATACAAACATTTCACGCACTCAGAGATAGTCCCTACACACAATGCACAATTTCATAACACTAGCCTATTTTCGCATAAAAGACAGTGTGCTAAGCCTTTCCAACCTTCAGTTGAAGCATCTAAAGCACATCAATACGCGTGATGATGAAGATTTTTAACCCACCATGAATCAGACTCATCTCTGAGATGCAGTCCTTGGCACCTTGGTATTGAAGCCCAGAAAGATTGTTAGTGCGGCAAGGTTAACTTAATGGCGGAACGTTCACTACATAGATCATTCAAGTGCAGCATTACGGACCGCGTGTAGGAAAAGGTCAGATGCCAGAGTTGTTCAGTATAAGGTAGGGGGATGATGGATTAATGCTTTCATTAAAAAAAAACAATCTACAGTGGTCTGGGGCTGTCCCCATTCACAGAATAGGGAAACTATAGGAGATGACAAGTTTCATTGGGTGCATCCTTGTTTCTAAGGGTGTACATCTTGGTTACAGTGGCAAGACCACTAACAAACTTGTTTAATGTTTGCATGAAGATCAGTTTGCGGGCGGATGGGGGAAACAGTGCAGCTCCAGGTCAAAAACGTGGGGGCAAGGAAACCACGGATTTGTAACTGCCAGGGCTGGCAGACCTACCCATGGAGTCCGCAACCACTGCCTAGGACATGCCTTAAATGCTTGTGTAGGGTGCACCACTCTATATGACATAAAATAATCTGTGCCTTTCTAAAACCAGCAATATGTGTTTGCGCCTGACTCCTAAAATGCGGTGCCTAGAAAAGCTTTTCCATATTACAATCTAAACAGATGACCTTTTTCCTAGGAGGTTGTGGGTGGTTAAAACCGAGCAAGACTTTCCTTAAATGCTCATTCAGGTCATGTAACTTGTGCAAGAACATCAAATGCTAACACTTAAAATGAGCTTTCTTGTGATGTTTCTCCGAGCCCTGGCTTTGGCCATGCAAGCAATGTGTTAGGGAAGATATTTTCTCTCTTTTCATTTAATAGATATACATCTCACTTCTGTCTAATGTCACACTGGATGGCATACCCCTGGTAAGGCTCAGGAGCATTTGAAAAACCCCTCTGAAGGTCGGCAAGATTATTAGAGTGGAACGTGGGTGGGAAGGTAGGTGAAACACATGGTGTGCAAAATAAAAAAGAATACGATGTTTAGGACCCCAAGAACCAGAATGCACCTGGGGCTCACAGTCAACCAATATCTGGGTAAAGTACTCCTTTGGAAACTATACAATAGTAGTACCAAAATGTTTAATGAGAAAAATGTGTGCTTTTGCTCCTTCAAGGGAGCTGCGAAGTAAAAGAGGCTGAATTTACTGTCCTCTTCATTGACATACCTAAACGTCAGGATCTTACAAATTGCTTATGTTGTAGAAGTGCAAATAAATAAAACATATCTTGACTATTCTTTTAGCGTTGTTTCTGCGTACTGCATCTTTTTAACTTTTTAGAATTGAATTACTCATTCTACTGGCCACTGAAAATCGAGTTTCTTCTTTGTGTATTTATTCCACAATGAACCATTCATTATGGGACAAATACCGTACTTTATGTCTAACAAACGATTCGAGCTTAAACAAACATTTTCCAACCACTTTTAGAAAAGAGAGGCATGGTGGATATCGGTTAAAATAAATCTCTCAATTAATCCTAAATTCAGACAAGAAGTCTGCATTACCTGCCCTTTACTATTTGCAAATAGTAACTTCTGTTCAAACAAACAATCAATCAATATTCACGAGGCTAATCCATATTTAACGTACATGTCTTTGTTAGGGGTGCCTTCCGGCGGTGCCGGATGACCGACCTCTAATAAACGGTCCGGGCTGAACCAATTACCAATCAGTGGGGAGAAGATAGGCATGACGTATAATCGGACAAATAAAGATCTCAAACAATTGTGGACAAAGGTCCGCACTACCTATCCTTCGCTGCCTGCAAAGAGAGAGAATATTCCTATTCTTCGTTGTTTGCAAACAGAGAATATCTCAAAAAGAACCAACATACCAAATAGCTAACAAGTTAAACGAACCAATAAAGCGTACTACTAGTATTCAATCCAAACAATTCCAATACAATCAATCATTCGACAGCAGTCGTTTTCACAACCTTACCCGGACCGTATTAGACAGTTCTTCGTCTTCCCTTTCCAGCGCCTGGTTGTCCTCTTACTCCAATCAATGACGGCGTTCCTTGAAGGTCTCAGTCAGGACCGTAGGTCACTCGAGAGAGGTCCGTTCGGAACCGGTGAAATTCAGTTGATCGGCAGCCAGACGAGGGTCTTTTGAGGGCAGGTTAACTCCAATCATTAGTTGTTCACTCCGTCGTTAGGACCTCTCTACCGGACCCACGAGTCGCTGATGAGCCTCCACGTTGGGTCGCCAATTTGTGAAAAGCAGCGAGTCTCCTAAGACCCTCAATGCTGCCTGGTGCAGGGTTCCACCTCTAATACACTTTGGGTTCGCTATCAAAATAATGAGGCAAGCGCTGGAAACTGGAAGACAAGAAAAAGGTTTATTTCTCATGAGGAGACCACGTCAACTGCAGACACCGGGATGTCTCAGGGAGGTGTTCTAACTGCATCTCGTTTGGCTCTTCCTTTTATACAGGTTTTGACACAATGCATTGTTGTCACACAAGCCCAACATTGTTTCATCAACATGGTTACACAAGATTTGAGTCCCCGCCCTGGGCAGGTTGTCCCACAAGCCCAACTGTTATTCTCCTCCCACCCAGGCCAAACAGACAATATTATCTGGCAGCTGGACCTTGTTTCAGGGTCTAAAACATGTGAGACCGGCCAGATCTAAGAGTCTGTTCTGTTGATAAAAACAGGTCCCATTGTTGGCAAAAATAAGTCTTGCTGTTTGCAGTGCAATAAACCCTGTTTGCAAGAGTCTGTTTGGTATTTGGAACCTGTTGGTGTCCAAGGGTTTGCCTGTAAACAGAGATGAGAGGAAAAACGAGTTTGTGGCAGCAAGTGGCACTGAGGTTTGTTGTGACAATAGGGTTTATAGCCCCCAGCACACATATCAGGTTTGGTCAGAGAGTCAGAAGGATGCTAGCAAGGACAGGGTGAGACAAAGGTGACCAACAGAGTACAAAATGGCTGTGATGGCTAAAATGGCTGTAGCTTGTGCACATAGAAATTCCCACTAAACAAGATGGCGCAGGCAATGTTCACGATCGTTATTTTACTTTTAACAATATGGTCGTGGTGAACATAAATGAACGCCGCTTATGTACACCTAAAGTTTATCGATTTTAACACCTCTGTTTTGTAAAGTTATGCTGGTGAAAGTTACGTGATTTAGTGATGCTAAACATATGTTTAATTGTAAAGTCGTGCTGGAGTATTGGCTTGTTTTGGGTAATTAGCATGGTTTGGTGTATCATGTTGTCATTGTGATCACATGTGTGATTTGTTTTCCAGAGACCAGTTCTTACAATACTACAGGGTTTGTTCCTTTGCTGCTTACAAACTTTCATGGGTGGTTTGTCTTTCACGTGGTGGATGCAGTGTGTTGTCTGCCAGTATGATAATATATTTGCGCTGCATAAGATCTTTTGAGTTTTCTGTCTTTGTAGGACAGGTTTCATGGCCCATCTCTCTGCTCCCGTTCCCGGCCAAGGTCATCAAGAAGATCATCAACAAACAGCTAACCCAATACCTCGGAGAAAACAGAATCCTGGACCCTTCTCAGTCAGGGTTCCGTAGCAACCACAGCACCGAGACCGCCCTCATCGCCGCCACCGACGACATCAGAACCCTGCTGGTCAACGGTGAGACCGCAGCACTCATCCTCCTAGACCTCTCCGCCGCCTTCGACACCGTCTGCCACCGCACACTACGCGCATGACTCCACGCCACAGGGCTCTGAGACAAGGCTCTGGAATGGAACACATCCTTCCTCTCAGACAGAACCCAGAGTGTCCGCCTCCCCCCATTCCGACCCGAAGCCTCCCAGATCATCTGCGGCGTACCCCAGGGCTCCTCCCTCAGCCCGATACTGTTCAACATCTACATGGCCCCACTTGCACACGTCGCCCGACAGCACGACCTCAACATAATCTCCTACGCTGACAACACCCAGCTGATCCTCTCCCTCACCAAGGACCCCCCCACCGCCAAAGCCAACCTCCACGAAGGAATGAGGGCCGTCGCCGACTGGATGAGGGCCAGCCGCCTGAAGCTGAACTCGGACAAGGCGGAGGTCCTCATCCTCGGCTCCAACCCTTCAGCCTGGGACGACTCCTGGTGGCAGACAGCATTAGGGACAGCCCGACACCCACAGACCACGCACGCAACCTGGGAATTATCCTCGACTCAATGCTCACAATGACCAAGCAAGTCAACGCCGTCTCCTCCTCCTGCTTCAACACCCTCCGCAAAATCTACAAATGGATCCCGACGGACACAAGAAAGACAGTCACCCAAGCCCTCATCAGCAACCGACTCTACTACGGAAACGCCCTCTACGCGGGAGCCCCGACCAAACTCATCAAACAACTACAACGCATCCAAAACCCCTCGGCACGACTGATTCTCGACATACCACGCCACAGCCACATCACCCCCCACCTGAGAAACCTGCACTGGCTCCCCGTCAACAAGAGGATATCCTTCAAGCTCCTCATCCACGCACACAAGGCACTCCACAAGACCGGCCCTGCCTACCTTAACAGTCGACTCTCTCCTTCTACATCCCCAACCGCCAGCTACGATCCGCCGACCTCGCACTTGCCACCGTTCCGCGCATCTGAAGAACTACCACCGGCCGGAGATCCTTCTCCCACCTCGCAGCCAAAGACCCAAGACCTGCTGACCTTCAGGAGAACACTCAAGACCTGGCTCTTCGATCAGTAGAAGCCCCCCCCCCAGCGCCTTGAGACCCTCGCAGGTATGTAGTGTGCTTTACAAATGTTTGATTGATTGATGTAAGAGGTCTTAGACTCTATATGATAGGTTCATAGTAAAGTAGTAAAAAGAGTTGGTTGATCTTCTATTGTAAATGGTCCTGGTATGGGTCTTTTTTAGTTGTAGATACAGGGGCACCAGTAGCTGGCATGGAGGCAGACATTTATTTCTTATTTTTTCTTTCCTTTTGTGTTCTTGTCTTTTTTTCCTTCACTTTTCATATTCTTAATGTTCATTTGCCATCTTACCCTTTCCCTTCTTACTCCCCTCTTCTTTTTTTCCCTGTTGCCCTCCGTCCTTCCCGCTTCCATGTCATTTCACTCCTCCCCACTCCTCCTCAGATTTATTTGGGATGTGTTCCTGATCTGCTGTGAAGTTTGACTGCAGTAAGAGGCATGGTATAGGAACGTTGCAGAGATGGTTCCCTGCCCCGTCTACTATAGAGGCATGTAGAGCTTCAGTGCAGCTGGGATACTCCTGAAGGTACTCTGTGATCTACTTTGATATAGAGCATGTGAAGCTGTAGTGATGAGTGGATTGTGGACCCCCTGGAGATGGTGCTTTCTCCCCTCTATTAAGGGGACTTAAAAGTCAGCAGTAGATGGAATGGCCTGTGTGGAGCTGGGAGAAGAGTGAAGTCCTATGGAATGCTAGTGTCTGACGCTGCTTTATGTGTTGAGAGAGCGCTTGGGAGAAGTCTCAGGAAAGTTAATGGCGAACCTCAGCTGTCACCAGACAATTGTTAGAATCACTAGGAGAGGGGCCTTGGCTCCACCCACATGTTGGGAGTCAGGAGTAAATGCTTTGATTGGTCAGAAGTAGTGTGCTTCCCCAAAAAAGTGCTTGCCTTCCTCACAGCTGTGAGCATTTTGTTTATTTATCCAGCTGCCATGAGCTTGAAATTTCAGGTTGCAAACAAAGGAGGGACAGGAGTCGGGTTTATGAGGTCCTGCTCACTGGCTCCCCAAAGGAGATTAGTATCAGGGGGGTGAGCAGTTCCTAGTAAGACCAAGGGAAGTGGGGGGCAGGCAGGTCTTTCTTCGTAATGCCCTCACACACCCCAAGGGATGCTATGCTTCATCATTTGGGCATTTGCCCCTCGTCAGGCTGGCGTTGCAATGCCTGACGTGCTCCCGAAACCGAGGCTCTTTATCGGGGATCTTTTGAAGAAGCCGTAGGGTGCGTGCGGGTGTGGGGGCTAGGTAGTGCACAAGAGGTACAGTGGGTTAAAAATGTTCAGAGCAGTCCTACTTAAGTGAAGTTTTATTATTAGGTAGCTCTAGCCTAGTTAAAAACAGTGTAGATACCTTTATATTGGAGCAATGTTCCTAAAGGGCTGGTGTGGTGTCAATGGTCAACATGTTTCGTGCCCAGGCTGCCCGTAAAGGGTCAATTGGCACTTCGTCAGGACCGTTAAACTAAAGGTAGTGTGTGCACTACCGTTTGGCAAGTAAGGTTAATTATGCCAGAAGCGGTAGGGAGTATACTAGTAAGCTAGTGCTGGGGTATACTTTTAGACCTGTGGGAGAGGGGCGAGAGAAAAAATAATGGGGACAGACAACCAAGAGGTTAAAACAAAATAAACGTGTAAAGATAAGAGCAGTAAACAGCTCCGTGATTACAAATAAGGAGAGCAACAGTATCATGTAAAACACATTAATTACGGACACTCAGATTCGTGTCAACGTTCTATAGTTGGAATGCGACAAAATTATTCATAGGTGGAATGCAATTAAAAGAAAGCAATAGGAAGCAGTCTGCTTATTAGCAGTATTGGCAAACTAGGAGAACCAGCGGTTATAATTAAAACGCACTATTAAGGAAGTATCTTGTCAGCAGTGAAGGATACCTAATCGTGAGTGTGCCTCGCGGGTTGAATTTCTGAAAGGAGCTGCAAGGAAGGTAGTGCTTATGTTGTGGTTAGAAGCGATGGTCGTGAGGAAATTATCAAGTAAGGGGACGCACTGGTGAGCAAGCACGTGAATATCACAAATTCGTGATGAAGTGGGGTGAAAGTTTGTCCAACCAATGTCGGCGCCGGAAGGAGAGGGGGCCGCTGTGCGTGATCGTATGCCCCACGATACAGCGTCGGGGCAGTAGCTCCGAGTGGTTCGCCGTAAAGGTGGAATAAAACATAGTACTCGAGGGCAGGCAAACCTCGGTGGGTGGGGACGTAAAAATGATCTGGTGAAACCGACCGTCGGTGTGGAGGCGGGGTTCATGTTAACTAATGTTGAGGGGGAGTGCCTGTGGCTGGCGTGAGAAAGTCGTGTGCGCTAAGATGCGATTCAAACAACAAGGAAAAAGTTATTTCAAGATTGTAATACACTCACCCCTAGCTAACCAGTCAAGGCTGGAGGGGATAAACCAGAGGACGTCGTTGCTCCGATCGCTGTGGAAACAAGCACACCAGAGAAGGCACTGAGAACCTATGACTTGGATCCAACATACGTAACAGAAGTGATGCTTACCGGTAGCGTGGGAAATGCAGGCGGATACTCACAGGTGTAGGCGGGCAACTAGCAATCGTCCTACCCTTGCTCAGGGCCCCGTGAGGAAGGTTTCCAACCGACAGCTTAAGTAGCGGTGTGTGGAACGTAAGGGGCGTGGCGGCCATCTTGGGTAGGGATATTTGGGAAACTTTATTGAGGGAAACTTTATTGAGAGAACAGCGTTCAGGTAGCTAGCTGGAGGGTGTGAGGGTGACTATTGAGTGGCTACCTACAACGAGTGTTTGTATTGTAGGGGTAACATGGTAATAGACTCATGGGAAAGTATAGCCAATTGTCAGTCGCTCTCGAAGGAATTGGTGCACCTATTTATATATTTATTGGAGCTGATAAATTGCTGGTCACGGCTATGGGCGGGGCACACCTATGCTCAGGTTGGTGGCCTCGCTAGAGATTATACAAAAATACAAAAAATAGTGAAATAAAAGAAAGGTGGTCAAAGACCTTAGTGGGTTCCTAGTGGGTCCAGTGGAAAGTACGCTGGGTGGCGTCAACCCTAGGTCTAAATAGGGTTGGATGGATTCTAGATGGTAGACAATGAAAGTGTATGCCTGACTGCAACTATTGGGAACTAATTAGGAATTGTCAATGGTGTTTCTTGGTAGCTCCCAGGTCGGTAGAGGGTAGCATAGTGGGGCAATGTAGTGACAGGGGGTGCTAATGGTGCAATTCTGCCCATGGTATGTCATCGTTGAGCCCCCTTGTGTGTCCTCTCAGTTTGAAAACCCAGCATTGTTCTTTCCTGAAAAGGGCTTCCTTAGTGATGGTAGGGAAGGCTTCTAGGACCGTCCACTGTAGATCGTTAGGAGTATGATTATGTTCTACATAGTGTGAACACATCTTGGTATTGGTTTTTTTGCACCGTAGATTACTCCTATGTTCAGTAATTCTTATCTTCACCGCGCGTGTAGTCATTCCTATATATTGGCGATGACATGGACACGTAATGAGATAAATGCAGTTGCGTGTGTTACAATTGGTGTGTTTGTTTTGGGTCCAGTTCCAGTTGTGGGTAAGTTGGATTGTCTTAGTTGCTTGTGTTAGCGGACAGACTACACATTGGCCGCAGGGGTAGTGTCCGGTAACCGGGGGCAAGTTCCATAATGTGGTGGGTGCTGTGGTGACTGATTTCTTTGGTCTGGTGTTGATCAATAGATCCTTGATGTTGGACGTTTGTTTAAAGGCGAATCTAGGTTTGTCAAGGGATAGGTCGCCTGCATCAAGTATTTTCCAGTGTTTGTTAATGACCCGTTTAAGCATGTTGGACTCAAAAGATCCCCGATAAAGAGCCCCGGTTTCGGGAGCCCGTCAGGCATTGCAGCGCCAGCCTGACGAGGGGCAAATGCCCAAATGATGACTCATGACATCCCTTGGGGTGTGTGAGGGCATTACGAAGAAAGACCTGCCTGCCACCCCTTCCCTTGGTCTTATTAGGAACTGCTCACCCCACTGATCTTGAAATTTCAGGGGCACACGTGACATTGTAATACTATTAAAGTTTCTAACATAACAATCATTTATGGTGTTTTTTCTCTGGCAGCAGCAGGGATGAGAGTAGGGCAGTAATGAAATCTACATATATTTTTAAGCTTGGCTTGACAGTGCAACTGTCGCCCGGAATTTTAACCTACACCAATATTAGTATACAGTTGTTTGATTCTACAAAAACACGCATCTATTCCCATGCTGTTTACTTGCAATGCTGCTCATTACCACACACCATTCCTTAAATCCAGACCTATTGCCATTGGCAGTGCTTGTTATTTTATTTGGGTGGTTGATGGCCGAAACAGATTCAGTACGATGGAAGAGAAACTGTGTGAAGCAAGTGAAGGTGATGAGAGGATGTTAAAGCGTTGGTGGAATTGAGAGAGGATGGCTGTCAGGAATGGTTTATACCACCCTCTCGCATGGATATAATGCTAGAGCCGGTGTGTCGTGTGTTTGGGGAACAGTTGGGTCGCCCGTGGACCATGGCTTCGTTTATTACCGAGTTTGACAAAGCTACAGCAGACGTGTGTGGGCGGGCCCTCTGGAAAGCCCCTGAGGTATTGGTATAACGCACAACTGTGAAGGGTGTAAATGTTCATTCGGCCCTGAGGATGTGTGCTGAGACATGCTCCCGTATTCTGGTTGGGGGTGTAACGCTGCGGTAGAGTGTTGTGCTACAGTGCTCGCGCTCTGTCGCGGAGGTGTATAACGCCACACCAGAGGTAATGTGTCATTAGGAACTGGAAGCCTGGTCGGCCTCTGATATTCTGCAGAGGTGACCTGTGAGTCTGTGTGGGCGGGATCCTGCGGTGGTTGTATTTCTTGGATGTCAGCCTCTTTCCTCCATCCACCCCGGCTCGCGCAGCATCTCTGCACACAGCAGGCTCTGTGTCTGCGCAGTGCTCGGGAAAGAGCTGGGAACTGACGTGTGCTCGCTCAGGACCGAAAGTCCACACTCTGGCTTCAGCTTCTGTCTGGCGTTCCCTGAGCTATTCTTGCTGCTGTGCCATTTGCATGAAAACACATTTCATAATTTTACTTGCATCTGTCACTCGGTTTTTCGTGTCGTCGTCATGTACTTATTTCTATGTTTTAATTAAAACTTCAGAGCTGCATTCATTAATCGTGCTGCTGTGATGAGTACTCATCGTTTCTTGCTGTACCGAGGCCAAAGAAGATACAGTGAAGTGCCTATAGTCACACAGTGTAACCCACAGTAAATAGAAACAAAATCAACAGACTGGGACAAAATGTAGCAAAGGTGGAAATGTACAGCTAAGGGCACTGGTAATACGTTCATGAACACATCATGGTATGTTCTTTGTGGTGCTGTGCGTGTGAAGATTACTCTGTGCTCTGAGGTCCATTTTGAATTGAACCTGCACTGTGCAGTTGGTATGAGTGATTTATACACTGCTTTCATGCACTGCTCATATTAAACGTCTGGTTACGAGTTTTGGTTAGATTGCAAGAGAGAATTTTATGAATTTCTTTGGGATACAATTGGTATGAAACCATATCGGGATTGCCATAACCTGTGTTTTTATTTCATCTGCCTCCTAAAAAGCAAATCATTTCTTATGATCCTCCAACATAATTGCGTAAGTACAGGGCAGTGCTTGAGGTTTGAGTTCCTCTGTGCTGTACCCTGTCCATCGAGGATAGTGACGGGCAGAGCATGAGAGCTCTTCTTCCAATTGTGGAAGACCGAGCGGTTTCAATGAGTGTATCTGGGCCACAACCTGATTGAGAATAGGGCTCTGGATGCTGCATGATATAAAACATGCTAAGTTTTCTGTGTGCATGTAGTTTTCCCTAGGTTTGTTTACTAGTTTTTGAAGCAGGACACATACGACTCCCTCAGTGATGCAAGGAAAGAGTGGTCGTGAACGTTTGTGCCCTGGAGTTCCCTCTTGGCTAATCTTTGAATGACTTACAGCCTTGTGGATGCCAATGTAGTGTGACTGCTCTTGTTGATAGCGCTGGGCATAATAGCACTGACACTCGATTTCTTGAAATTTATCAGATCTCACTACCACAGACTCGGTCTTCTTCCTCCTGTCTCGGGTATACGTTCAGCTGGCATCGTATAGTTATATTCACTTTGTCTAAATGTGATCCTTGCGGGTAATGACTCTTCTTGCAACCTTTCTGTAGATTTTTGTTTGTGCAGCAACATGTCTGAGCTCCAGAGACTTAAGATCCTGACTATCTCTTTGGCGTAAATGGGATATGGTGCTAGGCATGATCTTTGGCTCTGCAGTGTCTTAGACACACAGTATTTGTGGGAAATCAAGAATCCAGTTTGGGGGGTGAGAAGTGACAGAAGTATTCGGAGTACGAAACATTCATCACATTATGTATGAGTAATTTTTCTTGGCTAGAGCTTGTTCTTTACAGGCGGAGGCCCTGAAGTGAGGTGTGGAGCCCCCCATCTTTATATCCCTCCATGAGCGTCCGCTCCTTGGATTATTTCCCTTCTGTACGATGTCGAGGATTTTCTTTAAATCACAACATTTACTTCTTGAAAGGCACCTGGTTTTCTCCCCTAAATGTACAGCTAGGTTTGAATGCAGAGACAGGCCCTGTCCATCAAACCTTTTCGTAAGTGCACGTTCCTTTCTTTCTTTCTTTTTCCAGTAGAACTTAGAGACAGCTGGAGAGAGACTGAAACATGGTGCAATACCAATATGTTCCCAGTCTGTGAGTAATAACTGCTAAAGATGGGGCGACCAAACGATTTTTAGCAATCGAGTAGTGAAAGAGGTTTCCTGGGTGGATTAATTTTAAAATCTCAGTTTTTATGCCAGAACAGTGTTCCATCTTGTTTCAAAGTGAGGCGTCGAAGAGTGGTGTTGAGCCTTTGCTTTCAGATGCCTTTGTGGGATCTCCAGGGTTATCTTTACACCACACTGCTTTCTTTGTGAAGATCTTGTGTTGTCTCACCGGCATGCTCGGCTGATCTCGGTCTACAACCTCATGGACCGCCGTCTACATCCATGCATGCTCTTCCCCCGCCAAGGAACACAATGTGAAGGACCTCCATGGAGACCGGACGGTTTGTAGCTCCGTGTTTTATCAGCCGGCCAGACTTTGTTTGCATGCAAAGATTTTAGGGGTGGTTGGCATTGCTCAACAGAGGGGGGTGTACACTGATGTTTGACACCAAATTGGCAAAACAGCCAAGAAAAAAGAAAACCAAAACATACACATCACACGAAGGGCCAATTTGGAGCCGCTTTATGTAACCTGGGGCTGATCTGGAAGCAGCTGGCTGCCAAGCACTCCAATCATGGTCCCAGCATGAATCCATCTTCTGGCACCTGTAGAGGTGGCTGGGGCTGGTGTGAGGGGGGGATCTTGCCATCTTTTGCCTGTCATCTGACGAGGTTGGATGCAGTGATTATTTCTTTGCCAGCTGCGGCACTGGGGATGTCTCCGACCGTCCCAGGCAGTCTTGTGGGAGGTGATGATCATTCCTAGCCTGGTAATTGCAATTGGAACTGTTGTTTTGTAGGGAATTTTTGGTTTAAGACTTGCATCATGCTTATTAGTGACCGAGAAGTCTTTGGTAAAAGAGAGGATTCGCCCCCATATCTACTTGCCCTTACATTTTAAAAACGTTTTAAAGTTGTTGTTGTTTGTAGAAATGTAGTTCTGAGAAGAGAACACTTTGTATGCAGCACTCTTGCAGCTCCCTCTATACATAGCGAAATTAAAAAAATCCTATATAGATATTTGGTACCACAAACCTTGGTATCAATAATGCACTTTTTACAGCCAGTCTGCCTACACTAAATAGTGTTTTGGCAGTTTTGTAGGCTTGCCTGCGCTAACAACTTCATACTAATATTTTATCGCACGTGTGCCTGGGGTCCTATGTGATGAGCATATATTTTGCAAAAAACAAGGGAACCCAAGTAATCTGAGAGGGACCTGGGGTACAATTAATTATACAGGAACAGTGGCCCACTGCATACATGAATGGTGTAATCGACATAGTGATATAATAAAGACTGCATTGTAGAAATACCAATAGGAAAAATAATTATTTACATCATCAAAAAAGGGAGCATAGGAAGATTTACTTTGCCCTCGCAGTTGGCCTTACTGAGACCCGCATGGCTTCCACCCATTTTTGGATCCACACGCTTCCGTGATCGCCTCATCCTAACCCTGAATATTCTCGTTATATGCTTCTATTATGCTTTCTTCTCATGCTATATTTCTCTAGTCCTGATGATGGTCCCATTATTGTGTGAGGGATCGAAACGCTGTGACCATCGCTCCTCGACACTGTATTGTTAATATATCCACTGCCACTCTCCATATGTTTGTGGCCTTACTGTTGATTGTATTGGGGCCACACATGACTATGCCTGAGTTCTTTGAATCCCTTGCCTTGATTTTCTTTCTCTCTCTCTCTCTCTCTCTCTCTCTCTCTCTCTCTCTCTCTCTCTCTCTCTCTCTCTCTCTCTCTCTCTCTCTCTCTCTCTCTCTCTCTCTCTCTCTCTCTCTCTCTCTCTCTCTCTCTCTCTCTCTCTCTCTCTCTCTCTCTCTCTCTCTCTCTCTCTCTCTCTCTCTCTCTCTCTCTCTCTCTCTCTCTCTCTCTCTCTCTCTCTCTCTCTCTCTCTCTCTCTCTCTCTCTCTCTCTCTCTCTCTCTCTCTCTTCCCAGTTGCTTCTCAAAAAATGTAAACTCCTTTACTTTCATTTTTAGAAGGGGATCAGCTTTCAAATTGAATTGACCCATGTATCCTGCAGGAGACTCCTCATTGGAAATGAAACTGAGCTCTTATGTTCCTGCTTCAGTGGTATCAGCCTCCCTCTAATGGTTCACCTTTCAGTGTCTCTACCCATCAGTACATTTTGGCCACAGCTTTGGAATTGTAGCCGCGGACTGGGGTAGTGCAAGATGTTTTTCAGTTACTTGAGTTAAATCAAATCGTATGTGGTTTTCTGTCAAACAGTTTTAAAGCGCGGTCTTGGGCTCAGTTCAAACGTATGCCTGTACCCTTGAGATACTCTGTGTGACCTTGCATGTATACCTTCTTCCCATACTACAGCTGGCTCAGAATGACGCCGAATCACTGGTATGTGGGCTCTGAAAGCATTCTTGCATGTTTTTGGCTAGATTGTGATCTGGTTACCAGTGGAGGTCAAAAGTCAGATTAATTTAAACTGCATGGTTTCCAACTGTGTGAATAATTTACCTCTACAACATCTATCGGGCTTTATTTTGCTTTTTTATCCCTTCGCCCACTCATTGGACCTCTTATTAGTGGCGTCTGTTGCGCCCACATCTCCGAAACATCTACCTTTTGAGGTTGTCATGCAGATTCTCAAGACTCTGCTTCCCTAAGGAAGTGATATAAGATTAGGGGAACACAGTGAGCACTTGATTGTATAAGAATGACCACCTGGTCACCCTTGAGATTGGAAGATAAGCCCGAACTTGTATATTTTTGTAGAGGGAGCCAAAGACGGTAGTTAGCCTATTAAATTTATATTCTCTGTGCTAGAAGTGTTGGCAGTGGGACGCTCTGTGCATGAGCTAGAAGAGACCTGGGCAGTGAGGAGCGAGAAACCATGATGACCATGGTCACTTCACTAGCCTAACGCCAGAAGTAGCAGACCATGGACCTCTGTGAGTCCGCAAGCTCCCACGTAGGAGGCAACAGTAAAAGTGTTGGACAGTGAGGAGCGAGGCATGTTGTTTTGCACTTCCCAAGCCTCTGATGTGGCTTCCCTCGCTCACTCATTGGTACTGGCTGTGGCTTGGCTTCAGCCCTGTTTTCAACACCTAGAGACGGGTTCACTTTTCCTGTTCACATTTTCCTGGGCCAGAAGCCAAGATTTTGTGTCCAATCTCAACAGTTCCTCTTGGCTTTAATCCAGCGAGTCCCTGGTCTCATTACTACAGGCCACAGGATGTCCTTTAAATGCCCCTCCCCCGCCTCACCATTTAACATGTCACAGCAGTCTGCACAGCCCCTTCAACACCCTGCACCTCCCTTTCCTTATCAAAGACTTCTGTCTGTCCCCAGCACAGTCATATATCACAAACACATCCCTCTCCCTGAACAACTTTCTCTTCTCTCCCTTGCTTAGTCCTCATCTCTGTCACCAACAATACCTCCCCTCTGTCCTTTAGTCAACCCTCCTCTGAGACCCACACACAGCACTCCCCTTCTTTCCTTAACACAGCCCGAATCTGGTCCTATACTCTCCTCTGCCTTTAGTACAGATCTCTCATTTGACCATACTACAACCCATCCCTCGCTCCATAACGCAGTCTTCCCCGTCACCCTACCTCAGCCCACCTATGTGTCACTTATTCTTCTCTCCCCTCATTCCCTACCACACTCTCACCTGTGTCACTCCCAGAACCCTTCAACCTTCAGTAACAAAATCCTCCTATGTCTTCTCATTTCCTAATACAAGACTCCGATCTATCCCTACCACTGCTTGCCCAATGCCACTTCCACTGCACCACTCTCAATCCAGCCACACGGTTACCCCTACCTGAAAATGATCCTAGCGTGACTCCACTACACGACTGTGAGACACTAACCGATGAACAAACAAAGAGTAGAATAGATCTCAGAGACACCGCCTTTCTAGAACCAGATGGAGAACTATGGGTGGCTGGTTCATGCATCAAACTCCCCGACGGCACCACCTCAGCTGCATACGCTGTCACCACAGCCCGAACCGTTCTGGAAACAGCCCGTATTCCCCAACGTTCAGCCCAGGCTGCAGAACTCATTGCCCTCACACGAGCATTTATCTTAGCGACTGACACGACAGTTAACATATACACCGACAGCCAATATGCCTTCTGGGTGGTTCACCATTTTGGGATCTTATGGAAAGAAAGAGGGTTCCTGACTTCACACGGTACACCCATCCTGCATGGAGATTTAGTCTCTGCCTTGACGCAAGCAGTCCTCCTCCCCAAGAAGTTAGCAGTGATAAAATGCCAAGCACATAGGAAAGTGACTGATCTCATTGGACAGGGAAATGCACTAGCAGACGTTACTGCCCGAGCCACGGCAGGAGACAGAACTACAACACGAATGTATGTGACCAGGTCACAAGCTGAACAATGGACTGACGCTAGGACCACTGTAAGGGACATACAGACTACAGGCACACAAGACGAATTGACCAAGTGGGAAAAGGTGGGACTAAAAGACGAGGAAGATTGCTGGAGAACTAAAGACGGAAATAAATGGCTGTTACCCAATGCCTACCTCATCTCCATATTGACCATGGCACATTTACCAGCACACATAGGCTCCACCCCCTTGATTGAACTAATCACCAGAGTATGGCATAATGTCAAGATAGCAGAATCTGCAAAACGCCTAGTACAACAATGTATAGTCTGCCTACAACACAACTCTGGGAAGGGGACAGTAGTACCACGGGGAGGGTTTGGAGTCCCTGACCACCCCTTTGAAATCCTTCAAATGGATTACATCTAACTAGAGAGATGCCATGGTCTAAAATATGTCCTGGTGGTTGTGTGCGCTTTTAGCAAATGGGTGGAGGCATATCCCACCCGCGACAATACCGCCTTAGCCACTGCAAAAGTATTGCTGAAAGAATTCTTCCCCCGATACGGCCTTTGCAGAATTTTATGGAGCGACAACGGCCCCCACTTCGTAGCCGAGGTGATAAAGAACATACTGAGAGGTTGGGGGTAAAACAAAAGTTCCATGCCGTCTACCACCCCCAATCAGCGGGCCTGGTAGAGAGACACAATGCAACATTGAAACTAAAACTAGCCAAAATAGTTGCCACGACCGGGTTGAAATGGCCCAACGCCCTTCCATTGGCATTGCTATCAATGCGCTCCCCCCCCCCCCCCCCAACCAAACACAGACTGACCCCCTATGAGGTGGTCTTTGGCAGGCCTATGAACATTTGGGTGGCACCAGGACCCACCGCCATTAACGATGTCCCGAACATATTGGTGTCGGATTATTTGCATAAATTGACAAACGAGCTAACAATTATCCACCAACAGGTGCAGCAAGCCTTGCCTGACGTATCCAGGGGCCCGGGACATGAAATAAAGCCAGGCGACCAGGTATTGATTCGCAACTTCCAAAGAATGAAGAATCTGGAGCCTAGGTGGACGGGCCCCTGGCAAGTCCTGATCACCACTCGAACTGCCCTCCGAGTGGAAGGAAAACTAAACTGGCTGTACGCTCATCATTACAAGCGAGTCCCTCCAACCCTGGCAACCTGTGAAGGGGTGGAGGTGCAAGAGGAAGTACTCGCGAAGAACCGACCAGCTCTGAGTTGCTGCCCACAAGAAGACACCCTCGAACTATCAGAATTTCCCGACCCGACGGTGCCATCAAAGAAAGGGTACAACCCAAGATCGACGAACAGGAGAGAGCTCCAACGACCAGGCCATTAACTAAGTCAAGGTCTCAGATCGGTAGCACAGTCAAACAACGCTACCAGGAAAACGCCAGAGAAAAGTCTGTCATCCTACCAGTTATTGAGCTTCACGAAGATGATGGAAGAAACTGAACACCTGCAAAGCGACCGCAAAGACACCAAGACTGCTAACCTGCACAGCACAAAGACAATTGCACTTGCAGCCGCATTTCTCACCTGTCTCCTGTTAACGGTCATACTCTGGATCATTGAAGAGAATGCACCTGCAGACAGAACATTGTCACCCACCATGCAACCAATCACCAAGAAAGAACACTACTTGGTATCACTACCGCAACACCTCCGAGAACGACGCAAAGAATTCTGGAATAACTCTTTCGTTCAGATGTTGCACCAGCACAATCTTGCCACCAATACTACCAACTGTTGGGTCTGTGGGCTGCTACCACATGCCACTGAACATTCCATCCCTTTCATCCCTTCGCCCTTTTCTATTCACGGATCTTGCCTTGCCTGGATGATACTCCTACAAGAAAGTTACAAAGACAATGCCACTTCCGACGGAACAATCGCCCAGTTCTACGAGTTCTGGCGAAACAAAACCGGAAGAACAGCCGCCCCCTTCTGCCCTCACACCTTCAATGCGACATTCCCGATGAATGTCCCCTCCAAAGAACGAGTGGAAATGCAAGTGTTCAATAATCCTAACAGCCACTTTTTCCTACCTGAAGAAAAGAACTGCTGCAACACTGACTGTGGCCCTATCTGTGGTGAACGTCTCTGGCCTTGTATGCATTGAATGCTGTGGGACTAAGAATGTGGGTCACAGCACCTGTAGCATTGTAAGGACTCTGAACACTGCCAACCCTCCAGCGCTTGTTGCATCATCCAATATGTACTTTGTTTGTGGAACCAAAGCATACACCTGGCTCCCAAGAAACTGGAGGGGCACGTGCTACATCGCCTTTGTTTTGCCACCAACCTACACAGCTCATGCAGAGCATCATCGAGAAAAACGATCTAAAGACACTGATCAAGCAGACACTGCCTCATCACAGTTCCTCGACGCAGCAAAAGGGCTCATCCCGCTATGGGGTCCGATGGCAAACACCCGAGCCATCAGACATCTATCCCAAGCGATAGAGACCGTCCTAAACGTCACTGCTGGCATCCTCACCAACAACACTGCTGAGCTCCAAGCGGTCCGTCTGGTTACCCTGCAAAATCGCATGGTCCTGGACATGGTACTAGCGGACCATGGAGGAGCATACCACATCATCGGTGCCAGCTGCTGTATATACATTCCTGATAATTAACCTTCTGTTTATGAAGCAATCGAACATCTCCATAGACTGTCTTCAGAAATTCAGCAGGGATCAGGAACCTGGACAATTGGAAGTTGGTTTTGGGGCATCTTGAAGGAGCGGGGTTGGAAAATATCAATGATTCTCTTGGTCCCAGTATTGACAATATGTGGTTGTTGTTTGGGTATACACTGTATACCACCTTTGTGTTCTCTTTGCATAACTACCTTGCACCCTAAGACTATGAACACTCAGCTAACAAAAATGAGAGCAATGTATGATCAAGAGATACAGGACATTATGGAGATCGAAATAGACTAACAAGCTGGCTAGTTATGTTCAAAGGGGCCAATGTTAAAAGCAAAACGACAATCGTGAACATTGCCTGCACCATCTTGTCTGGTGGAAATTTCTATGAGCACATAAGCTGCAGTCATTTTAATCTATCACAGCCATTTTGTACTCTGTTTGTCACCTTTGTTTCACCCTGCTCTTACTAGCATCCCTCTGACCGACCTGGTATGTGTGCTGGGGGCTATAAACTCTATTGCCATAACAAACCTCAGCGCCACTTGCTGCCACAAACTCGTTTTTCTTCTCATCTCTGTTTTCAGGCAAACCTTTGGACACTCTACCCCTCTCTGCACCTAGTTACACAAACAGGTTCCAAACACCAAAAAGACTCTTGCAGCATGATTTATTGCACTGCAAACAGCAAGACTTGTTTTTACCAACAATGGGACCTGTTTTTATCAACAGAACGGACCCTTAGATCTGGCCGGTCTTGCATGTTTTAGACCCTGAAGCAAGGTCCAGCTGCAAGATAAGATTGTCTGTTTGACCTGGGTGGGAAGAGAATTTCTGTTGGGCTTGTGTGACAACCTGCCCGGGGGGCGGCTCTAAGCTTGTGTAACCATGTTGACGAAACAAATGCTTTGTGTCAAACTTGTATAAAAGGAAGAGCCAAAGGAGTTATCAGCAGAACACCTCCCTCAGACATCCCGGTGTCTGCAGTTGACGTGATCTCCTCATGAGAAATAAACCTTTTCCTTGTCTTCCAGTTTCCAGCGCTTGCCTCATTATTTTGATAGCGAACCCAAAGTGAATTAGAGGTGGAACCCTGGACCAGGCAGCATTGAGGGTCTTAGAAGACTCGCTGCCTTTCACAAGCTGGCCTCTGTGTCAAAAGTAAATGGTATCTGGGTAGATTGGTTGGTTCTGGTGGTGCTTTCTCTGTGGCAATCTTTTTTTGTTTTTGTTTTGTTGCTGTATTAAGAATCATGCCATTGGTGCATGACTTCAGCGTTAGGGGTCTGTTTTTGGTACAGTCAGGCGCAGTATTTTCAGCTCTGACTGTGGTCCGGCTCAGGGTAGATTGTAGCTAGTGCTTCTTAATGAGGGGCTTGTGTGCAAAGGAAAAACGTGCGGATGTGGACAGAAGGGAGAGTGCCCTCTCCTCTGTCCTTGCAGGCTTCTTTTTCTAGGACCCAAGCCCCCGCCCACCCACCACAATAACAAAACTGCTGATTTGTTCCACGTTTCTCAGATTTGGATGACATTCCAAAATAAGCATTGGCATTGCCAAAAGGTCTTGCTTTTGGGACCGTCTAAGTATTTAGTTATGCAGCACAATATCCTTGGTGCAACCACATCAACTGTTGCGTGGCTAAACACTTATAAGGTCCCAAAGGCGAGACCTATTGGCTATGCCTATGCTTGGTGTGGTTGTGTGTGTGTGTGGTTGTGGGTGCGGTTGTGTGGTTGTGTGTGTGGTTGTGTGTGGTAGTGTGTGTGTGGTTGTGGGTGCGGTTGTAGTTGTGGGTGTGTGCGGCTGTGTGTGTGGTTGTGTGTATGGTTGTGGCTGTGTGTGTGCTTGTGGGTGTGGTTGTGTGTGTGCTTGTGTGTGGGTGCGGTTGTGGTTGTGTGTGGGTGTGTGGTTGGGTGTGCTGTGTGTGTTGTGTGTGGGTGTGGTTGTGTGTGGTTGTGCTTGTGGGTGGGTGTGTTTGTGTGGTTGTGGGTGCGGTTGTAGTTGTGGGTGTGTGTGTGGATGTGTTTGTGGTTGTGTGTATGGTTGGTTGTGGTTGTGTGTGTGCTTGTGTGTGTGCTTGTGTGTGTGGATGTGTGGTTGGGAGTGGTGTGTGTGGTTGTGTGTGTTGTGGGTGTGGTTGTGTGTGGTTGTGCTTGTGGGTGGGTGTGGTTATGTGTGGTTGTGTGTAGTTGTGTGTGGTTGTGGGTGTGGGTGTGTGTGTGGATGTGTGTGGTTGTGGGTGTGTGTGTGGTTGGTTGTGGTTGTGGGTGTGTGTGTGGTTGGTTGTGGGTGCGGTTGTGTGTGTGGTTGTGTGTGGTAGTGTGGGTGCGGTTGTGGGTGTGTGCGGTTGTGTGTGTGGTTGTGTGTATGGTTGTGGCTGTGTGTGCTTGTGGGTGTGGTTGTGTGTGTGCTTGTGTGCGGGTGTGGTTGTGTGTGGATGTGTGGTTGGGTGTGCTGTGTGTGTTGTGTGTGGTTGTTTGTGGGTGTGGTTGTGCTTGTGGGTGGGTGTGGTTGTGTGTGCGGTTGTAGTTGTGGGTGTGTGTGTGTGGATGTGTTTGTGGTTGTGTGTATGGTTGGTTGTGGTTGTGTGTGTGCTTGTGTGTGGGTGTGTGTGTGGATGTGTGGTTGGGAGTGGTGTGTGTGTTGTGGTTGTGGGTGTGTGTGTGGATGTGTGTGGTTGTGGGTGTGTGTGTGGATGTGTGTGGGTGTGGTTGTGGGTGTGTGTGTGGGGTTGTGTGTGTGTGTTGTGTGGATGTGTTGTGTGTGTGTGGTGGTTGTGTGTGGTTGTGGTGGTGGGTGTGTGGTTGTGGTTGTGTGTGGGGTTGTGTGTGTGGGGTTGTGTGTGGGGTTGTGGTTGTGTGTGTTTGAGTGTGGTTGTGTGGGTGTGGTTGTGTGTGTGACAGTAATACTAAAAGCATCTCAAAATAAAGGAACACAAACATCGAGTTTGTGGAAAGAGAAAGCACGTTGTAAGTCAAATGGGCGCAGCAAAGCATTAACACAATAACAAAACAAACAAGATCACTTAGCGAAGACTGAGTGTTGATAATGGATACACACAGCCCATCATCTTAAGAGTTCGATTGCAGCCAATGTGCACTCAATCCTGCCCCCTCCTTGTGAGTTGCACCCCAGATTTCATGAGTTGTAACTGCTGCACCCACCATAGCGCTTTGAGATCTAAAGCTCTACATAGATCTAATCGATGAACCAGTTGCCAACATGCTGTGCTTTTAAAGAGAATGTGCCAAAAGTTTCCAGCTTCCTCATCATGTCCTCATGAAAGCGCCAACGAAAGGACTCCCTGAATGGTGCAAAGGACATGAAGCAGCCACTGCAATCAGAAATAAACACTGTGAACGTTGTCCAGTTTCCCAGTAACATTTCCTTAATGTTCTTTAAGTCACAAAACAGTAATACTAAAAGCATCTCAAAATAAAGGAACACAAACATCGAGTTTGTGGAAAGAGAAAGCACATTGGAAGTCAAACGTGCGCAGCAAAGCATTAACACAACAACATGTTCTTTGATGTTTGATGTTCTTTGAACAAGAACATCAAAGGGGCGCCGCGAAAGTGATCGCGGGCGCTTAATGAGCATGACGAGGTTTGCCAGCCTCTGCTCCTAAGCGCGCGCCCGCGCACATGCACTGTAGCTGTAGGCTGGCCATGGTAGCATTTTTTGAGCCCTCACAAAAAGTCTCGCCAGACCAGCGCATGCGCTGGGTCAGGCGAGACCTAATAAGGGGCTCTAAAAGCAAAATTGAGTTAAGAATAAATAGAGAAAAGTTGTGATTGGTATTGGCATTTCTTTGCTTTGGTGTTTGTTTTAATATTTTTAGAGGCAAGATGCCTATGTTAAGCAGATCCAAGTAGGAATTCTTGATGACATTGAGCTGGACATAGACATGGCCTAGGTGGTTGAGGACAAAGCCTTGTACAGCAGTTCTTGAGTCTGTTTTTGGAAGTGTGAGCATTGGCATAGCCGATAGGTCTCGCCTTTGGGACCTTATAAGTGTTTAGCCATGCAACAGTTGGTGTTGTTGCACTAAGGATATTGTGCTGCATAACTAAATACTTATAAGGTCCCAAAAGCGAGACCTATTGGCTATGCCAATGCTTGTTTTGTTAGGCACGGGGAGATTAGGTGATTTGCCCAGAATCACAGGATGTTCAGCGTCATTACCGAGACTCGAACCCAGTTCCCCAGGTCTGAGGTTGAGTGCCGTAGCTGTTAGGCCAACTCCTCTCCCCTATTGCAGAAGTAAAGCAGAGCAGGGCACATAAAAGAAAGTTAGCCACACACCACAGCAACCCCAACGTAGTGGGTGGGCAACACTGGTCAATCAGAGAGCATCAACATTTGATGCACTGCAGAAAGAGAACCAGCCTGAACAATATTCAGAATAATTAACTAGGTTACCAAACTTAACAGCGATGACCAATCTACAATACTACCAATAGACTACAGAGGGAGAGAGTTCATGAAACACATGTGGGCTGGTTGCCTAATTTATGGAAAACGCGCATTAATTGCTTTAAATATTACAATGAAACTTCATTTAAGATTGTGAAAATGTTTTTGGAATGATTAAGAAACTAAAACATCATAAAGACTACAATAATAATGAAACTAAGAGGCCACACATCTGATCTATTTAAAACTCCGACCTTCAGAGGGTGATGCAGTGTTTACTATCCACTCCATACAGCACACAGCAGTGCTTGCTTGGAACAGCACAAGAAAATAGCTAATGACATTCCCAAATAAGCACTAAATAAATAAATTCGCCGCTTTTCTTCACGTTTTCACAGAGTGAAATCCAGGCATGGTGCAGTGATAAGGTTTGGGCATGCTGGAAGGAGGAAATCAGTGGACCGTTTGTTCAACCACTCTTGCTCTCGTGAGTTGTTGATATGGGTCCACACACCACATAAGGTCAGCATTATGGGATGCGCCCAGCCGCACTCACCACGGTGCAGGTAATCTATGCGAGCCTCACTGAAGCCAGGTAGCTAGCCTCCACGCAAAATGAACATTCATTAGGATAGTCACTACACTAATCATACACAAAAAATTAAAGCGCATAATATGCAGAAGGCGAGGACATAAAATGCACTCCAGATGAAAAGGCAACATGCCTTAAAATGAACGTTCATAAGATTAATCGCTAAACAACCACATAAATGCAAAAAGTAAAAGCAATATAGTATGCAAAGGGCGAGAATAGAAAATACATTTGAGAAACCATACTGTTGCCCACGTCCCTCTACATGAGAGACAACACGGTTGTGTAGTTACGATCTGTACAGTTAGTTAATCAAGGTGGATTGCTCAAATAGAATAGTGCACGTAAGGCAGCCATCGGTGGCAACATGCAGTGGACCACTTATCGGTAAATATCTGTGCTATAATGGCAAAATGCCAAGTCCACAGAAAAAAACAATGCATGTAGAAATCGACCTTATCCTCAGTGGAAGAATCAGTGTAATCTCCAATCTCAAAACACAGG
Source organism: Triturus cristatus (assembly GCF_964204655.1). Lineage (NCBI taxonomy): Eukaryota > Metazoa > Chordata > Amphibia > Caudata > Salamandridae > Triturus > Triturus cristatus. The sequence continues at coordinate 555,596,230 of NC_140579.1, read as the reverse complement.
AAGTGTGCTGAATACGGGGCGTGCGCTATATACGGAATTAACAAAATTTAAAAAATAGGACACGTATTCTTAAAAATAGTAGGGGTATCTCACAAGCAGCGCCATAGTAAAGTATGCCTGTGGGTGAGTTATTGATTTGTTAATCGGATGGGGGTGGTGAACAGGGGCGGATGAGGGCGGAGAGCAGGACGGTTAAAAAAAAAAAAGCATTGACCGTGCAACAAGCAAGACGTGCGGCCGCGACCGGGAGTTGTGTGCGCGCACGCGAAAGTGAAAGTGATTGTGCACCAGATGGCGCCTCGGGCGGAGGAAAGATGCATGGCGGCTGCGCGCGTGCACGCAAGCGCTAGGCCAGCCAGCAGCACTTTGAAAACTCACATACAAAATGTCTCTCCGAGCAGCGCATGCGCGCTGACTCAGCGAGACCTAAAAAGCGTTATGACGTGTCCAGTGTTGATAGAGTAATAGCATCTTTTTTTTTTTTAAACCCACGTTGCTGAGCAATTTGTTAAAAAAACAGGCAGGGGAAGGGCAGGAGAAACACAAGGGAGCTGCGGGGAGGAGGAAGGGAGCACATCCAGACAGGGGCAGCAAGAAGAAGGGATGGGTGGGAGGGGAACGAATCACCATACACACGGGTGAGGGGGAAGAATAATACCTCAATCACGTCAAGAGCAGCAGACGGGCACTAATTAAGTCGAATCAATCTGTGTTTGGTCCATACTCCACAAAGAAAGGAACAGAAGTGATGCTTGGCATGCGCTGGCCAATCAGGAGGCAACAAAGAGTAGTGACACTGAAGCCAACAAATAGTGGCTTCAGATGAAGGGCATCAGATTGTTCTGACTTCTAATGTTGACATGAAGTGGGAAGAAGTGAAGTCTACTCTGTTTCAAGATCTAATTCAAACGCCCGATACGGAGTTGACTCATTACTTGGAATATAGCTGGCCTTCACAAGCTGATAAAAGGGTCCCATGAGAATGCTCTTTTCGATACTCAAAGCGTTTTCATGAAACCTAGTTAAATGCTCTGCAAAACTTCGATTTTTATTACTACCATAAACATGAAGGGACTCAAAAGTGAGTCTGGCAAAATTTCTTGATGAAAGTGATAACTGGATCTGCATTCAATCAATAGTTCAACCCTGGACACCAAGTTGAATCCCCCTAGGCACAATCCTTCACCCTATCAGAGACGGGTTTGAATCATTTAGTATTATGTGGTAATCAAACACGGTAGTCAAAGTTTGCAATCCAAAGGTTCTATTTGATAGACTTCATTTCAATCCATTATATTGATAATTCAACAGTGATAATTAATGTCCATTTGTCATTCCAAATGCAAGCCAATGCATTTCGGGCATAGTGCCCTTCATCAGGGATCACTCTACAATTAAACAAAAAATGCGAAGATGCAGCAAGGAAACCATCCATGTGTACAAAATTGTTATTAAACTAACTTAAACACACGTTTTAAATTAATGGTGTCAAGCGCATAGTTGCGGTGAAAAGTATTGAAAAGGATAATCACGGTTTCAAAGGAAACGATAATCAAGAATGGATGTGATAAAACAAGTGTTTATTAAAACCAGTGCGCCAAAGAGAGTCCCGGTGAGACAAGTGTGATTAATTGTGTAAATTGAAAAGTTTGATCTCGTTACCGTAATGCGATTTGCTATTCTGTCGAGTGTGAAAATGAAAAGTCAAAACAAGGTTAAATAGGCAGGTGCTCTTAACATCAGTGTGAGTGTGTTGAGTTCATATTAAAATGTGGCGTTCCTTGAAACATGCATTGGGGTTTATCGGTAAAGTTTATAGGGCAATATCGCAAGTGAAACATGCATTCGGATTTTTCAGTAGAGTTAAATGGCAATATTGCAAATCCGAACTTACTTAATGTTTCATATATCCGGAATGAAGGTGTAGAAACGAGTTTGAGTATCGCTGTGAGGTTAGAAACGAGAACGCCGTAACCGACGAGCTTTTTATATTACGAGTGTCCGGGTAAACAGAAAAGTAGGACTAAGATAGAAACTCCACCGACAGTGGCGGCCATCTTCTGTAAGGTGAAATCAGTAAATGAAGTCGTGGAAAGTGCTCAATTACATAAGTGATTATATAAGAACAATAGTCCAATGTCAGGGCAGCGGAAGTAATGGTGGAATTAATAGTTACGTAAACTTGAAGTAATGAATTGTGATAGCTGTCAAGTTTTATCTTCACAATAGTTGAGCTAGACAACAGATTAAGCTGGTGCGCATATGACGATGTAAAAGGAACAAGCATTGGCCGTGCGCGCGAGAATAAGCATCGTGGCACCGGCACTTTACTTTGAACATTAAAAGTAAAGCGCGGGTGCCACGATTGTAGCAAAAGTAAAGAAATAGATGTTTTTTTCTATTTCTTTACTTTTGCGAAAGTGAAAGTCCTCACGGTTCTAATGACCCGTGAAAGACTGCTGACGGCCGGCTGCGCGCGTGCACGCTTGCGTGAACGCAAGCGCTAGGCCAGCCAGCAGCACTTTGAAAACTCATCTACAAAATGTCTCTCCGACAGCGCATGTGCGCTGACTCAGTGAGACCTAAAAAGAGCCTTTTTGATAGTAGCTCGGTAACAGTAAGGAGCGTCTGTCCAGAACAGTCTGCCTGGATGTACCATCGCTTGCCCTGGAATGTGTCCAGGCCTACTTGGCTTTTACAAGCCCCCAATGCTGTCTTGAAGTTGTGTTTTTAATGAATATTAGAAACCAACCTTTTCTCTCGTGCCTTTGTCCAGTCCTCCCCCTTTTCTCACCCTCTCCTGCCCCCCACCTCTCTTTGGTGTAATGCCCCCTTTGTTCCCATTAATTCCCCTTCTCATCTCCCTTGCATGGGAAGAGCTTTGTGCTGTGACCTCTCTCCAGCTCAAGCCTTTGTGATGGAAATGAAACTAAAAGAAAGCTCAGCTGCGCCCCCCTCCCTCATTGACCCTTGCTTCGCCTTCACGTGTTATCCCCCTAACGTGAAACCAGAGGCCTGGGCAGACGGAAATCCCTCACAGGTTCACGCAGTGGGTTTTGTGTTGCTCTCTCATGAGTCTCCTGACATTCTCTCAGTGCAGGGCGTTTTCCAGTTTTTTGAGGGACAGTCTTATTTTTTTTCTTCAAAGACCAACTTTTCGAAAAGAAGCTTACCGACTATCGAGCAACCGGGCGGAGCTCCCCCCTCGCTATGGCGGGTTGCTGCATCCTGCATGGGAGTTGTAAACTGGGCACTGCTCGCGTATGGCTTTTTAAAAAGAATGAGAGAAGCTAATTATTAAAGGACCTGCTCGTTCATTCCAAAGGGCTTTTAGGTCTTTCTGAGTGGTGGGGGTTGGGATATTCATGGCTGCAGTGGTTAGGGCCGCATATTGCACTGAGTGCTTAGTCTCCACGTTGTGTTGCCTTAGAACCAGATAAGTATCCAGCACAGTGATACTCAAAGTACGGTCGTGGGGGGGGGGGGCTCCTGACCCTTACACGCGGCCCCCTGGAAAGCAGCAGCACTTGGCTGCTGTTTACTCGACTCGGCATTTACATGATTTATTTTTTTAATATACAGCAAACACTTTATTTAAAAGTTAATTGCAGTTAGTGAAAGGAAGTAACCAGGCCCTTAACTTTAGCACACCTTCATTCTTAACGACAGCAAACATGTAAAATTATGATAGTCTTTACAAAATTCAAAAAGGGTATATCATTGACCTGCAGAACTATTTCCCTTTAGAAAATCAGATTGTAGCAGTGCATTCAGAAGTATTTTTCTTAAAGTGATGGTTTTCAAACATGAATTTAGAAACGTTCATGCTTCCCCCTCATCCCAGTCTGACAATGTCATTAGTGATTACATCCAAGCACAGGAGATGGTTTTGAACACCATGCATCCTGAAGTTGTGTATTTTGAGTTTCTCTTATATTGGATAATGCAGAAAAAGGAGGTAAATTGAAATAAAACAATTGCCCAGGGTCTCACAATTTGGCGAAGTGAAGAAGCCGGGATTCATCCCAGGTTTTCTGGTTTCACATTGCACAATTGAGTTCAGCCACTAAATATACATGCTTTGCTTCCCCTACACTGACTTTATACCCACCGCTGGCATCAGTGCGGCCCTCGGTCACATCAAAGACCAAACTTTGTGGCCCCCGGTAAAATGTTTGTGAGTACCCATGATCAAGCAGTTCTCTTACTGCCATTAAAGGCATATTTGGAAAGCCTACACCGCTCATGACCAATATACCATTAAAACACTGTGCAATCCAAAAGCTGACAACAGTAAATAAATGACAATACATATAGAAAAATACTTTAAAAGACCCTACAAAAATCAGTCTAGACCCACATGAATGCCCCTCTTTATTCATTGCATGATAAACCCAGCAGCAGGTGGTATCACAACCACTGAACCACCAACCTCTCAGGATTTGTGTATCTTTGGACCTGGCTATCAAAATACAATGATTTTTTTTTTTTTTAACAAATTTTATTAGTAGGTTTTCAACATAAACCATATCACAAACATGTTACTCTGAGCATTGTAATGGTACATACTGCTACAGTGCTGCATTGACATCCACATTGGTAAAGAACAAGAAAGAGCAAAAAGTCCACTGTGCATCATAATAATTTGGTAGTATCATTCTGTATCCAACATCCCCCAACTTATTTTCCCACCCCCTCCCTCTAGCCCTTCATCTTGTTGCATTCCTCGCTAAGAGAATCTCAATCCTCAGATTCCGGCAGGCATTGTCCCTATCAGATCAATGTCGGTCTTATTCTGAGATACGGTACTATCCGTCAGTGCCCACTGATACATATTCCTGTCATTGTAAGTGTGGTGTTGTGTTGTGTCCGAGGCCCGGTTCCAGGGCCCGTAGTCATCATTGTGAGCTATTACGTGGTGTCACAACTTCCACTTCCTGCAGTTTAAAAGTTTTGAGCATTACATGCCATTCCAATGCTATCGGGATTTTCCTTAGTCCCCTGATCTACTCTCGTCTCAAGACCGTGCTTTCAGCGCATCCCACCTAACCATTTCGCTATGCCAGACGTGTGGGGGGAGGTTTCTTGGACTTCCACCGCATGGTGATGGCCCGTATTGCGAGGAGTAATGACAGGTTTATAAACCTATATTGCACTTTGTGTTTTGAGGGGGACTTATGGAGACCCAATATACAGTCCTCTATGGTGTTGGCCACGTCCCTTTGCGTGGCAGCAGCTACGTGTCGTCGGACCGAGTCCCAAAAACACCCCAAGTGTGGACAGGACCATATCATGTGAGCTAAATCGGCTCCCACTACATAGCATCGGGGGCAGTGGTGTTGCGTTTGCGGGAACATTTTGTCAAGCCTTTGGGGGTAAGGTAGGTCCTGTGCAGTATCATGGTTTGAATAAATTTAAATTTCGCATTTCTCGTGCATTTCCTAGGGTGTGCTATAATTTTTTCCCATTCCTTATCGTTAAGGGCCCGCCCTACATCTTCCGACCATATGACTCATAGCACATTGCGGGCTATCCCCGCGTGAGTTCGGATCCCAGCGTATAGCCATCTTACCAAGTGCCTGCCCCTCCCCATGTAGTATAGCATTTTGACCAATTCGTTTGTGGCAGGCTCCTGCCATTGTGGAGCCCAGTTCGTCTTAACGTAGTCTGTTACTGCTGCATGTAGTATGTGCATATGCTCGGGCATCCCCGTCTCCCTAACAAAGTTACCATAATCCAGTAACTGGCCGTCGTGAAACAAGTCAGACACCGTGTGGACTCCGGCTTCGGTCCATGGGGCAATAGTGCGTTTCGTAATACGCCCAGCTCTTAGTGGTTTACCTACTAGGGGGATGTTGCCGGCATAAGTTGGATGTGTACGCGTGTAAAGGAGGGCTGCTTTCCAACATTGTAACGCCGTGCGCAGCAGGGTAGGAAGTTGCTGTGGGAGTTTACATCGTGGCAATAGGAGTGTGTGTAAGGCGCCTCCTGCAACATCTCGGTCCGTGTATCCTATTTCTTGGAGGTTGCGTCCGGCCGTCCAATAGGAGAGCCACTGCAGCTGGCAAGCGTAGTAATATGCCCTAAGGTCTGGTACCCCTAGGCCCCCTTTGTCAGTGCCCAATTGAAGCTTTTGGAGACTTATCCTACGTCTACCAGTGCCCCAGATGAGATCCACCAACATAGTATTTAGGAGCCTAAAAGTACTTTGCGGGAGTAACACCGGCAAGTTTGTGAAATAGTAAATCACCCGCGGAAGAACCACCATTTTTGCTATAGCCACTCTACCCATTACTGACAGCGGCAATGTAGTCCAAAAGTCAATGCTAAACCTAAGGGCTCTGATTGCTCTATGCAGGTTGCCGTCTAGCAGGTCAGTGGGCGTCCGATAGACATGTATGCCCAGATACTTGAAGGTATGTGGAGCGACTGTTATTAGTAACACAAATCAATGTGGGGGGGAGGTCCAAGGGAAAATCACTTTTTATAGACCTGCAGGTTGTGTTTCCCCTAATACTCAATATGCTAAACACTGTAACAACCCGGGTCTCAAGCTGAGTCAAGAATAACTAACAAGCGAAAGTATTTCTATCCTTATTCCGACATCTCTTTGAGAGAGAACCCTTCTAAGACAGGACCCATCAATCACTTAAGGTGGTGAGTTTGTCATCATTTGGGTCTGTGCATCTCAATATGACGAACCAGTTCATGGAATAGCGATCTGGTAACGTACAGAGAAAATGCAACCAAAGAGGGTTATTGTCAGATCTCAAAGAGATTTCGTCAAAGATGACATTATACCCATAATTTAGATTAGTGAAGGGGATCCTAAGGTCAGCAGTACTAAATAATAAGAGTGTAAGTAAAAATGGCTAGCGGCACTCAAATGTTCTTTATTCGGTAGAGTACCCCTGTCATGTTTAAAAAGCAACATGGCAATCTAGCACAAATAAGTTGTCATTATGCTAATGTCCATAGCAATGTGGTCGACATGTTTCTGCCCTTTTCTGATCAAAAAGTATCGGGGCTTTCATCAGGACCTATGATACTGCTGTGGTTCAGTGACAAAATGTGACAAAGAAATTGAAAAAAGTTTTATGTGAATCAAATAATCCTACCGCACCGGTCAGTTCAAGAGATATCAGAACCGGGTACCTAGGGACAAAAAAAGTAGTTGAGAAATACAAGCAACCTGATGTATAGAAAAGACTCTGCAATATGTCATCACTCTTGAATGACACTCAAAAACGCATATAATAATGCTGTTTAAGCATTTAATTTAATAAATCAAAATGCACTTACCCATAAGAATTGGGTGTTGCCCTCACCTCAACCTGGTCCTAACTCAGGGAAAGGGGCCCCGCTCTGGTTAAAAAATGAAGAGAAAAACACAACAGGTCGCTGGTTGTCATACCTGAATGATGCCTCCTCATAAAGCATAGCTTAAAACCAAGGAAAAGCCCATGTACTGTGAAACAAGTGAACCGCAAAATGGTCATGGTCTGAGCATTAAATATACCATGGCTAAGTGATAGTCTAGAGGTACGATATGCTCGATTTAAAAAATCACTGGCTGTCCAATAATTGCAAAAAAGAAGAAACAGCGTGCAAAGAGGTAGACTCGCTAATATGTGGAGACTACTACATTTCTAAGACTTAATTTATAAGACTCCTAATATTAGGAAAAGTAAAGAGACTAGTGATAGTAAACAAACAAAGAAAAAATTACTAGTCTTATTGTAAAGCTTGCTTCGTATGCTGGTAGCAGTATATTTAGATCAAGGTAAATATTCGAAACAGGGAAGCGAGAGCAGCTGTAGCACCTACCTATCCGTCGGTACCCCGGGGCGGTCTTTGAGTAAAGACCGGAGGTGTAGACGGTGAGGTCTTCGCTCTCTTTATAGTCAGAGGAATCAAAGTGGCTGCAGGTGAGAGGATAATCAAAGGGGGGCTAGGTCAGTGCCTGTCCCGTTTCCAATTTCAAGTGCAGCCGCGAGCAAGTCTTCATGCTTGCACAGAAAGTGAAATCTCGACGCATCTCTCGAAGAGAGAGAACAAAAGCAACAGAAATACACTGTCTCTGTGACATAAACACAAATAAAAGGCAGAGAAGGCCTGGCTAAAATGTCAGAATAGCTATGGATGTTAAAAAGGTTCTGGAAGCGGCTACGACAGTGCCTGTTCAGTTTTACGAGTGTAATATACATAAGGTGGCAGACAGAGTCTGATGCAGAGATGCCTAGTTTCTGTGCACGTGTGATATATAGCCCTATAAGAACCTTCATGTTTAGACAACAGGTACCAATTAAACGCTATCTCTTGTGATAGAAATAACAATTCTACAGTACAAAATTGTAGAGTTATATCTCTTTGGTAAACATCCAAGCGATAAGCTATAGCATCATTATCTTACAACAACAGCCAAGGAATATCATCATTAAGCCCCATTGTGTCAGAGTGTAACCGGTGTACCCATCTTTGTTCTCTGCGAAGCAGAAAGCGTTGGACATCTGTTATGTGTGGTGGAATGTAGGGTTGTTCTAAAATTACCCACTGTAGGTCATTTTCTTTATGGCCTGCTGTTATGAAGTGATTAGTGAGTTTGGTCGCACTTTTCTTACACCGTATTGTGCTTGTTTCCAGAGCTTTAGGATGAAAGCTCTGGAAATGCAAAAGGGAGTTCCGTGCCATCGGTTTCCTTTCATCCTAAAGCTCTTAGGGAGAACCTGCAATTCGGACAATTTCTTCGTATACGCCGTAACTGTTCTGAGTTGTCTAAATACCGGGAACATGCTTTCCATCTCTCTACACAACTTCAAGAGAGACAATATCCCATGAAAACCATTAAGACATCTATGAAAAGAGCTGCGAACAATCACAGGGAAGCTCTCCTGGAGAAAAAGATTTGTAATCCTGCTGATGAAGAAAAGAGAATTACTTGTGTCAATACTTTCTGTAGTTACTCCAATGCACTAAAGAAGAGTATTTTGAAGAATTGGAAAGTGCTTAAAATCGAAGGCAGTGTTTTGCCTCCTCCTCTATTTGCTTTTAAGAGGAGCTCTAACATAAAAGACCAACTAGTGCACACACGTCCTAGAGGGAGGAAAAACCCTACAAAAACCACATTATGGGGTTTACCTCCGGTCATTGGCCATTTTCCTTGCAGGACATGCTCAGCATGCCCTCAAACTTCACATACAACAGAGATAGATATTGGCACTACTAGACCCTGGGTCTTGAGCACGCACACCAATTGTAACAGCGAAAGGGTGATTTATCTGATAAAATGCCCCTGTAACAAAAACTATGTGGGCATGACATCCCGTAAGATCAAATTGAGGATCTCAGAACACAAAAGCACAATACGGTGTAAGAAAAGTGCGACCAAACTCACTAATCACTTCATAACAGCAGGCCATAAAGAAAATGACCTACAGTGGGTAATTTTAGAACAACCCTACATTCCACCACACATAACAGATGTCCAACGCTTTCTGCTTCGCAGAGAACAAAGATGGGTACACCGGTTACACTCTGACACAATGGGGCTTAATGATGATATTCCTTGGCTGTTGTTGTAAGATAATGATGCTATAGCTTATCGCTTGGATGTTTACCAAAGAGATATAACTCTACAATTTTGTACTGTAGAATTGTTATTTCTATCACAAGAGATAGCGTTTAATTGGTACCTGTTGTCTAAACATGAAGGTTCTTATAGGGCTATATATCACACATGTGCACAGAAACTAGGCATCTCTGCATCAGACTCTGTCTGCCACCTTATGTATATTACACTCGTAAAACTGAACAGGCACTGTCGTAGCCGCATCCAGAACCTTTTTAACATCCATAGCTTTTCTGACATTTTAACCAGGCCTTCTCTGCCTTTTATTTGTGTTTATGTCACAGAGACAGTGTGTTTCTGTTGCTTTTGTTCTCTCTCTTCGAGAGATGCGTCGAGATTTCACTTTCTGTGCAAGCATGAAGACTTGCTCGCGGCTGCCGGTTAATGGCTGGATGCCGCACATGCGCATAAGATTGAGACGTTCCTGTATCAGTATTGGTCCCTCTACACATGCGCACTTGAAATTGGAAACGGGACAGGCACTGACCTAGCTCCCCTTTGATTATCCTCTCACCTGCAGCCACTTTGATTCCTCTGACTATAAAGAGAGCGAAGACCTCACCGTCTACACCTCCGGTCTTTACTCAAAGACCGCCCCGGGGTACCGACGGATAGGTAGGTGCTACAGCTGCTCTCGCTTCCCTGTTTCGAATATTTACCTTGATCTAAATATACTGCTACCAGCATACGAAGCAAGCTTTACAATAAGACTAGTAATTTTTTCTTTGTTTGTTTACTATCACTAGTCTCTTTACTTTTCCTAATATTAGGAGTCTTATAAATTAAGTCTTAGAAATGTAGTAGTCTCCACATATTAGCGAGTCTACCTCTTTGCACGCTGCTTCTTCTTTTTTGCAATTATTGGACAGCCAGTGATTTCTTTTTAAATCGAGCATATCGTACCTCTAGACTATCACTTAGCCATGGTATATTTAATGCTCAGACCATGACCATTTTGCGGTTCACTTGTTTCACAGTACATGGGCTTTTCCTTGGTTTTAAGCTATGCTTTATGAGGAGGCATCATTCAGGTATGACAACCAGCGACCTGTTGTGTTTTTCTCTTCATTTTTTAACCAGAGCGGGGCCCCTTTCCCTGAGTTAGGACCAGGTTGAGGTGAGGGCAACACCCAATTCTTATGGGTAAGTGCATTTTGATTTATTAAATTAAATGCTTAAACAGCATTATTATATGCGTTTTTGAGTGTCATTCAAGAGTGATGACATATTGCAGAGTCTTTTCTATACATCAGGTTGCTTGTATTTCTCAACTACTTTTTTTGTCCCTAGGTACCCGGTTCTGATATCTCTTGAACTGACCGGTGCGGTAGGATTATTTGATTCACATAAAGCTTTTTTCAATTTCTTTGTCACATTTTGTCACTGAACCACAGCAGTATCATAGGTCCTGATGAAAGCCCCGATACTTTTTGATCAGAAAAAGGCAGAAACATGTCGACCACATTGCTATGGACATTAGCATAATGACAACTTATTTGTGCTAGATTGCCATATTGCTTTTTAAACATGACAGGGGTACTCTACCGAATAAAGAACATTTAAGTGCCGCTAGCCATTTTTACTTACACTCTTATTATTTAGTACTGCTGACCTTAGGATCCCCTTCACTAATTTATGGGTATAATGTCATCTTTGACGAAATCTCTTTGAGATCTGACAATAACCCTCTTTGGTTGCATTTTCTCTGTACGTTACCAGATCGCTATTCCATGAACTGGTTCGTCATATTGAGATGCACAGACCCAAATGATGACAAACTCACCACCTTAAGTGATTGATGGGTCCTGTCTTAGAAGGGTTCTCTCTCAAAGAGATGTCGGAATAAGGATAGAAATACTTTCGCTTGTTAGTTATTCTTGACTCAGCTTGAGACCCGGGTTGTTACAGCGAGCGACTGTTATTGACATGGGCCCGAATAAGATATGCTCAGGTAGCGCCTGTTCTTGACAGAAAAAGGCATAAGATTTCATCTGGTTAATGGCCAGACCAGATATACATTCAAATGTAGTAAATATCTCAGCCAGAGGCGCCATATCTGACCTCAGGTCCCTGAGGTATAGAATAATGTCGTCTGCATATGCCGAGAAGAGGTGGGTGGTAGGCCCAATCGGAATGCCCATCGCCTGTGCAGCCATGCGTATTTTAAGCGCCAAAGGTTCTAACGCTAGTATAAACAAGAGTGGCGAGAGCGGGCATCCCTGCCTCGTCCCACAAAATATTGGATATGCAGCTGAAATATGACCTCCAGAGCGGACACGGGCAGTAGGGGCATGATATAACAGGCGGAGCCATTTAACATAAGCCTCCAGCAGTCCAAATTTTTCAAGTGCCGTAAACATATAGTCTCAATTCAGTGTGTCGAACGCTTGGCGGAGATCTAGGGTTAAGCAGCCAGCATGAGTGTGATGTGTTGGGGCGGTTGACATAAGGTAGTGCAGTCTCCTGATATTCAAGGACGTGCTCCGGGCTGGCAGAAAGCCCGTTTGGTCCATGTGTATTAATTTATTCAGGAGAGGCAGGAGTCTGTTTGCTAGGATCTTGCTAAGGATTTTATATTCTGTTGCTAAAAGTGATAAAGGACGGTAGCTCGCCATGTCGGTAGGGTACCTACCTGGCTTCGGGAGGGTGACCACCAGTGCTTGTGCCGTCGTGAGTGGTAGTGTTCCCTTTTCCAGTGCTGAGTTATACAAAAGCTCTAGGTGGGGCAGGAGGGAGTCCATATAGGTGTCATAGAATTCCACTGGTAACCCATCTAACCCCGGGGTTTTGTTACGGGGAAGTCCTTTAATCGCTGCCTTGACTTCAGCCCTGGTGACTGGGCCTGAGAGGTCCGTCAGAGCTGCTGGGGTCGGACGTGGGTACAGCAGCTCATGGAGGAAATCATCTACTCGCGCGTCCGCGCTATGTGCAGGTTTTTTGTAAAGTGTGGTGTAGTATTTGCAAAAGGCTGTGTTAATGTCATCTTGAGTGTAGACTGTATCGCCCTCCGGAGTGTTAATTTCCCTAATCATAGTGGCAGGGGGGTTATCTCGCAGCAATTTAGACAAAAGCGCTCCTGATTTATCCGCTTCACTGTGACATCTCTGTGTGTATCGCTGATAATCTATGGTGCGAAGGGATTCTAAAAGCACCGCATGGTGGATACGTATTTCTTGAAGTTCCTCTTGCTTCCCCCTATCGTGCGCTGCCTCCTGCTCTAGTGTATCCATTTTCCGTTCCGTATCTGTGAGGGACTTATGGATTTCCTGTCTAGCTCCCACCATCACGCTAATAGCCCTCCCTGGTATTACCGCCTGAAGAGCATCCCATTCGATTAGACCAGTAGAAGCTGTGTGAGTATTTTCAGAGAAGTAGTGTGTAATGGTGTCAGCCAGAGCAGCACGGAATACTGTGTCTTCGAGCAACTGTGGCCATAGTCTCCATGTTGGTACCGGAGTGGGTATCCTACCCCATGTAATCGTTAACTCAAGTGGGTTGTGATCTGAAAAGGTCTTAGCAAGATATGTAGTGTGTGTGACCTGCATCACAATCCTTTTCGAGCAATAAATCCTATCTATCCTAGTGTGTAGCATGTGCACCGGGGAGTATAACGAATTATCCCTGTGCGTCGGGTGTCGCATTCTCCATGCGTCACTTAATTCCCAGCCATCCGCCCAATTACAGAGCGCCTTTGCTTGTTTGATCACTCCCGCACCGTGTAGGGGGGTGAGACCTATCTAATGTAATGTCCATAATCGTGTTGCAATCACCCCCTATAATCCAAGGGTGTGTGTCCCAGCCCGTTAAAGCTAGATTCAAAACCAAAGGAAATGATGGACGGAGTGTTGAACATTGCAAGCACTCGCCCCCAGTCAACTGATCTGGGTTTAATCCATCACCGTTCTTTTGTGTTCTGAGATCCTCAATTTGATCTTACGGGATGTCATGCCCACATAGTTTTTGTTACAGGGGCATTTTATCAGATAAATCACCCTTTCGCTGTTACAATTGGTGTGCGTGCTCAAGACCCAGGGTCTAGTAGTGCCAATATCTATCTCTGTTGTATGTGAAGTTTGAGGGCATGCTGAGCATGTCCCGCAAGGAAAATGGCCAATGACCGGAGGTAAACCCCATAATGTGGTTTTTGTAGGGTTTTTCCTTCCTCTAGGACGTGTGTGCACTAGTTGGTCTTTTATGTTAGAGCTCCTCTTAAAAGCAAATAGAGGAGGAGGCAAAACACTGCCTTCGATTTTAAGCACTTTCCAATTCTTCAAAATACTCTTCTTTAGTGCATTGGAGTAACTACAGAAAGTATTGACACAAGTAATTCTCTTTTCTTCATCAGCAGGATTACAAATCTTTTTCTCCAGGAGAGCTTCCCTGTGATTGTTCGCAGCTCTTGTCTGAACTGGGGTGGCAGCGTGGGCTAAAGAACGGTGATGGATCAAACCCAGATCTGTTGACTGGGTGTAAGTGTTTGATTGGTTCTGATGCTCCGTCCATCACCACGCCCTTTTGTACCGCTTTGTTCGCCATAAGTTGGCAGGGTATGCTCAGACGTGAGTCCCTTGCTCACTTTGCCACTGGATTCAAGCAAGCCTGGCTGAAGACGGCTGAAATGCCAGAAACCGGTCCTAGGAAGCTTGTTTCCGGTCCAGGGAAGGCATGGCTTGGCAGTTCGGGCTGGACTGTTTACCATGAGGCACACGGTCAGACTGATTTGCATATGGCCATGTCTGAACTGGGGTGGAAGAGTGGGCTAAAGAACGGTGATGGATTAAACCCAGATCTGTTGACTGGGTGTGAGTGTTTGATTAGTTCTGATGCTCCGTCCATCACCACCCCCTTTTGTAAAGCTAGATTCAAAGCAGCGAAAAAGCGTTCCTGCTCAGTATTCGATGCGTAAATACTACCCAGGACCACTGGCTGGCCATCAAGGGACCCTTGTATAAAAATGTATTGCCCTTGTTTATCTAGTCTCTGTTCCATAAATGTAAATGGTACCCAATGTCTTATCCATATAGTTACACCGCGCGCATACCCAGAATAGCTAGTAGTGAAGACCTGCCCTCTCCACTTCTTGTGGAGCCTCACCGCTTCCTGATCCAGCATATGAGATTCCTGTAGGAACACTATTTGCGCCTTCCTCCTGAGTAATTGCGCGTGTATTCTATGACGTTTCTGCACCGAGCCCAATCCCCGGACATTCCACGTCACAATGTTATACTGACTGAGTGTGTGCATTGAGATAGCCGTTCAGACCCCTGGTCAGGCCATATCTTGTACCCTGCAGGGACAAGCTGCCTCATACCTAACAAATAAGAAGGACTACATCCCACCCCAAAATACCCAATACTCGGGCCGGTCAAACAACTATACCGGACCATACAATAAAACATGGCAAACAGAACAGTGCCTTTTGCTATCATAGCATCCGCAAATAGGGGACATCGTCAACACCGCACTCTGTGCTTGGGCCACACCTCATTTGACATTCAAGCTCCGTCTGTACGGAACCCCGGGCTCAAGTGAATAAAGACCCACAACGCTGTAACATAAGTGTAGCATAAGCAAAAAGGATTTTAAAGGAGTAACAGTATCTAGTCCTTATGCACTGATGGCGGTCATCCAAACAGTCCGTCCGCCTTCTGAGGGGTCACGGTGGGAAACAGAGCCACGCTGCCCTCCGAGTCTGATCTGTGTAAGTCTTCTTCCGAGGATATTGAGTCCTCAATAAGCATGGCCTGACGGAAAGCAGCAGCTGCGGTGAGTGCCTGTTCCTTGCTCTGTTGCTGTTGATACGCCGTTGGGTTTGTTCTCCGAGAGGTTCTACGTGTGCGTCTGCTTCGACGGGCGCTCTTCTGTTCCAGTCTACCAGAGCTATTTTGCGTACCCTGGGAGGCGTTATCCCCACTCTCTTTAGGATCCGTCACCTCCAGCCATTCCTCAGTGTCTTCCGCTCATAGATGACTTTTAGTCGGGCTGGGAAGAGTAGTGCGTATTTTAGGTTCAAGGCCCTCAATTTTCGTTTAACGGCCAAAAAGGAGGAGCGCCGCCGCTGCACCATGAGCGTGTAGTCCGGGTACAGGGAGACCCTGCTGTTCTTGAAGTTTATGCAGTCCAATATCCGCGCTTTCTACAGCAGTACGTCCCTATAATTCAGCAGGCAGACAATGAGGGGCCGCGGCAGGGCACCCGGTCTTGGTGGACCAGTAGGTATTCTGTGTGCCCTTTCCATGCAGTATTGAGCGGAGAGGCCCTCCGAGGTCACATGGTCACGGAACCATTGTTCCATGTATGTAGCTGGGTCTGTCCCCTGACTTCTTTCTGGCAGCCCTATGACGCGTACGTTGTTGCGCCGTGTCCTTCCTTCTGCATCTTCCACCCGGTCCAGCAGATTACTGACTTGCTTCTGGAGTTGCTGTATGTGGGCTGTATTCTGAGCTTGTTGAGGGGATATCTCAGCTATGGCCACTGTGTTCTCCTTGACCTTGTCAGCTAATTTGGCATGGTCCGCCTTTAGCAGGGTAAAACCAGATGTGAGGGCACCTATTTGTTGTTCAATAGCCGCTCTAGAGTCCCGCACTTCCTGTGGTATAAGGTCCAGTTTATCCACAGGGCCTGTTTCAGCTGAAGGCGGAATGCAGCTGGGCAGTTTCGATTGACCACTAGGGTCTGCCTGCGACGTCATGGGGCGCACAGTGGGGTCGGTGTCCTGGTGTTTTCCCTTGGTGTGACCCATCATCGCCAATCGGTGGATGCGAGCCTGGCAGGGTAACGTGGCACCGCGGTGCGTCCAGCAGATTGTATTTAACAACAGGATCCCCCAACGATAGCCTCACAGTCGTAGAGGCGTAGTCCCCAGATGGAGATTGCCAGTACAATTAGGGCAGCATTGGCCTCAACTCGCCGCACCAGCCAGCATCGGGGGTCCCTCCACCACCCCCGGCGTCACACCCAGCTACACAGGACATCCGCAGCACATGGATCATGCCCAGGGCCGTATTTCCGCACAGGCTATTGTGCCCCCTAGTGTCCGGTCCGTGGGCCTAGTCGAATCTGTGTCCGTCCCTCAACTTCAGACCCTAGCGCACTACCCGGGTCTCATACATCGGCTCCTATCTCCCTGGGTGTGGGAGGGCTCCCAAGATTCTCAATATGTCGCCTTCCTTTAAGTGACGAGCCTGTCCTTCAGCACATCAAGGTCGCATTTTCAGTGTATTCGGGGCCCAATGCGATGACCCACTGCCCCTCCTCGATCACTGCCAGCGTCCACTGAGCAGAAGCAGGCACAGCCCGTCTACCATGTCCCTCCAAGCAATCTTCAGAGTCCAGGCCGCACCCATAGGCCGCAGCACATACCCGGCGTTCGCGTTGCTCTGGCCCCGAAGATCACCCCCAGACGCAGCTCCGCAGGACGACACTGCCCGGGTCGGGCCGTCGTGAACCTCGCCGGCAGGGTCACGCGTCTCTCACCTCATGCGCCACCAGCAGGAGCTCCTACGCCACACAGGTCCCCGCCGGTCACCGTCTGTCCGCAGCCCACCTCTGCAAGTTCGCGGCCCGGGACTCGCTTCGCCCCTTCACACAGCGGGCAGAGTCCGGGTCGCTGCAATCATCCGCCGCAGTTTACCGCTGGGCTAGGGATGGAGCCGGACAATGGCTCTGCCCTTCCCCGACACAGCGCATCGCTGAAATCTGCCAAAAACAGCGTGTAGCAGGAGGTTTCTAGGATCTTTAGAGCCCGGGTCCGGAGCTTCGCTATCAAGCAGCCACCATGTACGGCAGTCGGCCACGCCCCCCGTCAAAATACAATGATGACCGTGTTCAGAACTGTAAGAGACAGATCCTAAAAAAGAAGCTTAAAACATCCAGACCACGCAGATACCACTACAACACCCATTCCGAGAGTAACACCCATTCCTTATCACAAAATATAATCAAATCACAGAGCCAAAATTGACAAAATAGGCTTAGAAACTGATGGTTATTCCGTTCTGCTGCACTGCTAGGATGACTCTTGTTTCCTTGTCTGTCTGTAGACAGTGAAAGGCAAAGAACAGTGGTGCAAGCCTGAGCCTTGGTAGGGGATATGTGAAAAAGATGATTGATAATTCCTCTGGTCACCATGTCAGACTGCTACTGAGTTTCCCTCAGGGCACACTTCCTGCACCTGGTAAATAAAACTATTGTATAAAAATGAACATGCATAAGTCTAAAACGACTATAAACTTTTAGCTGCTTTAGCCGCATCTCAACAAATTTACTAAATACGTTTTGATTGCACATGCTAAACTAAAGGCCATTTGTTTTGCTAGAAGGCGTCTTTATTCACATCATGGTCCAGGGCCTTCTGTACCACAGGGGATCCCCAATAAATACCCCTCTTTTAATGTAGCAAGTCGACATAAGAAAACCAGTGGCCTTGTCTGCTTGGACTAAAGCTCTATCCCGCATTGGAACTAACTGCACCCGTAAGCAGACTGCGGAGGAGCCCTCACCCTCTTGATTTCCTATCCAAACATAGCTTTTTAGGCGAATGATCGTCTCAAATCTACAAAACGGTGAGGAAACTGAACGCTGTTTACTCCTTGTTTCTGAAAGTTTCAAAAAACTTAAGGCTCTCAACCACCATATTTTAGAATCGGCAGTATTGCTGGCTTTTTTTTTTTATGAGTAGAAAGCTAAAAGGGGCATTTCGAGGATGTGCTGCCTGTTCTCTGTTACCAGGAATACCACATCTTCTTCAAATGCTGAATTGGCATTATTTTCCCTTTTATTCAACCAGTACCTTGTCCAAGGCTTTCAGTTTGAAGTACATTTTAAACAGGCAGTGAACCATGACGCTATCCGAGTGCACCACCTCTGTTTACTAGGGTGACTGTGAGATTATTGTTAGCGTCATATCTCAGGGTGTATTGTCAATATGCATATTTGGCAGTTGCCTTCTTCAGTGCAGAGTAAGCACTCTGCATTAGGAGTCTCCAGTTCTTTACCATAACAAACATCACCTTTAGGTCCATGACTGCCATATGGAGAGGTTACTTCCTAATAAGCATCCCAACGACCAGCCTAGCCTCCGGGAGAGAGTCAAAGTTTCTTGTTCAGAAAAGGCTAAAAATACTATTTGTTTTCAATTTCCGATTCCAATTTCTTGTCCAGAAAAGGCTAAAAAACAGTTTGTTTCCAATTAGTTTAACCTCGCAATTCACTGCATATGCGTCATCAAACCCTCAGGCATCTGTGTGCTATGACATCAGATTTTAGTTAGAGAGAGGCTTAGAAGCAGAAGAATTCAGACTGAAAGCCTGCTCTGTTGACCCTTTCCTTTTCTGAATCTTCTTTAGAGACTAATTTGATACCTCTGTCTGGAACCCGTTCCAGGAGCCGTGATACCACAATAACCAGAGTTTGACCTGTGTGCTGAGGGAGAGTTGTGGACTCCCCTTTTAAAGAGCAGGACAATACATGCATTTCCCAGGAAGGAGTCTAACTAGATTTGTTGATGGCATTATAGACTTCAAGGAGAGAAAGGAGCACCTTGACGGGTCTACCGTGCAGAAATGTATTACAATTAGATCTTGTCCTGGGGCCTTTCCACATTTTGTGGGTACTTTGGTCTACAACACTGCCACAGCAATAACGCTAATCTTGGTTGTTTAGCACGTTGCCAGGAATTCCTTATTTTTTAGGGCTTGTGTACCAGATCTAGAGCAAATTTCAGCTGTATGTTCATCCTATGCTAGGGCATTTGCCACGATTCCTAAGTTTCCCAGACTCCCATATTTGGTGACAAGTTGCCAATGTTTTTGGGAATCCCTAATAATAATAACCTCCTACAGTTACACATTTTCATGCCAGTGTTCAGTGTTTCTTAAAGCATCTTCTAATATAATAGCACTCTTGACTTTTTACTTAATTTGTGGGTCCCTGGGAATAGATGCTTTGGTTATCAACTTGCAGATAAAGTTATGAAATGTGTATACCTCTACCAATACATGCTAGATTCAGGTTCTATTGCTATGTTCGTGTCCTCCAAGTTGGGTTTGCTTTTTTGTGGTCCCCAGTTATATTACCAGTGTCCTTACGTTTGGCTACCTTCTGCCTGTCTCCATGTGGATTATGTTTCTAGCGTTACCAGTCTCTGGTACATTTTTAATGTGTCTAATTTGAGGTATAGTATTAGTGTTTTCATTTCTTCGTGTCGCCATGTTGGATTATAGTCTTGGTCTCTTCAAACTGGTTAGTTTCCCATTGCCTCCAAGTTGGATTATATTCTGAGCGTATTTGAGTTTGATTATCTTCTCAGACCCTGTTTCTCAAAGGACCTTTGCACTTGTAGCGGGGGCCCCACAGTCCTGGCAGAGGCTCTCACTTATGGTGGGAACTCTGAAATTAGAAACTGCAGTTTGGATGTCTCACCACGAGTGAGAGCCCCCGACACGGGTGCAGGGTCCTCCCCCGCGAGTGCGGGGCACTTTGTGAATTGGTCCCAGTATCTCCTATCAGCCACATGCCAGAACATTGCAGCAAACAGACAGTTTATCAGACAACCTGTTTGTTATGACTGCTCTAAAAATACATGTGAGTGAATGCCATAAGTGGGTTTTAGAATGTTAAGTTGTTGCTCCTGATGAGGCCTACAACAGAGTACGATATATTGGTGTAGAGTTTAATCAGTTTATTTGTAGTATTGTCCGGGTCCGTACCGCACGCTTTATAACATATAGCGACTCTGAAATTAGCACGGGGATGCTGCAAGAAGCTAATCGTAAATAGTGACTTTTTTCAGTTTTGGAAATTTGAGGTCGGGCCTTTCATCATGTAACACCAGCTTGACATTCGTGTTCGTCCACAAGGATGGGTCTAGGCCATACATTCCTAGGATGTTGCTGAAGTTAATTTCAGCTGGGAGCACCATGCCCTTCGCACTAAGGTGTGACGTGTGTTTTGCATCAGGCACAATCTACCCATTCCATTTGCATTAGGGAATGATCTAAAAGTGCACATTTCACACAAAACTGTGATCTATCTTGACTAAGCAGGACTTTTATGTTTTCTGGGAAACTGACTGGGAACCTGGAAACTGAACTTTAGAGGAGAATGGGACATCTAGCACAATTCCTTGGTGCTTCTCATTGGCCCTGGAATTTGTGTATGCTACTGCATCGTTTTATATTTTGTTGAGTATTACATGCGGCCTTGCTGGCACTTCACATCTCGTGCCTGTTGGTTGGACCTTATAATTATGGAGGATTGGATCTCTAGTCGCTTAGCCGTGGTCTAGGGGTGGTTGTGCCTATTGTTCTCCAGAGAGTAAACCGTGGAGTATCCCCTCATCACTGAGTCTGGATCCTTCAGCAGATGATGAGGGGGAAGCATGACTTGTACATGGCCTTTCTGGATAGTAGTAAGCAGCACATCCATTTGAAGCATCTCAGTAGAAGCCTCACAGATTTTTGAAGACTCTTTAAGGAGGTTTGTCTCTTGTAAATGAGAGTACTCTTTTCAAAATGTGGTCAGCTTAAGTAGATGTACTTTCTTTACTTCAGTACTTGCTTCACGGCAAATGACAGGGTTTCACTGAATTTGAGAACTACCAACCTGTGTGTTAGGAATTCTCTGTAAGTGGGTTTATCTTTGATATGTGATCGTGGAGGTTGGAGGTGGTGGGTGATGCTCTATAGGAATCACTGTCATTTAGGGGCCAAAGGTAAAACCTGTTTAGAGGAAATCCTTCAAGTAAAATGTCTGTGCTTGTTACCCTGTTTGTTTATTTCTATTGCTCTCAATACTGCAGTTAGGTGGTACTCCCTTCAAGCGATAAGGAATTTAGACAAGATAAGAGATTTGATCATTAGCACCCAGTTTGATTAAGCATGTCACCTTGACCATGTGCCAGTAGTTGACCTTTGCTTTTGTGCTTCCAGTTTCCTAAGTCCCAATGATTTTAGGTATGGCTTTGTGCTCTCAACCTGGAGAAGAGGTTTACAGGACGCCCGTGGTTAATAGCGAAGAGGAATTCCTACTGAGGTTGTAAAAGACGTTCCAGGCTAAGGGGGTGGGTAAAACGACTAGGAACTGAGGTAAATGGAAACCATTGAGTGATTTAAAACTGGGCGGACTAGCTTTGTGTTGAGGTGCATTGACAGAGCTCTGCCTTGACAGAAATGGGGCAGGTTGGTGCAGGTGAGGATTAGCATGGATCATCTCAGCTCTGTGTGTGGGCTACTGGGCCAGATCTCGATCAGGAGGGGAAGTAGGGCTGAGGAATGATAAAACTAGATTAGTAGTCGCTGCTGCTGGGAAAGACTGAAGGGCATTGGCAGTGCTGACTCACTGCCCTAGTCCAAGAGCAGTAAGGGATCCTGCAGCTAATGTTTTGACAACTTACACATGGTGACTATGGGGCATAATAATATATCAGAGTATTTTGGAAAATAGCATAGAGGGGCCTTTGCAGAGCGGTAGGCATGCGTATATTCCATTACTAAAATGGCTGAGGGGGGTGGGGCAGACCTAGATTAGGTGAGTTGGCAGATCTTTGTGTGTGGCCCCTAACCCTGAACAAGCCGGTGCTCTGAACAATGTGTGATGTTTGTTTTGTGCAAGCGTGAAATGTAATCAAGGCTTACGACTGGAATAACCAGTCTTGTCAGCATAAGCGAGCATTAACGTGACACATAACGTTACCTGGACACCTCAGAGAGCGTTGATGAGGTTTCAGTGCCATCACTGAAAAAAGTACAGGCATCCATCGTGGCAGCACTGTGGAGTACCATTGTTGGTGTGCAGTGCTGTGGTTTATCAGTGGCGTTGTGCAGTACTAGGGTCTGTTGATGGTGGTGTTGCATCAAACTCACAAAAGGTGATGGGAGGAATGCTTGCAGTAAATCTAACCACTCGCTCGGGGTAGCATTCTAACCTATCATTCCTTTGCTCACCATGCCACCTCAGTTTGGACCCAACCATATGCCAATCAATCTTGAACCCTTCTCCGATAGGAGCAGTCCAGCCCAAACTGCCAGGCCAGGTCCTCCCTGAACTAGAACACTCACGTACTCCAAGAGCAGTTTCACCCTGATTGGGGCTCGTCAGTCGGGTATAGCTTGGTTCCAGTGATGCAGTGAGCACGGGACCCATGTGTGCAGTGCAGGGGTTTTACGATTGTGGATGTACATTGCTAGCCTGTGTAGTTAATAGTGTCCACAACCCAGGACCCTCTCCTATCTGTTATTGTCTTTTATGCTTGTCTTTGATCATATACAGCGCTCTTCTGCCTTTTATCTAGGTTTGTGCTATAGAAATAGCATATGCATATTCTCAGTTCTATGGTGTTTGAATGGCAGTGTCCAGTATTATGGTGTTAACATTGCCAGTGTGCAGTACTTTATTTTTACTTTTGTCAGTAAGCATTACTACCCTCTGTTGGCAGCATGCAGTATCCTGGCCTGTCGGAGAGCAATACTATGGCATATGGGTGGCAGCGGGCAGTGCCAGCAGCGGCTCCTCCACTATGGCGTAGGAGCGTTGCCCCACAGGGAAAATAAAATGACAATTCCACCATGTTATAATCATTTACTTTTTCCGTACTAGCTCTGTTTAGGTGCGGGCAGGCCTGGGCTGCCCATAGAGCATTGGGAGGAGTGGTAGGCTCTTTCTAACTGCGCATGGCTGTGTGGCCGGCCATTTCATTCATGTCAGGCATGCGCACTTTGCATCTCTCCATCCGCCTGTATTGCACAGCTGGGTGGAGAACATGCACAGCCTCCCACTACCTGTCTAAGCGCCGAACCAGGCCACTCAGACCAATCATGACACTGCTGTCATGCTGGTGACAGCAACGTCGTTATTGGCTTAGGGGTGTCTGGGAACCTGTGTGCTTCCTGTTTCCTGCATCAACCAAAGAGGATGGAGGAGAGGCAGTGATTGGCAGGTAAGTGTTTTTTTCTTCTGTTTTTCCCTAGACACTATTTTTTTAATCCCTCCTCCTGCCCCACCACTACTACCCGTAGCCGCCACTACAGGGCAGTACTTTGGCTTTACATTTGCAGTGGGCAGTAATTTCATTTTGTTTTCCAATTATTCAATACTTTGATTCTACTATTACCAGTGTGAAGTACTAGCCTCTGTTGTTGGCAGTGGGTAGTACTGTGGCCTGTCATTGGCATAGACCAATGCTGTGGTGTATGGATGGAATTGTTCAGAACTATTGTGCTAACATTGCCAGTTTGCAGTACTTTGGTTTTACTTTTGCCAGTGTGCAGTACTTTGGTTTTACTTTTGCCAGCGTGCAGTACTTTGGTTTTACTTTTGCCAGCGTGCAGTACTTTGGTTTTACTTTTGCCAGCATGCTGTACTTTGGTTTTACTTTTGCCTTTACTTTTGCCAGCGTGCTGTACGTTGGGTTTACTTTTCCAGCGTGTTGTACTTTGGTTTTACTTTTGCCTTTGCCAGTGTGTTGTACTTTGGTTTTACTTTTGCCAGTGTGTTGTACTTTGGTTTGACTTTTTCCAGTGCGCTGTACTTTGGTTTGACTTTTTCCAGTGCGCTGTACTTTGGTTTTACTTTTTCCAGTGCGCTGTACTTTGGTTTTACTTTTGCCAGTGTGCTGTACTTTGGTTTTACGTTTGCCAGTGTGCAGTACTTTGGGTTTACGTTTGCCAGTGTGCATTACTTTGGGTTTAATTTTGCCAGTGCGCTGTACTTTGGTTTCCCTTTTGCCAGCGTGCTGTACTTTTGTTTTACTTTTGCAGGGTGCCGTACTTTGGTCTTACGTTTGCCAGTGTGCAGTACTTTGCTCTTACGTTTGCCAGTGTGCAGTACTTTGGTTTTACTTTTGCCTGCGTGCTGTACTTTGATTCTACTCTTGCCAGTGTGCTGTACTTTGGTTATACTTTTGCCAGCATGCAGTACTTTGGTTTTATGTTTGCTAGCGTGCAATACTTTGGTTTTACTTTTGCCAGTGTGCAGCTCTTTGGTTTTACTTTTGCCAGTGTGTTGTACTTTGGTTTTACTTTTGCCAGTGTGTTGTACTCTGGTTTTACGTTTCCCAGTGTGTTGTACTTTGGTTTTACTTTTGCCAGCGTGCTGTACTTGTGTTTTACTTTTGCCAGCGTGCTGTACTTTGGTTTTACGTTTGCCAGCGTGCAGCACTTTGGTTTTACGTTTGCCAGCGTGCAGCACTTTGGTTTTACTTTTGCCAGCGTGTTGTACTTTGGTGTTACTTTTGCCAGTGTGTAGTACTTCCTCTCTTGCTGGCAGTGTTCAGTATCTGGCCTGTCATTGACCGCGAGGGATACTGTGATCTAAGGGTGGCATGTGTAGTAAATACTATGGTGTTTTAGAGCCCGGACCCCCCAGGATATCCCCCGCCCCAACCTCCTGCAATCCCACAATCAAAACTTGCCAGTCCAAGAGTTTGGGTAAAACGGCCATGTTTAATAACCATCAAACATTCATAAACCTGACAAAATGCATTTATAAAAATCACATTTATAAATTCACACTTTTAATATTTACAAGTATTATCTCTGATCATAACCACCGGTTATGCAATATCTACTTACTCCAGCACCAAGGGGCCCTCTGGCTCGCATCTCCTATCTGAGAACCACGCAAGGCGCAGCCTACCTGCGTCCTTGAGCGGTGAGCCCCTGTCATTTCTGGGGCCCAGCCCACCCCTCTACCACCAGCCTGCCAAGGAGGCTCGTGTGACCTGGCGCCCTTGCCTCCCCAGCCGGTGTCCCCATTCTCCCTGCGGAGAGCTTACCGTCTCTCCCCTCAGTGCTGGCCTCGGGAGTATGTAGGCAGGCCTCCCGTTAACCCTGAAAATCAATGTTCTGTGGCCTCTTTTCCGCCACTAGGGTGACCAGGGCCCACAGGTCCTTCGCCCTCCCCACCTGTGTGAGAAGTTGGCCTGGTATATGATGCTCACTAGTTAAAGTGATCACCTTGTACCATGCCAAGCAACCCTTATGGTGTGGTTGTAAGTCAACCTTTTCGGACTAGCTGCCCTAGTGGTAGCGTAGGCTAAGCAGTCTTTGAGGCTAAACTCGTGAAGCGTGTTAAGCAGGCTGTTTTACCAAATGTAACCCCCTTTTATAACAATGAAAGGACACCACACAGATATATATTCAAAATATATATGTATTTATTTCTCAAAGTAACCCCTAGTCTCTTTATGAGCACAGGAGCACAAATCGTCAAACAAGATTACAGTAGAATACACAGAAGTTGCACTTTATATGGATAGGCCCTGGTGGCCGCTCAAACCATATACTAAAATAGTGGTATAAGTACCACGAACAGAAAAGGGAAAAGGCCTAGGGCCTCTAGAATCGCTGGGCCTACAAGGAGCTAACTTCAGTTAGTGACCAGGAGGTCCACGGGTGGCGTGTGCAGAGCAAATAGTCACACGCGTGCTCCCATAGGTTTCAATGGGTGCGTAAAAAGTACAAAGTTACTGCAAAAAGGATCTTCCGGATGGACTAGGAACTCAAGATTGGAAACACAGGCACTAGAGATGATACTCTACACTTGAGCACCGGAGTGCCAACTTTACCTCACCCACAGGAAGCGGGTGCATAGGTGTCGAAGTGCGTCGGGTTTCTTCTATCTGTTCCGTTGAGCCTGAAGACAAAGATGCTGCAGGCGGTCGGTCCGGGAGAGATGCGGTGGATCCAAGAGTGGATCGGTGTTGTAGAAGACCTGTAAGCAGAGGGGACAGTGTTCACAGTCACTAGCCAGTGACCAGCGTGGCACCAGGTGGGTACCAGGCAATGTCGGGTGCAAACAGGAAGAAAGGTGTAGCTTGTCTCTGCAGCCACGTGGTCCCTGGAGGTCGACGACGTCCAGGAGTCGGTTCACGAGCTGTCCCACGCAGGCTCTCGCTGTCGGCGGTGTCGGCGACTTGATCGAAGCAAACAAGCCTTGGCAAAAGCAATTGTTGTGGAGAACAAGATAAGCTGATTGTTCTGACCAGCAAGGTCAGAGGGACTGCTCCTTTGGAGGGGAGCAAGGGCCAGTCTGGAGCAACCAGACCAGCGGTGTATTTCTTGAAGTTCGTCGCCAAGATGGCCACTAGCCAGCGGGCCAGCAACCGGTTAGGCGCGTCGAGTGGCAAAATGCAGAAGGGCCCCACGCAGATCGTGGAGATGCTGGAGGGCTCACCTTTGGTGCAGATGCTGCTCGGGTATTGGGCTTCTCAGATCCCAAAGCACAACTTGGAGGGAGCCTCGGTTGTTGCGCTTGCAGCTTGTCGTCGTCGTTCCAAGATGGCTGGCTCCACGTGTCTCGGTGCCTCCACGGGTCTCCTCTTTTCAGGGACTGTAGATCGGGCGGTGAGAGGTCTGGAGGTCCAGGTCTTGTCAGTCTCTGGGCTCGGGCTCCAGCGGGAGGCGGCGGCGGCAAAGCAGACGTTGATTCGCTGGATGGTGCTTGCGTTAGCAAGGTGGTCACTCCCTGACCACAGGGGAGATTTCCTTCAGTCTTCTGTGCAGCAGAATGTCGAAGTTCCCGTCTTCTTCTTAGTTTCAAGTTGATTCCAGGATGTCTGAAGTCTTAGGACACAGCTCCTACCTTTAAGCGGATTCTAGGGGCCGGACTACCTGCTAGGTCCCTCCCTAAGGGTGGGACCAGGAAGGGGGGTGGTTACACCCCCAATCCTTTGTCCAGCTCGCCCCAGGCCCGGGACTGGTGTGCCCCAGGATCGGATTGAACTGGCATATGCACCGAGGCTCCTTGTGAGCCACAGGCATGTCTGGTTTCTTTCAAGCCCTACCTGACCAATACACAAAATCCTGTCTGGGGTGGTGCACGCACCTCCCCTGGCAGGAAACCCTTTGTCCACACCTCCCAAGCTGGAAGGACTCCCAGCAGCAGGAGGGCAGACTTGTGTCTGTGGTGGCAGCATCCATTTTGTGGAGCTGAGGCTATGTCTGATTTTACCCGGGTTTCAGGTACTGTACATGTCGTGTCCCTCTAGAAGGGTGGAATGCTAACCCCGTCGCCAGAATTGGCGAGGGGTTAGTATTCCAATTCGTATGACACCTTACTCGACATGTTTTGATAAAGCCAAACCAAAGATAGCATTTAACCGCGAGGTTCATAATGCACTTAAGAGTATATGGTATGACGATATCTGGAAACAGTAGAAGGAAGTTGTTCCGACCACTGCAGACAGGCTCAGCTCATGCCAGAGCACCATCTCACATGGAACCAAGCACTCTGCCTTCAGGATTGTTAAGGCCTGCCATAGGAGTGACTTATAGGTTAACATGTGTCCCATTTGAGGTTAGGTATAGGTATACTA
Organism: Triturus cristatus; assembly: GCF_964204655.1. Classification (NCBI taxonomy): domain Eukaryota; kingdom Metazoa; phylum Chordata; class Amphibia; order Caudata; family Salamandridae; genus Triturus; species Triturus cristatus. The sequence goes on along the minus strand of NC_140579.1, from coordinate 555,568,289 downwards.
CACCTAAGTAAGAGGTGGTTACACCAACTTACCCCAGCTGAGTGATCAGCCAGTTGTGTCAAATTTGTTAGGCCAGGCCAGGGGTGGCACAATACATGCTTCAGCCCCTGGTAGGCCTTAGATACACCAATGCCCTGGGTACCTAGTGTACACTGGTACAGGGGCTCACAGGGTGATCCACTTCCAATTGGTTATTCACCTAGGGTGCATAGTGTAAATTTAGTAGAGAGAACAGCAGGCTGGGGGTCTGATTGGCAGGCCCACAGCCTCAATATGTCAAAAACCAGTGAAGCAAAAAGCAAAAATTTGGGGTGACCATAGGATAGCAGACCCTACTCTCCTACAACCTGCAAACAAGGTCTGCACAAAAGACCAGATCCCCTTGATCCACACGTCTGTGCCCATGTCCGACAAATGCACGCCGTCTTGGTGAAACATCATGTCCCCTGTGATTAGTCTATGTGGAATATGACACAAGCGGCCCGGGCATGAGCACAACTTGGCCAATTCCCCATTGAGGCGCCTCACCAACCCGTTCAATGCTCGATCTGATTCCGGTGGCCCATGTCCGGCAAGGTATCATACAAGACCATGCAATCCGTGCATGAGGAAATGCTCTCCCTATCTAGGTGAATTCGGTCTATAAGGCTTCCCTGACTGCCATATGTCCCAACTCCACCATGTCGTTGCCGCCCAAATACAGGATAACCTTATCCGGGGACTGATGTCCCTCGTGTGCCCTCGTCTCCTCAATCAACTGCCGCAGCTGCCGAATTCGCAGGCCGCCAACGCCTTGCCATAGGAACGACATCCTCTTTAAACCCGGTGGTTTCGACACTCACTTCTGCCGTAGCCGGACTGTGGCACGCCGCACGAACGAGTGTCCCAACACCCATATCACCTTTGAGGACATACTAGTAGCAGGAAGAGAAATGAAACGTCAGAATGGTCATACCAACATATCGGTCCGGTGTTCTACAGAAATTCGGGCCGCACATAGCCGATGACCAGCGCCCCATCTTTTTGACCACCTCAGCTGGTAAGCCGGCGCCTGCTGCTTGTGTTGCCGCCCCAATTCTGCACGAGTGTGAAGAGTACCCCCTAGAATCCAGACCCAGACACACCAGCGCCCGCCCAAACACGGCCCAGAATTGATACTGCGACCAGCAGTCGCCCTGTTCATGTATGAACAGGGCCTGTCCTCCCCCTGATGGACGAATCGCCAAGTATGTTTTCATCCTGGCTACCGGGCAAATATCCTCCCCAGGCGCAGAGCGCAAGCGAATCGTGGCCCCCCTACCCAACGGATCTGTCTTGGATTTCCTCAGAGCCACCACCAGGCCCCCTTGAACTAAATTTGTGTCCTGCCACTGGAGCCCCCCGTGTGATCTAATTTGGAGGACCCCACCAATTCCCCCAATCGAAAAGCAGCATAAAAGGCTAAGGTAAATGCCGCCCCAAATAGGATGCTCTCGTAATAAGAGGAGCATACCGTCTGTAATTCCCCCAGAATGTCACCCAGGGTTTTCACATCCAATGGCCTTCTACTATCTTTTTTGACCCCTTCTAGCCTAGCCCATCCTAAGAGTGCTTTCCTCACCACAAAAGCTGCGCCGGGGTCACGTTCACCGGCTAATTTAGCAAAGAAGCCTATCGCCGTCACATGTGCCCTAGAATAAGACGCTGGCCTTCCTTGATCTTTTAGAGCTAGTAAAAATTCGCAGAGCGACCCTTTGGAAAAAAGGGCCACCCGGCCTGTGCGCTTAGCAAATATCCTGTAAGCTTTGAACTGTTGCTGTTAAGTTCTTCTAGTGCGTTCGCTCAATGAAGCTCCCACCAGCCCTGCTAGAGCGGGGCTCCAATCTTCCACAGAGATGTCGGGAACACAGTCATCTGCTCTTCTGCCTGAGGGTGATACCTTCAGAAATCCTGCAACTTGGAGCGAGACCAAGCATCAGCAGCCTGATTCTCCACACCTGGAATATGTGCCACTTTGAAAAGCACATTGAGCCTTAAACAAGCCAAAATTAAATATTTTAACAGCCTCAAAACATGTTTACAAGTAGCTCCCTGCCTATTGATAGCTTCTACGACCGCCATGTTGTCTGACCAAAACATTACTGATTTGTTCTTAAAGAATCCAGCCCAAATGTTCACTGCCACTATAATTGGAAACAGTTCCAAAAAAGCTATGTTCCTGGTCAAGCCGCTCTCATGCCAGGACGCCGGCCAATCACCCTTGCACCAGTGGGACCCCAACACTGCTCCAAAACCAACACTACCTGCTGAGTCAGTGAGCAAGCCCAAGTCCGTGCTGGATATTGCCGGCTCTGGCCAGATTACCTTACCATTGAATTCACTCAGGAAACTACGCCATACCCTCAGGTCCTCCCTCACATCTGACTGCAGTCGCACGTGATGATGCTTTTGAGTCAACCCCACCATTGCCCGTGCAATTGACCTTGAGAAGGGGCGTCCCATCGGGATGATCCTTAAGGCAAAATTCAACTGGCCTACTAAAACCTGCAGCTGATGCAGCGTGACTTTGGGACCATCCAGAGCAGAATCTATAGCTTGCGAGAAAGCCTGTACCTTGTCCATTGGCAACCTGCATTCCCCCACTACTGTGTCTATCTCAATGCCCAAGAAAGACATACAGGTAGCTGGACCCACCGTCTTACCAGGGGGCCAATGGCACCTCCAACTCTTCCAACATATCTACCAGCTCGCTCAAGGCCTGACCACACTTCCCTGATGCTGGAGGGCCCATGATCATAAATTCATCTAAGTAGTGTACTACATCCCTGTGCCCTGTTCTGAAGACAAACAACCACTGAAGCATAGAGCTGAACATCTCAAAGTACTTGCATGACACTGCACAACCCATTGGCATACACCTGTCATAATAAAATTGGTAATTCAGCTGGAAACCTAGCAAATGATAATCATTGGGGTGCACCGGCAAGAGCCGGAAAGCTGACTCAATGTCAGTCTTTGCCATGAAGGCGTTGGGCCCTAAGTCGCGCAGCCTCTGCAGTGCCGTGTCAAAGGAAGAATATGTCACTGATCACAGGGACGGATCTATGGCATCATTCACCGATGCCCTCCTTGGCGCTGATAAGTTATGGATCATCCTGAACTGGCCTGGCTCCTTTTTAGGAACCACGCCCAGAGGTGAACAAACATATCTTGGCAATGGGGGAGCAGCACCCTTTCCTGATCGACCTTCTGTGACACCACTGCAGGGTGCATGCGTGCAGACAATAGATCATTGCAATACCCCAATGGGGGCACCCCTTGTGCCAGAATGCGGAAGCCTGAGGAGAACCCTTCATACAATGTCTTGGCTGCCTTTCTGTCAGGGTACTGATTCAGCCAGAAAATCAGCCTATGTCTACTGACATGGGTAGCTTACTGTTGGGGTGGTTTAGGCTCCCTCCCTTTTTCTTTGGAGGACTTCTTAATGCACTTAAACTCGGGATGGGAAGGGTGGCTGCAGTATGCACATGCGTGTTTGAACTTGCATGCCCCGGTGGGCCAGGTACACGTTTTCCGGTTAAAAAGCCCAACACGTTCCTTTTTTCTCCCCTGCGCCCCCCTGGGAAGTCCGAAAGGGCTGTTTCATGGGTGCTTTGTTATTGACGCTCTCTAACCATACATTTACCTCTGTTTGATCCCAACCCATGTCAGGGTCATCTACCTTGGCCCATCTAAAATCCCTATCGTAATCCAGCCAAGCTACCCCCCATACATTGTCTGTGCCTTTAAAATCTTATTCGCATAGCAAATCAGGGGTATTGCCAATTCCGGCCTCTTTTCCAGCATTACTATGGAAAAAACATTGAAACCAAACAACCAGTGAGTGATTGATTCTTCTACCCTTGGCTTCCTATCTCTGAAGCAACCTTCTTTCCCATCCTTCTCTCTAGACTCCACTTCCCTCCTCTTTGGCCTAATCAAGGAGAATATATCCATAAATTCCCCCTTCCAAATCTTCTCTTTTGTGTCCTGTGTAACATGCGCTGCCAATTTGCCCCGCTTAGATAACATTGAATCATGACCACCAATTGCTTTTGACCCGTTGTCTACTTCTTTGCTTGAACACTCCACTGCCTTACCTGCAGCAACCCCTGTCGTCACTGGTTGAGCGGGGGCCGCTTGACCCACTGCCTGAAGGGGCGTGCTCGCATGCTTTTCTTGCGCTTTGCCCTAGAGGGCAACTTGTTTACTCAACTTGCCGAGCACACTTCCCGTGCCCGTCGGTGGCGCCCATGACGCTACTGCCGCGCTGCCACTCAGGTTCCCTACTGTAGGTGCACCTAATTGCGCTAAAAGAGTTGCCACAGTAGCCAATAAACTAGCTGTGGCCGCTTGCCCCCCCCCGCTGCTGCTCCCGGTTGTCCTGGGGTGGGGAGCACTACCCCACTCGTTGTTGTCCCCCCCCCCCCCCTGCGGGATTGGCGCTACCACTGGCACCACCTCCAGTACTATGAGGATTGGGGGAGCGGGTGCTGGCATCCAGGCCTTCAAAACCCCTCTAATCCCAGCCAGTATTGTGCCCACATCATCCCGTTCTTCTACTGGTAGCCCACTGATTGCGGGGGTACCTCAGGAGGAGGTGGAGGAACCAGGTTGGGAACCGGTATTGCCAGTACACAGGGTATCGGGAGCACGAGTCCCGGAGCATTAGGCATTGGCGCTGGGGGCCCTGTAGGCAGAGGAAGCACTGGTTCTGGCAAGCTGGGAACTGACGCTGGGGGCCCACTAGGCAGCAGGAGTACCGGCTGCGGAGGCATTACAGGGGAAGCAGGTGCAGGAGGTTGCTCCTCCGGTTCCCTGCCCCCCCTTCCTTTCTTACTCACCCTGGGCTTCTTCACTAATGGAGGAAATGCCGCCTTGGGCGGGACTATGGTTCTACGAGGGCGGACCCTGTCTGCTGGCTCGGGGACCTCCTCACTATCTGATACCGGAGCCTCACCCCCTTGTTCCTCTTCACTATCATCCTCATCTCTGCCCAATTTGGCTAACACTAGCTTCAATAGATGTGTTATTTCAGAATCGCCCTCCTTTCTCTTCTGGTTGCGCTTAGGCACCATCTTGTGTATTTTTTTTTTTTTTGAAGCACACGTTCCAATTAATGCCAAAAACGCGCGTGCGCGATCACAACAATCCTAGCTGTGGATAAATCAGGTGCGCGCGATCTATCCGTAAAACCGTGCTAACACAAGCGCATTTACTCAGTACCACAGTGCTGCTCCTAGCTGAGGATAAAACACCCGTGCACGTGTAATCGGTAACACACAGTGGCACCTCGCAGTGAAAAAGGCCCCTGTGCGCGTTCAATCCGCGCGGCCTAAACACAGCTGTTCAATCAGTAAAGGCCGTAAAACCATAAGTCCATAAAACAATGAGAAAGCCCACGCGCGCGTTGAATCGATAAAAACAATGGTCCTTGAATATCGCCCACGTGCCCGTTCAATCCGCGCGCCTCAACACAGCTGAGCAACCACACATGCGCTAGCTTAACCCCGCGCTAACCCTCAGTAACGGAACCGACCCCCAAATTTGCACGCTATTAACAAATAAAGACGCGCAAAATGCAACCGTGCTCCGCTCAACACGCTACCGATCACTCAGCACACGGGCCCCGGACAATTTAACAATGGTGCATATACAGCGAAGCACCTGAGGGGCCCCGGACAGTTGAACCCTTAACTAAGTAGTCCTTTTGCAAGCTGGCCTGGCTCTACGGTATCCGCTACACACAAATAACACGCTTGCCACACACTCAGCCGATGAGCCCCAGATCCCCCGAGGGAGGTGTCCGAACCCAAGAGCACCACCGAGGCGTGCCAATTATTGCAGGGAGACAACGGGCAGCCACTGGCGTGCAGCGGGGGAAAAAGTCTTTCAAATCCCCAACTTATCTCCGCCCACCGGCTACCAGCAGCTGCCCAGCGATCCCCAAAGCCCCCGACACCTCATCTCCGGATCCGCGATGCCCGACGACGATATCCCGCTACTACGCAGACCGCAGCCACGAGTCCTACGAACGCCGACCGTGCTACGGAGCTCAAGCAGAAAGATCGATTAGTTCCAATGATATTGGGGTCAAGTGCGGGAAAAAGATGATGTGCGCCAGTTGTCCCAGGGCCTAAATAGCCCCCCCCCCCGGCTCCACCCCTTCTGCTCCCTGCTCCCGCCGGACACGCGTCACGGTAGACCCTGAAGTACTTCCTCCGGCCAGTAGCCAATTGGGCTACTGGACCGGACTCTGGGGGTGTGGCGTGGGTCCAGGGGGCCGGGCCCTAAGGGTGCGCTCTCCGAGATCTCGCTCTTTTCATATTGGAGTCATGCAGGCCTCTGCTCGCTAGATGATCTGTGAAGGCGTCTGTACTGAGAAGTCTGTGCTTGGTGGTGACACACTGTGAGAGGTGCCTTTAATGAGTGAAGGAGTAAACGCTGAGTAGATATGTCTGACTTTCCTGGACGGGGTTGCTGTGCCGAGTAAGGATGTCTGCGCAGAGTGAGGGGTTGAGCGTAAGGGTCTACACTGAGTGAAGCAGTCTGCCATGATTGAAGGTGTCCGCGTCCAGTCAGTGTGTCCCTTGTGAGCTGCGCTTGTGATGGTTGCTTCGTTGTGTGAAATTATTTGCTATGCTTGACAGCGGCTCTGTTACGTCTGTGTTGAGTGAGGGGTTCTGCACCCTGTAAAGGTGTCTGCTCTGCAACTGATGGTGAAGTCAGTGCTGAGTGTCTACTGGGGCTGCGTGGGTTCCGCGTGTAAGTAAAGTAAGTAAAAAATACTTTTATTTGATCTGTTAAAATCATAAAAAGTGTGGAACATACCACCATGATGAAGGCGTCATAATTCAGATACAGAATAAAAATTACATTAAAACATTTTTCGTTGTCGTAACCCTCGTGTGGGATGGAACCAAAGAGCAGCGGATTATTATAGCACCAATGAAAACATGTCCATGCTTTTTATTGTCATTAAAGTGCTAATGCCAACGGAAAATGGGAAGGGAGCAAAGTTCAAAACTGCTATACATCATTTTCTATCCAGTTTCTAAAGTCATTATGGTTTCATATCCTGGAACATTTACCGGTATGATCATGTTTGTGCCTAGAGCTTGTCATAGAAAGGGGCTTTGGAAGAAAGGGGAGTACAGAAACTGGTCTGAAAAAGACTTAGGCCGGCTGCTTTATACCCTTCTGCCAAGTTCTTATTTTGGTATTTCATTCTTTCCAAGGTTTTGTGCTGTTTCTTTCTTTTCTAGTTCTTGTGCTGCTAGTGACAAAAATTTGACGGTGTTGCAAGACAGTTGAACTGAAGAACCGCTGAGGCATTTTATGACAGCCGCTCTGCAAGTCCGGATTTCAGTTTCTCTTAGGATTGGCCTTAAAAGGGACGTCCTTAGTTTATGTAGTGCCGGACAGATGTATAATAGATGTAGTAGTGACACTGCTCCGTTACCACAGAGGCGGCAGTCCAGGGATGGCCAGGTCTGTAGCCATTTTGGGGTGAGATCTTTATTTGAAAAAGAACCCAATCTCAGTAAGGTCCGCTTGTAGTAGTCTCTGAAGCATTCTTGCAGATAGGGTTGTGGTTTCATATGCTTATAGGATGGGATCACCGACCATGCATGACTTTTACCGGCAAATATGGTTTTATCGGTTTGAAACGATATTTTTTTTATTGATTTGTTTGTGATTTTTTTTAAAACAGGGTATGACATGGGTGTTTGCCAGGCTTCCTCCAGATTTAGCGTTAGAAGCGCTTGTTTTAAAATTTGGCATATCGAATTTTCGTTCCTTGATTGTATTTCTACCTCCTCCCAGCAGTGGTGGGCAAGCGTGTTGTCTTCCGCAGCCCTCATACGCCAGTAATATTTGGCCAGGACACTTTGTTTGGCCTGCGTCTGATTCGTTAATCCATATTCCAGGCGTATCTGCGCCTGAGAGATGTGTCGTGGGATTAAAAACAGTTTTTTAAACAGTCGTGACTGGGCTAGATTTAGCATTTGGGAGTCCGTAGTATTCAGCATTTCCGAGCCATATGTTATCGCTGGCAAAAAATTTGCAGCCACAACCTTTAGGAGATGGTTTGTTGAGCTGCCACTTAAGCTTTTCTGTAAAGTTTTGAAAGCAAAACATAATTGTTTGGTTTTTGTGTTGGCATGTTCTAGGTGTTTGAAACTTAAATGGCAATCTAAAAGAACCCCCAGATATTTATATACTTCTACCTGCGATAAAATACTTGAGTTTATCCTCCAGATGAATTTGGGGCGTTTTTTATGAGTGCTGGAAAAACATAAAACATTCGATTTTTTTTTTCAGATTTATTATCAGATGTTCTTTTGAAATGTATATTGCTAGTTGAGAGATCAGGCGCTGTAGACCAAGCGGAGTTTGAGAGAGTAACACGATGTCGTCTGCTTACTGCAGGCTTGCTATTGGTGTCTTTCCCAATTTGGGTGGGTCTCCATGAATGAGACTAAGGTTGCTTTCTAAATCAGCCGTGTAGAGGTTGAAAAGACACGGCGCCAGAACGCATCCTTGCTTTAGCCCATTTTTTGTTGAAAATTTCTTGATTAAACTCCGGCTATCCCCTTATAAGGTCTCGGCTAGCGTGGGCTGCGCACATGCGCAGTCTCACTGGCGAGATTTAATGTTTGTAGGTATTTTCTGTAAAGTGCTTTAAGCCCCGCCCCTCTTTCCCATTGGCTGGCGTCACCGTTTATGCTAAACAGTGGCCAGCCATTGGGAAAGAGCTGTTCATGACGTTTTCGTTTGGCTTTTTCGGCCGTCCCACTTGGACGGCCTCGCCTGCTTTACTTCTGAAGTAAAAGGTTTCTTATCTTTATGGGGCCATGTGCACATGGCCCCATAAAGACAAGAAATTCTCTTTCACTTTTGGGCCCCTGCCGCGCTTGTTTTCCTAGCGCCGAAGAGGTGTGCGCAGCTCTTTGTAAGTGCTCTAGTGCCGTAAGCTGCGAGCAGATACTTTAAAGAGCAGGCCCTCATGCCTTACTCGCGCGCACAGGCAGCAGCAGGCTCCCATCTAAGCTCTTGAAGGAAAGAAATTTGGACAGGAGGAGGCCAAGAGAGAGTTCGCCATAAGATGGTCCATGAGTGAGAGGAACTGTACTTTCTGATGTTGGTTGTGCAAACCCACGAGCACCATCCATGAGAGGGGGGCATCAGCCTGAGTGGGGGATGGGGGCGGGGCTGTTATCTCTGCTGTAGGTTGAGCAAACCTATGAGCACCGTAGGTTTTAGTCACAGTTAAACCGCAGACTCGGGAGGGCTTCTGAGGGAGAGCGAAGAGGGCACGTGTGCACTGGGAAGCAGGGTGCTGGGCTGCTGGCCGCACTTGGGAAGCACGGAGGGGTGCAACAGAAAGAAGCACGGGGTGCACAAGAACTACAGTGAGGGGGCCGCAGCTCATAGAGGACACAGAGATGATGTAGTGCCTGGAAGCACCGACGCTGCCCATGAAGCACAGAGTACACTAGTTAGACATAGGTTTTCAGAGTAGCCTACAAACAAGTGGTTCTCTACATGAGCGGAGAGTGCTCTGGGTGTGAAGCACAGACATTACCCACGAACTACCAGGTGAACAGAAAGAACAGAGGGTGTATGGGGAGCACGGGGATACACAAGAGGAGCACGAGGGGCACAAGGCGCACGTGGGAAGGCTGGTGAGCGCAGGGCACGCACAGAGGGCACGGGTGAACCTTGGCACAGCGTGTACATGGAAGGAGTAAAGAGAGAGTATATAAGGGGATCAACCTGTATATGGGAATCTCTATATGCTTATTGTAAACTGGGCATGAGCACAGATTGTGCACCAGATCAGGGCTAGGCGAGGAGGTCTGTGGGCAGCAGTGCCAGGGTGTGGTGCAAGGGTCAAGAACCGCAGAAACAGACTGAGCCACCAATGTGGGCCGAGAAATGGCTACCGCCTCCAAGCTGAACAGTGAGAGGGCGTCGGACATCACTTCTCTGATATTTACGTGCTATTCGCTACGTCGTTACTGTCATGTAATTCCGGACTGCAAATGTGTTTGTAAACATTTCACGACTATCCCAGGCGGAGCCAATGTTACAGCATTCTTTATTTGCACGCTGTACACCCTAACCCAGCAGCACACGCACGATTCGTCACATTTTTCGCCCTTTTCGCATTTTAAAATCAAGCGATATAAAAAAACTGTGGTAACCTGGTTGGCGTTATTTTCACGCGGTAGTAAACCAGGACAGTGGATGCACAGTGAGACACCGCAATCAAACACAGAAAGATAGAGGTTACTATATGGACAGCAGGGCTGTCTGAGATCTGTAGAGGTCTCCAAGAAGGCGGTGGGGGATTCTCCATTCGGTGTTGTGTGGAGGAGAGGGGATCATGGCAGACAATGTTCCAGACACCAGGACCCCTGCGCTCGTCCTGTCGTCATCCTGATGCGTGTCCGTGGACACTTTATTAATAATATACTCAAAGTACAACTCGCTGACAGTGACGTCACGTAGCCAGTGTGTTATGGGACCCACTGTATGGAAATGCATAGCAGCTGCTGTTTTAATAAAATACAGCAATGAGCAGATTTCACTGGGTCCTGGTGCCTCTGCACCTGCTGCACCCTGCGCCCCTACTCACCGAACCGTGTCATATTAGCAATTCTGAAGACGTTTCGCAGTCAGAGCGGAGTGAGACCCTCGTCTCCGAGGCGCTGCTGGTGTTACAACCTGTGCTTCCACTGCACGCATATATTAAGGGGTACCCCCCGCGTACCTGGCCATGTGATTTTAAATCAGAGCAGAGGGGGCCGCAGGTAGGCCCAGATAATATCAAAACGTTCACGCCTGTGGTGCCAGGGTGCTGGAGGGCTGCGTTGGAAGCGCTAAGAATCTATGGAGAGTGAAGTCACCGGTTGGTTTGTGGCGGGATATCTCCCGGCGCTGGTATTGAACCGACTCAAGTAAATTCAATCCCGACACTTATAGATGAGACCAAACGCCATCACTGCAGGATGGGTCCGGCAGGCGCGTGCGTGGGGCGCTGTCTACAAGCAGACCCCCTAGGAGCCAAAAATTCAAGTTCCCCCCACCCCCGTCTACTGAAAGGAAGGGAGGTAGGAACCCGGCGTTGGGCCAGGGGGGCGCAGCTCGTGCCGGTGAGTGTTACTGAATATCCCATTGATTTTGTGATGTGCTCACCCTGTGTGCTTCCTCCCCACTTCCCTCCATGATGTGCTCATCCTGTGTACTTCCTCCCCACTTCCCTCCGTGATGTGCTCACCCATGTGTGCTTCCTCCCCACTTCGCTCCGTGATGTGCTCACCCTGTGTGCTTCCTCCCACTTTCCTCCGTGATGTGCTCACCCATATGTGCTTCCTCCCCACTTCCCTCCGTGATGTGCTCACACATGTGTGCAAAGTGTGTGTTTACGCACCGCTTACAGGTTTTCAAAACACATAAATGAAAGGCATCGTCATTTACAATGCCAATAGCTCAAACTTATGCAAAGGCAATACCTATTGCATTGCAAATGCTTGTTTTGTCTGAACCCAGGTTTGTGAATATAGGTTGATGATTGCTTCTAGTAATTTAGAGGGGATTCCCCAAGCTTTCATTTTAGCCCACAGCTTGGCTCTTGGCACTTTATCAAAGGCTGCTTTGAGATCTACGAAACATGTGTAGAGGATGTTTGAATTGGCAATTGCTTTCTTTGCTAAGAAGGTGAGTGCTGAAATATTTGTTAAAGTCCCCATGCCGGCTCTGAACCCAGTCTGTGTTTTCGGGATTAGACTTGTACAGCTTCTCCATATCTCCAAGTCTGCCAGTAGATTTGTTGTGTAGATCTTGGCCTCTACATCTATAAGGGCCATCAGTCTGTAATTGCTGGGGTCTGAGCGGGTTCCTGACTTATAAATGGGTTGAAGGATACTGCCCCTCCAAGAGTCAGGAATATTTCCTGTCTCTAAGCTCTTGGAGAACAGAGGGGTTAGATAGCAGGACCAAAACTTGGGGTCGTACCTGAACAGTGCATTCCGTAGACCATTGGGGCCGGGTGCCCCATCCGATCTCAAGTGGTTTATTGTATGCAGAATCTGCTTTTGTGTTATATTTACGGGTTCTACTCTTTGTGCATACCTGATAAAAACGCTGCGGTCTTTCTGTACTTCTCTGATTTCGGTATGGAGTTTGGCGTTGGATAAAGTCTTAAAATCGTTGACTGATGCGTCCACCGATGTCCAGTTTTCCTTGCTCTGACTCCTAGCCTCTGATATTTTCTCCAGACTGAAACACCTTTTAGTCTCGTTTGTATTATCCCCAGTGCTGTCTGTTTGTTCAATTCTGAAATTGTATGGGTTCCGCGTGTAGTGACTGAAGCGTCTCTGTAACTTAGAGCGGGCCTCTCGGAGCATCGAGTGTGGTTGTTGTGAAGGGCAGGCGGGAGGGCCCCGGGCACCTGCTGCTTTCAGTTAGAGTGGGCAGGCACCGCAGGGCTGGCTGTAGTCGCGAGGGCTGACTGACAGGTGCCTTTGTCCCACTGCGTGCCTGCCAGACAATACAAGGTCATGGTGCAGTTGCTTGGGAAATTAGCTGAGTCCCTGGCCGCTCCCTCCTTCACCCTTGCAGTGTGCGCTTCCTCCTTCCGTACCTTGTCGCCTGGGTTTACATTTCTTGGGACTAAATTAGTTGTGAAAACGGTCGGCGGTGACTATGAGCGCGGGAACGGACACTCCGCATTGGAGTAACCAGGCGCTTTACACATTTCTAAGATAACATATAAGAGCAGCATCTGATCGGATGGATTGTGTAAAAAAATCCTGGTGCTGCTCAGCGCCAGGATTCCCTCCCGGGTGATAGTGCGCTCTACAGATCAATATAACCTAACTCTGAAATGTCCCTCAGGAAGCTTGTTAGTTCTCTGCGCTAATAGAGAGCACAGCTTCAGCAGGGAAGTCAAAGAAGGTGGGGGTGGGGGGGGCAGATATTTTGTATTATGTTTTTGTACACATTTGTGACGGGAACACCAGGCTATACTATGCTCCCTCAGTATTCCTCTGCCCCTGTGTAACAGATGATTTGGGGGGGTTACATAACATAAAAATTATAAATGGGTAAAAAGTCTAACTGCGATATTTATTACCTCACTTGGAACCCTTTGTGCAAAACACCCATTACTGACTGGCACCCATCTGTAATACTTTATATTCCATTATTTGAGTGTTCTAATTTGTGCTTGCCAAATACTGCAATTGGAGTATTATTTTTTTTATTAAACCTTCTCTTACAAATTCGGCAAAGCTTCTAAAATATTTACTTTTTGAAGAAGATCTTAGCAGGTGAGCAAATACATTGTGATGGCGTTTACTTTTTGATGTTTTGTGTGGTCCTGTCTCCAGTACCTCTTAATGTCAGAAGGCGTCCTCATGCAAGGCAACCTTTTCTGTGTCCTCTCTCTATCTACAACATATTTTTTTAGGTTTCGCCTGACCTAGCGCATGCGCTGGGCTGGCGAGACTTTTTGTGAGGGCTCCAGACAGTGCTACCAGGCCAGCCTAGAGCTACAGTGTATGTGCGCGGGTGCGCGCGCCGTGCTTACCGCGATTACTTTCACTTTTGCGGCCGCACGATTGTGATCACTTTCACTTTTGCGGCCGCTTGGCATAGCCAATAGGTCTCGCTTTTGGGACCTTATAAGTATTTAGTTATGCAACTGTTGCATGGCTAAACACTTATAAGGTCCCAAAAGCGAGACCTATTGGCTATGCCAATGCTTGTTTCTTTTTTACATTGTAAAACGTCTGTGCATATGTTTTCCATGTTTAATGGTTCGGGGCAGAACAGTTACACACAAGGATAGCCCCGACTTTGGGTTACTTTTTTGTTCTACAGTGGCATTGTGGTGCCTGCTGAGACAGCTGTACTGATACCTAAACTGGGCCTTCCAAGATACACATATGCCTTCTAAAATAGGAACAAAGAACCGAAACACTGGCTGAGGGTTGGGGAATTCTGTGTTTCGGGGAGAAAGAGACCGTGGGGTAGGAAACATGCTACTTGGGGGCATGGAATGCATGCACATTAGGAGACATCTGTAAAAGATACAAACACTTGCAAATAAGTGTCACTTGAATTATGTAGGGGTAGAGAACCACCTTATCTGGCGGGGTTCACTAAATTATGCATCAAAGAAAGGCAAATTATGTGATATGTAATGGGTTTAAAAGCAAGATATCCAACACATTATGGCTATTATTGTCGATCTGTGTTGGCATTTTAACTCCCTAAAACGAAAGCGATTAGAGAAATGGCTGTACAAATACATAGATTTCTTAAGAAAAAAAACTATGCTGACTGGACAGATCCTATGTACTATTTTGTTCATTGATAGTTAGTCCATGAGAGCATAGAGATATCCTTTTCATAACTGTACTTTCTACCTCCCATAGTGACATACATTGAGGAATCAATTACACTGTTGTGCAAAAAAACAGGCCTACATGTACAAACGTCTTGTACTGAAACGTGTGCCTATTTTAGTCTGCCTATGCCAGTTATGTTCTAAAACGCGTCCTCATTTTCTGGTTTACCTTGTGGTCTGACTCTGCAGTCTGTGAACGTACTCCTTTCCTTCACAAACCAGCTCTGTAGAGCAGTATTGTACATTCTATTGTGTCTTATTCGGACGCAATTTAGGTTTCAAGACATTGGCCCTTCATCAATTGGGGGTGGGGGAGGGGTTGCATTATTTAGCCAAAATAATCACATCTTTAAATGCCTGAATCAGTGCTTAATTTGTGCTAGTGTTTTCCTTTGCTCAGAACCGGCACTTACTTATGACAGTCCACCACATAGTAGCCCTGTCTGTCTGCTTCTATACAGAGCACATCAGTTTACCTATTAAATGGACATCTAAAAAAATAATTCTAGGGCATCCATGCAATCAATTCTTAACTGCTTTGGGTGGTCTGCAATTGTCCACTGTCTCCTTTATAGGAGTGTGATGTTTACTAGGGAGCGTTTATAGTGGCATGGGCAGTGATGCTCTTCCCAGTCGGTAGTGCAACTTGCGGTGGCCTCTTGAGCAGTACCTTGGGCCCTGGCACTTGTTTATTTACAAATTTAGCACTGACCTGAATACAGAATTCAGGAGATTAAAAGAGACCAGTTTATGTTCCCAAAGTGTCAGACTTAACTTTGCACGCAGTGTGCAGCAATTTTAATAACGGTTCATCCTTTTGAACTTTATTATTTTTTGTTAAAGTATGCAAGTTATGCAGCAGATGGTTTATGTGTCCAGTATGGGAAGTTCACGTTTATTTAAAAAGAGTGACATTCTATTTTCTCTGCGGACCTGGGTAGAAGTAACTCCCTGACTCTGAGACAGGAAATCACACTGCATTCAGGCAGGAACATTTATACTGATACAATGAGACCACTGAAGTCTGTGACACTAAAACCAGAAAAGACACCTTCATTATGACAGTGGGACGTGCACATGGGGTCTGGGAATACACTGGCTGGAACAGTGACAAAGCTACTCTGGGACCTGGACAACATATGATACAAAACAGCTGGAACTCCATTAATACACCACTCTTCTGTAACCAATCATGGCAACTGGTTCTGAGGGACAGAATCAATGGGACAGTGAGACACCTACATTGGGACAGATATTTGTCTGATACTGGATCAGGGGATATAGCGACACTGGGACTCGGAACATCCAGGGTATTGATAGGTATTCACTTTAACTTTTGATAAGGGTACACTGACTCTGGTAGGCATACATTAGGATCTCTGGAAGTATCATGTATGGATTTAGGCCGATGTGCAGTGAGGCAGGACGACACTCCCCCCTGAGCGAAGTCGATACACCTCAAGAGCATTGACTCTTCATCTGATTCTAAGTGGATATGTTGGAGATGACTACACATAGAAAACCCTAGGTGCATGCAGTTGGGTCTCCAAGGATAAACCAGTAAAATGACTTGTGGCTCCTGAGACATCCTCCGAGCCTGAGTTCATCACAGGTTGCATGATCATTGGATTGATTCTTGAGAATGGGTCCAATATTGATTTGTTTCAATGTCCATGGCACCACCAGGTATCCTTGCATGAAAAGGGTCTCAAGGAATGGAAAAGAGGCTCTGCATGTTTAGTAATGCCGCATCACATTGGTGGTATCTGAAGTTCATTAGCTCAGCGAACACGCTAAATCAATATTCCACACATGCATGCCAGTACGAGATAGGTAGTGACAATAACTGGGATAAATAAATATGTCTCTATACAAACAGAGCAGCATACACAGTTGGAAGAGTTGCTTCTATTGTAATACATATGATAAAATAGTGCTATGATTGTGGTACTGAAAAACTAATGGTTCATAAAAGAATTGGCTTGTTCTTCTCAAAGGTTCCTCAGCACTCAGTGGCAGTTGCCAGCTTTGCACCACTAAACCATGTGCCACAGTCTGCATCTACGGCCTGTTGGCATACCCGTGGCATGTCCTGGAAAACAGACATTTGCAAAAACTGAAAAACATTAGGAAAAACATGGAAATCCCACTGGTAACATAGCCTTTTCTATGGCCAAGAGAGCTAGGAGCTGATTTTCCAATGTTGCCCATTAAAGGCCTGGGCTTTGATGGCACCTGTGGGACTATATCGTGTGAATGAAGAGAATAAAAGACATCCAGAGACACCACACCGTTCAGTCAAAAGTCTAGTCTAAATGTATGCCAATGGGTGTAAGGATTGCTGCACACCTCCACACCAATAAGTTGGGTACATGGGGACGAAGACCATATTTTTTTCTCTTCCTTCCACCCGAGAATAGTGTCCATGTCCTGGTGTACTGCACTGCTCCCTACAGTACTGCCCTCGGCAACTGGCAGGCCCCTAAGGCGCCCATCGTTCAGATGCATTCTTCCCACTGCCCCCGTCTCCTCTACAGTGACCCTCCTCGCCCCTTCTGCTCCCTTCAGCAAATGTATCCATCTAGGCCGCCAGTATGCCAATGCGTCCATAGCCTAGGACAGCGCCACCTCTGCGGCCTGCAGTGAGGTGCATGTTGCACCATAGACCCGCAGCAGGCCCTCTGTACATTCCCTGCGCGTTGTCCCTGGTGGTGCCCATGTGCTCAGGTGAACTTGAACCCCCAAAATCCTGTCGCCTGCTGCTTTCTTCTTCAATTGGTTGTGGTTGCGTTGGCCATTGTTCTTTTCTGTGTAGATCTGCACCAGGTCTATGTGGGGGAGCTGACATTTCACCTCCACGAGAAGGGGTCATGACCCAGCTCGCCATTGTCCCCCAGCTCTTTTTGTACAGAGTGGCCCCAGGAATGTAGTTGGAGGCCGTGTCTTTGTGATGCGCGCTGCTTTGGGCGGCTCTCACTTCTCTTTCAGGCAGCATCTCAACATGCTCGATTTTCTTTCAGTCGGGCCCTTTATTTTTACTCTAGCGTTCACCCTTCTGCTTGTTACTTTCCCATTCCATGTCTTTTTCTGCCGCATTCTCTTCTCGGCATTTTTCTCCTTTCAGTCCTACCCAGCAAGTTTTTAGGTCGAGGGACCATCCGGTCTGCCGAAGGCAGAACCGGAAGTCCGGAGATCTTATGTTTCTGAGAGTGGCTCTTTAGCCCGCCTCTCTTTTTGGCTCTCCTCCATTGGCTGGCTTCCTAAACGGAGGCCAGCCATTGGAGGAGAGAGCCGTCCCTCCAAATAGGCTCCGTCTTTTTCAGATTCGGGGGCGTGTTCCGTGCTGTTCTTTCCACTTTTTAGCCATGCCCTTTTTCGAACAGCAGGAACACGCCCCCGAATCCGAAAAAATTTCGAAGCTTCCATCCGCCATTTTTTTTGCTGTTGTCTGGCCGTGAGGATCCATCCGTCCGTATACGTGTACAGTGGCGTCACTAGGGTTGGTGTCACCCAGTGCGGTAACTTATGGTGTCACCCGTGCAGTCCGCACCTCCCGCACCCCCCTAGTGACGCCACTGAACAGGCGCCATTGTGCCACGGCAGCTGTCTGTACATGCGGTTCATACACACACACACACACACACACAGGGCTTCATTATGTGGGGTTTGAATAGTGCATGCGTGCGGGTTGGGACAAACACGTGGGCCGATCCGTACCTCTGGAGGCGGAGGACTCGCCCTATTATTTGCACAAAGAAGGCGCGAAAGAGGAAGCGAAAAAAATAAGTGAAGGCGCCGCAGGTAAAGATGTAATCAGAAATGCGCATCAAAGCCCAAACTGTGAGCTAGCTTTCGGTGTCCAAAACTAACACCGCCAGAGAGGAGACATCACAGCCAAACAGAACAAGAAGAGACAGCCAAAGTTAGTTCAATCAACATCCGGGGGCTTCTTGCGCAAACCTTTGTGTTTCCCTTTGACAAACAATATAAAAACAACTTAAAACAACTAATTCAACCAAGCTTCGGGGTACGGTCGCTTCTAAGGAAGCTGCCTTCACTCTCCAAACAGAAGTTAGGTTTTTATTGTTATTTTTCGTCTAAACAACACGGGCTGTGCAGTGAGCATAACATTAGTTTATTAAAAGCAGCACTTACGATTAATTATTTAAAACATTTGGGCTTCTTTTTTCAAGCCTAAGAATGTTTTAAAACTCGCTTTCTCCAACACGATTGTCATCAATGTTACTGCGTTTTTTCAGCAATTTAGAAATAAATGGAAAAACACACAAACACCACGTACTATGTAAAAGAAACATTTGAGATTTGACCAGAAACTATGTATTTACGGTTCAATAATACCACGTGTGTTTACACTTTGCAGCACTGCAAAGAGATGGAAACTAAACAGGGGCAAGGAAAAGGGTAGGACTTAGATAAAAAAAATAGCCAAGGAACCAAAATAAAATCGGCCTCCATTAGTCAGTTAGTTTGCTGAAAAAGTGGCTCGTGTATGGTTGCAAATTGGGACAGTTTTGAACTAGCAAAGAAACGCCGTATGAATGATTTGCGAGGTATGTGGTGCCCTGCTCCCTCTCTGATGCCTCCTACCTCCAGGCGAACTCTGGGCGCAGGGGCTGAGAGCAGGGGGCGGGCTCCTCTCTCATTGTGGGTCACCTGCAGCTCCGGAGTTTATTCCAGCTCGGAGCCCTCCTCCTCAGCCATTCAAAGTGCTCACTGCTAGCAAGCACCGGCTCTGCTCTGGTTCCGCATTCCTGGGAGCCCTCGGGCCTGCAGCTGCTCGGAAGGTGCAGCTGTGCACGGCAAAGAGAGCATTTGAGACACTTCGGTTACCTGTCACCTTAGCCGAGATTTTACAGATATTTCGGTTCTTAAAACACGGACATTTTTACATTTAATTTCAGGGCAATCAGGAACATACAGGTCTCAAAACAGCACCTAGTGGCTCAATTTCGAAAGCACGCTCCCAAGTCAACGGTCCGCACCCCCATAGTGACGCCAGGCATTCACTGGTATTCTTCAGATTATTAAACGCGTGTTATCCCCACAGCCTTCTTTATCTTTCTTTTCTGTTGGATGTTTTTGGCAGGTTCTTCATACACCTCTTTAAATGTGAAACTTCCGAATGAAGGGCTGGTCCAGTTTCTTTTCATCCTGAGCGTTGTTTCTTCCAGGTGTGACTTATATAAATTGGTGTAAGAAATTTCTTTACGAGTGTTCATCATCCCACTTTTTTAATGAGAACAGCGAGTGCCGCCAATTCCTCTTTGTTCCGTCTCAAAACAGAGTGAAGAGGATGCAGCTGTGTGCTGGACATTCCGTGAGCCATATTCGGTCTGGAGAGAGTCACTTTTCAGACTAGTATTCCGCGTTAAGCATGCGCAGTGCAGCAGCGTGATCATTGTTTTTGTGCTCTTTCCAACACCGATAAGTGCACCCCCCCCTTCTAAATCCAGGTAGGATTTTGTTGTGCTCTTTCTTACACCGATGAGTGCACCCCCCCCCTCCCCCAATCTAAATCCAGGCAACTGAATTTGTGAGTTACCTCTAGGATTCCACTTATTCATTGTATGCGCCATTTCGCTGTGTTCGGGACAGAGCAGTGTTTACAAGCCCCTTGCGCCACTTTTGCGTAATTTTTACCATGGGAAAAGTGACGCAAAAGTGGCGCAGGGGTCTTGTAAATCTGCACCGTAGTCAATCCTCGTTAAAAGAAACGCCCCCTTCACATACTTTTAGTTTTAAGCAAAGCTGTATTATGCTTTATATGAACACCTGTATCGTAGAGCTATTACTGCTGCTAAAGAAACTCTTTCATTTTAGGCATTAAGTTGTAAGAGATTCACTAGTTGCGAACTATTATACTTTATTCGTTTTCCGTTCATTTGTTCCGGTTATGGGCAGTGCAAGAAAAATTAATTAAACAAAAATGAACTCCGGTATTTGAGAAACCACCATTTTTTGTGGGGACAGGTACAGGGAGCGGCACCACGCGCAAACTGGGGAGGGGGCCGGTCACGGGTTGCCAGTCACGAAGGGCTGTCTGTGTACGATGAGTCGGAACACGGCATTGAAAACCAGTCTATTGCCTGCCGTTACCCATGGGTTCGTTTTTTTAGAAACTGCACCCCTAAAAGCATTAATAACAAGGAAAAAGTAAAGCTGTTCTGATTTTACTAAATTAGTTACTAGCTGAATTAATTTAATAATAGTTTAGGGGTAAAGCATCTACTCAGAGAAAGTTTGGTCTACAACACAAGTAAAATATTGGTTTAATGGGCTTGCTGAAGAGATCTCTGTAATCTCCGGGCAAAGGCTTGGCGCACTGTGAAGTAGTTTAGGGAATTAATATGCCTGCTACTTTGCTGAGCATCTCGTGTAATCTTCCCAAATAGGAAAAAGCTCAGTCAAAAATAATTACAAAGTGCCCAGGAAGTGAGGCCGTTGCAGCCCTGTTGTGCTGGAGAGTGACATCAACCCCCATACCCTGCGGCATTCTACTCCGAATGGACTGGCACAACTGCATTGGTCCCAGTGTTGACGCACTAAACTGTGACAGGATTTGCTGTGGCCAGTCTGATATTATTTGAACTTGTTGGGTTCATGCCGTGGGCAGCGCCTGTGCAGAATGCCTGTGTCTAGTTCCTTTTTAGGTCGAGGGACCGTCCGGTCTCTTTCTGTCCCCTTCGTTTCCCCCAGTTACCCTTTCCCCGGCCTGCAGACTTCCAGTAGCTGCCCCGGTGTCTACCCCATGGGGATGTCGTTCATTTGTACACCTCTCGTGTGCGCTGCGAGGGCGCCCCTCCACAAAACGCTTGAAGTTGTGGGGTACTGGATGCCATTATACCCATCTGATAAAAAAATAATGAGCAATACCAATAGCTCTACCTATCATAGTGCCGAGACCATTGTAAATGCTTGTTTTCTCTGCAATCTACATTATCCTTTTTTTTTAACCCCACACTTTACCTCCCTGCACCTTTTGTTTTTTTCTGCCGACCCCTATTTCCCCCATTTCTCCTATTAAGTATCTGTCCGCCTCTGTCCCTGTCCTCTCCCTCTTCAAAAGCATATGTCCTCTCGCTTTTTCTTTCCATACCTCTGCATACGTTCCTCCCTCTTTCCGTAACATGCCCTCACTTTCCTTTCTCATTTCCGCATTCACCCGTCTCCTTCTCGTTCCCCGTGGCACCATCCGTTCCCCGTGGCACCATCCGTTCCCCCTGGCACCATCCGTTCACCCTCCATGTCTTTTTCCCTCCAAGTCACCGCCTTTCAACACACTGGACTATCAGGTGGGTGTATAAACCTTGCTTATTGCGTCAGTGTGAGAAGTTGGCCTGGTATATGGTGTTCACTAGTTAAAGTGACCACCTTGTACCATGCCAAGCAACCCTTATGGTGTGGTTGTAAGTCAACCTTTTCGGACTAGCTGCCCTAGTGGTAGCGTAGGCTAAGCAGTCTTTGAGGCTAAACTCGTTAAAGCGTGTTAAGCAGGCTGTTTTACCAAATGTAACCCCCCTTTATACCAATGAAAGGACACCACACAGATATATATTCAAAATATATATGTATTTATTACTCAAAGTATCCCCTAGACTCTTTATGAGCACAGGAGCACAAATCGTTAAACAAGACAACGTTATAATATACAGAAGTTGCACTTTATATGGATTGTCCCTGGTGGCCACTCAAACCATATACTAAAATAGTGGTATAAGTACCACGAACAGGAAAGGGAAAAGGCCTAGGGCCTCTAGAATCGCTGGGCCTACAAGGAGCTAACTTCAGTTAGTGACCAGGAGGTCCACGGGTCGCGTGTGCAGTGAGGAAAGTTACACGCGGGCTCCCATAGGTTTTCAATGGGTGCGTAAAAGTTTAAAAGTTACTGCAGAAAGGGTCTTCTGGATGGACTACGATCTTGAGATTCAAAACACAGACACTAGAGATGTTTCTCTACACTTGGGCACCGGAGTGCCAACTTTACCTCACCCACAGGAAGCGGGTGCATAGGTCTCGAAGTGCGTCGGGTTTCTTCTATCGATTCAATGGAGCCTGATGACAAAGATGCTGCAGGCGGTCGGTCCAGAAGAGATGCGGTGGATCCAAGAGTGGATCGGAGTTGTAGAAGACCTGAAAGCAGAGGGGACAGTGTTCAGTCACTAGCCAGTGACCGGCGTGGCACCAGGTAGGTACCAGGCGATGTCGGGTGCAAACAGGTGGTTAGGTGTAGCTTGTCTCCGCAGCCACGTGGTCCCTGAAGGTCGACGACGTCCAGGAGTCGAGTCACGAGCTGTCCCACGCAGGCTCTCGCTGTCGGCGGTGTCGGCGACTCGAAAGAAGCAAACAAGCCTTGGCAAAGGCAGGAGTCGTGGAAAGAGAGGAAAGCTGATTGTTCTGACCAGCAAGGTCAGAGGGGCTGCTCTTTTGGAGAGCAGCTAGGGCCAGTCTGGAGCAACCAGACCAGCGTTGTTGATTTCAAAATAGGTCGCCAAAATGGCCACTAGCCAACGGGCCAGGGACCGGGCAGGCACGTCAAGATGCAAAGTGCAGAGGGGCCCCACGCAGATCGTGGAGATGCTGGAGGGCTCACCTTTGGTGCAGATGCTGCTCGGTGGTTGGGCTTTTCAGGACCCAAAGCACAACTTGGAGGGAGCCTCTGTCGTTGCGCTTGCAGCTTGTCGTCGGTCTTCCAAGATGGCTGGCTCCACGTGTCTCGGTGCCTCCATGGGTTCCTTCTTTGCAGGGACTGTGGATCGGGCGGTGAGAGGTCTGGAGGTCCAGGTCTTGTCGGGCTCTGGGCTCGGGCTCCGGCAGGAGGCGGCGGCAAAGCAGACGTTGAATAGCTGGTTGGTGCTTGCGTTAGCAAGATGGTCACTCCCTGACCATAGGGGAGATTTCCTTCTTTCCTCTGTGCAGCAGAGCGTCAAAGTTCCCGTCTTCTTCTTGTGGTTAAGTTGATTCCAGGATGTCTGAACTCTTAGGGCACAGCTCCTACCTTTAAGCGGATTCTAGGGGCCGGACTACCTGCTAGGTCCCTCCCTAAGGGTGGGACCAGGAAGGGGGGTGGTTACACCCCCAATCCTTTGTCCAGCTCGCCCCAGGTCCGGGGCTGGTGTGCCCCAGGACCGGATTGAACTGGCCTATGCACTGAGGCTCCTTGTGAGCCTCAGGCATGTCTGGTTTCTTTCAACCCTTACCTGACCAATACACAAAATCCTGTCTGGGGTGGTGCTCGCACCTCCCCTGGCAGGAAACCCTTTGTCCACGTCTGCCAAGCTGGAAGGACTCCCAGCAGCAGGAGGGCAGACTTGTGTCTGTGGTGGCAGCATCCTTTTTGTGGAGATGAGGCTATGTCTGATTTTACCCGGGTTTCAGGTACTGTACATGTCGTGTCCCTCTAGAAGGGTGGAATGCTAACCCCGTCGCCAGAATTGGCGAGGGGTTAGTATTCCAATTCGTATGACACCTTACTCGACATGTTTTGATAAAGCCAAACCAAAAATAGCATTTAACCGCGAGGTTCATAATGCACTTAAGAGTATATGGTATGGCTATATCTGGAAACGGTAGAAGGAAGTTGTTCCGACCACTGCAGACAGGCTCAGCTCATGCCAGAGCACCATCTCACATGGAACCAAGCACTCTGCCTTCAGGATTGTTAAGGCCTGCCATAGGAGTGACTTATAGGTTAACATGTGTCCCATTTAAGGTTAGGTATAGGTATACTACACCTAAGTAAGAGGTGGTTACACCAACTTACCCCAGCTGAGTGATCAGCCAGTTGTGTCAAATTGCTAGGCCAGGCCAGGGGTGGCACAATACATGCTTCAGCCCCTGGTAGGCCTTAGATACACCAATGCCCTGGGTACCTAGTGTACACTGGTACAGGGGCTCACAGGGTGATCCAATTCCAATTGGTTATGCACCTATAGTGCATAGTGTCAATTTAGTTAGAGAGAACAGCAGGCTGGGGGTCTGATTAGCAGGCCCACAGCCTCAATATGTCAAAAACCAGTGAAGCAAAAAAGCAAAAATTCGGGGTGACCATAGGATAGCAGACCCTACTCTCCTACAGTCAACATGTTGACTCTGAGTGCCAGACACTGGACAGATTCCGAAGTTCCCTGGAGCAAAACTTGTAAAAATCTGTGCACACAGAGGTGGAGAGATTGTGTACAGTGTGGTTCACACGCCCTGCTTGCTGTACAGAGTGATCCAATCCACACAGGTTCTGAATAGCCTTTGCTCTAACTAAATAGCCTATGCGTAGGTTCTTGGCATGGACAGACTAGTTGAGGGAGTTTGTGAGTGTGTGGTGTACACTCCTAAACCTAAACAGAGTGTCTACAACACAGCGAGTTCCTCACACTCTCTGCACAACAGTGAACTCCATGGACACGTGTGATGAATGCACACATATTCTTATTCTCTTTATTTCTCTCTCACCCCCTCAGCCAGATGTGCAGAGCACTCAATTGTACTTTCTTTTAGTGCCCATGGGGCACTTTGTTTGCGGCATCCTTGTTCTGCATTACAGAAAGGGCACCAGGCGCCTGTGCACTCCATTTCGTAATACTTATCACACTGGTGCTCATTTTGGTCCAAACTGTGCCAGATGAGCACTTTCAAACACTTGCTGTCATTTGCAGGATCCCCACTCCCCCAGCTCTAGACTAGTAAATGAATGGCCGAAACTATATTTAATCCCTAAAACAGATTATTCCACTGCAAAGTTCACCAACAGCTCTCTGGTACACAGAAGCACTTAAATCGTCCTAACAGATTTGTAAAACACTTCAGACATAATTGAGAAAAAGTTACAATCCAAAAGGTCGGGCTGAATAAACATGAACTATACCACTGCTACAAACTGTTTTAAAGGATGAAAGCCAACTATTTTTATGAGTGCATCTCAAACAAAAAAAATCCCACCCAAAAAGTGTTCACAATTTAAAAATAAATATGGTCTGTCCATGTTCTGGGGTTAACTATATTATACCTTCTCAAAAACTTTGTAATTGTCTGATTTCTTTCACAACAAAATCACTATTTTGGATAACAACCTTTGCAAATATACGTGGCAAAGAGACCTATACACAGAGAATCTAACGTTGGATCCTGGACCTTATTTGCACCTGTGACGATAGACCAGATGGCCAACATCTTGGGTTGCTTAACTTCTGCTTCTGGATGTCTTTTCAGTACATCAACTAAAGAAAGTCAGCAACACCATTACTCCTTTTTTTTTTTTTTTTTTTTTTTACTACTTTATTTAACTCCCCACTTTCCTCATTAATAGTACCCCCTAACTGGAAAGCTGTCATAGTGATTCCGCTATTGAAAAACACCAATAATCGATCTCAACAATTTTGCCAACTTCCGTCCAATTTCCCTATTGCACTTCTATGCAAAGATTACAGAAACACTAATTAACAAAAAGCTTATGAGTTTCTTGGAGGTGCACCATCTTCTTCACTTCGTTCAATGTGGGGTTCAAAAAGGGGTTAGTAGTTAACCAGTCCTGGCCAAACCTTCAAATGGCATTTGGCTCAATCTAGATGAAGGAGGAGTAAATCTACTAGCTGCTTCTACCACCATGTTACACTCTCCAATATGGCCCTGTTCACAACTGGTTTGCCTCTTTTCTATTAGACGGCAGGCAAATAGTCTCTTTGGGTATTTTCTGGTCTCCTAGCAGGCCAATGTCCTCAGGGGTTGCACAGGGGTCAACCTGGAGTTCTTAACTGTTTAAAATATACGTTGTTCCACTAACCAAACTTATTTAAGATCTATGCCTATACCAACAACACACAACTCATTTTGAGGCTACACTGGACCACTGAAGATAAACTCTAAAGTGTTCCTCCTGCCTCAAAGAGGTATCTGTCTAAATGAGCCATAACTCTCAGACACAAAACCAAAGTAATTTTAACTACAGCAACCCAGTTTTATGGACAAATAACTCGTGGCCGGAAACTCTGCGAAGTCTTCCTTCACCATCTGAACATGCCAGAAATTTAGCGATTACTTTTGAGTACTGAGTCTCGTTTAAAGAACATATCGAAACTCTTACTGTCACTGTTTTTGTCTTCTCCGTATTATTCATAAAGGTTTTCCATGTTCTTCCTTCTTCATCTAGGAAAACCTTGATACAAGCACAGATTATATGGAGACTCAAGTCAATTAATCTTTAGTCGGGTATAAAAATATCCACAAAAGAACATGACATTTAACAAGTTTCAACATTACATTAGCATAACATAGATACAAATATGGAGACTCGATTACTGCAGTTCCTTCCTAGTTGGTCTACAAAATACCTCTTACATAGATTGCAAGTTGTACAAAATGCAGCGGCACACTCAGTCTTAAGCCTCAGCAAAAAGCGCGGGTGGAGCTGGTGTAGTGCCTCTATGCGGAGTTCCACGGAGTTTGAAAAAAACTCAGTTAAACTTCGCTCTGCTCCCTCCCCCTCCCAAATTAATTAAAAAAGAAGGCGCTTACTTGCGTGTCTGCCTCCTCCTCTGCCTGGCTGCTCTCCTTCCTGCTACTCGCCGTCCTTCTCCTATGAAAAAACCTTAATTGCCTTCTTTTTTAATTTTTATTAATGTGGGAGGATGGAGGGGCTGGTTAACTCCGCTCCGCCACGGAAGGGAGTTTTGCCTAAACTGTGCTTTCGCAACGGAAACACAGAGTAGGCAAAAATCTGCAAACTCCACTGGCAGAGTGGAGTTACCTGACTGGGATTTGCCCTTTTAATCACAGTTGCTTAATCTTCACTGGATGGCTAACGATTGGTAAAAAGAAGCCTGTGTTAAGCTTTATTCCTGTATAGGAGAGCAATTTACCAATTAGGACAAAGGACTGAAATGCCTTTATGATTTTCTTGGAACCTACCACCTCACAGTTTGCGTACTACATCCCAGTTTTTGGTAAGGACCCCCAAGTTAAATAAAATTAGGTTGGGAGGGTGATCTCTGTCAGTCACTGCATCCTCGGCATGCTACGCCCTACGATTTTTGTACTGGCCCAAACCATTATTGGCATGTTCAGTAAACAATAAAAAAAACCACCTGTTTGATGCCACGTCTGTGTATGCCCATCACACTTAGGGTGAAAAGTGCTACAGCATTTGTCACCTGAGTGGGACGGGTATGACCAGATGTGGATCCTGTGCTATCCATGCCACTGGAGTCAAACTAGCCTGGCTGAAGAGGGGTGAAACCCCAAAATAGGTCCCTGGATGCTTATTTCCGGTCCAGGGAGGACCTGACCTGGCAGTTTGGGCTGGACGGTTCCCATGGGGAGCAGGGTCAAGACTGATTTGCATATGGCTGGGTTTAAACTGGAATAGCATGGGGAGAAAAAAACAAGGGATTTAGGCCCAGATCTCTGTACTGGTGTGAATGTTCGACATAGTTCACCATTCTGTCCAGCAGTAGTTCTTTTTGCACTTCTTTTTACGATTTAATCGGTGGTATTTATTTTTTTCTCCTACCATATCTGTGACTCCATCTGTTGTAGGACATTCATTTTGAGGTATCTATGTGCTTTATAAACTCTTCATTCATTCATTCACTTCATCTCTTACTCCCTACTTATAGGGTCGTACCGGAATTAAAATTAGGCATGGGTACCACAAAAAAGTGTCCCACATTCACAGACCGCCTTTTTGTGAAACCCATTCCTCACATTCCTTCATTCCCCATTGAATTATCTTCCTCCACAGGCAGGAGGAAATGAGGCTGAGGAAATGAGACGCAGGGGAGATCCATAATACTCAACAGTGGCCCTGGAGGCACAGGAACAGGGAGGCATGGCCATCAGGAAATAACACCGAATCATGCTGACCTGAACACTACCCATAAAATACTCGCTGACACACAAGGGCTAGGTGGGAGGTCTTAAGCCCAATCTCCACCCTTCTGAGCCCCCTGGTCCAGACAGTCAAGGAACTGGTGAATGTTGTGCTGAACAAAACATGTAAGCTTCCTGTGAACCTTTGTGCTCATTTCCCACTCATTCTTCCTTATTCTAGCTCGAGATTATTTGTTCAGATTGCCCCCTTTGCCTCTCCATTTCCCTCTCCATTTCCCTTTTCTCCCTCCCTTTTTCTTTCCCATGATTCCAGGTCAGCATCCCTCCTCACCCTTCATTCTCTTCCTCATAATTTTTTACCTCTACCATTCCTTCACTTTTTCTCTTTTATACCCTCTTTTTTCCCTGTTGTTCTTAGTTCTTTCGATCCATCCACCCCTTCCATCTTCTCTTTATCTTTTCCCCCTTTCTTACTCCATTCTGCCAACCCTTCTTTACTTCCTGTGTCACTTATCTTGCTGTCCTTTGTTTTTAACTCCCCTCGTTGTTCTTTTTCTCAGTGTTGTCATTTTTCTTCCCACCGCCTCCTTTCCCCCTTCTTGCAGTTTCAAAGATGGAAGTTGACAGTGAGCAGGCCCCGGTTAGGCAGCGGTTGCCTTGGTGATCTCAAGACTGCTTGGAAGCAGCAATACTTTCTTAAAGGATTCCTATGTATGGGAAGCAGATGGGGGTGGGAGGCGGGGGCTGTCAGGTGCATGGCATTTAAGCTCTCTTTCTGCCCTGTTGGTGGCAAAATGGAGGGCGCCTGAGCTTTCCATAATGGGGAGGGAGCTTCAAACACCCAATGAAGAGGAGTGGAAGCTGTTAGTTGAAATAAAGGAGTCTTTCGCTCTGAGCAGGTAGCCATGCTTCCTCAGAAGCAGCGAACATCGTTGGCACATTTGTCCGGAAGGATAGATCTTGGAATGAGGAGCGTCTCACATAGATAAAGGGCAGGGTCTGATTGTGTTCTGAGTAAAGTTCCCTACCTCTTGTACGAGAGATCGATGCTTGCTGTTTTTAGGTCTTGTCTTCAGACAGCTTTTAGTTCTTTGTTGTCAAAAGACCTCTTTCGAACCATAGCAAAAAGTTCAGGGGGTTACAGCCATCCCACTGCTTTCCATTGGTTTGCTGTCTTGTCACTCTAGTTTGCTTGCTTCTTATTTGATAGCTTTCATTACTGTTGTTGTGTTTGTCTGTCCCCTAGAGCATAGTTTCTTTACCATCCTTTTGATTAGATACCTTGTATCCTTAGGATCCAGCGCTGGGCCAACCCTCCTACCATTAGTCTTCCAATAGCTCTTTTTGTGCGACTGAGAGGTGATGTGAGTTACACTGTTAATTAAATGTGTATAATGAAGTGGTAACACATGTGGCTACACAATAAGGACCAGGAATCAGTAAATAAAGTTTAAAAGTTTTATTACAAGTTAGGTTAATGTAAATCAGTCTCCATACCATGCTGTAAATTAACAAGACAACAACTGGGTAGCAAAATCTCCTTAAGAAGTTCAGGCACATCAGTATAAGACAAACAAGAAGTTCTGTCACAGCAATGCAAAGAATTAACAACAGCATCTGATGCTCAGAGAAGAGTCTTCGATCTTCTCTCTTAAACATGAGTAAATTCT
The DNA here is from genome assembly GCF_964204655.1 of Triturus cristatus. Lineage (NCBI taxonomy): Eukaryota > Metazoa > Chordata > Amphibia > Caudata > Salamandridae > Triturus > Triturus cristatus. The sequence continues at coordinate 555,538,340 of NC_140579.1, read as the reverse complement.
TAAGTCATCAAATCTAGACTCTAAAACTAATCAGGATGGTTAAATCTAAAAGTATCTAAAAAATGGGGAAAACACAGCAAAAGAGAAAAATGCCGGAAGTTGTGGGAATGTGTCAGCATTTCAGAAGGTCGGTCAAGAGTCTTCTAGGGATAGGGAAATAAGTATTAGCCTACGCCACACTCGGCAAATAATCAAAGGGGTAAGCATAGAGGTCTGTATCTCTCAAAGTCCAAAGGAAATGTAGCCAACCTCAACCTGTGAGAGCACTAGATAATACCACAAGAATCAGCCATATTTCATTCAGCCCATACATACATATACCAGTTCAACTGTGTCTTTGACAGTATTTTTGCAAAGTAATGTATAGTGTGTCAAGCACTAAAGGGGGTCTATTATTGACAGGGTCCAACAATTTTGCCAACATAGCAGCCCAGTGAGCCCAGTCTTCTCAGCCCTCGAAAAACTCATAAAACTGTTACCAGACCTTCGGGTCTAGTGACTTATGTAGTCTACTCGACCTATCTGTAATTCTCTTGACCCATAAACTGGTTTCAAATTATGTGAGCCTAGGCAAATATCTGAATTCACTGAGCCACCATTTACTTCATTATCACATATATAAGCCCCTTCAAATAGGTTAGTTCAAGTATGTCTGCTGTACAAAAAACTCTTTTGTTTGGTTAAATAGACTAAACCTTTGCTCCATATATAACACAAATGTAGCCGCATATAGGCTACACATGACCCCCTGACTTACCTCTTAGTTCATTGACCGCATTGCCATCAGGGTTTGAGCAAGAATGTTTCTCAAATCACCACTAATCCTTTATGAGTTACGGAGTAGCGTGCTACTCGCTGAAATAGCGCTTCAACACCTCTTCAGGGGTAGCAAGTGCTATATAAATGCAAACCTTTTTCCATCTTCTATCCCTCCCACTATCTTTCTCAATCCAAATAACTGACTAACATATATATCCACCACTCAAATTACTTTCATATTTCTTTATATTAATTCACCACTAATCCTTTATGGGTTCCGGAGTAGCGTGCTACTCGCTAAAAATGCGCTTCAACACCTCGTCCGGGGTAATAAGCGCTATATAAATGCAATTGCAATGCAATGCAGTCTGGCTAACACCCCTTGTCTACACCATCAGGAGTTCCATTGTCTTTTCCATTCTCATGTTGTGATCTGTAACATTAGCAAACTCTCCCAGGGCAGTTCTGAAAACATTGTCCTTGGCTACTTGTGACTCCTCGCAACATTTAATGAATAGAAACTACCAGTTATCGCTCTGGCTCTCCATGTTCTTTGTCGAGGACTTCTTGGGCTCTCTATCACTAGTACAGAGATAGATCTCGTAGGAGAGTAGGATCTGCACTTATGTTGCCCCCACTTTTTTTTCTGATGTATACACTGGTTTCTGGCTATAGTCTGGCTGGGTCCCTGCTAATCAGGGCCCCAGTCTCTCTGTTCTCTCTAAACGACTTGGTGTGCATATTAGATGCACTAGTGATAGTATACTGTGGTACCCTATGAGCCCCTAGTATATGGTACCTTAGGGCATTGGTACTTCACAGGCCTACCAGGGGCTGAAGCATGTATTATGCCACCCCTGGGAAGCATTCTCAATCGGACACCACAGGCCTGCTACTGCATCCTTTGTGAGGTAGTGTTAGCACTCCTCACTGAGATATAGGTTCATGTATATCACCATACACACACATATAAACCTATCAGCCACCCCTATGGCAGGCCCTATCAATCCTGAGGGCAGGGTGCTTGGTTTACAATGTGAGGGGGTGCCTCTGCCTGAGCAGGGCCCCTCTACAGCTACCAGAGTCTATTCTCTATGGCTGTTTGTGGATGCGGTTAAACCATATACCCTTAAGTGCATTAAAATGCTAACTTTGGAATGACTGCATCAAAACATGTCATGTTTGGTGTCAAACAACTTGGAATCATACCCCCACATCAGTCCATGATGTGGGAGCATGATCCCACCCTTCTAGAGGGGACGACATGTAAAACGATAGAAATCCTATAGAGCCCTGGCATCACAAAATGGATGCCACCAGCACAGACACTGGGCTGCCCTCCTGCTGCTGACAAACTCGCAGTGGAGGAGGCCCAACAAAAGGCATCCTGTCACAGGGAGGTGTCACCACCTTCCAGACAGGATTTAGTGTATTGGAGCTGGGTGGATGCACTCCTAGAGTGCTTTGAAAGTCCTGCACTGGGGAGCAGTAGGCTCCTCTGTGCATATGCCAGCTCAAACCGGTTCAGGGGCTACCTGTCCCTGCTCTGGCGCGAAACTGGACAAAGGGAAGTGGGTGTAACCACCCCCTCCCCTGACCCTCCTAGAGGAGTGGTCATAGAGCTAGTCCCTCCCCTATCTTCACTATAAGATAGCAAGCATTGCCTTTACAAATCAGATAACCCTGGACGACGCTCTACAAAGAAGAATCCTGGCCCTTCGACGTTCCACTACCTTTGGAAGACAGAAGAATCTTCCTTGGAGTCGAGGAGTGACTCCCCTGCTTGGCAGGCACCAAAAACCTTAATCAAAGGTTGCAAACTTTCCCGCTGGAGTCCGAAGTCCCTGCGACCCCAGAAGCAGATTTCCTGACCTCTCAACTGGCATTTTGAGTCCCCAGCGAAGCTGTGGCGTCTGGACCCCACGAGTGACGAGGAACTGCAATACCTGGGAACCGTGCACTATTTTCGAGTGCAAACCCTAAACAACGTTCTACGAACTTGTGCTTTGGACCATATGTGGGCCAAGCCCCCAGCAGGTCTTGCACCAAAAATCAGCCGCCTACCCCGTCCCGAGTGACCGTGGGCTCCTGTGAAGCATTTCCTGAGGTGGCGTCTTCGCGATCACTTGCCCGTTGGCTAGTGGGTCCCCCGAAGACTTTGCTGGTTGCTCCGGGCCTGCCCTCACTTACCCTCGCTGGGTGAGTCCATCAGACCTTGCTGGTCTGCACCATCGACTTTCTTCAGTCTACACGAGACTTGCATTTGCTAAGGCTTGTTGGCTCCAATCCGGTTGCCGACACCGCCATCAGCTGCAGAGGTCGTGTGACACTCCAAATCCAGCTGCTGGTCATCGTCGATCTCTCCTGGACCTCGTGAGCGAAGAGTCGAAACACCATCGACAACCTGAATCGACGCGACATCTGTGGTCATCCATCTTGCTGGCCACCGGTCACTGGCAAGTGACTTTGAACACTGTCCCCTCAATTTTCAGGTCTCCTCCCATCTTGAATCCACCCTCGGAGTTCACGGACACTTCTTCAGACGACGCAAGCAGCAAGTCTTCTTTGGTCTCCATAGAAAACAGCGACGCGACCCGACACCAAAAGACACCTATACACCCGGCTTCCCTGGGTGAGGTAACTCGTGCACTCCGGTGCCCAAGTGTGTGTTGGCCCTCGAAATACTTACCTTGTAAGTGGCTTGCTTGTAGTCGTCCTCGAAGTACCTTAGAACTGTAAAAATCTAACCGCGACTTGCACCATTGTAACCCGCGGCTGTGTTCACACACTGCACGCGTCTCCCGTGGGCCTGTTACTTACCTGCTAACACTGCAGTACTGAAGCCCCAGCGATTCCCCAGGCCCTAGGCCTTGTTATTTTGCAAGTCGACATCCTTATACCACTTTCTTAGTATATGGTCTGGTATGCCCCTAGGGCTCCAGCCATATTTGTGCTTAATTTATTGTGAAACGTTGACATTTGAATGTGTACCTGGTTTCTAATCTCATAAAGAGATTAGTAGAGTATGTCTAGTGATAAATACATATATATTTGATATATATACCTGTGTGGTGTCCATTCATTTGGTAATTCAAGAGATTATAAGGTAAAACAAGCTGCTTTACATTCCTCAGAGACTTAGCCTGAAGGCTGCTCTCCACAGCTACCACTAGGATAGCTTTCTTTAAAAGGTTGTCTTAAACCTATCTACCATAAGAGTCGAATTGGACTGGTGCAAGGTGGCCACTATAACTAGTGACCAGCATATGCCAGGCCAACTTCTCACAGATCTATCCTCAAAATAATAATCCATGTCAACGCACCTGCAATGAAAACGTTACGCAAGCTGAAATGGTAAACAGTATTTTATGCAAAAAGAAATACGGACCTAGTCATGGCAACTTAACGTGTTAAAGCAATGCTGCACATTTAATAAGTGTGTGCACATACAACTTACAAATAAGTGAAAAGTCAGTACATTAGTTTCACGTTACACCTTGCATATCGGTGAAATAACTTTGAGTAAACGTGTATAAATGTGATAAAATCTACAATATAAATACCAATGCAAAACATTAGTCTATACCAGGGGTACTCACAAACTTTCTGTCGGGGGCCAAAATTACAGTGTGGTAGGTGGCCGAGGGCCGCACTGGTAGGGGTGGAGTCAGTGGGGGCGGGATCAGTGGGGGCGGAGCTAGAGTAAAAAAAAACCTTTCAAAACATTAGACAATGCTGTATTTCTCAATCAGATGCAACTACAAAGAGCACATTTTGATAATACATTTTTATTTGAAGGCATTTAGTGAAAGTAGAACAGCAAGTACAAAGGCACCCATAATGGGGGAAAAGTATTTCCCAAGGCACAGAGTTTCATCCACTAATTTTACATTTCAGGTCCGCAATTAACTTCTTGTATTCTGGAACCTTTTCAGAGAGTGCAAGTCTCATGAGGTGATCCAGATGTGCATCAGTCAGTTTGTTTCTTAGTTTATTTTTTATAGCACCCATTGTAGAAAAGGAATACTCGCATACAAATGTGGAGCCAAACATGCAAAGTATTCTCTGTGCCAAGGTAAAAAGAAGAGGGAATTTTTCAGGTGGCACACTTTGCCAGAAATCTTCTGGTTCCTTCCCCAAGAAAGAGGACTCGAGCACAGAGCTGAATTGCATGTCTTTTAGTTCCATCTCAGCTTGTGCCCTTTTCAAACCAAGAAGTTCAACAGCTTCAAGATTCCTTGCAGTAACCATCCATGGATTTTCTACAAGCCTGAAAAGTGGGGTGAGAACTCTGAACTGAGAAAATCGCCTCTTAATGTCCCCAGACATTTCCTCCAGATAAGTACACAGATTGAGACTGAACAAAATTTCCTGAGCTTTTTCAACCCTCTGTGTTAAAGCCTGCAACTTAGGAAAGTGTGTGAGATCACCATCGTTCATCTGCTCTCGGAACAGCTCGAGTTTACTTTCGAAGGAGTATATGGCACTCATCATTGAGGACACAAGTTTCTGTCTGCCTTGAAGTGCCAGATTGAGTGTGTTGAGATGTGAGAAGATGTCACACAGAAAATGGAGCATGGTGAGCCATTGCAAGTCATATAATTCTGGGAAGGACTGCCCTCGGCTGATTACAAATTGTTCAATTTCTGGAAGCAAACTAATAAATCTTTCTAGCACTCTACCTTTGCTCAACCACCTAACCTCAGTATGCAACAACAGCTCTGCATATTCACTTTCCGCATCCCTCAGCAATAATTTAAAAAGTCTGTGGTTGAGTGCTTTTGCTCGAATATAATTAACAATTTTAACGACTTCAAAGTCAAAGTCATTTATTGTGTTGATTATTTAAAATCTTACAACAGTACAAAAGTATTAAAAGTTATATTCTTACTATAAAATCACTATAAATTGCATTACACGGACAAACTTGATCAATTAATTATTTGCAGTAAAAGCGTCATCAAGTTTCTTTTTGGCTAAAATTAGGAACTTTACAAAAGAAACATTTAAAATAATATCGTCTGGAACCATACATTTGATCACCGCCTGCCTACATGATCGTATGCTGCGAATATTAAAATGAGCCTTAAGAAGTCTTTTTCTTTCTTGTAATAGTCCAGGACAAATGCATAGTAAATGAGTGATATCTTCCTCTCCCCACTTACACAGTCTACATTTTGTTTTGGTTTCCTGAAATTCCCATGGTGGAAGGTGCCATAACCCAGGCATAGATCCGAATCTCGCTCTAAGCAGAACCTGCTTGTTTTTTTCCGTCCACGGAGTTGTCAAATATTTTTGGATCTCGTTCTTTTTATATCCATTCACTACCATCCATGCGTGGTTTCTCTTTGTAAGAGTAGCCTTATCCTTTACGACTGATAAATGGGCTGCAGTTTTATTAATAATTTTCTTAAATGATAATTTAGTTATGTTCATTTCCCATATAGATGTAATTCCAAATGCTTTAATTGCCTCACTAAGATAGTGAGCGGCAGTGGAGTTAGTGTCCCTTAATATTTCTGACCATAAGAGCTGGGAAATCTCGTTGTGTTGATCAGTTTTTATTCGATTCCAGACTTTTAAAAAGTGACCTTGCCTTGCAAACTCTTGATTGATGAGGCCAAATTCTAACCTTATTTGCGAAGGAGACGCATTCGCTGGGAGATAAAAAAGCGCTCTGTAGACTCTGGTTATAATTTTGTTAAGGTTGGCGCAATCATTACCCATCACGGCTTCGCTGCCATATGTAATCGCGGGTAAAAGTTTTGCACCAACTATATTTAGGAGGGGGCCATATGTCAGGGAAGGTAAAGATTTCTGAATAGTTCTAAAAGCTGAAGTTAATGTATTTGCTTTTCTTTGTGACTCTTTGGTGTGTAGTTGGTAGGTGCCCTTTCCATCAAATAATACTCCAAGGTATTTATAAACCTCAACTTGTTCCAATTCTATTTTTTCCATAAACCAACGGCTTTTATATTTAAGCCTAGTGTTTTTGGCAACCACCATAATTTTGGTTTTGGTCTCGTTTATAACCATCCCGTTCTCATTTGAATATATATGAGTCCTTCTAATTAACCGCTGTAAGCCCACTCTTGTGTGGCTCATCAAGATGACATAATCTGCATACATCAGATTTGTGAGCCTCTTTTCTGCTAGTTTCGGGGGATGTGCATTTTCTTTATCTAAAATTGGAGGTAGGTCGGCGAGGAACAGATTAAAAAGAAGGGGAGCTAGCACGCAGCCTTGCTTTAGACCTTCATTTGCTGGGATCTCCTTCGATAAAGTACGGCCATCACCCATCCTCACGCTCTCCCATGTCTCTGAATATAACAGGCAGATTAACTTAAGTAGTGGAGTTGGAATTCCCATTTTTTCTAATTTTTTCCAAAGAAGTTTTCGGTTGACACAGTCAAACGCCGATTTAAAGTCTATAAAACAAAGATACAAAGGTTTTTTTAACCGGAGAGACTTATCAATTAAAAGTGCAAGAATCATTATGTTGGTAGTGGTACCTAATCCTTGAATGAAGCCTGTTTGATTTACGGGCATTCTGTTAGCTTCATAAGTATTATTCTGGCAAAAAGCTTAGCGTCAGTATCTTGCAATGTGATCAGTCTGTAGTTTTCAGGCCGAGCCCAATCACCTTTTTTAAAAATGGGGCTTATTAGGGAGCCACGCCATGACTTAGGTACCATTCCTGTCCGAGCAACTTCTAAATATAATTTTTCCAAGATGGGTGCCCATAATTCTGGATTTTCTTTGAGGAGCGTAAAAGGTATTCCATTTGGGCCCGGTGCGCCGTTTTTCTGTTGTTTTATGAGCTTAATTATCACTTCTTTTTCTATTTTTATGATTGGATCTGTGTCACTGCCTTGGTAAAAAGTGGTATTTACATTCACTGTTTCGAGCCCCTGTTGCATTTCTATTGGGGTTATACACACAGTCTGTTGATTCAAATGCCTCCTCAAGTACTTATCCCATTCCTGTTCAGACAAAGGTGATGAGACTGCATGCTTATAAGGTCTTGCAAGACCGTTAATTATAATCCAAAAGTCCCTTGAGTTCTTTTGCTTACTGGCGTGGAATATTTTTGCCCAAATTGCTTGTTCAGCTTTACTTTTCTCACCCCATATTAGTTTTTTTAAATTCTGGTTTAATGACTTTAGTTTTCCCTTGTATTCTACATTTCTCCCTAATTTATTGGCTCTTCTGATAATCCTATTTCGTTCTTTCTTTAGTGCTCTTATTGTTAACGGCTTATTCAGAGTAACTTCATTTTCCTTTTTATTTTTCCTCCTATAATTTGGCCTAATTGGTCTTAATTGGTCTTCCGTTTTAGTTAGGGTACCGATCAATTTTTCCCATTGCACTATCATTGTTTTTGTTGTAGTGTCTCTCAAGGTTTTGTCGAGGATCATTACTAGTTGTTCATTTATTTCATCTTTATTTTCTATGTTCCAGATTAGCTTTTTATAGTTAATAGTACCAATATGCCCTTGAGTTGGACAAACTGATGTCATTGTGTAGTCGATCCTGGAATTTCCCTTATGACCATAGTAGCTGTATTTAGGTGGAACATCTGGTTTTACTCTTCCATTTAGTAGTCGAAGGCCCAAAGCTTCCATGTTTTTTAAGAAAGCCAAAGCTATACGATTACAGTTGGAAATACTCGCCGTCCCTATATCCTGCACAGGAATTAGCCATTGTAGATTTTGGATGAGCGTGGTCTTATCTCTTGTGTGAGAAGAGATTAAATTGAGATTAAAGTCCCCGGTGATCACAAAATCTGCTATCGGTTCATTCAACATTTTGTCAATTAAAACTGCGTTCAGGGTTCCACATACTGACTCTCTGCTTTTATTTGTAGGCAATATATAGACAGAGATCAGATATATAGTCCTAGCGTTTTGAGTATTTGTTTTATATCTGAGTTTGAGCATTAAAATGTTCGGGTTATCTATGTCCACTTGTTCATGGTTAATATGCAGCGAGTTAGAAATGAATATTGCCTGCCCAGCACTTGCTCGTCCGAACCTTTGTTCTTTCGTTGCTTTTTTGTAATATCCAGCATAACCATGTAACAAAAATGGTTTAAGTTCCCATGTTTCCTGCAGGACTACTATTTCTGGGTGACCATGTATTGAGTCTATACACGCATTGCATATTTTCCCCCTCAATCCATTAATGTTCCATGAACATATTTCTATTATCTCTTTATCTTTATTGATAGATCCTATTGGATTCAGAGGGGCATATCATCGACTATGGTTACTATGGAGTGCCATATTAATCCATTTCTCTTTTATTTCATGGTTTATTTCTCCCTTACTTTGTATGTTTGCGGCTACCTTTTTTTCCGAAGATCTACCTAGAGCGTTTTTTAGTACTGACATAGGCTTAGATCTTAGTATTTTTTGTTTTGGTAGATTGTCGACATCTATAAAGGGAGTGGGGTAGACTTCGGGGAGTTGTTTCCTTAATGTTATACCCCATGATTTAAATATTTGCTGCTCCTTCATTATCTGATCAACTAAAGATAATGTTGTTAATGAGATGAGAGTTGGAGTTTGAGTGCTAAGTTCATCCTCAATAAATTGTACAGAGATAATGTCTTCACTTAAAATGTTATTCAATGAGGGTATAGATTTAAAGAGTCGGAGTAGATTCCCTCGATTGAGTATATCTTGTTTACCTCTAGATTGAAATTCCGGTGTAAATATAAGTTTCTCAGCATTTTTAGGGATATGTAGGTTAGTTTGATCCTTTTGCTCTATATGATTTGTTCGCAGGCTGATTGTTTTACTCCCATCCATGCTTTTAATATGAAGATTGGCCCACTCACTAGCTTTTTCAGGGCTATTTTCAACCCTTCGTACCATGGGAGCCCTTTCTTTTTTTTTCTCTTCCTCGTAACCCACCTTGGAGTGAGGGATCAATTCATCCATAATGACTCTTGATTTAGTTCCACTACTTTTATCCGAATTGTTAGTGAGAGGTTCTTTTTCTTCCCTATCTTGATTAGCCTCCCCATTTGATATTGTTTGTAGATGTTTTTGTTTCCCATTCTGCTCTTGTATTTCCAATGTTACTTTAACGTCCCCTACTGGTATATGGTCGCTTTTTTTTCAAGTTTTATCGTTTCAAATTTTGTTATATCTTTGGCCTTTTAATGTTTTTTTTCCAAATATAGGGAAAGGATTGATATTTTCTTTCGTGTTATTGTTTTCTATGCTCTGTAACACTTTCTCCTCAACTTTGTTGTTACTCAGCTTTGATTTCTCATTTTTCCGTGCTTTACGGAGTTTTTTCTTTTGACGTTTAGACATTTTCGTAAAGCCATCTGAGTCAGTGTCACTCTGATTAGAATCCATTATATCCACTTTGGTTGCAGTCTCCCGCATATAGTCGTTGTTCGTTAGATCGTTACTCTTCTGTGCCTGTACGTTGGTTTTATCACAGGGCTGGTTTACTAGCTTATGTGAATCTTTGTCTATGAGTATAACAGATCTAGACTCAGGTGGAATTTCTTGCATTCCCTTAGTGTTTTCTGGAATTTTTTCCGAATTGACCATACTCTATCGAATCTTTCTTTTTGTATCTTCTATTACGGAAGTTAGTACTGCTGGTAAAGCTGATAACTTATCCATGATTGGAACATAGATAGAGTCAGAGGTACTTGATTCGTTTTCCCTTTGTGCCCTGATTATAAGATCATTTAATTGAGCCAGTTTGTTATCAATTCCTGCTACGTTCGTAGCCATCATTTTCAGAAGATCAATCTGTATATCCATTTTATTCGATTGGTAATGAAGAGCTTCTAACGTAAGGGTCGATGTTTGATAAAAAAATATCCCAGGGTTTCACTATCTCCTGTTTAGTGAGTCCCTGTAGGTCCTCTGTTTTTGCCCCTTGCCTAATGATTTCTTCTTTCGTTTCCTTAGGAGTGATGGTATAGTTGTCACTCTGATAATACTCCCCTTGGAATTTAGGGAGTATCTCCGTTCCTTCAGCAGTTAGAGCCAAGTTTTTCTTTGCGTTGACATTCAATTTTAACGACTTGCTTCATAACATCATTTAGTTGCCCTTGTTTTATTTTCGGATGGATTATACAATGATAATCAATTAAAGTGGATGATTGAAGTTTTTTTCTTAACAGAGATACAAAGCCCTTCTCATGTCCAATCATGGAGGGTGCCCCATCTGTAGTGACACTTACAAGATTGTTCAATGGCAGGTGATGAGATTCAAAGAAATGACACATGCTGGCCAATACATCCTCTCCTCTTGTGTGACCATGCAATGGCAAAAGGCAGAGAAGCTCTTCCTTTGGAATGATTCCTTGTTCCAAATACCTCACCCAAATCATTAACTGTGCCACATCACCTACATCTGTTGACTCATCCACAGCAATGCTAAAGAAAGGGGACAGCTTGACTGCATTGATGACCTGTGCTAGAACATTGTCACCCATTGACTCGATTCGAGGTGTGCATGTGGAATCTGACAGTTGCAATGCACCGATTTCCTTCATAATGTTTGATTTATTAGGATAGTTGGCAAATAAAATGTCTGCTGCCTGGAGAAAACACTTCTTAACCAACTCTGCTTCTGCAAATGGCTTTTTATGTTTGGCAAGTAAGTAGCATATTTGGAAGGATGCCTCGGTTACTGCCTCGGATTCTTTCATCTGGCACAGAAAGAGCTTTTGTTGGGATAGAAGGGCTTCCTTTAGTGATGCCACCTTCGCAGAACGCAGTTTGGAGTTCAGTGGAAAGTTTGCAGTGTATCCAGAGTGCCGCGTTTTGTAGTGCCGTTCCAGATTATACCTCTTTAGCACATTTACTTTCTCTTTGCAAAGCAAACAAGTGGCTTTTTATTTTGGGCATTCCACAAACAAGTACTCTTCTTCCTGGAAGGTCCTGTGTTCTCTCTGGATCGATCTGGGTCGTTTGCAAGGCTTGGAAACTGGACTGTAGGCCATTGCGGAGGAATCGGATTTTCTGCCCGACAGCACCCTACGACTGATAAACCGACACACCCCACGACCGATACTGCGTCACGACCGATGGACCAACACCACTTCTCGCAACAGATCTGTGAGCAACATCAAAGTAATGTTTTGTTTAAACATACAACATAATGGGTAAACCTGCACATGTCACTCAATAGGGATTTGAAATAAATGGCATGCACACACGTATCTAAAGCCCACGTTCACGCGCAGGTATCTTGGCGCTATATAACTGATGTTTGTTGCTACCCAACTCATTTTATCGACCTCAGATGGATGAAGGGCAGGACCCGCCGGGATTTTAACTTGTGACCATGAGGTAGAACGCAGGCCCCTGCAGTGGACAAAGGGAGGGCCCTGGTTTCAGGTGGGGATTAGTATGGTATGCAGTTTCTGTCATCATTACTTCTCACCCCTTTCCCCACAAGAGCAGTTTAAACATGCATGAGAAAATATCCTAGTTTGCAAGTACTATGAGTAACCCTGCACTAGACAAAACACCATCTCTCTCTACTAAGAACAGTAATCACTGGAATTAGCAAGACATTTTTATTGTTGCCCAAAAATGTTGGAGGCCAGGAAGGAGGCAGCAAGTGCTTTTAAAACCATATTATACTTACAAACACTTCAGCAGCTCTGCCCATTGCACCACATCCTCTCCCCCACTGATCACCATACTGCCCCACTTAGAGAAACTTGCAGTGCACTGACCCGCTAACACCTGGATGTGACTCAATTCTAATTGCGCACTTGACAAGAACAATATGCTGCCTAAAAAAAATTCACATCCTAGAAAAAGCAAACACTCATAGGGAATGCAAGATTAAGTAAAGCATGTGAAATGTAAGCAGTGAGTGCTTTCGCATGAAAAGGTAAGGCCATGAATACAGGGCCCGGAAAGGACCCGTTTCAGTGCCCATTGCTTATATCCTTTCAAAACATAGGCGGTATGGCTTAAAAAGACCACATTCGTAAACACACAGACGCTGTATACATTTTGTTTTCCAATTCACCCATCAAGCAGGTATTTCAGTACCTCCAGGCAAGGTGCACTTTCCCACACAGGGAAAACAATGTTGTTCAAAGAGGGGAGAAAACAAAAGTATCACTTCACTGGCAAACACTGTAAAGTGGCGCTAATGTGTTTAGGTGTAAATAAATCAATCTGGCCACCTTGCAACCACTCGGTCTTGCTTTAATTAGTTATTTTTTACATTTGGAATGTTTTATTCCTCTCCACCCCGAGGCTGCACTGGTGTCAGAAAAAGACGTTTCCAGCAAAAAAAAAATTCTTTTTTGGATCCATTTCACAGGGGAGCAAATAAGGAAAGGAGGAAAGAGAAGGTAATGCCTGTTTCCTGAAGTCTTGGTTTTCACTAACTGAGGAGCGAGACCGAAAGAGAGGGAAGACTCGGAGGCTTAGAGGCCGTCACCGGGGCATGCGCTCACAGTTTAATTTATAGGGGCTTGGGGAGGCTGCACGCAGGAGCCATATGGACCAAATGTACATAGCTGTGCTTACGAGGCATGCAAGCCTGACATATTGTATCTCAAGCTCACAAGGCAAAATTAAAGTCAGTGGTAATTCACGATAGGTGCTAATCCAATTAATCGGAGTCTTTAAGAGCTGCTCGCAGCAGGAAAATATACATGCCAAATGTTCCAGGTCGCATGGCTTCGCTATATTAAAAAGCAAGTTCGTATCCCAGGCTTCGCGCGATGGGAAACTAAAATTAGTGTGAACGTTTCACAAAAGATTAACGATAAAAAAACATACCTGTGCAGGCGCTGCTGTGAAGGTTCTCCGGGGCTGGAAGGACGTCGTGACAACAGGGGCACAGGAAGCTCACCAAAAGGTCCTTTAAAAGTCAGCTGTAACTAGCGCTAGTTACAGCTGACTTTTAAAGGGCCTGAGCTTCGTGTGACGTCAGAGGCAGGCAGGCCAATCGGAGGCAAGCAGTAAGCAGAGACGATGGCCGCAGGAGGAAACGTTGTGAATACGTATTAAACGCGTTTTCACAACGTTTGCTCCTGCGGCCATCTTCCCTGCTTACTCCAGAGAAGTGTACTGAACTCGATCAAGGTCCGCGGGCCGCCAATGAAGGCCGGGCGGGCCGCCAGCGGCCCGCGGGCCGTACTATGAGTAACCCTGGTCTATACGTTTCCACACATCATTCTTGTTGCTAAAGCAAACACATTTTAGTAGCATGAGGATGGTTTTATCCAATCTCTAATGCCTATATTTCGTTCAATAAAGTTAAGGCACACGGTGTATAAGATTCCTAGTTCTACAGTGAATGCACTTTACTACTGAGTTCAAGTGCAACATTTTACATTAATAGCATTGGGACACACAAGTGTGTTGTGCTAAGTGCACATATATTTATGTATTTGTGACGAAGGTATGTCGATACTTCGCATGCCATTACTTTGCATGCTTTTAGTGAGATGTTTTTACTTAGCATAAACCATTACTTTGCAAGTTTTAACTGCGCATGCATTTATAATGCAAATGGTTATAAATGTACTATGGTTTATGCTAATTAAAAACATCGCTCTAAAATCATGCTTACACGACACTACCTTACACTACTTAAACACCAAACCCTAATACACTACCCCCTACACGACCTTTCCCCTGCCTGGACCCTACACTCTAACACTACACTTCACGACCCCCCTCCCAACACTACCCTAAAACACTACCCTACACAAACACCACAACACTCCCCTAAACCCTAAAAAACTCCCCCCAGCACGACCCTGTCCCTACCCCCAAGCCGGTCCCTACACTAAAACACTACCCTACACTACACAAACACCACAACACTACCCTAAACCCTAAAACACTACCCTACACTAACACCATATCACTACCCTAAACCCTAATACACTACCTCCTACATGACCTTCCCCCTGCCTGGACCCTACACTCTAACACTACACTTCACGACCCCCCTCCGACACTACCCTAAATCCTAAAACAGTACCCTACACTACACAAACACCACAACACTACCCTAAAACACTACCCCCAGCACGACCCTGCCCCACCCCTAGTCCTGCCCCTACTCCCAAACACTACCCTGCACAACCCCCCAGACACTACCCTAAACCAAAATACACTACTCTACACTACAAAAACACAACTACACTACCCTAAAACCAAAAAGACTACCTCCTGCACGACCCTCACCCTACCCTTAACCCTTAAATACTACTCAGCCCCTCTTGCCTCTCCCTCCTCGGTTCCTCTCTTCTCCTTCAGCCGTGGTTCCTCTTCTCTGGGCTTCCAGTGTCAGTTGTGCACGTCGTTGTGTGGAAACAGAAGCACGTGTTGATACCCTTTGCTTCGCAAGCGTTTCAACGCACGCGATGTTAAAACTTGCATAGTAAAGGCTACGCGTTATAACATCGCATGCGTTGTAACGCTTGCGAAGTAATGGTACGCGGACTAACATCCGCGTACTAATGGCTGTTTACCATTTGTGACATGCAAGGGTGGAGCAGAAATGACGCTACTCCACTTTAACTG
Source organism: Triturus cristatus (assembly GCF_964204655.1). Classification (NCBI taxonomy): domain Eukaryota; kingdom Metazoa; phylum Chordata; class Amphibia; order Caudata; family Salamandridae; genus Triturus; species Triturus cristatus. The sequence goes on along the minus strand of NC_140579.1, from coordinate 555,523,035 downwards.
CTCATATTCACAAAACATTTTTTTTTCTTTTAGCACTCCTTCAGGTGTTTTCTTGCTTTTTCCTTTATGTGCTGTTTCCCCCTCAAATACCCACCTCCTACTCATCCCTCCTGGGGCTCAGTATTTCTCCCTCCTCTTCACACCCTCAGCTAGTCCATTCTTTTGCCCACCTGTGCTTTTTTTTCTCTCCACTCACACCAGTCTCAAGATCCTTCAAAGTTCCCTCATCGATTTTGCTTTGCTGAGACCCACCCACCTGATCCCACCCCCACACCAGCTACACTCGCCTGCTTTTTTGTTGCTCCCCTGCCATTCTTGATCCAACATGTTTGGCCTGGCAGCTGTAGTTTGCGACTGGGCTGATCCGTTTTTATTTTTAAAGCACTTTAGTGCCAATAATAGACTTTGTATTTTCTGTTCCATGTCACGTTTAGTATCTTGGAAACGATGGGTTGGGATGCGGCCCTGAGCGATTGCTAGTGGCTGAGATTAATTCAAGCATTCCATCCTTCGCCTTGTTTTTGCCCCTACAACCAGAGCATGCGCTGGTCGAAGCTGAGCGCTTGTGTAAAACACTCGAAGATGGAGCCTCTGTCCCGTGCTCTCTACAGCCTGCGTCCTTGGAGTGCCTGAAGCCCACCTGCCTGCCCATCCTTCTGCGCAGGGTGGCGTTTACAGAGCCTAGTGCCTGGCGGTACTTATAAACAAAGACAACAGCGGCTTTCCTGTATATCTCCTTACCCTCCCCTTGACTCTCCCTAACCCTCCATTTTGTTTTCCTCTCCACACCCTATTCAAAGGGAGTCTTTTGTCGGCACATATGTTTGAATGAGGCTTCGCAGGACGGGCTCGGGTAACACCTCTGGGGTACGGGGCGAGGGACAATTCCACGGTCACATGGCAGCGCGCGGAGGCTGTGGGCGGCCATCGGATACAAAGGGGCGCTGAACGTGAGGAATTTAAAAGGGACCGCGTGGCGAGCAGGAGGCAGAGTACGAATTCCTAGGCCTCCATAGTTGCTCGAGTCCTCCTCCAGCTGAGAGGCACAGTCGGAGAGCGGAGTGGGGGCTATAAACAGCAATTCAAATATTTTAATACCAGCCTTATGTGGCACAATGCAGGCATACGAGCCAGTTCGATTATCTCCTGTAAGTTTCGGAGATATTCCACTCTTTCCTAAAATCTTTTTTTTACAGATGAGACCAAACGAGCAATTTTTGCAACACAATCCTACTAGTATTTCGACCCAAAAGTCATCGGCCTTCTAAGGGGAAACTTGTGACATCTCATAATAAACTCTCCAGTGTTCAGTGAAGTAGTGGGAAATATTTATTATGAAATGTAAACCATTAATAACGTTGTGCATATGTATTCTGATTGTGCATCATTAGTGAACCCTTACCTCAGTACCAGCTCTGTAAGGACCTTATTGCAAAGTATGAAGACAGACAGTTCCTAAAAAATACCCCAAACCATTTAACGCAGTCACACATCACACTCTTCTATAAAGTGACCACCTCACTCCTGGTCAATACAGGCACTATCTCCTATCCTAAACTTTCACTTACAAATCATTGTTTGCAGGAGTGTTAGTCTAATTAGTTCAATGGAAGGAAAACAATGGTACAATACCCAGAATGCATATGGCAATCACACGAAAGCTCAGGATTGCTAACTGAGTCATTAATGACCTGGAGGGATGTGGTCACCCTGCTCAGTGCGTGAGTTTACTATGAGTTGGGAGAGTCTGTATCTTCAGGCGTGAGTGCATGCATCAGTGGGATGAGTGGCCCTGTTGGTTGGTGGGTGAGTGAAGATCCTATGTTGGGAGTATGCATAGTGTTTGATGTTGCCCATAGACTGCTTCTAGGCTGGTGTGACTGCATCAGCCTTTGTGGGTAAGCACTGCTGTCTCTGGAAGTGAGTATATGTATTTTTTAGTGATTGTCTGTACCATCTAGTGTTATTGAAAGTGTCTTTAGGAGTGAGTGCACCTGCCATTGATCAAGTGCAGCAGTCTAAGGACTTATTGCTAGTGTAGGTGAGTGCATCTTTGAGTGAGATAGGTGTCTGGTGGTTGATTTTTAGAGGCACTGCTGTATCAGTGGCATGAGTGCTGGTGCTTCTAAGAGGTTAGATGGTGTGGGCCATATATGATAGCATTTCCTGGAAGTATAGCTGGTTACATGTACAATCCTTCCGTGGGCGTCCCTGAGAGTGCATTAATCAGCAAAGCAGCAATATGAATGTCTCTGAGTTAAATGTTTAACTTGTGACTGAAATCTGAAGACCAGGTGAGATGGGTTTACAAATAACATGTACTGGTCGTTAGGTGACTTTTCTTCAGGTTTATTTCAAATGTCTGTAAAAGTTCTCAAAAAGCAGCCACGTTCTGGCAGCAAACATCGTATGATAAGCAACTTGTTTCATTAAATTACCCTCCATACTTCAGAGTTTGGAGGTCCTGTTTAACTTCCACTGGTGGGCCATCGTTTAGGAATCTGCGAGTAGAACCTCGCACTTAGCATGATTCCATAACTAATTTTAGCTGTTAATCAATTTTTGCCCCAGCAGGTAAGTTTAACCCCACACGTCAAGCCTGAGAAAGGCAGAGGCAGGATTGAAAAGTAATTGGACAGCAAATAATTTTTTTAAGGATGTGACATTACAGTGCGCTGTGAGTCCCGCCTAGTATAGACCTTGCAAATAACTGCTTTTGCGAAGCTAGTAAATTTACTAAGTGGCCTCAGTACTCACATAAAATTGTAAGTGGAACCTGCAGGTGAAGAGCTAGAATGCCAGAATAGCCTTTCATCATCACACAGTTAATTAAGTGAGTAGAGTTGGACTACAATCTGTGCAACGTATATTACTTAGGGGATAATATAGTTTGCCAGGTCATGCCTTCTCCACACACGCCCTTCTGCCTAATATTCCCTAATGCCCTTTGGCTTAGGTGCTTCCACCACCTAGGTCTGCACAGGTGCCATGCTATACCTATTCTATCTGTGTTATTGAATCTTGAGAACAGACTGTCTTGTATGTATAGGCCAAAATGTCTGACCTTATCAATTCTTACTGTATTATGTTGTATCTTGAAAGACATATTATTTTAGACAATAATCATCTTTTGTGTTACACACAGTTGGCAGACATTACAGAGCAGAACTTGCAGATATCTTGCAGGCTCAGGGTTTAGACAGCCCAGCTGCCACACAGCACTAGATGTTCGGTGACTCTGCTTTGCTTCAAAATTTCTATAAGGTTTTGGCCATAGACTGGCTTAGCTCTGGTAGGCAAAATCTACTTGAGTGACCTTTTAAGGAATTGAATACTTGACAGGAAGTAGTTGGATGTATCAACATATTCTTGCTTTGCCTAGAGTGCAACTCATGACACATTGTAACAAGCAAGGTGGACAACTTGCCTTATTTGCAATTAAACCCATCACCAAAAGTAGTATTGTTGGCTGTGTCCATTTGACTATACCATCGAGTTTGTGGGTTTGACCAACAGGCTATGCTCAATGAACTGTCATTGAAGTTATTGGTTGGTGCATCACACCAAGGCGGATCTGAGTTGTGTTAGTGTAGATAACAAGGATCAACATGGGACCTTCTGCTCATCACCTCTCGCATGTGACATGCCCGATAGAGGTTACTTAGCCTGTAGCTACAGTCAGGGGCTGTGGTTAAAGCTGTAGACTGCACACGCTGTCTGCTGATCTCTGCCAGTGGTACGATTGAATGCCCAGATATTTATTTTATTTTATGTAGGTAGTTTTATATAGTGTGAACATGACCCTTGCGGGTATCGGAGCGCTATACATTTGTTCAGAGACAAGTAGCATTGATAATATCATAGTCGATAACAATACAGGATATGGCAGCACTGCCATTAAGGGAGGGTACAACACAATGTCAGAATCAATAGATCAAAAACATTAACATCAAAGGAGAGCAATGGTAATGAATGTAATTGGTGTGTCATGAAAGGTACAAAGAGAGGAGATCCTAGTATCTAGAGCATAAATTTGTGATTGTGTGGCCCAAATATTCTTTTTCCTTTGTCAAAAAATCAAATTTCTCTTCACAAAGAGTAGGACCTGCTCTCGGCAATCTACCCAAGGCTTGTTTCAATACTTGATTGTGTTGCTCCACAGTTCCTCCATAGACAAGAATATCAGCTTGGAAGTAAATGACATTCAATAAGCTCTTGAAAGCCTGAGATATCAGCCATTGGAATACACTAGCTACCAAAGATAACCTAAATGTCATTCTTGTGGATCAGAAAGTGCCTTCCATGGTAACAAATGCTGTAAGATTCCTGGAATTTTTATGCAAAGAATTTGATGATAAGCTAACACTACTACAATTTCAAGAGGGAAGATTGTACATTATGTGTTCTAGAAGGGCTTGGATATTCTCAGCATTTTCTCTGAATATCACAGACTACATCACTTACATTGCTAATGGAATTGTTTAGCAGTTCTTGGTTTGATGACACAGTTCAAAAACATCCTAAAAACTAGACTTCACGCCAGAAACGTTGCTGGGTCAGCTGCACCTAATTGATGTCTATGTTATGAGCTCTTAAATCCATAAAAATTGCCATTTCTCCTCTTCCTCCCTTAAGAGGACTTTGGTGATAGGGGGAGCCCCAATAAAGGGAAGGGCCTAGGAGCAAGGACCACGCACAGAAAAATTCAATGCTGTGATTCGTGGTTTGAGAATACATCTCTGGCCATGTTTATTACATTAACACTATCACATTCCGATTCATCAATGTAACAAAAATACTGTATTTGCAGTTGAAACTAGACATTTAAGATTCCTAAACTTGTGCCATTCATTTTTGAAATATTTAGTAGACTAAGGATTGCCCTCTCAAATAGAGGTTCCCCGCAAGCGCAGTCCAGCACCTTGTTGAAACCAAGAGGCCCAGTCAAGATTAAGGAAAAAACACTTCGCTCTCCTACCAATGAGCAAGGTCAGCACAGATGCAGACCTGAATAACCATTGTGCAGGCCTCCTTGTTGGGACCCCCTGACATCCTTCTGAGAGATGTGCTTAGGCAACTGGATCCTAACTTTGTCCCCTGCACAAGCCTGTCTTCTCCCTCTCCTTGGGCAATATGATGGTAATAACTAACAAAGGGCTAGAAACATCTGCTTGTGTGTCACCCTAGCCCCTTCATTCAACTAGTGTGCCAAAGCCCATATATGGGGTAAAGACAACCATTTTGAATATAATTTGATGCATGATTCCATGGTGTCTATCTGTAGCCATGCCAACAATGAGCTTACACTGTGTAGCAACAACCACCTAAATACGATACAAAACTAACAAATCCCTTTTACCTGACCCACTGACGGAAACCTGGGAAGCACAACTTGTAAATGTAACACAGTATTATGGGTTGGGTGGGTGGATAAAAAGGAACAAATCTCCACATGAGGTGACATGGGCACGAGGCTGCTGCGGACCCAGTACGACAAAGAGGTTGCCTGATCCTTGACCAGGTTGCCGTCAGCTGCCTCTGCCCCGGAATGCCTGTACCTCAACTTCTGATTGAAGCCACTTTTTAGGTCTCGCCTGAGCCAGCGCATGCACTGTCTCAAGCGAGACATTTAGTAAGCGGGTTTTGACAGTGCTACCCAGAGACTTTAGCCGGCCACCAGCTTGCTGTTACGCGCACAAGTGTGAGTGACGTGCACAGCTGCCATCTGGCTTTCGTCAGCTTTTTTTTCCTTTCACTTATGCGCCGCACAGCCGTGTCACTTTCACGGCCGCTCGGCCATTACTTTTTTATTTTTTTCTAATGTGCATTCCTCGTGGCACCCTTTCCTAGCTCTCCCAAGCGCCTCGCTCCGCCCCTCCCCCACCACAGAGCTTTTAAGTTAGGAAAACACGAGCCATGTTTTATTTAAAACCTCACCGAGCAGGGGCTCCCAGCCGCAGACCTCAGAAACAGGCAATACTTTAGCCGCACATCCATTTTAAGTACACGGATGCCACGCTGTGTTTTAGCGCAGCACCAGCTTTCAAGTTTGAAAAACAGCGCCATGTTTTATTTCAAAACATCACTGAGCAGGGGGCTCCCGGCAACAGACGTCACAAACACAATACTTGAGCCCACTTTATTTTGAACTTTTGGTCCGCACGGCTCAAACACCTTCATTGTAAAGGCACCTAACAAACTGAAATAAATGCACTTCGCAGCCTCGCGGTAAATGTGTACAGCGTGATTTCGACACCTTGTTTAATGGGAGCATGTCAAGAGTTTAAAGGCCAAAGCATGCACTGGGTAACCATGCGTCATGCATTGTCAGCACCTCAAGCGTTACCCTTTGCTTTGCTAATATGTCGTGAATACTTGTTAATGCCTGTGAACTGCAGATGACTTGTGCCTCCGTATTCTGTCTGCCATTTTTGTTGTTCTCAGTTTACTTCCAATGTGTCTCGTTTAACATGTTATAACTCCTTATTCTGTCTGCTGTTTTTTGTTGGTCTCAATTTACATCCGAAGTGTCCCGTTTAACACTTTGTACAACGACAGACAACAACATAACACTCCCTTCCACGCTTATCAGCTTACCCTTTTGCTGACCCTAGTGCCTTGACCCACGGGCCCTGCATAAGAGTGCACTTTTTAGCTGGCCTAGTTTTCATCTTGCCCGATTACAGCTGTGAAACCTACCTAAATGACCATCATAAATACACATGCTTTTAGTCTTCCACAGTGACAGAAACCGACTGGGGGCAAATCATACTTCTTGTTGAAAGTGCAAAGTTGTGCAGTGTTGTGTTCCGATGTAGGATTTTTCAAAGCATATCCGTTTTTTCCCACTGGGCAGGTGTGTGGGCGTCGCAGTTGGGTTCAATTATTAGATTAAAACAGAATTCTTTAACCATTCTGTCGGCGCTGCATGTTTAATAAATACCCTATCCCAATATGGTAAACTAAGTGAAAGACCTAGAAACAAGCAAACCTCTACTTTCTTTGTGAAAGATGGTGCTCAGCTCACACGTCTACCTAGAATGATACCTTCTCCCAGAACACTGTTTGTATCCAGTTCTTTCTAACACTCAGGTAGCGTTTTCTTCTTTACTTTGTTATTCCTCTCTGTACTGGGTTAAAACTGCTTTGAAGTGTGTGTACTTTGTAAACAGAGCTTATACTTGTACCTGATGAGACAATGGTGGCTATGCTTTAGTAAACAAGAAGTTGTGCACAAGCACCAGAAACGAGGGGCCAGCTTTGAGTTAACTGTTTCAGGTGCGGTATTATCAACCGGTCTGTGTCCATTTTAATGTCACTTTTAATCTGCATTTTTTGCTTCCTTTAGGGTTTAACATCTCGTTTCAACATACAGATTGAGGGGTAGCCATTCCAGTTAGTGTTGTTCGAATAATATTTTGAACAGAATCGCAGTGTTTGTCAAGTCCACTTTAAAGGCTGCCTCACCCCGTGTCCTCCTTCTATCTCAGTGTCAGTGTTGCTGCTGCTTCTTTCCTTCTTCCTGCCTGTGCTGCTTCTTTTGTTTATCCTTCTTTCCCCTCACCCTCCCATTGTCTGTGTTAATTCTTCACCCCACCTCTCACTCTGCCACTGTTTGTGTTACCCCCCTCCAACCAAAAATAAAACAAGCATTTGTTATGCCTTAGGTCTCGCTTTTGAGAGATTTTGCGCTATTGGCATTGTAAATGACAATGCCTTTTATTTATGTGTTTAAAAACATGCACTAATAAAAGGCATTGTCATTTACAATACCAAAAGGTCAAAGTTTCGCAAATGCAAGACCTATTTATTGTTGAATTCCCCTGCTTGCAGACAGTATGCGCACATATATGCCTGCAAGGTCTCCCACACCTGGTAGAACAATTATGCATCTTTTACAAGTACAAAACGGCACCAATTTACAAACATGGGCAACTTTTTTAGCTGTCGAACGAATAGCTTGAAATCACTAATGGGGGCCACTTTTACTATGGTGTCTGTGGCCTTTTCTTTGTCCAAATCCGACACTGCTTTTACCAATTTTATCAGATTCATAACCAACGTTTGCTCTTCCTCCGAGCTATGACTTTGCACTGCTCTAAATGCCCGGAAGAGACTAATGTAGTAAATGCTGTCAAACAGGCTTCCACTAGAGACCGCAGGTATTTAAGCGAAACCTACACACAAACAAAATTTATCAGAAGAATCCACTTCCTTATGAGCACTCCGCAGCCTCTTACGTTTTATCTCCTTCATTAATGCTGCTGTCCGAATATTTAATGACAGTGAGCCGCAGAGGTGAAAGCGGGCATTAGAGCAGCACCGATGCCTGCAGCCTCCACTGCTGCTTCAGCTTATGTTGCATCTTCCTGTGGTGGCGTCTGACATTTTAAAGAGAAAGTGAGGCTGTTGACTGGTACAATTTCTAATGTGGGCACGTGCAAAAATGGTCACAGAAGGAAGTGTTCTAAATGTTTCTGATTTTATGTGCTTTCAGACACTTGGCTTTTTCAGGCAGTAATCACAATTTTAACAAGCATTGGCATAGCCAATAGGTCTCGCTTTTGGGACCTTATAGGTATTAGTTATGCAGCACAATATCCTTGGTGCAACAACATTAACTGTTGCATGGCTAAACACTTGTAAGGTCCAAAAAGCGAGGCCTATTGGCTATGCCAATGCTTGTTGTGTGTTGCTACCTGCACACCACACATAGAAATACGTTGGTAGCTATTGCCAAAATGCAGTCCCTGTCACCATGGCCCACTCATACCTGCAGCGCCCCACACGTCTGGGTGCTCTTTTGTGCAGTTTGTCTACACCTAACATGGATGCTGCAAGGACACTTTTGCAACTTTGTCTAATGTTTTACACATATGCTGCAACCCTCCTGTGAGGGATTAAGCGGATAAGCATGTGTTGTCAGATGCAAGATTGCCATGTGCTTTCACTGCTTTGTGACAGAAAAGTAATTAATAAGCTTATTGCTTCGAAATGTGTATTACATAGTTGAATTGTGAGATTTGTCACGCAGCATACGTCTCTGCTTGCTGTTAGATGTGTAAAAAGCCTGCATGTGTTGGCTACTTCTTACCCTGAACCTCTGGTACCATGCTCTCTTCTCATTTCAAGCCAAGTCTTTCTTTTCTATGTATACACAGTTCTGTTGTATCAAATGTTCGTCTAATAGGGACACCCACAAAAGGTACTTTTATGCATGTACTAAGCATTGAACCATTAATCGTATGGTAGCTCATTCCTTTGAGGCAGTTGTTCTGTCTTATTTTGTAAGTCCGGGGTGCTTTAATGGCAGCTGCGTACACTGTGTCATTTCAGGCTGTGGGGGAAGCTTACACATGTACAGCTTTCCAGTGTCTATTTTCAGTGCTTAATTTGTAAAATATTAAGTGCAGGTGCTCTAATTTTTTGGGGAGGACACACCCACTTCCCCGGCCTTGCCCACTTCATTCTGTGGCCCCACCCACATCCTCAAGCCTCAACACATCAGAGCCACTTTCTCACTCCTTAAGTTCCACAAGAAGTTGAAGACCCATTTGCAACTCATGCCTCTCATCTACATACCTGCCCAAGTGCCTGCATACCCTCTTGGGTCATTAGTGCGCTATATAAATCAATATAACATAGCATGATATAAAATATCGAAAGCCTGTGACAATAACCTAAAAGTGAACTCAAATTCGAGAATGTGTGTAAATCTCAAAATGCATCTTTAGGAAAGGTCATTTGAGGACTTGATGCAGTTTTACAAACTAAAGAGAAAGGAAGGGATCGCTGACGGGATAGCATGCCCCCCATTATCGCTGGATCACGGATGGGGCGTATGGGGACGCGCGGCGACAACTGCGCTCACTGGGACTTTGAGGGGTACTCCTGGAGTTCGGGGGGGGGGAGGTCGGGGTGGGAAAGGGGGTAGGAGCGCACCAAGCGAACCGTTGTCACCGCTGCCATTGTTATGGGTTCTTCCTTTTGTATAACATGTAACCTTCCCGACTTTATTGACGCCTCAGTTGCGTAGGCGTGATCAGTTGCCCTCGTACGGCTCAATGGCTGGTGGGTGGTGGTGCTGGCCCCCCCTGCATAGAGGACACCGGAATTGTTAAGGGTGGGGCGGCTGGCTCCCGGGGGGGTGGTGGTGGGTGCGCGCGCAGGCACCAGGCTGTTCCCCCTCCCCCCCCCACCGTCCGGCCAGTTGGCATGTCCTAAAAGTTTGTACAAGCTTATGACTTACTGAATGTGAAACATGATGCCGTACATGGTTCTCCTGTACAAATGTTTAAATTCAAACTCAATAAAAACAGAATTGCAAAAAAAAAAAATAAAGAGAAAGGAAGGGATAAAAGAAGGACTATATTACAGAAAGCAGCAACAAATGCAGGTAGGAAAAGGGAGTACTGCATTGAGGAAAAAAGTAATAATGGATGAAAGAAGGAAATAAGAAAAGAATGTGAAAGGAAGAAATGAAGGGATAGAGGGAGAAAGGAAGTGAACCATGTGCAATGGATGAATCGAAAGAAGAAAGGAAAAGAGGAAGAAAAGCTGATGGAAGGGTTGAGGATAAGAAAGGAAGACATTAAGGAAGTGATGAAGGAAGGAGCAGGAAAAAAGAAAGTAAGGAACGATTGGAGGAAGAAGAAAAATGCACCAAGGTAGGAAGGAAGGATGGGGAATGAATGAGGGTGTAAGGAAGCAAGAATGGAAAGAGGAAAGGCTGCATGACTGGAGGTGCTGAGGAAGAGAGAAAGGAAAGGAAAAAGATGGGACAAAGGAAAGAAAGTAGGTCATGGTAACGGATACGAGTATAAAAAGTACTGGGTCACGGTGGGACAGAGGGAACAATGACAATGTAATATTGAAAAGAAATTAAAAAACAAAAGATTAAAATACATTTCTTTGTCGTTATCACACCATGTGTGTTTGTAAAGCACATACTCACCAGAGCGGGACTTAACACCTAATTAAAAATGTTATTCAAACTCAATGGCACTAATTTTATCAACCTCAGAAAGAGAGAAAGACTGAGTGCCACACCATACTGATGAACCAGACCCAGCAAACCATTTCTTGAAATAAAAGGTAAAGAAGTTGAACAGGAAGTATCTCGATTACTCCTATAACTAAATCTGTGGAACACGGCTGAAAGCTTTGGGCAAGTGCATGGCGGATTGAGCATTGTATGAAATCTGGAGGAGGCCACCTATAATGTCCTCTGAAAGACACACACACAGATACTTCTCACAGAATAGACGAGGAGTTAAACAGCAGACTGTATTGACACCTCTTTTCCTTGAGAAATACAGATGAAATATATAAAGACTGCCAACAGTGTATTGACAACCCTGCTATGGCAGCTAACACGTGGAGAACTTATCAGTTGCATTACAATGCTGCAATGGTCACTAGTGCAAGTATGACAAATGGGCCTCTATCTGTTGCCCCTTCACCCCGGGTCCAAGTGCCACTGCAGCCTGGAGTGTATTTCTGCCACTGGCACTCTCTCAGAGTCAGTAATGATCAGGAGCATATTAAAATTATATAAGATTCATGAGCTCAATGCATACACGACCGATGCTTACCTTTTAAATGTGTGCTTGTTGCAGTGATTGTGGCATTCCAAACCTCTCAAGTGAATGTGACATGCACACCTTTAAAAGGGAAGAGGCAACCTTGAGCAAACTTTAAAGGGTTGTTTTACATATTTACTGCATGCTCCTCTGCAGCCTACTTTGCATTTTACATGCTGTAGAAAATAACCATTTATCAGAGCAATCTATACATGAGACAGCCAAGATAAGGATCATAGAAATTGTGTAAACATATTCATCATTTTCAAAGCAAAATGCACACCTCTTCAATGTAATTGATTTTAGGAAAAAGCACAAAATGAAATATTCTGAAGGCAGCCGACCGTCTTATGTTGGCAGACTCTCACTGACTTTCGTGATGCTGCTTGAGGAGGATGCGGTCGGCGCAGACGGTGGCAGGATGTATTTAATTATTAAAATGTCCTGCCCGCGGCCCGGCCCCCAGGAATTGCTCCTGCCTCCCGGTGCTGGCTGAGTAAAAATACAGTAAGACCAACACCTGTGTTGGACCTCATGCCCTGGAGGACACACAAGTGCACGTTAGTGACCTTGCATTTCTGGTGCTTTACAGCTGTTTCACGATCTTCTAAGAGTTTCTTGGTGTAATTGTGAAATTAATCTATTTCCCTCGTCTTCATTGCTTAATTTTGCCCGTGACAAAGTGTCACTCATAGTCATTGAAATGATGTTACTCATATTTACACAGAAATTATTAAAATGTCACACATGGCACTCTGAAACCTTGGCAGCTATGGGCAACGTGAACGCCTGTACAAGGCAGGGCTCGCAAAGGAACACGAGCATTGTGTGCAGGTCAGGACGACTGATCGGTGATCGTGTGTATGCAGTGTTGGGGGCCCCGGCCGGGGGTGTTACCGACGGGGAATTGCAAGGCGGGCGGCCCGTGGATTCCATCAGAAATGAGAAATAACTGGCAGACTCACCAACAGTGAGCTCTACTTCAGCCAGCCAGTTATTTTCTCATTTCCATTTCCCCCAGATTTAAATGAAGACTGAAAATGGCTGAGCCTGGGCAACCACAGTCTGTTGTTGTAGTAGTAGCACTGCTGCAGGTAAAGTTAGTACCGGAGGCCCCCCGTACCCTACGTCGTCGTTATCTGTGGGAGTAGGCCGGGCGGCAGGCCGGTCGGCAGGGACACGACGACACACTGGCTTCGCCGGCAGGCCTGCACTGCCTTTAATACCTGATTAGGCAGTAGTAGTACTAGTACTACTGGCCAGGCCGCCGCCCGCCAGGCTGATCGATGCTGTCAGCTGCCCTCAACACGCCACGGGCCGACTTGGCGTTGGCGATGACTCTCGTCGTGGCGGTGGCAGGTCAGGTGGTGTCGTGCTGCTGCGTGCGCTGCGGTGGTTTTGCTGGGGTGTGGCACTGGCAATGTAGAAAAAAAAATCTGCGCACGTTGCCGCAGCCGCACAGCCCCTGCCCCATCCTGACCAAATCCAGCCCAAATCTCGGCCCGCCCACCCACCCACCTATAGGCAAGTTAGTGGCACTCAGGGCAGGCACTGGCAACACTGACGGACGTCAGAACCACTAGGGCAGGGCCGCCGGCTGCTCTCAACACATTTAAAATGTATTTAGATCAGGAGTGGACAGGAGGTAAATGGTAATGCAGGAATCTCTTCCTCTGGGGGGCTCAGCTCAGGTCGGGAGAAGATCAAAACACGCCGGCTGCACAAACTTTAGGTAAATAAAATAGAAATGTGATGTGCGAGCGTCAGTCAGTGCCAGCCAGAGTGTATTGTCAATTAAGTGCCGGTGCTAAGCACCGGAAAGCACCCGCACAAATTAAGCACTGTCTATTTTGCAAGTTTTGAAGGAAGCTTTCACTACTGGTGCCATGATTTGTGTTTTGTGTGTGGGTGCACCGGTGTGATACACGTGGAGGGATGTTCCACTGCTGCTTCATTTTCACAAGCTGTACTAGTTCTCTCGGAGGTAAAACTTGCACTCATGCTTCTTGTACGTAATTCTGTTTTTTGTGTGCAAGAGAAGTTTACACTGCTCTTGCCCATATCGTATCTGTTCAGTGTATTTAACTGAAGCTTCAATACTCATTTTCACTATACAAAAAGCCAAAAAAGATTTGCTATTGTCCAAACTTGTTTTCTACTCTTTCCTACCATGAAATGATTTTGGACAGCTGAACTGTTCCTCAGATTACAGGTATCTGCTACCTGGAGCTATCCCAGTGTTTACACAGTTCTGACGTCTGCAGTCTAAGGCACCAGTGCTTACCTCCAGGTCACACGGATGTGACAGCCTCAGACACCTGACCATGGAACTATCTCTCCGGTTACACCTTTTTGACTAGCTCTGGCTTTCGACACCAAAGTTATGACTCAGGTTGCAAAGATGATCTGACAGACCGCAAGCCTTGCATAGCAAGCCATCCCTCGGTTTACATACAGGCTCAGTGTTGAACATGGCTTCGTCTAGTAGGAATGAAAGGAGTATAGAAGGTTGGTGTGGAATGAGAACGTTGGGGTGATGCTGTGTGGGTGGTTGGTTTTGGGCAGTTGGATATCTCGCAGCAGATGAGCTGGAACTTAGCCTGTGACGCTCCTTTTACTGGTGCTTCTTGAAAATAAATTATAATACTGGAACCTTGTTACCTGTTCCTTGTTCCTTTCTTAACAATGGCAAAAAGGAGGGGCTGGAGCGGTGCTGGTGATAATTTCTTAGGCCGCCATATTGATGATTCCTGGCTTCCTGCATAGAGTATTTGCAGACGATTCTGGCTTCCTATTTGTGTGATGTTTATACCGGCCGCAACTTGTGGAGCTCTTCCTGCTTGTCATCACTTTGTGTGCTGTGGATGTTACTGTGTGTGTCAGCACCACAGCGTCCAACTTTAATCACAAATGATAAAGTTGCCATGATTTCGTACTGGGCTCACATCACTGATCTAGGTATTAAACTAGATCATCATTATGCTACTCCACAAGTGTATTCTATTCAGGATGGGGTACAAGGAAAATATGAGACAGACACAGAATATATGGAATTAAAGGATGAATTCCCTTGTGTTATTGTTGATCGTCTGGGTAACTTGAAGGGTTTTAAACATAAAATCATTTTACGTGCAAGTGCGGTACCTGTGAGGCAAAAATTGAGAAATTTGCCTTAAAGCTATACAGTGAAATTAAAGGAAATACTGCAGGATTTGTATGAGAAAAATATAATAGAACCTATCGAGAGCTCAGTCTGGCTGTCTCCAGTTGCAATTTTACTCGAGTCCAATGGAGATTTGAGACTATATGTGGACTTAAGATGTTTAAACGAAGCTGTTTGGGTGGACGCTTTTACATTACCCAATTTGCAAGAACTGATGTTATCGATTGGTGATGCCACTCTTTTTTCAACAACTGATCTTACAAGTGCATACCACCAAATTGAACTGGGTGATGATTCAAAGCACTGCATTGCAATTACAACACAAGAGGGAATGTTCCAGTATAAGAGGATGCCTTTTGACCTTCCAAGTGCTTCCGCTGTTTTCCAGCGAGAAATGTCCAAATTTTTGCAAGGGGTGAAGGGCGCAAGAGAATTCCGGGATGACATTTTAATATTTGGTAAAAATCAAAGTCCGCATGATGGCAATTTAAGGCAAGTATTCATGAAGAATGGGTTAACAGTGAAAAGGGAGAAGTGTACCTTTGGGAAGCAGCAAGTAGAATGCCCTAGGTCATGTAATATCTAATGAGGGCATTCGTCCAAAAATTAGCCATCTCGAGGCTATTGTAAATGCTCCTAAACCTACAAGTAAGGAGAAATGTATGTCCTTTTTAGGATTGACGGAACTCTATTAACAGTTTATAGAAAATGATGCTACCAAAGTGGAACGTTTACCGTCTTTATTGAATAAAAATGTGAAATTGTGTTGCTCCCAGGAATAAGTAAAACGTTTTATTGCAATTAAGAATGAGATATTGCATGCACCCTGTTTGAAATATTTTGTGATCGGGTGGACTGTATAATATTGGTGGATGCTAGTGGTTATGGAGTTGGTGCAGTTTTATCACAAAAAAGTAGGTCTGATTGGATTGTAGCGTATGCCTTCTGTTCATTGACACAAGCTTAGAGGAATTACTCAGGGATTGAAATAGTTACTAGCAGCCACCTGGGCGGTGGAACATTTTAGGTTATATGTATGGGGAAGGAAAATAAAAATGTGCACTGCCCACAGACCATTGCTAAACATTCTGAAGGCAGGTGGTGGAAGAAACCTAACAACAAGATTAGGAAGGTTGGCTTCCAAATTGCAATTGTACCATTATGAGATTGAGTATGCACCATGAAAGGATAACAGTGTGGCAGATGGGTTATCACGGTTGCTGTTGGAACACGAAAATGAATCTGTAGTCGGTGAAAGTGAGTGTGATGTAGCTTTCACATATGAGAATGTTATATTGGGTAAAGCAATGGAACTTCAATATGGGCAGGAGTTACCTGAAGTTGTGTGGGTGCAGGAAATGGAGAAGAATGTGGTGTTAAGGACAGTCAAAGAGTACATTTCTGGTTGTTGGCTTAAGGATTGTCACCTACTGGGGCAGTGCAGTGCATTTTTAAAGTGAAGGAGGAGTTATCCATTTGTAATAGTATTGTCTTGAGGGGAGACAGAATTGTACCAACAAATGGAATACTCAAAGTTTTAGCAAACTGAGTCATAAGGGACACAGAGGAATGTCGAGCACAGGGAAGAAAATAAAGGCGAGTTTTTGGTGGCCAGGATTGGATGCCATGGTTAACCGATGGGTGAGGAGTTGTGGTGCGTGTAGTGCTGGTGACAAGGTGGCTAAACCATTGAGTGTTCCTTTAGAATTGGTGGAGTTTCCAAACCGATCACGGCGCAAGTTAGCCATTGATTTTATTGGGCCATTTTCTACCTTACCTTCTAAAGAAGCATTTTATGTTGTGCTTACTGATTATTATTCCAAATGGCCGAAATTGCGCATGGTAGGTAATATTACCACTGACATGGTCATTGAATTTTTTTAGGATGTTTTCTCGAGAGAAGGCCTTCCAGAGATCTTGGTCTAAGATAACGGAATGCAGTTGACATTAGAAAAAATGCAGTCACTTTTGATGGGCTGTGGCATTAAGCATGTGAGAGTATCATTATACCACCCAGAAGGAAATGACCAGATTGAATGTTTCACAGGATTATAAAGGAGGCCATTCCATTGGCTTTGAAATCTGGGTTACTGTAGGAGAGTAGGGTCTGCTATCCTATGGTCACCCCAAATTTTTGCTTTTTGCTTCACTGGTTTTTGACATATTGAGGCTGTGGGCCTGCCAATCAGACCCCCAGCCTGCTGTTCTCTCTACTAAATTTACACTATGCACCCTAGGTGCATAACCAATGGGAAGTGGATCACCCTGTGAGCCCCTGTACCAGTGTACACTAGGTACCCAGGGCATTGGTGTATCTAAGGCCTACCAGGGGCTGAAGCATGTATTGTGCCACCCCTGGCCTGGCCTAACAAATTTGACACAACTGGCTGATCACTCAGCTGGGGTAAGTTGGTGTAACCACCTCTTACTTAGGTGTAGTATACCTACACCTAACCTTAAATGGGACACATGTTAACCTATAAGTCACTCCTATGGCAGGCCTTAACAATCCTGAAGGCAGAGTGCTTGGTTCCATGTGAGATGGTGCTCTGGCATGAGCTGAGCCTGTCTGCAGTGGTCGGAACAACTTCCTTCTACTGTTTACAGATATCGTCATACCATATACTCTTAAGTGCATTATGAACCTCGCGGTTAAATGCTATCTTTGGTTTGGCTTTATCAAAACATGTCGAGTAAGGTGTCATACGAATTGGAATACTAACCCCTCGCCAATTCTGGCGACGGGGTTAGCATTCCACCCTTCTAGAGGGACACGACATGTACAGTACCTGAAACCCGGGTAAAATCAGACATAGCCTCAGCTCCACAAAATGGATGCTGCCACCACAGACACAAGTCTGCCCTCCTGCTGCTGGGAGTCCTTCCAGCTTGGGAGGTGTGGACAAAGGGTTTCCTGCCAGGGGAGGTGCGTGCACCACCCCAGACAGGATTTTGTGTATTGGTCAGGTAGGGCTTGAAAGAAACCAGACATGCCTGAGGCTCACAAGGAGCCTCGGTGCATATGCCAGTTCAAACCGGTCCTGGGGCACACCAGCCCTGGACCTGGGGTGAGCTGGACAAAGGATTGGGGGTGTAACCACCCCCCTTCCTGGTCCCACCCTTAGGGAGGGACCTAGCAGGTAGTCCGGCCCCTAGAATCCGAATAAAGGTAGGAGCTGTGTCCTAAGACTTTAGACATCCTGGAATCAACTTAACTACAAGAAGAAGACGGGAACTTCCGACGCTCTGCCGCACAGAGGACTGAAGCCAATCTCCCCTGTGGTCAGGGAGTGACCACCTTGCTAACGCAAGCACCATCCAGCGAATCAACGTCTACTTTGCCGCCGCCTCCCGCCGGAGCCCGAGCCCAGAGACTGACAAGACCTGGACCTCCAGACCTCTCACCGCCCGATCCACAGTCCCTGAAAAGAAGGAACCCGTGGAGGCACCGAGACACGTGGAGCCAGCCATCTTGAAAAGACCACGACAAGCTGCAAGCGCAACAACCGAGGCTCCCTCCAAGTTGTGCTTTGGGATCTGAGAAGCCCAACCCTCGAGCAGCATCTGCACCAAAGGTGAGCCCTCCAGCATCTCCACGATCTGCGTGGGGCCCTTCTGCATTTTGCCACTCGACGCGCCTAACCGGTTGCTGGCCCGTTGGCTAGTGGCCATCTTGGCGACGAACTTCAAGAACTACACCGCTGGTCTGGTTGCTCCAGACTGGCCCTTGCTCCCCTCCAAAGGAGCAGTCCCTCTGACCTTGCTGGTCAGAACCATCAGCTTATTTCGTTCTCCACAACAATTGCTTTTGCCAAGGCTTGTTTGCTTCGACCAAGTCGCCGACACCGCCAACAGCGAGAGCCTGCGTGGGACAGCGCGTGAACCGACTCCTGGACGTCGTCGACCTTCAGGGACCACGTGGCTGCAGAGACAAGCTGCACCTTTCCTCCTGTTTGCACCCGACATCGCCTGGTACCCACCTGGTGCCACGCTGGTCACTGGCTAGTGACTGTGAACACTGTCCCCTCTGCTTACAGGTCTTCTACAACTCCGATCCACCCTTGGATTCACCGCATCCCTTCCGGACCGACCGCCTGCAGCATCTTTGTCTTCAGGCTCCATTGAACATATAGAAGAAACCCGACGCACTTCGAGACCTATGCACCCGCTTCCTGTGGGTGAGGTAAAGCTGGCACTCCGGTGCCCAAGTGTAGAGTATCATCTCTAGTGTCTGTGTTTCCAATCTTGAGTTCATAGTCCATCCGGAAGATCCTTTTTGCAGTAACTTTGTAACTTTTACGCATCCATTGAAAACCTATGGGAGCTCGCGTGTGACTATTTGCTCTGCACACGCAACCCGTGGACCTCCTGGTCACTAACTAAAGTTAGCTCCTTGTAGGCCCAGCGATTCTAGAGGCCCTAGGCCTTTTCCCTTTTCTGTCCGTGGTACTTATACCACTATTTTAGTATATGGTTCGAGTGGCCACCAGGGCCTATCCATATAAAGTGCAACTTCTGTGTATTCTAACGTATTCTTGTTTAACGATTTGTGCTCCTGTGCTCATAAAGAGTCTAGGGGATACTTTGAGAAATAAATACATATATATTTTCAATATATATCTGTGTGGTGTCCTTTCATTGGTATAAAGGGGGGTTACATTTGGTAAAACAGCCTGCTTAACACGTTTCACGAGTTTAGCCTCAAAGACTGCTTAGCCTACGCTACCACTAGGGCAGCTAGTCCGAAAAGGTTGACTTACAACCACACCATAAGGGTTGCTTGGCATGGTACAAGGTGGTCACTTTAACTAGTGAACATCATATACCAGGCCAACTTCTCACAGTCGTGCTGCAGTGTGCGGCGTGCAGCAGTGTGCGGCGTGCAGCAGTGTGTGGCGTGCAGCTGTGTTTTGTGTAGCAGTGTGAGGCATGTAGCACTGTGTGGCGTGCAACGGCGTGCAGCAGTGTGCGGTGTGCAGCAGTGTGCGGCGTGCAGCAGTGTGCGGTGTGCAGCAGTCGTGCTGCGTGCAACAGTGAGTAATGCAGCAGTGTGCAGCAGTGTGCGGCGTGCAGCAGTGTGTGCTGTGCAGCAGTGTGTGGCGTGCAGCAGTGTTTTGTGTAGCATTGTGTGGCGTGCAGCAGTGTGCGGCATGCAGCAGTGTGTGGCGTGCAGCAGTGTGTGGCATTCAGCAGTGTGCTGCGTGCAGCAGTGTCGGGCAGCATGCAGCAGTGAGTAATGCAGCAGTGTGTGGCGTGCAGCAGTGTGTGGCGTGCAGCAGTGTGCGGCGTGCAGCAGTGTGCGGTGTGCAGCAGTTGCTGTGTGCAGCAGTGTTTGGCATGCAGCAGTGTGGCGTGCAGCGGCATGCAGCAGTGTGTGGCGTGCAGCAGTGTGTGGCGTGCAGCAGTGTGTGGCGTGCAGCAGTGTTTCGTGTAGCAGTGTGAGGCATGCAGCACTGTGTGGCGTGCAGCGGGGTGCAGCAGTGTTCGGCATGCAGCAGTGTGCTGCGTGCAGCAGTGTCGTGCAGCATGCCGCAGTGAGTAATGCAGCAGTGTACAGCAGTGTGCGGCGTGCAGCAGTGTGCGGCGTGCAGCAGTGTGTGCCGTGCAGCAGTGTGTGCCGTGCAGCAGTGTTTCGTGTAGCATTGTGCGGCGTGCAGCAGTGTGTGGCGTGCAGCAGTGTGTGGCGTGCAGCAGTGTGTGGCGTGCAGCAGTGTGCGGCGTGCAGCAGTGTGACATGCAGCAGTGTTTCGTGTAGCAGTGTGAGGCATGCAGCACTGTGGCGTGCAGCAGTGTGCTGCGTGCAGCAGTGTCGTGCAGCATGCAGCAGTGAGTAATGCAGCAGTGTACAGCAGTGTGCGGCATGCAGCAATGTGTGCCGTGCAGCAGTGTGTGCCGTGCAGCAGTGTGGCGTGCAGCAGTGTTTCGTGTAGCATTGTGCGGCGTGCAGCAGTGTGTGGCATGCAGCAGTGTGTGGCATGCAGCAGTGTGTGGCGTGCAGCAGTGTGGCGTGCAGCAGTGTGTGGCGTGAAGCAGTGTTTCGTGTAGCAGTGTGCGGTGTGCAGCAGTGTGTGGCGTGCAGCGGTGTGCAGCAGTGTGTGGCGTGCAGCAGTGTGCGGCATGCAGCAGTGTGCGGCGTGCAGCAGTGTGCGGCGTGCAGCAGTGTGTGCCGTGCAGCAGTGTGTGCCGTGCAGCAGTGTTTCGTGTTGCATTGTGCGGCATGCAGCTGTGTGAGGCGTGTAGCAGTGTGAGGCGTGTAGCAGTGTGAGGCGTGCAGCAGTGTGAGGCGTGCCGCAGCATGCAGCAGTGTGTAATGCAGCAGTGTGAGGCGTGCAGCAGTGTGAGGCGTGCGGCGTGCAGCAGCGTGTGGCATGCAGCAGTGTTTCGTGTAGCAGTGTAAGGCATGCAGCACTGTGGCGTGCAGCAGTGTTTCGTGTAGCAGTGTGAGGCATGCAGCACTGTGTGGCGTGCAGCGGCATGCAGCAGTGTGCGGCGTGCAGCAGTGTGCTACGTGCAGAAGTGTGCAGCAGTGTGCGGTGTGCAGCAGTGTGTGCCGTGCAGCAGTGTTTCGTGTTGCATTGTGCGGCATGCAGCTGTGTGTGGCGTGCAGAAGTGTGTGGCGTGCAGCAGTGTTTAGTGTAGCAGTGTGCAGCATGCAGCAGTGTGTGGTGTGCAGCAGTGTGTGGCGTGCAGCGGCATGCAGCAGTGTGGTGTGCAGCATTGTGCGGCGTGCAGCAGTGTGTGGCGTGCAGCAGTGTGTGGCAGGCAGCAGTGTGAGGCGTGCAGCAGTGTGAGGCGTGCAGCAGTGAGGTGTGCAGCAGTGTGTGGCGTGCAGCAGTGAGGTGTGCAGCAGTGTTTCGTGTAGCATTGTGCGGCGTGCAGCAGTGTGGCGTGCAGCAGTGTGTGTCGTGCAGCATGCAGCAGTGAGTAATGCAGCAGTGTGCAGCAGTGTGTGGCGTGCAGCAGTGTGTGGCGTGCAGCAGTTTTTCGTGTAGCATTGTGCGACGTACAGCATTGTGTGACGTGTAGCAGTGTCTGGCGTGCAGCAGTGTTTCGTGTAGCAGCGTGCAGCAGTGTGCGGCGTGCAGCAGTGTGCTGCATGCAGCAGTGTTTAGCGTGCAGCAGTGTGTGGCATGCAGCGGCGTGCAGCAGCGTGCAGCAGTGTGCGGCGTGCAGCAGTGTGGCGTGCAGCAGTGTTTCGTGTAGCAGTGTGTGGCGTGCAGCAGTGTGTGCCGTGCAGCAGTGTGCGGCGTGCAGCAGTGTTTCGTGTAGCAGTGTGAGGCATGCAGCACTGTGTGGCGTGCAGCGGCGTGCAGCAGTGTGCTGCGTGCAGCAGTGTGCTGCGTGCAGCAGTGTCGTGCAGCATGCAGCAGTGAGTAATGCAGCAGTGTGCAGCAGTGTGTGGCGTGCAGCAGTGAGTGGCGTGCAGCAGTGTTTCGTGTAGCATTGTGCGGCGTGCAGCAGTGTGTGGCGTGCAGCAGTGTGTGGCGTGCAGCATTGTGTGGCGTGCAGCAGTGTGCTGCTTCCAGCAGTGTGCTGCTTGCAGCAGTGTTGTGCAGCATGCAGCAGTGAGTAATGCAGCAGTGTGCGGCGTGCAGCAGTGTGCGGTGTGCAGCAGTGTGCGGCGTGCAGCAGTGTGAGGCGTGCAGCAGTGTGTGGCGTGCAGCAGTGTGCGGCATGCAGCAGTGTGTGGCGTGCAGCAGTGTTTCGTGTAGCAGTGAGGCATGCAGCACTGTGTGGCGTGCAGCGGCGTGCAGCAGTGTGCGGCGTGCAGCAGTGTGCGGCATGCAGCAGTGTCGTGCAGCATGCAGCAGTGAGTAATGCAGCAGTGTGTGCCGTACAGCAGTGTGCCGTGCAGCAGTGTGTGCCGTGCTGCAGTGTTTCGTGTAGCATTGTGTAGCGTGCAGCAGTGTGTGGCGTGCAGAAGTGTGTGGCGTGCAGCAGTGTGTGGTGTGCAGCAGTGTGCGGCGTGCAGCAGTTGCTGCGTGCAGCAGTGTTTGGCGTGCAGCAGTGTGGTGTGCAGCAGTGTGAGGTGTGCAGCAGTGTTTCGTGTAGCATTGTGTGGCGTGCAGCAGTGTGTGGCATGCAGCAGTGAGTAATGCAGCAGTGTGCAGCAGTGTGTGGCGTGCAGCAGTGTGTGGCGTGCAGCAGTGTGTGGCGTGCAGCAGTGTTTCGTGTAGCAGTGTGCAGCGTGCAGCAGTGTGCGGCGTGCAGCAGTGTGTGACGTGCAGCAGTGTGTGGCGTGCAGCAGTGTGTGGCTTGCAGCAGTGTGTGGCTTGCAGCAGTGTGTGGCGTGCAGCAGTGTGTGGTGTGCAGCAGTGTGTGGTGTGCAGCAGTGTGTGGCTTGCAGCAGTGTGTGGCTTGCAGCAGTGTGTGGCGTGCAGCAGTGTGTGGCGTGCAGCAGTGTGTGGCGTGCAGCAGTGTTTTGTGTAGCATTGTGAGGCATGCAGCACTGTGTGCCATGCAGCAGTGTGTGGCGTGCAGCAGTGTGTGGCGTGTAGCAGTGTGTGGCGTGCAGCAGTGTGTGGCGTGCAGCAGTGTGTGGCGTGCAGCAGTGTGCGGCGTGCAGCAGTGTGGCTTGCAGCGGCGTGCAGCAGTGTGCGGCGTGCAGCAGTGTGAGGCTTGCAGCAGTGTGAGGCTTGCAGCAGTGTGAGGCTTGCAGCAGTGTGAGGCAGTGTGCGGCGTGCAGCAGTGTGTAATGCAGCAGTGTAATGCAGCAGTGTGTGCAGCAGTGTGCGGCATGCAGCAGTGTGCGGCGTGCAGCAGTGTGCGGCGTGCAGCAGTGTGTGGCGTGCAGCAGTGTGTGGCGTGCAGCAGTGTTTTGTGTAGCAGTGTGAGGCATGCAGCACTGTGTGGCGTGCAACGGCGTGCAGCAGTGTGCGGCGTGCAGCAGTGTGCGGCGTGCAGCAGTGTGCGGCGTGCAGCAGTGTCGTGCTGCGTGCAACAGTGAGTAATGCAGCAGTGTGCGGCGTGCAGCAGTGTTTGGCGTGCAGCAGTGTGTGCTGTGCAGCAGTGTTTGGCGTGCAGCAGTGTTTTGTGTAGCATTGTGTGGCGTGCAGCAGTGTGTGGCGTGCAGCAGTGTTTCGTGTAGCAGTGTGTGGCGTGCAGCAGTGTGCTGCATGCAGCAGTGTGCTGCTTGCAGCAGTGTCGGGCAGCATGCAGCAGTGTGTGGCGTGCAGCAGTGTGTGGCGTGCCGCAGTGTGTGGCATGCAGCAGTGTTTCGTGCAGCAGTGTGTGGCGTGCAGCAGTGGGTGGCGTGCCGCAGTGTGTGGCGTGCAGCGTGCAGCAGTGTGAGGCGTGCAGCAGTGTGAGGTGTGCAGCAGTGTGAGGCGTGCAGCAGTGAGGTGTGCAGCAGTGTGTGGCGTGCAGCAGTGTGAGGTGTGCAGCAGTGTTTCGTGTAGCATTGTGCGGCGTGCAGCAGTGTGCGGCATGCAGCAGT
Organism: Triturus cristatus; assembly: GCF_964204655.1. Taxonomy (NCBI): domain Eukaryota; kingdom Metazoa; phylum Chordata; class Amphibia; order Caudata; family Salamandridae; genus Triturus; species Triturus cristatus. Next base: position 555,498,854 of record NC_140579.1, on the reverse strand, counting down.
GTGTGGCGTGCAGCAGTGTTAGTCGTGCAGCATGCAGCAGTGAGTAATGCAGCAGTGTGGCGTGCAGCAGTGTGTGGCGTGCAGCAGTGTGTGGGCTGCAGCAGTGTTTCGTGTAGCAGTGTGCGGCGTGCAGCAGTGTGTGGCGTGCAGCAGTGTTTCGTGTAGCAGTGTGCAGTGTGCAGCAGTGTGCGGCATGCAGCAGTGTGCGGCATGCAGCAGTGTGCGGCGTGCAGCAGTGTGACGTGCAGCAGTGTGTGGCGTGCAGCAGTGTGTGGCATGCAGCGGCATGCAGCAGTGTGCGGCGTGCAGCAGTGTGCGGGGTGTGGCGTGCAGCAGTGTGTGGCGTGCAGCAGTGTGTGGTGTGCTGCAGTGTGAGGCGTGCAGCAGTGTTTCGTGTAGCAGTGTGAGGCGTGCAGCAGTGTGCGGCGTGCAGCAGTGTTTCGTGTAGCAGTGTGAGGCATGCAGCACTGTGTGGCGTGCAGCGGCGTGCAGCAGTGCGCGGCGTGCAGCAGTGTGAGGCGTGCAGCAGTGTGCTGCGTGCAGCAGTGTTGAGCAGCATGCAGCAGTGAGTAATGCAGCAGTGTGCAGCAGTGTGGCGTGCAGCAGTGTGTGGCGTGCAGCAGTGTGTGGCGTGCAGCAGTGTGTGGCGTGCAGCAGTGTGTGGCGTGCAGCAGTGTGTGGCGTGCAGCAGTGTTTCGTGTAGCATTGTGCGGCGTGCAGCAGTGTGTGGCATGCAGCAGTGTGCTGCGTGCAGCAGTGTCGTGCAGCATGCAGCAATGAGTAATGCAGCAGTGTACAGCAGTGTGCGGCATGCAGCAGTGTGTGCCATGCAGCAGTGTGTGCCGTGCAGCAGTGTGTGGCGTGCAGCAGTGTTTCGTTTAGCATTGTGCGGCGTGCAGCAGTGTGTGGCGTGCAGCAGTGTGTGGCGTGCAGCAGTGTGTGGCGTGCAGCAGTGTGTGGCGTGCAGCAGTGTGCGGCGTGCAGTAGTGTGCGGCGTGCAGCAGTGTGCGGCGTGCAGCAGTGTGTGGCGTGCAGCAGTGTGTGGCGTGCAGCAGTGTGTGGCGTGCAGCAGTGTGTGGCTTGCAGCAGTGTGAGGCTTGCAGCAGTGTGAGGCGTGCAGCAGTGTGCGGCAGTGTGCGGCGTGCAGCAGTGTGTAATGCAGCAGTGTGTAATGCAGCAGTGTGCGCAGCAGTGTGCGGCGTGCAGCAGTGTGCGGCGTGCAGCAGTGTGTGGCGTGCAGCAGTGTTTTGTGTAGCAGTATGAGGCATGCAGCACTGTGTGGCGTGCAACGGCGTGCAGCAGTGTAGGAGAGTAGGGTCTGCTATCCTATGGTCACCCCAAATGTTTGCTTTTTGCTTCACTGGTTTTTGACCTATTGAGGCTGTGGGCCTGCCAATCGGACCCCCAGCATGCTGTTCTCTCTACTAAATTTACACTATGCACCCTAGGTGCATAACCAATTGGAAGTGGATCACCCTGTGAGCCCCTGTACCAGTGTACACTAGGTACCCAGGGCATTGGTGTATCTAAGGCCTACCAGGGGCCGAAGCATGTATTGTGCCACCCCTGGCCTGGCCTAACAAATTTGACACAACTGGCTGATCACTCAGCTGGGGTAAGTTGGTGTAACCACCTCTTACTTAGGTGTAGTATACCTACACCTAACCTTAAATGGGACACATGTTAACCTATAAGTCACTCCTATGGCAGGCCTTAACAATCCTGAAGGCAGAGTGCTTGGTTCCATGTGAGATGGTGCTCTGGCATGAGCAGAGCCTGTCTGCAGTGGTCGGAACAACTTCCTTCTACTGTTTCCAGATATCGTCATACCATATACTCTTAAGTGCATTATGAACCTCGCGGTTAAATGCTATCTTTGGTTTGGCTTTATCAAAACATGTCGAGTAAGGTGTCATACGAATTGGAATACTAACCCCTCACCAATTCTGGCGACGGGGTTAGCATTCCACCCCTCTAGAGGGACACGACATGTACAGTACCTGAAACCCGGGTAAAATCAGACATAGCCTCAGCTCCACAAAATGGATGCTGCCACCACAGACACAAGTCTGCCCTCCTGCTGCTGGGAGTCCTTCCAGCTTGGGAGGTGTGGACAAAGGGTTTCCTGCCAGGGGAGGTGCGTGCACCACCCCAGACAGGATTTTGTGTATTGGTCAGTGTGAGAAGTTGGCCTGGTATATGATGTTCACTAGTTAAAGTGACCACCTTGTACCATGCCAAGCAACCCTTATGGTGTGGTTGTAAGTCAACCTTTTCGGACTAGCTGCCCTAGTGGTAGCGTAGGCTAAGCAGTCTTTGAGGCTAAACTCGTGAAGCGTGTTAAGCCAGCTGTTTTACCAAATGTAACCCCCTTTTATACCAATGAAAGGACACCACACAGATATATATTGAAAATATATATGTATTTATTTCTCAAAGTAACCCCTAGACTCTTTATGAGCACAGGAGCACAAATCGTTAAACAAGAATACGTTAGAATACACAGAAGTTGCACTTTATATGGATAGGCCCTGGTGGCCGCTCAAACCATATACTAAAATAGTGGTATAAGTACCACGAACAGAAAAGGGAAAAGGCCTAGGGCCTCTAGAATCGCTGGGCCTACAAGGAGCTAACCTCAGTTAGTGACCAGGAGGTCCACGGGTTGCGTGTGCAGAGCAAATAGTCACACGCGAGCTCCCATAGGTTTTCAATGGGTGCGTAAAAGTTGCAAAGTTACTGCAAAGAGGATCTTCCGGATGGACTATGAACTCAAGATTGGAAACACAAACACTAGAGATGTTACTCTACACTTGGGCACCGGAGTGCCAGCTTTACCTCACCCACAGGAAGCGGGTGCATAGGCCTCGAAGTGCGTCGGGTTTCTTCTATCTGTTCAATGGAGCCTGTGGACAAAGATGCTGCAGGCGGTCGGTCCGGAAGGGATGCGGTGGATCCAAGAGTGGATCGGAGTTGTAGAAGACCTGTAAGCAGAGGGGACAGTGTTCACAGTCACTAGCCAGTGACCAGCGTGGCACCAGGTGGGTACCAGGCGATGTCGGGTGCAAACAGGAAGAAAGGTGTAGCTTGTCTCTGCAGCCACGCGGTCCCTGAAGGTCGACGACGTCCAGGAGTCGGTTCACGAGCTGTCCCACGCAGGCTCTCGCTGTCGGCGGTGTCGGCGACTTGGTCGAAGCAAACAAGGCTTGGCAAAAGCAATTGTTGTGGAAAACGAAATAAGCTGATGGTTCTGACCAGCAAGGTCAGAGGGACTGCTCCTTTGGAGGGGAGCAAGGGCCAGTCTGGAGCAACCAGACCAGCGGTGTATTTCTTGAAGTTCGTCGCCAAGATGGCCACTAGCCAGCGGGCCAGCAACCGGTTAGGCGCGTCGAGTGGCAAAATGCAGAAGGGCCCCACGCAGATCGTGGAGATGCTGGAGGGCTCACCTTTGGTGCAGATGCTGCTCGGGTGTTGGGCTTCTCAGATCCCAAAGCACAACTTGGAGGGAGCCTCGGTTGTTGCGCTTGCAGCTTGTCGTGGTCTTTTCAAGATGGCTGGCTCCACGTGTCTCGGTGCCTCCACGGGTCTCCTCTTTTCAGGGACTGTGGATCGGGCGGTGAGAGGTCTGGAGGTCCAGGTCTTGTCAGTCTCTGGGCTCGGGCTCCGGCGGGAGGCGGCGCAAAGCAGACGTTGATTCGCTGGATGGTGCTTGCGTTAGCAAGGTGGTCACTCCCTGACCACAGGGGAGATTGGCTTCAGTCCTCTGTGCGACAGAGCATCGAAGTTCCCGTCTTCTTCTTAGTTTCAAGTTGATTCCAGGATGTCTAAAGTCTTAGGACACAGCTCCTACCTTTAAGCGGATTCTAGGGGCCGGACTACCTGCTAGGTCCCTCCCTAAGGGTGGGACCAGGAAGGGGGGTGGTTACACCCCCAATCCTTTGTCCAGCTCGCCCCAGGCCCGGGACTGGTGTGCCCCAGGACCGGATTGAACTGGCATATGCACCGAGGCTCCTTGTGAGCCTCAGGCATGTCTGATTTCTTTCAAGCCCTACCTGACCAATACACAAAATCCTGTCTGGGGTGGTGCACGCACCTCCCCTGGCAGGAAACCCTTTGTCCACACCTCCCAAGCTGGAAGGACTCCCAGCAGCAGGAGGGCAGACTTGTGTCTGTGGTGGCAGCATCCATTTTGTGGAGCTGAGGCTATGTCTGATTTTACCCGGGTTTCAGGTACTGTACATGTCGTGTCCCTCTAGAAGGGTGGAATGCTAACCCCGTCGCCAGAATTGGCGAGGGGTTAGTATTCCAATTCGTATGACACCTTACTCGATATGTTTTGATAAAGCCAAACCAAAGATAGCATTTAACCGCGAGGTTCATAATGCACTTAAGAGTATATGGTATGACGATATCTGGAAACAGTAGAAGGAAGTGGTTCCGACCACTGCAGACAGGCTCAGCTCATGCCAGAGCACCCTCTCACATGGAACCAAGCACTCTGCCTTCAGGATTGTTAAGGCCTGCCATAGGAGTGACTTATAGGTTACCAGGTGTCCCATTTAAGGTTAGGTATAGGTATACTACACCTAAGTAAGAGGTGGCTACACCAACTTACCCCAGCTGAGTGATCAGCCAGTTGTGTCAAAGTTGTTAGGCCAGGCCAGGGGTGGCACAATACATGCTTCAGCCCCTGGTAGGCCTTAGATACACCAATGCCCTGGGTACCTAGTGTACACTGGTACAGGGGCTCACAGGGTGATCCACTTCCAATTGGTTATGCACCTAGGGTGCATAGTGTGAATTTAGTAGAGAGAACAGCAGGCTGGGGGTCTGATTGGCAGGCCCACAGCCTCAATATGTCAAAAACCAGTGAAGCAAAAAAACAAAAATTTGGGGTGACCATAGGATAGCAGACCCTACTCTCCTACAGTCAGGTAGGGCTTGAAAGAAACCAGACATGCCTGAGGCTCACAAGGAGCCTCGGTGCATATGCCAGTTCAAACCGGTCCTGGGGCACACCAGCCCTGGACCTGGGGCGAGCTGGACAAAGGATTGGGGGTGTAACCACCCCCGTTCCTGGTCCCACCCTTAGGGAGGGACCTAGCAGGTAGTCCGGCCCCTAGAATCCGAATAAAGGTAGGAGCTGTGTCCTAAGACTTTAGACATTCTGGAATCAACTTAACTACAAGAAGAAGACGGGAACTTCGACGCTCCGCCGCACAGAGGACTGAAGCCAATCTCCCCTGTGGTCAGGGAGTGACCACCTTGCTAACGCAAGCACCATCCAGCGAATCAACGTCTGCTTTGCCGCCGCCTCCCGCCGGAGCCCGAGCCCAGAGACTGACAAGACCTGGACCTCCAGACCTCTCACCGCCCGATCCACAGTCCCTGAAAAGAAGGAACCCGTGGAGGCACCGAGACACGTGGAGCCAGCCATCTTGAAAAGACCACGACAAGCTGCAAGCGCGACAACCGAGGCTCCCTCAAAGTTGTGCTTTGGGATCTGAGAAGCCCAACCCTCGAGCAGCATCTGCACCAAAGGTGAGCCCTCCAGCATCTCCACGATCTGCGTGGGGCCCTTCTGCATTTTGCCACTCGACGCGCCTAACCGGTTGCTGGCCCGTTGGCTAGTGGCCATCTTGGCGACGAACTTCAAGAACTACACCGCTGGTCTGGTTGCTCCAGACTGGCCCTTGCTCCCCTCCAAAGGAGCAGTCCCTCTGACCGTGCTGGTCAGAACCATCAGCTTATTTCGTTCTCCACAACAATTGCTTTTGCCAAGGCTTGTTTGCTTCGACCAAGTCGCCGACACCGCCGACAGCAAGAGCCTGCGTGGGACAGCTCGTGAACCGACTCCTGGACGTCGTCGACCTTCAGGGACCACGTGGCTGCAGAGACAAGCTACACCTTTCCTCCTGTTTGCACCCGACATCGCCTGGTACCCATCTGGTGCCACGCTTGTCACTGGCTAGTGACTGTGAACACTGTCCCCTCTGCTTACAGGTCTTCTACAACTCCGATCCACCCTTGGATCCACCGCATCCCTTCCGGACCGACCGCCTGCAGCATCTTTGTCTTCAGGCTCCATTGAACAGATAGAAGAAACCCGACGCACTTCGAGACCTATGCACCCGCTTCCTGTGGGTGAGGTAAAGCTGGCACTCCGGTGCCCAAGTGTAGAGTATCATCTCTAGTGTCTGTGTTTCCAATCTTGAGTTCATAGTCCATCCGGAAGATCCTTTTTGCAGTAACTTTGTAACTTTTACGCACCCATTGAAAACTTATGGGAGCTCGCGTGTGACTATTTGCTCTGCACACGCAACCCGTGGACCTCCTGGTCACTAACTAAAGTTAGCTCCTTGTAGGCCCTAGCGATTCTAGAGGCCCTAGGCCTTTTCCCTTTTCTGTTCGTGGTACTTATACCACTATTTTAGTATATGGTTCGAGTGGCCACCAGGGCCTATCCATATAAAGTGCAACTTCTGTGTATTCTAACGTATTCTTGTTTAACGATTTGTGCTCCTGTGCTCATAAAGAGTCTAGGGGATACTTTGAGAAATAAATACATATATATTTTCAATATATATCTGTGTGGTGTCCTTTCATTGGTATAAAAGGGGGTTACATTTGGTAAAACAGCCTGCTTAACACGCTTCACGAGTTTAGCCTCAAAGACTGCTTAGCCTACGCTACCACTAGGGCAGCTGGTCCGAAAAGGTTGACTTACAACCACACCATAAGGGTTGCTTGGCATGGTACAAGGTGGTCACTTTAACTAGTGAACATCATATACCAGGCCAACTTCTCACATTGGTGAGCAGCGGTTGGATTTGAGCTTGCTGTGTTTTACCTCTGTAATCTCTTTGTTACCAATTGAAAGATCATACAGGTACCTTTAGGTACATATAAAACAAGAATAGATATACTTAAGTTCTACTGAACTTAGTTGTTGTAGAGCAAAGGGAGTAGCACACCCTGACTACAACTACTAGATAGGTTTAGTAGGTAAACCCAAGTGTAGGTAGATTGCAACACATCCACCCACACTTAAGAGCAATGGCTGGGGCAGAGGGGTCCAAGGTACCCATCTCTGTTGAGAGTGACCCCCAGAGGGCACCATCCATCTTTGCTACCCTAAATCAAAATGAGCTCAGGCAGTTGGCAAATATCAGGGGCCTTAAACAGCCCAAGAATCCTACTTCTGCTGAACACAGAGAGCTTTTACAGGCTGATGAAGATCAGAAAGCTCTCGGGAAAGCCTCCCAGTTAGGCCCCTTAGGGACAGGAACAGGAGGCCCCCCTTCTGAAGATGCTACTGAAGTACCCCTTTCCAATAGTCATCCCTTAGATGAGAATCATACAACAGAGGAGGAAAGTGATGGGGATACAGAAGGTAGTGGGGATGAAGGGAGAACTAGCCCAGTGCCAAGTGTTATACGTGGCCCAGCTAACTTAATGCTACTGGGGACTGACAATGGGATCACCCCATTGGATCTCCCTAGTGGAGTTAACCAGGGGCTTGGGAGGCAAAGGAATCACTCAGGTGAATCTAATGCTTCTCATGCCTCTAGAGGCTCTCAAGGTCACTCCAGGAGAAGGATGACCACCCCTCAGAGGAGGGAACATGAGGCCAGAATGCAGGAAGCTCAGCTGAGAATCAGGAAACAGGAGCTAGAAGTAGCTCTGATGGAAGAGAAACTGAGTAAGGCTAGGCGACCTAAAGAGAGTGGGTCTATACCCACTGGTGGCAGCATTGTCCCTAAGGACAAAGATAGGGTCTTTGATAATAGGAACCTGTCTAAGGTTGTGCCCCCCTACAAAAGTGGGGATGACATCCACAAATGGATGACTGCTCTTGAGAGAGCCTGCAAAGTGCAGCAGGTTCCTGAAGACCAGTGGGCAGCAATCCTCTGGCTCTCCTTTGAAGGAAGAGGCAGAGACAGACTCCTCACTGTTAGGGAGGAGGATGTCAGAAACTACAGAGTCCTGAAGAGTGTCCTAGTTGATGGGTTAGGCTTAACCACTGAACAGTACAGGTTAATGTTCAGAGACACCCAGAAGACACAGACTCAGGACTGGTCTGAATACATTGAATGTGCCACTAAGGCTTTGGAGGGTTGGTTGCTGGGAAGTAAGGTATCTGATTATACAGGATTGTACAATTTGATGATGAGAGAACAGATTTTAAATAACTGTCAAAACCAGCAACTGCATCAACACTTGGTTGACTCTGATCTGACCTCTCCCCAAGAACTGGGAAAGAAGGCAGACAAATGGGTCAGAACCAGGGTTAAGCAAAAGAACCAGAACCAGGGCCAAGGGGGTGATCAGAAGAAAACAGACCAAAAGGGTGGAGATCAGAAATCTAAAGACCAGAAGTCTTCAACAGGGCCCCAAACTAGTACTAAAGAGGGTGGGTCCCAGCCTAAAGGGAAGAAGAAAGAAGGTCAAAAGAAACCCTGGTACAATTCTTCCAAGAATACAACTCACTGGACTAGTGATTGTAAAAAGGGTGGAGCCCCCAACACTGTTGCCCCTAAGGCACCTGCTCCCAGTACAACTGTTAGCAGTGTTGGTCCCCAGACAAAGGGTGTAGTGGGAATCACTATGGGAACTGAAGGAGATTCTGACTTAGACAGAACCCTGACCCAGGCAGTCCTGATCTGTGATGGGGACATAGATTTGTCCCTGACTGTGAGCCCCAGTAACCTGGGCAAGTACAGACAGACTCCTTTAATTAATGAAAAAGTGGCTCAAGCCTACAGGGACACATGTGCCAGTGTCACTATGGTGACACCAGGCTTTGTGGACCCTGGACAGTACATACCAGGTGAGAATTACCTGGTGACCAATGCCAGCAATGCCACTACTTCACATAGTGTGGCAGTTGTTAACTTCTCATGGGGAGGGGTAACTGGCCTCAAAAGGGTTGTGGTTAGTGCAGACCTCCCAGTAGAATGTTTGTTGGGCAATGACCTAGAGAGTTCTCTATGGTCTGAAGTGGAGTACAGGACACATGCAGAGATGTTAGGTATATCACCACATGTCCTTGCTGTGACCAGGTCACAGGCCAAAAAGTGCCTTACTGAACCTCAGGTCTTGGATCCTGGAACAATGGACCAAGCACCTACCAAGAAGAAGAACAGGAGGGTCAAGGCTGTGCCTTCCCCCCTGCCTCAGAGTGATGATCAACCTTCCCAGGAAGCTGATCTAGAGAACCCTGAAGGAACTGTCCCTGAAGAGCTTGAACCTGATCAGGTCGAGTTTCTGGGGACAGGGGGACCTTCAAGGGCTGACTTGAGGCAGGCTCAGTTATCCTGTCCCTCTCTTGAACCCCTCAGACAGCTGGCTGCTGCTGAGGCTGCTGGGAATGCTCAAGGTACCCATAAAGTGTATTGGGATGATGGGCTCCTTTATTCAGAGGCTAGAGACCCCAAGCCTGGTGCAACCAGGAGGTTGGTTATACCTCTGCAATTTAGGGGCTTCCTTCTTACCTTGGCCCATGATATTCCTTTAGCAGGACACTTAGGCCAGAACAAGACTTGGGACAGGCTTGTCCCTCACTTTCACTGGCCTCACATGAATGAAGATACCAAGGAGTTTTGTCGCTCCTGTGTGACCTGCCAAGCCAGTGGCAAATCAGGTGGCACAACAAAGGCCCCCCTAATACCACTACATGTGGTGGGGGTCCCCTTTGAAAGAGTGGGAATAGACATAGTGGGTCCCATGGATCCTCCCACTGCATCTGGGCACAGATTTATACTGGTGGTAGTGGATCATGCCACCAGGTATCCAGAGGCAATTCCCCTTAGGACCACTACAGCACCTGTTGTGGCCCGGGCCCTGCTGGGAGTATTCTCCAGAGTGGGGTTTCCTAAGGAGGTGGTTTCTGACAGAGGTACCAACTTCATGTCAGGATACTTGACAGCTATGTGGAAGGAATGTGGTGTCAACTACAAGTTCACCACCCCTTATCACCCACAATGCAATGGGCTTGTTGAGAGATTCAACAAGACCCTAAAGGGTATGATCAAAGGATTACCTGAAAAGCTCAGGCGAAGATGGGACATCCTTCTACCCTGCCTTCTGTTTGCTTACAGAGAGGTCCCACAAAAGGGGGTTGGCTACAGCCCCTTTGAATTGTTGTTTGGGCACCCTGTAAGAGGCCCACTGTGTTTGGTGAAGGAAGGATGGGAGTTACCTCTCAAAAAGCCTAAGCAAGACATAGTGGACTATGTACTTGGTCTCCGCTCCAGGATGGCTGAGTATATGGAGAAGGCATCCAAAAACCTTGAGGCAAGCCAGGCCTTACAGAAAGCTTGGCATGACCAAAAGGCTGTCTTGGTTGAGTTTCAGCCAGGACAGAAGGTATGGGTGTTGGAGCCAGTGGCCCCAGCAGCACTCCAAGACAAATGGTCTGGACCCCATACAATCCTGGAAAAGAAGGGAGAGGTTACCTACTTGGTGGACCTAGGAACTCCCAGGAGTCCCCACAGGGTACTCCATGTTAACAGGTTAAAAGCATATGTTGACAGGGCAGACATGGGCTTGCTCATGGCTACAGATGAGGGACAGGAGGAAGAGAGTGACCCTCTCCCAGACCTGTTGTCTCAGAACCCTGAGGATGGTTCAGTTGAAAGAGTGACCCTTGGAGGCAACCTCACTGATCATCAGCAGACTGAATGTAGACAAGTTCTACAATCATTTCAACACATGTTTTGCTTGATACCTAGCCAACTGACTGGTGTACCCATGTGGTGGACACTGGTGACAGTCTGCCTGTAAAGAACAAGCTCTACAGACAACCTGACCACGTCAGGGACTGTATAAAGGCTGAGGTACACAAAATGCTGGAATTGGGTGTCATTGAACCCTCAGAGAGCCCCTGGGCTAGCCCAGTGGTTCTGGTCCCCAAACCTCACACCAAAGATGGCAAGAGAGAGATGAGGTTCTGTGTGGATTACAGAGGACTCAATGCTGTCACTAGGACAGATGCACATCCTATTCCAAGGGCAGATGAGCTCATAGATAAACTGGCTTCTGCTAAGTTTTTGAGCACATTTGACTTGACAGCTGGCTATTGGCAAATCAGATTAGCTGAGGAGTCTAAGGCCAAAACAGCATTCTCAACCCCAGGTGGGCACTACCAATTTGTGGTGATGCCCTTTGGTCTGAAGAATGCACCTGCCACCTTCCAAAGGCTGGTGAACCAAGTCCTTACTGGGTTGGATGACTTTTGTGCAGCATATCTTGATGACATTGCTGTCTTTAGCTCCACCTGGGAGGATCACCTGATCCACCTGAAGAACGCTCTTGAGGCTCTGCAAAGGGCAGGCCTCACTATCAAGGCCACTAAGTGCCAGATAGGGCAGAGTAAGGTTGTGTATTTGGGCCACCTTGTAGGTGGAGGCCAAGTTCAACCACTGGAGAATAAGATACAATCCATCAAGGACTGGTCTCCTCCAACCACCCAGACTCAAGTTCGAGCTTTCTTGGGCTTGACTCGGTACTACAGGAAGTTTGTTAAGAACTATGGGTCCATTGTGACTCCTCTTAATGATCTGACATCCAAGAAGATGCCCAAAAAGGTTCAGTGGACAGTAAGCTGTCAAAAGGCATTTGATGACCTGAAGGAGGCCATGTGCTCTGCACCTATCCTGAAAAGTCCTGACTACTCCAAAGAGTTTATTGTCCAAACAGATGCTTCTGAGTTGGGTGTGGGAGCTGTGCTGTCACAACTTAATGTAGATGGTCAAGACAACCCATTGCTTTTATTAGCAGAAGGTTGACCCCCAGAGAGAAGAATTGGTCAGCTATTGAGAGGGAGGCCTTTGCTGTGGTGTGGGCCCTGAAGAAGCTGAGGCCATACTTGTTTGGCACTCACTTCAAGATTCAGACCGACCATAAGCCCCTCTTGTGGCTAAATCAGATGAAGGGTGAAAACCCCAAACTGCTTAGGTGGTCCATTTCCCTACAGGGTATGGACTTTACAGTGGAGCACCGGCCAGGTGCAGACCATGGGAATGCAGATGGTCTCTCCAGGTACTTCCACTTAGGACATGAAGACGAGACTGGTCAAGGCTAGTTTAATGTCCCTGCGTTTGGGGGGGGGGGTTGTGTAGGAGAGTAGGGTCTGCTATCCTATGTGTAGGAGAGTAGGGTCTGCTATCCTATGGTCACCCCAAATTTTTGCTTTTTGCTTCACTGGTTTTTGACATATTGAGGCTGTGGGCCTGCCAATCAGACCCCCAGCATGCTGTTCTCTCTACTAAATTTACACTATGCACCCTAGGTGCATAACCAATTGGAAGTGGATCACCCTGTGAGCCCCTGTACCAGTGTACACTAGGTACCCAGGGCATTGGTGTATCTAAGGCCTACCAGGGGCTGAAGCATGTATTGTGCCACTCCTGGCCTGGCCTAACAAATTTGACACAACTGGCTGATCACTCAGCTGGGGTAACTTGGTGTAACCACCTCTTACTTAGGTGTAGTATACCTATACCTAACCTTAAATGGGACATATGTTAACCTATAAGTCACTCCTATGGCAGGCCTTAACAATCCTGAAGGCAGAGTGCTTGGTTCCATGTGAGATGGTGCTCTGGCATGAGCTGAGCCTGTCTGCAGTGGTCGGAACCACTTCCTTCTACTGTTTCCAGATATCGTCATACCATATACTCTTAAGTGCATTATGAACCTCGCGGTTAAATGCTAACTTTGGTTTGGCTTTATCAAAACATGTCGAGTAAGGTGTCGTACGAATTGGAATACTAACCCCTCGCCAATTCTGGCGACGGGGTTAGCATTCCACCCTTCTTGAGGGACACAACATGTACAGTACCTGAAACCCGGGTAAAATCAGACATAGCCTCAGCTCCACAAAATGGATGCTGCCACCACAGACACAAGTCGGCCCTCCTGCTGCTGGGAGTCCTTCCAGCTTGGGAGGTGTGGACAAAGGGTTTCCTGCCAGGGGAGGTGCGTGCACCACCCCAGACAGGATTTTGTGTATTGGTCAGGTAGGGCTTGAAAGAAACCAGACATGCCTGTGGCTCACAAGGAGCCTCGGTGCATATGCCAGTTCAATCCGGTCCTGGGGCACACCAGTCCCGGGCCTGGGGCGAGCTGGACAAAGGATTGGGGGTGTAACCACCCCCTTCCTGGTCCCACCCTCAGGGAGGGACCTAGCAGGTAGTCCGGCCCCTAGAATCCGCTTAAAGGTAGGAGCTGTGTCCTAAGACTTCAGACATCCTGGAATCAACTTGAAACTAAGAAGAAGACGGGAACTTCGACATTCTGCTGCACAGAAGACTGAAGGAAATCTCCCCTGTGGTCAGGGAGTGACCACCTTGCTAACGCAAGCACCATCCAGCGAATCAACGTCTGCTTTGCCGCCGCCTCCCGCCGGAGCCCGAGCCCAGAGACTGACAAGACCTGGACCTCCAGACCTCTCACCGCCCGATCCACAGTCCCTGATAAGAGGAGACCCGTGGAGGCACCGAGACACGTGGAGCCAGCCATCTTGAAACGACCACGACAAGCTGCAAGTGCAACAACCGAGGATCCCTCCAAGTTGTGCTTTGGGATCTGAGAAGCCCAACCCTCGAGCAGCATCTGCACCAAAGGTGAGCCCTCCAGCATCTCCACGATCTGCGTGGGGCCCTTCTGCATTTTGCCACTCGACGCGCCTAACCGGTTGCTGGCCCGCTGGCTAGTGGCCATCTTGGCGACGAACTTCAAGAAATACACCGCTGGTCTTGTTGCTCCAGACTGGCCCTTGCTCCCCTCCAAAGGAGCAATCCCTCTGACCTTGCTGGTCAGAACCATCAGCTTATTTCGTTTTACACAACAATTGCTTTTGCCAAGGCTTGTTTGCTTCGATCAAGTCGCCGACAGCGCCGACAGCGAGAGCCTGCGTGGGACAGCTCGTGAACCGACTCCTGGACGTCGTCGACCTTCAGGGACCACGTGGCTGCAGAGACAAGCTACACCTTTCTTCCTGTTTGCACCCGACATCGCCTGGTACCCACCTGGTGCCACGCTGGTCACTGGCTAGTGACTGTGAACACTGTCCCATCTGCTTACAGGTCTTCTACAACTCCGATCCACTCTTGGCTCCACCGCATCCCTTCCGGACCGACCGCCTGCAGCATCTTTGTCCACAGGCTCCATTGAACAGATAGAAGAAACCCGACGCACTTCGAGGCCTATGCACCCGCTTCCTGTGGGTGAGGTAAAGCTGGCACTCCGGTGCCCAAGTGTAGAGTATCATCTCTAGTGTCTGTGTTTCCAATCTTGAGTTCATAGTCCACCCGGAAGATCCTCTTTGCAGTAACTTTGTAACTTTTACGCACCCATTGAAAACCCATGGGAGCACGCGTGTGACTATTTGCTCTGCACACGCAACCCGTGGACCTCCTGGTCACTAACTGAAGTTAGCTCCTTGTAGGCCCAGCGATTCTAGAGGCCCTAGGCCTTTTCCCTTTTCTGTTCGTGGTACTTATACCACTATTTTAGTATATGGTTTGAGCGGCCACCAGGGCCTATCCATATAAAGTGCAACTTCTGTGTATTCTACTGTAATCTTGTTTGACGATTTGTGCTCCTGTGCTCATAAAGAGACTAGGGGTTACTTTGAGAAATAAATACATATATATTTTGAATATATATCTGTGTGGTGTCCTTTCATTGGTATAAAAGGGGGTTGCATTTGGTAAAACAGCTTGCTTAACACGTTTCACGAGTTTAGCCTCAAAGACTGCTTAGCCTACGCTACCACTAGGGCAGCTGGTCCGAAAAGGTTGACTTACAACCACACCATAAGGGTTGCTTGGCATGGTACAAGGTGGTCACTTTAACTAGTGAACATCATATACCAGGCCAACTTCTCACACTATGGTCACCCCAAATATTTGCTTTTTGCTTTACTGGTTTTTGACATATTGAGGCTGTGGGCCTGCTAATCAGACCCCCAGCCTGCTGTTCTCTCTAACTAAATTGATACTATGCACCCTAGGTGCATAACCAATTGGAAGTGGATCACCCTGTGAGCCCCTGTACCAGTGTACACTAGGTACCCAGGGCATTGGTGTATCTAAGGCCTACCAGGGGCTGAAGCATGTATTGTGCCACTCCTGGCCTGGCCTAACAAATTTGACACAACTGGCTGATCACTCAGCTGGGGTAAGTTGGTGTAACCACCTCTTACTTAGGTGTAGTATACCTATACCTAACCTTAAATGGGACACATGTTAACCTATAAGTCACTCCTATGGCAGGCCTTAACAATCCTGAAGGCAGAGTGCTTGGTTCCATGTGAGATGGTGCTCTGGCATGAGCTGAGCCTGTCTGCAGTGGTCGGAACCACTTCCTTCTACTGTTTCCAGATATCGTCATACCATATACTCTTAAGTGCATTATGAACCTCGCGGTTAAATGCTAACTTTGGTTTGGCTTTATCAAAACATGTCGAGTAAGGTGTCATACGAATTGGAATACTAACCCCTCGCCAATTCTGGCGACGGGGTTAGCATTCCACCCTTCTTGAGGGACACAACATGTACAGTACCTGAAACCCGGGTAAAATCAGACATAGCCTCAGCTCCACAAAATGGATGCTGCCACCACAGACACAAGTCGGCCCTCCTGCTGCTGGGAGTCCTTCCAGCTTGGGAGGTGTGGACAAAGGGTTTCCTGCCAGGGGAGGTGCGTGCACCACCCCAGACAGGATTTTGTGTATTGGTCAGGTAGGGCTTGAAAGAAACCAAACATGCCTGTGGCTCACAAGGAGCCTCGGTGCATATGCCAGTTCAATCCGGTCCTGGGGCACACCAGTCCCGGGCCTGGGGCGAGCTGGACAAAGGATTGGGGGTGTAACCACCCCCCTTCCTGGTCCCACCCTCAGGGAGGGACCTAGCAGGTAGTCCGGCCCCTAGAATCCGCTTAAAGGTAGGAGCTGTGTCCTAAGACTTCAGACATCCTGGAATCAACTTGAAACTAAGAAGAAGACGGGAACTTCGACATTCTGCTGCACAGAAGACTGAAGGAAATCTCCCCTGTGGTCAGGGAGTGACCACCTTGCTAACGCAAGCACCATCCAGCGAATCAACGTCTGCTTTGCCGCCGCCTCCCGCCGGAGCCCGAGCCCAGAGACTGACAAGACCTGGACCTCCAGACCTCTCACCGCCCGATCCACAGTCCCTGAAAAGAGGAGACCCGTGGAGGCACCGAGACACGTGGAGCCAGCCATCTTGAAACGACCACGACAAGCTGCAAGTGCAACAACCGAGGATCCCTCCAAGTTGTGCTTTGGGATCTGAGAAGCCCAACCCTCGAGCAGCATCTGCACCAAAGGTGAGCCCTCCAGCATCTCCACGATCTGCGTGGGGCCCTTCTGCATTTTGCCACTCGACGCGCCTAACCGGTTGCTGGCCCGCTGGCTAGTGGCCATCTTGGCGACGAACTTCAAGAAATACACCGCTGGTCTTGTTGCTCCAGACTGGCCCTTGCTCCCCTCCAAAGGAGCAATCCCTCTGACCTTGCTGGTCAGAACCATCAGCTTATTTCGTTTTCCACAACAATTGCTTTTGCCAAGGCTTGTTTGCTTCGATCAAGTCGCCGACAGCGCCGACAGCGAGAGCCTGCGTGGGACAGCTCGTGAACCGACTCCTGGACGTCGTCGACCTTCAGGGACCACGTGGCTGCGGAGACAAGCTACACCTCATCACCTGTTTGCACCCGACATCGCCTGGTACCTACCTGGTGCCACGCCGGTCACTGGCTAGTGACTGTGAACACTGTCCCCTCTGCTTTCAGGTCTTCTACAACTCCGATCCACTCTTGGATCCACCGCATCTCTTCTGGACCGAGCGCCTGCTGCATCTTTGCCATCAGGCTCCATTGAATCGATAGAAGAAACCCGATGCACTTCGAGACCTATGCACCCGCTTCCTGTGGGTGAGGTAAAGCTGGCACTCCCGTGCCCAAGTGTAGAGAAACATCTCTAGTGTCTGTGTTTTGAATCTTAAGATCGTAGTTCATCCAGAAGACCCTTTCTGCAGTAACTTTTAAACTTTTACGCACCCATTGAAAACCTATGGGAGCCCGCGTGCAACTTTCCTCACTGCACACGCGACCCGTGGACCTCCTGGTCACTAACTGAAGTTAGCTCCTTGTAGGCCCAGCGATTCTATAGGCCCTAGGCCTTTTCCCTTTCCTGTTCGTGGTACTTATACCACTATTTTAGTATATGGTTTGAGTGGCCACCAGGGCCCATCCATATAAAGTGCAACTTCTGTATATTATAACATTGTCTTGTTTAACGATTTGTGCTCCTGTGCTCATAAAGAGTCTAGGGGATACTTTGAGAAATAAATACATGTATATTTTGAATATATAGCTGTGTGGTGTCCTTTCATTGGTATAAAGGGGGGTTGCAATTGGTAAAACAGCCTGCTTAACACGCTTTAACGAGTTTAGCCTCAAAGACTGCTTAGCCTACGCTACCACTAGGGCAGCTGGTCTGAAAAGGTTGACTTACAACCACACCATAAGGGTTGCTTGGCATGGTACAAGGTGGTCACTTTAACTAGTGAACAGCATATACCAGGCCAACTTCTCACAGGCATGCAGCAGTGTGCTGCGTGCAGCAGTGTCGGGCAGCATGCAGCAGTGAGTAATGCAGCAGTGTGCAGCAGTGTGTGGCGTGCAGCAGTGTGTGGCGTGCCGCAGTGTGTGGCATGCAGCAGTGTTTCGTGTAGCAGTGTGTGGCGTGCAGCAGTGTGCGGCGGGCAGCAGTGTGTGGCGTGCAGCAGTGTAGCATGCAGCAGTGTGTGGCGTGCAGCATGCAGCAGCGTGCGGCGTGCAGCAGTGTGAGGCGTGCAGCAGTGAGGTGTGCAGCAGTGTGTGGCGTGCAGCAGTGTGAGGTGTGCAGCAGTGTTTCGTGTAGCATTGTGCGGCGTGCAGTAGTGTTAGTCGTGCAGCATGCAGCAGTGAGTAATGCAGCAGTGTGTGGCGTGCAGCAGTGTGTGGCGTGCAGCAGTGTTTCGTGTAGCATTGTGCGGGGTGCAGCAGTGTGTGGCGTGCAGCAGTGTGTGGCGTGCAGCAGTTTGTGGCGTGCAGCAGTGTTTCGTGCAGCAGTGTGCGGCATGCAGCAGTGTGCGGCGTGCAGCAGTGTGTGGCGTGCAGCAGTGTGTGGCGTGCAGCAGTGTGGCATGCAGCGGCATGCAGCAGTGTGAGGCGTGCAGCAGTGTGGCGTGCAGCAGTGTGTGGCGTGCAGCAGTGTTTCGTGTAGCAGTGTGAGGCATGCAGCACTGTGTGGCGTGCAGCGGCATGCAACAGTGTGCGGCGTGCAGCAGTGTGCTGCGTGCAGCAGTGTCGTGCAGCATGCAGCAGTGAGTAATGCAGCAGTGTGAAGCAGTGTGTGGCGTGCAGCAGTGTGTGGCGTGCAGCAGTGTTTCGTGTAGCATTGTGCTGCGTGTAGCATTGTGCTGCGTGCAGCAGTGTGCGGCGTGCAGCAGTGTGTGGCGTGCAGCAGTGTTTTGTGTAGCAGTGTGAGGCATGCAGCACTGTGGCGTGCAGCGGCATGCAGCAGTGTGCAGCGTGCAGCAGTGTGCTGCGTGCAGCAGTGTCGTGCTGCGTGCAACAGTGAGTAATGCAGCAGTGTGCAGCAGTGTGCGGGGTGCAGCAGTGTGCGGCGTGCAGCAGTGTGTGCTGGGCAGCAGTGTTTTGTGTAGCAGTGTGTGGGGTGCAGCAGTGTGTGGCGTGCAGCAGTGTGTGGCGTGCAGCGTGTAGCAGTGTGCGGCGTGCAGCAGTGTGCTGCGTGCAGCAGTGTGCTGCGTGCAGCAGTGTCGTGCAGCATGCAGCAGTGAGTAATGCAGCAGTGTGCAGCAGTGTGTGGCGTGCAGCAGTGTGTGGCGTGCAGCATTGTGCGGCGTGCAGCAGTGTGTGGCGTGCAGTAGTGTGCGGCGTACAGCAGTGTGCGGCGTGTAGCAGTGTCGTGCAGCATGCAGCAGTGAGTAATGCAGCAGTGTGCGGCGTGCAGCAGTGTGCGGCGTGCAGCAGTGTGCGGCGTGCAGCAGTGTTTTGTGTAGCAGTGTGAGGCATGCAGCACTGTGGCGTGCAGCGGCGTGCAGCAGTGTGCAGCGTGCAGCAGTGTGCTGCGTGCAGCAGTGTCGTGCTGCGTGCAACAGTGAGTAATGTAGCAGTGTGCGGGGTGCAGCAGTGTGCGGCGTGCAGCAGTGTGTGCTGGGCAGCAGTGTGTGGAGTGCAGCAGTGTTTTGTGTAGCAGTGTGTGGCGTGCAGCAGTGTGTGGCGTGCAGCAGTGTGTGGCGTGCAGCAGTGTGTGGCGTGTAGCAGTGTGCGGCATGCAGCAGTGTGCGGCGTGCAGAAGTGTGCGGCGTGCAGCAGTGTGTGGCGTGCAGCAGTGTGCTGCTTGCAGCAGTGTCGTGCAGCATGCAGCAGTGAGTAATGCAGCAGTGTGCTGCTTGCAGCAGTGTCGTGCAGCATGCAGCAGTGAGTAATGCAGCAGTGTGCAGCAGTGTGTGGCATGCAGCAGTGTGTGGCGTGCAGCAGTGTGTGGCGTGCAGCAGTGTGAGGCGTGCAGCAGTGTGAGGCGTGCAGCAGTGTGAGGCGTGCAGCAGTGTGTGGCGTGCAGCAGTGTGAGGTGTGCAGCAGTGTTTCGTGTAGCATTGTGCGGCGTGCAGCAGTGTCTGGCGTGCAGCATGCAGCAGTGAGTAATGCAGCAGCGTGCAGCAGTGTGCGGCGTGCAGCAGTGTGTGGCGTGCAGCAGTGTGTGGCGTGCAGCAGTGTGTGGCATGCAGCAGCATGCAGCAGTGTGCGGCGTGCAGCAGTGTGCGGCGTGCAGCAGTGTGGCGTGCAGCAGTGTGTGGCGTGCAGCAGTGTGTGGTGTGCAGCACTGTGAGGCGTGCAGCAGTGTTTCGTGTAGCAGTGTGAGGCGTGCAGCAGTGTGCGGCGTGCAGCAGTGTGTGGCGTGCAGCAGTGTTTCGTGTAGCAGTGTGAGGCATGCAGCACTGTGTGGCGTGCAGCGGCGTGCAGCAGTGTGCGGCGTGCAGCAGTGTGCGGCGTGCAGCAGTGTGCTGCGTGCAGCAGTTTTGTGCAGAATGCAGCAGTGAATAATGCAGCAGTGTGTGGCGTGCAGCAGTGTGTGGCGTGCAGCAGTGTTTCGTGTAGCATTGTGTGGCGTGCAGCAGTGCGTGGCGTGCAGCAGTGTTTCGTGTAGCAGTGTGTGGCGTGCAGCAGTGTGGCGTGCAGCAGTGTGTGGCGTGCAGCAGTGTGTGGCGTGAAGCAGTGTGGCGTGCAGCAGTGTGCGGCGTGCAGCGGCATGTAGCAGTGTGTGGCGTGCAGCAGTGTGTAATGCAGCAGTGTGAGGCGTGCAGCAGTGTGCGGCGTCCAGCAGCGTGTGACATGCAGCAGTGTTTCGTGTAGCAGTGTGAGGCATGCAGCACTGTGTGGCGTGCAGCAGTGTTTCGTGTAGCAGTGTGAGGCATGCAGCACTGTGTGGCGTGCAGCGGCATGCAGCAGTGTGCGGTGTGCAGCAGTGTGCAGCAGTGTGCGGCATGCAGCAGTGTGTGCCGTGCAGCAGTGTGTGGCGTGCAGCAGTGTTTCGTGTTGCATTGTGCGGCATGCAGCAGTGTGTGGTGTGCAGCAGTGCTTAGTGTAGCAGTGTGCGGCATGCCGCAGTGTGCGGCATGCAGCAGTGTGTGGCGTGCAGCAGTGTGTGGCGTGCAGCGGCATGCAGCAGTGTGTGGCATGCAGCAGTGTGAGGCGTTGAGCAGTGACGCGTGCAGCAGTGTGAGGCGTGCAGCAGTGTGAGGTGTGCAGCAGTGTTTCGTGTAGCATTGTGCGGCGTGCAGCAGTGTGGCGTGCAGCAGTGTGTGTCGTGCAGCATGCAGCAGTGAGTCATGCAGCAGTGTGCAGCAGTGTGTGGCGTGCAGCAGTGTTTCTTGTAGCATTGTGCGACGTACAGCATTGTGTGGCGTGCAGCAGTGTTTCGTGTAGCAGCGTGCAGCAGTGTGCGGCGTGCAGCAGTGTGCGGCGTGCAGCAGTGTGCTGCATGCAGCAGTGTTTGGCGTGCAGCAGTGTGTGGCATGCAGCGGCGTGCAGCAGTGTGCGGCGTGAAGCAGTGTGTGGCGTGCAGCAGTGTGCTGCATGCAGCAGTGTCGTGCAGCAGTGAGTAATGCAGCAGTGTGCAGCAGTGTGTGGCGTGCAGCAGTGTGCGGCGTTCAGCAGTGTGTGCCATGCAGCAGTGTGTGGGGTGCAGCAGTGTTTCGTGTAGCATTGTGCGGCGTGCAGCAGTGTGTGGCGTGCAGCAGTGTGTGGCGTGCAGCAGTGTGTGGCGTGCAGCAGTGTTTGGCGTGCAGCAGTGTGCGGCGTACAGCAGTGTGCGGCGTGCAGCAGTGTGCTGCGTGCAGCAGAGTGTGGCATGCAGCGGCATGCAGCAGTGTGCGGCGTGCAGCAGTGTGCGGCGTGCAGCAGTGTGGCGTGCAGCAGTGTTTCGTGTAGCAGTGTGAGGCATGCAGCACTGTGGCGTGCAGCGGCGTGCAGCAGTGTGCTGCGTGCAGCAGTGTGCTGCATGCAGCAGTGTTGTGCAGCATGCAGCAGTGAGTAATGCAGCAGTGTGCAGCAGTGTGCGGCGTGCAGCAGTGTGCGGCGTGCAGTAGTGTGCGGCGTGCAGCGGCGTGCAGCAGTGTGTGGCGTGCAGCCGTGTGGCGTGCAGCAGTGTGTGGCGTGCAGCAGTGTGCGGCGTGCAGCAGTGTGCGGCGTGCAGCAGTGTGTGGCGTGCAGCAGTGTGGCGTGCAGCAGTGTTTCGTGTAGCAGTGAGGCATGCAGCACTGTGTGGCATGCAGCGGCGTGCAGCAGTGTGCTGCGTGCAGCAGTGTGCTGCGTGCAGCAGTGTCGTGCAGCATGCAGCAGTGAGTAATGCAGCAGTGTGCAGCAGTGTGCGGCGTGCAGCAGTGTGGCGTGCATCAGTGTGTGGCGTGCATCAGTGTGTGGCGTGCAGCAGTGTTTCGTGTAGCAGTGTGTGGCGTGCAGCAGTGTGGCGTGCAGCAGTGTGTGGCGTGCAGCAGTGTGTGGCGTGCAGCAGTGTGCGGCATGCAGCAGTGTGTGGTGTGCAGCGGCGTGCAGCAGTGTGTGGCGTGCAGCAGTGTGCGGCGTGCAGTGTGCGGCGTACAGCAGTGTGCGGCGTGCAGCAGTGTGCGGCGTGCAGCAGTGTGTGGCATGCAGCGGCATGCAGCAGTGTGCGGCATGCAGCAGTGTGCGGCGTGCAGCAGTGTGCGGCTGTGAGAAGTTGGCCTGGTATATGATGTTCACTAGTTAAAGTGACCACCTTGTACCATGCCAAGCAACCCTTATGGTGTGGTTGTAAGTCAACCTTTTCGGACTAGCTGCCCTAGTGGTAGCGTAGGCTAAGCAGTCTTTGAGGCTAAACTCGTGAAGCGTGTAAAGCCAGCTGTTTTACCAAATGTAACCCCCTTTTATACCAATGAAAGGACACCACACAGATATATATTGAAAATATATATGTATTTATTTCTCAAAGTAACCCCTAGACTCTTTATGAGCACAGGAGCACAAATCGTTAAACAAGAATACGTTAGAATACACAGAAGTTGCACTTTATATGGATAGGCCCTGGTGGCCGCTCAAACCATATACTAAAATAGTGGTATAAGTACCACGAACAGAAAAGGGAAAAGGCCTAGGGCCTCCAGAATCGCTGGGCCTACAAGGAGCTAACTTTAGTTAGTGACCAGGAGGTCCACGGGTTGCGTGTGCAGAGCAAATAGTCACACGCGGGCTCCCATAGGTTTTCAATGGGTGCGTAAAAGTTACAAAGTTACTGCAAAAAGGACCTTCCGGATGGACTATGAACTTAAGATTTGAAACACAGACACTAGAGATGATACTCTACACTTGGGCACCGGAGTGCCAGCTTTACCTCACCCACAGGAAGCGGTTGCATAGGTCTCGAAGTGCGTCGGGTTTCTTCTATCTGTTCAATGGAGCCTGTGGACAAAGATGCTGCAGGCGATCGGTCCGGAAGAGATGCGGTGGATCCAAGGGTGGATCGGAGTTGTAGAATACCTGTAAGCAGAGGGGACAATGTTCACAGTCACTAGCCAGTGACCAGCGTGGCACCAGGTGGGTACCAGGCGATGTCGGGTGCAAACAGGAAGGAAAGTGTAGCTTGTCTCTGCAGCCACGTGGTCCCTGAAGGTCGACGACGTCCAGGAGTCGGTTCACGAGCTGTCCCACGCAGGCTCTCGCTGTCGGCGGTGTCGGCGACTTGATTGAAGCAAACAAGCCTTGGCAAAAGCAATTGTTGTGGAAAACGAAATAAGCTGATGGTTCTGACCAGCAAGGTCAGAGGGACTGCTCCTTTGGAGGGGAGCAAGGGCCAGTCTGGAGCAACCAGACCAGCGGTGTAGTTCTTGAAGTTCGTCGCCAAGATGGCCACTAGCCAGCGGGCCAGCAACCGGTTAAGCGCGTCGAGTGGCAAAATGCAGAAGGGCCCCACGAAGATCGTGGAGATGCTGGAGGGCTCACCTTTGGTGCAGATGCTGCTCAAGGGTTGGGCTTCTCAGATCCCAAAGCACAACTTGGAGGGAGCCTCGGTTGTTGCGCTTGCAGCTTGTCGTGGTCGTTTCAAGATGGCTGGCTCCACGTGTCTCGGTGCATCCACGGGTCTCTTCTTTTCAGGGACTGTGGATCGGGCGGTGAGAGGTCTGGAGGTCCAGGTCTTGTCAGTCTCTGGGCTCGGGTTCCGGCGGGAGGCGGCGGCAAAGCAGACGTTGATTCGCTGGATGGTGCTTGCGTTAGCAAGGTGGTCACTCCCTGACCACAGGGGAGATTGGCTTCAGTCCTCTGTGCGGCAGAGCGTCGAAGTTCCCGTCTTCTTCTTGTTGTTAAGTTGATTCCAGGATGTCTAAAGTCTTAGGACACAGCTCCTACCTTTATTCGGGTTCTAGGGGCCGGACTACCTGCTAGGTCCCTCCCTAAGGGTGGGACCAGGAAGGGGGGTGGTTACACCCCCAATCCTTTGTCCAGCTCGCCCCAGGTCCAGGGCTGGTGTGCCCCAGGACCGGTTTGAACTGGCATATGCACCGAGGCTCCTTGTGAGCCTCATGCATGTCTGGTTTCTTTCAAGCCCTACCTGACCAATACACAAAATCCTGTCTGGGGTGGTGCACGCACCTCCCCTGGCAGGAAACCCTTTGTCCACACCTCCCAAGCTGGAAGGACTCCCAGCAGCAGGAGGGCAGACTTGTGTCTGTGGTGGCAGCATCCATTTTGTGGAGCTGAGGCTATGTCTGATTTTACCCGGGTTTCAGGTACTGTACATGTCGTGTCCCTCTAGAAGGGTGGAATGCTAACCCCCATCACCAGAATTGGCGAGGGGTTAGTATTCCAATTCGTATGACACCTTACTCGACATGTTTTGATAAAGCCAAACCAAAGATAGCATTTAACCGCGAGGTTCATAATGCACTTAAGAGTATATGGTATGACGATATCTGGAAACAGTAGAAGGAAGTTGTTCCGACCACTGCAGACAGGCTCAGCTCATGCCAGAGCACCCTCTCACATGGAACCAAGCACTCTGCCTTCAGGATTGTTAAGGCCTGCCATAGGAGTGACTTATAGGGTAACATGTGTCCCATTTAAGGTTAGGTATAGGTATACTACACCTAAGTTAGAGGTGGTTACACCAACTTACCCCAGCTGAGTGATCAGCCAGTTGTGTCAAATTTGTTAGGCCAAGCCTGGGGTGGCATAATACATGCTTCAGCCCCTGGCAGGCCTTAGATACACCAATGCCCTGGGTACCTAGTGTACACTGGTACAGGGGCTCACAGGGTGATCCACTTCCAATTGGTTATGCACCTAGGGTGCATAGTGTAAATTTAGTAGAGAGAACAGCAGGCTGGGGGTCTGATTGGCAGGCCCACAGCCTCAATATGTCAAAAACCAGTGAAGCAAAAAGCAAAAATTTGGGGTGACCATAGGATAGCAGACCCTACTCTCCTACAGCGGCGTACAGCAGTGTGAGGCGTGCAGCAGTGTGCGGCGTGCAGCAGTGTGTAATGCAGCAGTGTGCGGCGTGCAGCAGTGTGTGGCGTGCAGCAGTGTTTCGGGTAGCAGTGTGAGGCATGCAGCACTGTGTTGCGTGCAGCAGTGGTTCGTGTAGCAGTGTGAGGCATGCAGCACTGTGTGGCGTGCAGCGGCGTGCAGCGGCGTGCAGCAGTGTGCTGCGTGCAGCAGTGTTGTTGTAGGAGAGTTGTGAGAAGTTGGCCTGGCATATGCTGGTCACTAGTTATAGTGGCCACCTTGCACCACTCCAATTCGACTCTTGGTAGATAGGTTTAAGAGAACCTTTTAAAGAAAGCTATCCTAGTGGTAGCTGTGGAGAGCAGCCTTCAGGCTAAGTCTCTGAGGAATGTAAAGCAGCTTGCTTTACCTTATAATCTCTTGAATTACCAAATGAAAGGACACCACACAGGTATATATATCGAATATATATATGTATTTATTACTAGACACACTCTACTAATCTCTTTATGAGATTAGAAGTCAGGAACATATGCAAATGTCAACATTTCACAATGAGTTAAGCACAAATATGGCTGGGGCCCTAGGGGCGTACCAGACCATATACTAAAAAAGAGGTTTAGGAAAGTCGACTTGCAAGGGGACAAGGCCTAGGGCCTGTAGAATCGCTGGGACTTCACTAATCCACCCAAGGCAGGTAAGTAAAGGACCCACGGGAGACGTGTGCAGTGTGAGAACACAGCCGCGGGTTCCCTATTGATTTCAATGGAGCAAGTCGCGGTTGGATTTTTAAAGTTCAAGGGCACTTCTAGAGAGTCTACTAGCAAGCCACTTACAAGGTAAGTAGTTCGAGGGCGAACACCCACAGGAGAACCGGAGTGCACGAGTTACCTCACCCAGGGAAGCCGGGTTCATAGGTGTCTTTTGGTGTCGGGTCGCATCACCGTTTTCAATGGAAACCGAAGAAGTTTTGCTGCTTGTGAAGACTGGAGAAGTGTCCGGTGGAATCCAAGGCTGGATTCAAGATGAAGAAGACCTGAAAGCAGAAGGGACAGTGTTCACAGTCACTTGCCAGTGACCCGGGGCCAGGAAGATGGATGCCCACGGAAGTCGGGTGATTTCAGGTGATCAAGGGTGTTTTTGACTCTTCAGCCACGAGGCCCAGGAGGCGTCGAGGATGACCAGGAGCTGGATTCGGAGTGTCCCATGAAGTCTGCAGCTTACTGAGGTGTCGGCAACCGGATTGGAGCCAACAAGCCATGGCAACAGCAAGTCTCGTGGAAATTGAAGAAAGTCAGCGGTGCAGACCAGCAAGGTCTGAGGGACTCACCCAGCAAGGGTAAGTCAGGGCAGGCCTGGAGCAACCAGGGGAGCCCTTTGGTTCAATGAAAAAGTCTTCAGGGGACCCACAAGCCAGCCAGCAAGGGATCGCGGAGACTCCTCGTGAGGATTCACTTCACAGGAGCCCACGGTCACTCGGGACGAGGTAGGCCTCTGATTTTCAAGGGAAATCCTGCTGGAGGCTTGGACCACACGTGGTCCAATGCACAAGTTCGTAGAACGTCGTGAAGGGGTTGCACTCGACAATAGTGCACGATACCCGGGGGTTGCTGTTCCTCGTCACTCGTGGGGTCCACTCGCCTCAGCTCTGCTGGGGACTCACAATGGCCGTCGAGAAGTCAGGAAATCCACCTCCGGTGCTACAGGGACGTCGGACTCCGGCGGGAGCGGGAAAGTTTGCGACCGTTGATTCAAGTTTTTGGTGCCTGCCAAGCAGGGGAATCACTCCTTGACTCCAAGGGAGATTCTTCAGTCTTCCAAAGGTAGTGGAACGTCGAAGGTCCAGGATTCTTCTTGTAGAGCGTCGTCCAGGGATATCTGATTTGCAATGGCAAGGTTTCCCTATCCTATACTAAAGGGAAGGGAGGGACCAGCTCTATGACCACTCCTCTGGGAGGGTCAGGGGAGTGGGTGGTTACACCCACTTCCCTTTGTCCAGTTTCGCGCCAGAGCAAGTGCAGGTAGCCCCTGAACCTGTTTGAGCTGGCATATGCACAGAGGAGCCTACTGCTCCCCCAGTGCAGGACTTCAAAGCACTCTGAGTGCACCCACCCAGCCCCAATACACTAAATCCTGTCTGGAAGGTGGTGACACTTCCCTGTGACAGGATGCCTATTGTTGGGCCTCCTCCACTGCGAGTTTCAATCAGCAGCAGGAGGGCAGCCCAGTGTCTGTGCTGGTGGCATCCATTTTGTGATGCCAGGGCTCTTTCAGATTTCTACCGTGTTTCCACAGTAGGTACATGTCAACCCCTCTAGAAGGGTGGGATCATACTCCCACACCAGTTACTGGTGTGGGGGCATGATTCCAAGTTGTTTGACACCAAACATGACATATTTTGATGCAGTCATTCCAAAGTTAGCATCTACCAGTAGCTTATAATGCACTTAAGAGTATATGGTTTAACCGCATACACAAACAGCCACAGAGAATAGACTCTGCCAGCTGCAGAGGGGCCCTGCTCATGCAGAGGCACCCCCTCACATTGTAAACCAAGCATCCTGCCCTCAGGATTGATAGGGCCTGCCTTGGGGGTGACTGATAGGTTTATATGTGTGTGTATGGTGAGATATAGGGAACCTATACCTCTGTGAGGAGTGCTAACACTACCTCACCCAGGCTGCAGTAGCAGGCCTGTGGTGTCAGATTTATTCTGCTTCCCAGGGGTGGCATAATACATGCTTCAGCCCCTGGTAGGCCTGTGAAGTACCTATGCCCTTGGTACCTAAGGCACCATATACTAGGGGCTCATAAGGTACCACAGTATCCAATCACTAGTGCATCTAATATGCACTCCAAGTTGTTTAGAGAGAACAGAGATACTGGGGCCCTGATTAGCAGGGACCCAGCCAGACTATAGCCAGAAACCAGTGTTAACATTGTAAAAAAAGTAGGGGCAACATAAGTGCAGATCCTACTCTCCTACAGAGGGGTATAGCCTGATGTGGAGATCCACTCATTGGCACATCAGTTAATCACCCTTTCACTTTCTCATGCTCCCCTTTTCTTGTGCTATCCTCCCTTGCTTCTAGTCTCCTTCCGCCACAGGTTCTGCTATTATGCCTTTGTGTTACACTTGTCAAGCCATTGCACCACTTGACCTTCATGCCACCACTTCATCCTGGTCCCACAGTGGTTTCTTGCATTTGATCCTGATGTCCTGCCTCCTGATGGACCTATCTAGCATTGTGCTGGCTTTTGGTATATTTCCCTGTTGGCTTTAAACACATGGTTGCATCCAGGATCCACATCTCTTCCATGGGACCTGGATTCTGAAATGCTCTGGCGTCAGAATCAACAGTGCATTAGAAATACCAGGCACAATCCAGTTCACCTAAACCAACTGAGGATGTGTGTGGATGGCCATTACCACGCAGCTCATCTATCTTCTCATTCTGCCCAACAACTTTGAGCATACTACAGATGTCCGCATAAGGCTGTCAGTTACTCGGCAGCATGACTATGCAGCCTATCTGTGTTCATTATATAAAATGCTTACATGCAGTACTGCAATTACTGTGGTACATTTTCCTAGTTCTGTTTTTTACTTTTATGGGTTAGTTATAATTTGTATTTTTAGAAATAAATTCTTTAAAGTTGAAATCCTTTCCCCCACTTGTCTTGGAGTCATGCTAGAGTTTTTAGTAGAGGTACATTTCGATGTTATTCTGTTAAACCAGGTTGAGATTCTCTTACATGTTTAGGAGATTGGCATCCATTGCTACTCTGTCCGTGTTAACCATGAATAAAATTATGTATAATCGAGTGTGCATAAAAGTCTGCGTTTGGAACTTGAACTAGATCT
This sequence comes from Triturus cristatus, assembly GCF_964204655.1. Lineage (NCBI taxonomy): Eukaryota > Metazoa > Chordata > Amphibia > Caudata > Salamandridae > Triturus > Triturus cristatus. The sequence goes on along the minus strand of NC_140579.1, from coordinate 555,469,915 downwards.
GAGGTGGTGTGAGTGGCAGTAGTAGGCTGGGAGCATTGGAAAAAAATTTGATCTATGACTGTGGGGCAGTGCACTTGGGATTGTGGATGAAATGTTACCATGGGAGATGTCTTTCTTTCCTGAAAAAACGTGAACCATTGGCAGGAGGAGGTAAACACCCTGGCAACTCATCGAGCTGCCATGGTTCAGGGCATCCATTGAGGCAAAGGCATGAGGAGTTTGATAATGGCACAACTTTCTCTAGTCCGAATACCCCGTCGGACATCCATGAGGCTCAGATTGCAGCCTCTTCTGTATTGGTTGCTTCCAGTGAGCCCTGGCCGCTCTCAATGTCCAGAATGTTTTGTGGGTGATTTGTGGTGACCCCCCTCCATTATAATAATTGACAAAGATGTTTTGTCACCAGACAGTAGTTTGATGTGATGGTGGAGACCAGCGTGCGTTTCTTCTAATCAGTCAAGGTTTTTGTCATGCTTCTGGGCTCTTGGCTTTCTGTGCAGAAATCACAGCATGTCTCTGGTAGCAAATGGAGCCCAGAACGACTGGACTGGCTTGAAGTCGTTCTGGAGTGTAGGGGGTTTGCTGATCTAATTCATTCTAATAAGAGCTTGCATTTCTGAAGCAGAGGTTTTCGCAAGGGTAGATGAGGGAGCAGTAGTTGCTGATCTGACGAGCCAAAAACTATTCTGCGTTTATGCTGGGAGTACATTGACCGCGTCAGTTTTTAATTAGATTCTTATTCCTCATAGGGACTATGAGGCTCATCCATGTTATGTTTTCCCAGCCTTCTGCCGCAGCGTATACTCTATTTGTTTGGTCCAGGCTGTTTCTATGCACTCACACTACAGATGTTCAGCTGGCTAAATTCCATGCCTTTCTATTTTAATGTTAATGATCTTCTCAATAAGGAAGTCCAGCATCTTTCACAACACAAGATTTTGGATGCCAGAATGGGGCACAGAAGTGTATGGTGGTGTTGAATATGGAAGCGTTAGGTTTTAAGCTTCTCGATAGATTTTAATGATCCTCTGCTGGGGGTAGAGGGGAGTTGGTGATGTACCTATTCGTTCATTAATTGCCAGACGTTCCTAACGTTCTGGGCCCACCAAACATCAGCCGATTCAGGTCGACGCAAAGCCCTTTTGTGCCCTTTTATATAGGGCAAAAATTATACTGAGGGTGAATGGGACTGGCCTATTCAAATGTCCCCAGTAGATGAAGTCCACCTGAAAGGGTCTCTTACTTCATATGAATCCATCTGTAACTTTAGATCTTCACTTAGGTTTTTAAGCTACCTCCTGGTCTCCTGCTCAAAGCTTTGCATCCAGAGGGCCTACAGATTGAAGCCGCCCTCGCTTAGAAGTGCTGAAAGAAGTAATCATCCAAATAAGATAAATATGATTTATTGTGATAATTTGCAGCACAGCAACTGGAACATACAGCTCCTCAGGCAGACCCAGTGCAACTGGCTCAGTGAGACCGGAAGTTCTAAAGCATGGTTCCAAATGGAACTAGAATGTACAACAAAGCATAACAAGTGTGCCTAAAGATAAGTATTAAAATGTAACAAGTGCCCATCCAGCAAACCTCTCTATAGAACTTGTGCATTTGTTGGCGTTCTTCAAATGAGGGTGAAAAAGCGGGGATATGCATAGCCGCTTTCTGAGCTCTACTAAATAAAGCCTGAACCAAAGTTGCCCAGCGTACTTTTCACTCATAAAAGTAGTCTTGATAAAGGACTTGGAAACGAAAGGTGTGGCATTGCTGGTGCCAGCTGTGAAGGTCGAAAATTAAAAAGTTTCTTAGAGCATTAATATTGAGGTATAATATGGTTGTGGGTGCTCCCTGTATCTGTAAATCATAAAACTGAGAAACCGCCTGCTCCTATAGACGACCTCACAGAGATTGAGCATGCCTCCATAGTCACAGAATGCTCTCCTCTTCAACCCAATGTTCAATAGCATCCTCTTAGCAGGCTAGCCCTTTGAAGCTATAGCAAGGTGATATTTAAGAGTTTACAAGACAGGGAAGTAAAAAAATAATGTTCTCATGATGAGTCTGTTGGTCTTGGAAGTGCCCTGTTTGTAAAATTTGACGTATTTATGGTAAGGGGTTTTATCACAATACAGCATTAAGTGTCTCCAGAATATGTTCTTGATCTAAGTCACTCTTTTAGGATAAGTAAATAATTTGAGCACCAGTAGTCCGTTCTCGTTGGGACATTTTTCAAAGAGCAATTTTGTTTGCTGTATTCTTCACAATTTTTATGCTTCCTGACTCAAAACAGCTAAGGAGCATGTTCTAGGGGCTTCTTTGTCCTTACAAGTTTGTGTGGTCATGTTCTTTTTATGCTGAACTCCTATAGACTGTCTCTGCTTGTTAAGGTGAGATTTGATTATGTGCCCGTATGAGGAAGTGATCTGTGATGGTTAGATTATTTAATAATCTATCCAGTGTAAGAGTGAAGACCGAGGTCTGATCATAGGCGCGAGTTAGGCCATGCTTGGTTGAACGTGCCGATACAAATCTCCCAAAATAATCACAGAGAATTAAATAAGTAGTGTGGGTTATGCCTTTCTAGATCGAAGTCACCGAGGGATGGTGGGCCCTGTGAAGGAACATAAGAGGAGGAGTTAAGCTGTTAACAATTCCTTTGGAAATGATATATTCATATCAGCTGTATTTTGCTCCCAAACTAATGTATATTTAGGAAGGTAGCTTTTACTACCTCAGAGTGTCTGGTATGTGTGGGGGATAATGCTTATCTTCCAAAAACAACAACACGAAATGGTGTTCAGTTGTGGTACCCCATGTTCCTACCTTCCTGATGATAAGGTCTGAGGGAAGCATGCCATAGATAAGGAAACCTCAATAAGTGCATTCTTTCATAATTGCCTTTTTTACATCTGTGTTTGTGGAATGTCTTTCGTGGGTTCCTTCCTTTGATATTAAAACTCAACAAGTGCCTGGGTACAGAGTCTGCGTAGACTGGCCTTCTGCAGTGGTCCGATTGGCCTCTCACGCTCTTTGGAGAAAGGCAGATGTTTGGAGGTCATAAGCCGTGTCCTGACTGTAGAGACAGATATGGTGCTGTATAGCACTGTGCTTATATACTAACTGCAGACGGTAAAAGGATTTATTTTATTTTTTTCTTTTTTTTTTAAATTTGTAAAAAAAATTTTTTATAAGAAACCTTTATTACACATTAAAAAGATACAAACAAGGGCCTACAACCACAAGGGCCGGCTGCTAAAAAGCTCGGGAGCCAGCAAGGCAACGCCATACATTCAAATGAGCCAGAAGCAAATGCTCCCGAAAGTTCGTAAGCACATATAACAGGCCGCGGCCACAGTCCAAGGGCGATCAAAAAGGACGGTTTCATATTTTCTATTAAAAAACAAACAATAACACACAAACAAGGCAATGAGAGTCCGAATTAGCAGCGTGCGCTCCCCAGGACGGGGTAAGATCCACGTTAACTGGAATAACTCTTGACAGGAGGTGGTAGTGGGGGGCGGCGGAGAAGAGGACAAAGCATACACAATTACGTAGAATGTGCGGCTAGGGGGACAAAGCGACGTCGGCCTCTCGCGGCAGAGGCGGAGCGCAGATATTTCCACGATAGGAGTTCCATGGACCCCACACCTTAGTCCACCTCCCAGGCTTGCCTCTCGCCACATACACCGTCTTTTCCCTGAACATACACCAATCCATATTCTCCTTCCATACCGAAATCGTAGGCTGCCTCGGGGAACCCCACAACTGTGCGATATTGCGCTTAGCCACCATGTACCCCAAAGTCACCCACTGCGTCTGCGCCGCATTATAGTCATTTGGTTCCCAGACATTCAGCAAACACCTCCTGGCCTCTGGTAACAAAGCGACATGCGTGACCTCCTCCATTACAGTATGTACCCCATTCCAAAATCGTACGTCCGCCGAACATTCCCATAGGATATGAAGAAAGATACCCAACAAGCCACAGCCACGCTTACACATTCCATCCCTCGAATAACCCATACGTATCAAACCAGGCCCTGTGACATACACTCTATGGAGTATCTTCACCTGCACAAATCTAAGGCGGGTCGGGATCGCCACCTCTTTCGGGGAGGCCACCGCCGATACCCAATCCTCATCGTCCAGTTCCAATCCGTCGGCCGTCCACGCCTCGCGCAGATGGGTCAGCAAGTCCGTACGATCATTAATACGTTTTTTATAGATCAGAGAAATAGTGCTGTCGGGCACATAGCCATCTAACACCCTATCTTCCAACGGGGAATATTCTGGGATAGCAGCAACATCCGGAAAAACCGAACACAGCGCATGGTAGACCTGTGCATATCGGAAGTACTCCCTATCATTTAATTTGTATTCAGTTTTGAGCATTTCAAACGTTTTAAAGGACCCTTTCGCCCAGAGGTCACCCACCTTACTTATACCAATCATATCCCATTTCTCAAAGCCTTTTGTTTTCCACAGACAACCCAAGCGCTGGGAGGCATACAACGGCGTCGCTCGAGTCAAGCGATCCCTCCACCCCATCGCAGCATTCGCCGCATGCCACACGCGTACCGCAACTTGCGTTCGTCCTGTCAACCGTGCATCCGGCGTCGCCGAATACAGTGCCCTATTGTAATCCCCGCCCGGAAGTAATAACTTATCCATCTCGAAGGCCGGATTCAAAGCAGGACCGTATATCCCATGGTTCACCGCAGCCAACTGAGACGCCCAATAGTATCTTTTAATATCGGGGAGGGCAACACCCCCATCATACCAAGGGAGTGTCAACTTGGCGAGAGCGATCCTCGGTCGCCCGTCCCAAAACAGTTGGCGCTGAAGACCCTCCACCTCACGGAAGTAAGGGGCCGGCACGACATCTAGCGTATTTTGTAAAGCGTTCAAGAAGTGAGGCAGCGACATCATTTTAAACAATGCCGCCCGTCCGAGCGGCGAGAGCGGAAGCCGCCGCCACCTCGCGACGTCGGCCTTCAATCGCTGGAGTGGAGGGAGAAGGTTTCGCTCATAGCGGACCGCGGGGTCCAGTGATATGAAGATTCCCAAATATTTGAACCCCAATGTAGCAATCTGAATAGGGCATCCCCGCGGCAGGAGGGGGGCCTCGCCCGAGAGGACGTAAACACATGACTTGGCCCAGTTGATAACCAGGCCAGAATTACGACCGAAGGAATTCAATACGTCCACCAATACAATTAGCGACTTTCGAGGAGAGGTGAGATACAAAAGGATGTCATCCGCATAAAGGGAGACACGGTCCTCAAATTCCGGCGTCCATCTAATGCCCCGCAACGACGGCTCCCAACGCCACCAGGCAGCGAGAGGTTCTAAAGAAAGTGCAAAGAGGAGGGGCGACAACGGACAGCCTTCTCGCGTACCTCTCCCCAGCGCGAGGGGAGCCGACGCCCTACCATTCACCACAACCTGCGCCAATGGGTCAGCGTACAGTAATTTTACCCACCCAATGAATTCAGGGCCAAACCCGAACTTCGCTAACGCAGCCCAAATATACGGCCACTCTAAAGTATCGAACGCCATGGTAGCGTCCAAAGACGCCAAGATGGCCGGCTCACACATAAACTCCGCTCTAGCAAGCACGCCATGCAACCTCCTCGGGTTCAGGGCGGTATTACGATGAGGTATAAAACCGGACTGGTCCTGATGAATCAAGTCGCCCACGACCCGAACCAGACGATTGGCCAATACCTTAGCCAGAATTTTAGGTTCCGCGTTCAACAACGAGATAGGCCTGTAGGAGGCACAGCGGTCTCGCGGCTTCCCCTCTTTATGTATCACAACTATGGTGGCAAGACGTTGGTCAAGGGGGAGGGAGCCCGCCGCACGTGCAGCGAGGAACATGTCACGGAGATACGGTGCTATCTTATCTGGACGCAACTTATATAGTTCAATGGGGAGACCATTGGGACCTATGGCCTTACCAGAAGCGATCGAGCGAATGGCCAAAGCAATCTCATCCGGCGACAACTTCGCCTCCATCAATACGCTATCAGCCTCCGAGAGGGACGGCAATGCAATATCTCCAAGCAACAGACGAGAGTCCTCCTCCGAACGCCCAGAGACCGGAGAGTATACCCCACGGAAGTAATCCGCGAAGCAGTTAACAATTTCCACCGGGTCAGTCACACACACGCCATCCACTCTCTCCACAACCGGCACCACTCTACTCGCTCTCTCCTTCTTGTCCAACCAAGCAATCAACTTTCCGGCCTTATCTCCCACATCATACAGTCGTCCTTGTTGCTCTCTACTCATCCTTTTAGCAGCATCCGTGACCAGCGCTCTATAATCTGACTGTTTAAGGCTGAGAACGTGCAATTTCTCATCCGTAACACCCCGCTCCAAATCCCCCTCCATCTCAGCGATGTCAGTTTCCAGGCGAACCACCTCTTCCCTCCCGCACCTCCTAGCATGGGAAATAAGAGACAAGGCATGCCCCCGGATCACCGTTTTATAACCTTCCCATAGGGAGACAGCAGACGACACTGACCCTACATTATCGTCGAAGTAGTGATCAATGGACTTAACCAGTTCCGCGCGAACATTAGGGTTACGTAAATACCAGGGGTTAATTGGCGCTACTCTTCCCTCCGCCCCAGGAACAACCTCCATCTGCAACAATAGAGGGGAATGGTCAGAAATACCTCGGGCCAAATGACGCACCTCCCCGATCATTTCAGCCTGGAACGCCGGCATAAGTATATAATCAAGTCTCGAGAGACTCCCGTGGGCCCCCGAGTGGAAGGTGTATTGCGCCTGCCCCGGGTGCATCAGTCTCCAGCAATCTATAAGTCCTAAAGTATCTAGAAAGCCACCCAGCCAGGCCTGGGCTCTAGGGAGATCCCTGGGGGGGTGACGGTCCTCTATACCAGATACAACAGCGTTAAAATCACCCCCTAACACCAGAACCCCCCCAGGGAGTCCCAGGACCAAACGCCCCAAATCGGCAAATGTAGCCGTCTGCAATCCCGGTGGCACATAGACAGCAACGAGCGAAACATTTCTACCCTCCCATCTCCCCACCAATGCTGCATATCGCCCTCTATCATCGTGGAGCACCTCGTCCACCTCCAACGGGAGAGAGGCCCTGACCAAGATACCAACTCCCCTAGAGCCAGAAGTGAAACCAGAGTGAACAGCAAGGCGATAGCCCAGCCTATTCAGGGCATGGAAGGAGTTCCCGATCAGATGTGTCTCCTGCAGGAAAACAATGTCGGGCGAGTTCCGTTTCAAAAACTGCAACACCACCCCGCGCTTGATCCTATCCCCCAGTCCGTTCACATTCCACGAAAGTATTCTCAAACCCTTACCCCCCACCCCGCTCCCGTGCATGATGCCCACATCCCGGAGAACACAACCAGGACAAATCAGCAGCTAACCTCACATTGCCTTGTGAAACAAACAAACAGTCCCCAACACCCCCCCTCCCCCACAATATCCAAACCACAACTCCCCCCTCCCTGCACCCCTGCTTGAGCCCAAACAGCCCCCCCAACTTGCAGTGTGCCTGTCGCCCTAACATATACTGAACCACAAAAAGAACCCCTGAAGGAGGAAAGAGCCCCAATATGCTCTCCACAACCTCCGAGCATTTGAAGGGCATATTGCACCAAACTTGAGTCCCATAGAGCTAAGGTACAAAACGACACCAGCCTAGTCCATCACCGGGAACCAGAGTTCTAGTTCTGTTCCGCCGAACCCTCGCCACTCTCCGCCGGCTGACCATCCCGATCTCGACTCCGAGGCAGGGTATCCAACCAGTCTCCAACCGCCTCCAGCCGGTCGAAGAAGTGCGAGCGATCCTCGAACTCAACCCGCAACCTGGCCGGAAATAGCATCGCATACTTCGGCTCCATTTCCCTCAAGCGCCGTTTGACGCCCAAGAATCCCAGTCGTTGTTTTTGGACCGCTTGCGTAAAGTCTGGATAGAAGCTGACGTTAGAGTTGTCAAATTTCAGCGGCCCAGTCACCCTCGACGCCTGAAGGATAGCATCTCTGTCCCGAAAATTAAAAAGTCGGGCAATTATAGGCCGCGGGGGAGCACCCACTTTCGGCGCACCACCCGGAATTCTGTGAGCCCGCTCCACCGCAAAGAATTTGCTCAGCCCCTTGGCTGCGAGATGGTTGACCACCAGATCCTCCACAAAAAGGTTAGCAGCAGGGTTCTCCGATCGTTTCGGTACCCCAATTATACGAACATTGTTCCGCCTGGCCCTGCTTTCGGAATCCTCAAGTCGACGGTCAGTTAGGTCACTGGCCAGCCGTAACCTACGAACCTCCGTTTGCAGGGCGGCCACGTCCACAGTTAGGCTCGACGCTGTTTGGTTCAAAGCATTGACCCGCTCATTCGTTTTAGACAGATCCGCCCTGACCAGATTGACATCGATCAGGACCGCATCCAATTTACGAGCCAGGGTATCAAACTGCTGACCCACTGCAGCCTTCATCTCCTCAATGGCGCCCATGACGTCTATCAAAGTCAAGTCAGCAGATAGGCCCGAGACATCCTTGGACCGTTCCGGCGATTTATGCGACCCACCAGGGGATCCCTTTGTCTGCGCATAGCGGTCCATGTTATTAGCCTGGGTGTAAACTCCCCGCCGGGTATTCTTGGGTTTCTGCTTATCTCCGTCCAGCCTCACCACCATCGTCCGGTGACCACTGAGATCGGCACCTGCCATCCCAGGAGTAGGGACCAGACAGCTAATTCAAGGGACCACAGCCGTCACGGACTGTAGCCTGTGTATAGTCCGAGATCCAGGCCAAACACACCACCATCCACGCTCCTCTGGAACATCAAGGTCCCGCAGCCGATGTCAGCAAACAGGTTCGAAAACGAAAGTGAAAGTGCGGGGTACAACAAAAGCCCGTCGACAAAACCAGGATTAATTCAGGATAGACGTGGGAGGTTGCGGAGGCCCTCGGGAGCCTTGAGCCTACGCGGCCATCTTGGTTACGCGCTAGGCTCCTCCTCCTAAAAGGATTTTTTTAATGCCGATTACATAGAGTAAGGGAAGCAAGTTTACTGTTGCCATATTTTCCTGTGTGTTTGCCGGTGTGACTTTAGTATTTTAGGTGTTGTTGCCATAGGACATTATTTTTTGGGATTACCAGTTAACTTGCGTTATGTGTCGGCAGAAAGAGCCTCAAGTGCATCTGTGGGCCTTTTATCGTGTGGTCAGAAGGTGCATTCTTTGGTTATGTTTAGCTCTCAGAAACTTACAAAGGAATACTGTGTTCATAGAACCTGTGTCATGATTACTATGCCAGAGAGCTTTGCGTAACAACATACGTAATTATACAACAACATGTCTGCCAGTGTGGTGTGCACCTGGACTTCTGCTTATAGAAGTAACGAGAGAGGCCTTTAGAAACATTTATGTGAGTGTGCACACTATACTGAATACTGAAACTGAGACAAAGGGCTATAGGCGTGTTTAGATTTCTATAGAGTATGGCACTATTACAGAGAGAGATGGAGCAAAATAAAGGCTTTACGAGGTTTGTGTCATTTGTGTCCTTACTAAACAAAAAGGAAAGACTCAGGAGTGTGATAGTGTGATTGAGGGCCATGTGTCCTGGTTAAAGTGAGAGAGAGTTCAGAGTATTTTGACACAATGCCTTATGTACAGATTACAGAGTGAGATAGGTTTCCCTGATTTATCGACACAGTGATAAGGCTCTGTTACAAACACAAATGAACACGTGACTCGATCATTTTGGTCTGTCCACTGTTGAGTTGTTCGAAAAGTGTGGCCTGTGTAGCCATTGTGCATAACAGTCTTTATGCCAATATTTTGTTTTCCCTTCAAAGCTACCCCTTAATTGAGTAGATATGGCACATGCCTGCCATTAAAAGCCTTCAATATATCTGTTGTCATGAGCTCTCTATGAGTGGAGTTCAACCTTTTCAGCCCTAGTCAGGCTGTGTCATCTTTTTCTCTTACTACCATTTTGTCCAAGATCCATTTTTAGCGATGAAGTCAATACGATGTCTATTCAAGGATGCATTTTAGTTGTTTAAGCTGAGAGTGCTTCATATACTGTTTGCTCCTAATGTGATTTTTTTTTTCCCATGCCAAAGTCATTTTTCATTCTTTCATATACCATCTGAGACTTAATTTAATTTATTATGTTGATGGAGGGCAGCCAGGAACCATGGCTGTCCAATCTGAAGTTTATCTGTTACATTTGTATCACCGATAAACTGCACGTGTGTCGCACCTTGGTCAATGAGATCCACCCCATGCCAGATTCTCAGGATTACCACAGTTTGATAATCGATTCCTGTTTAGATCAATTTCATGTAATTTTTACATATCGATGGCCTACAATTCTAGTATGGAACCGGCCCTTGTGGACCAGTGTTTGATACCGTGACATGCTGATGACATTATTTACCAAATTCAGTGGATGTCAGTATACTGTAGCCAGGTCCAGGGCTAAATCAGTACAATTTAAAAATCTGAATTTACGAGTAGGCTCTCTTTCTTCAAAGCATATTGTTTGTAATATTATGAGGCCAGTCTACTACATTGTTTAAGTTTATCCCGTGAGGTGTAGGCTATTAAGATCTGATCATTAGAGTTAGCCATTGTTATCCTTTGCTGGTCTCGGGTACCATGAAAGCAGTTTCAAAAACAAAAAGTAAGTACTGTTGTCTACACTCCTTGACATTTCTGTAGCTTCTTAACTCCTAATACGAATCTGTTAGGTTGCAACAAGGACAGATTAGCTATCCTGTGATGTCCGCAGCACTCAGGGGTTATATGGTGTTGCTTCTATTACCCGTGCCAATTTGAGGAAATTGTCACCGATACCAGAGTGGCAAGTTTCTTACAAAGAAGGGTTGTGTCCAGATTCTCAGTAGCTGCCTAGTGATCTGTAAAACAGACACTTGGCTTTACCAGCAAACCCATATTTTTCTGACCTCTTGGATAGTGGAAAGATTATGGCCACAATTGACCCTCTTTTGTAAGCATGATACATTGTTAACTTCAGCCCATTCTCACATGAGAGCAGCATTTGGCATTCGATTTGTCCTCATGATCGCACAATGTCACACAATAAGAACCTAACAGAAGGCTCTACTTTCTGGGTATAAGCTGCCGGAACTCCATGCCAGGTAACATTCGAAACATTCAAGATGGTTAAAGTACTGATCCTGAGCTAGAACCGGAACAATGATCCCTCCGATCTGTATAAGCACAGCCCAGGGCTATGAAACTGTCCTGACCACCATACCACACTAGGAAGACCGCACACCTTCTCAAAGTGGAACCAAAGTAGCCTCGCAATGATTCAACATATAGGTAGGTTATAATAACTATGCCAACTCAACTATAAAATATGCCCTTTCATGCAATATTAAAAGTATCTGCTGCCACCCAGCTCAAGAAGACCTGCTTCTTTACTGATGAGACGGAGGACTCTAACCAAAGCCACTCCACCACATAACAGGCACAGTAAACAGAATTTGTCCTTCCACCTACCTGTAACCACAAGATGGAGGATAGAGTCTCTATTCCTTATGGCCCTCCTTTCCTTGATATAATCTGTCTTATCATATGATATCATATACCAGCTCTTACCTGATCTCTCATCAACAGATAACACATTCAAGAACTTCTTAAACCTTGCTGAAAACTGGTGGGCACAGATACAGGCTATACCGCCCTGCTCAACTAACACCTCAGAACTAGCCATACAGGCCTGTGAAGACCGGATAGATTGGTCACACACTGCTGATCACCAGAGGGCTCTTAGTATAGTCCACTGTGCAAGTCTTGAACCGTCACATACTCTTAGCAACAACATCTTATAATGTCAGTAATAACAAAATGATGAATTTAAGGCAGTGACTAATCATTTTACTGGGCGTTTTGCAATTCTTACCATACAACTACGGATTGTAACCCAGGTAGATTTCTTACCCCCTCACTCTCTCTACACTGGTCTCCTCTCCCGGATCCATAAGGTCTCTGAATCTTCTACCCCAGCCACCATAGGAATTCTGATTGAGAATATAAACGAAAACAATGCTAACAGTAGAGAGACAGGAAGAGCAAATCGGAAATGTCAGCATACCAGTGTAGAAACACATATCTGCCTCTTACATTTCCATCGCACCATCAAGTGGGATATTGTTTCAGATACTGGGTGCATAAATGTAAAGACCTGCTGCCTTTGTTTTCTTTTTTTAAACTTCTTTGTCTGCAGTCTTAGTGTCCTGGGTACAGATGTGCCAAGAACCACCAGAGGTTGTCTGCGAAATAGATGGGGGTGCTGGTCGTGATGGCTTTGTAAATTATGCAGCTGGTTTTGAAGATGGTGTGGGCTGGCATTGGGGAGCCAATGGAGTTCCATGAGGCTGGAGGTGACGCGATCTTATTCCTTCGGCACTGAATGAAAAGTGCTGTGGCATGAAGGATGCCCTTACGGGGTGCCAGTGTGGAGTTTGGCAGACCATTGAGCATGGCGTAGCCACAAACCAGTAGTGAGAGTACGACCACTTGAACAGCAGTTCTGAAGTTGCTTTCTGAAAGAAACAATTTCACTCTCTTTAGAAGAGTGAGATGGTACCTGGCTGATTTTTTTTTTTTTTTTTTTTTACAATGTTTTTGTTGAGGATACGGTTGGTGTGCAGGGTAAATTCAATTGACTTAGCATTCTGTTAAATTTAAGGTTCTAAGCCATCATGGTTTGACATTGAGACAGGTTTGTAGTGTTTCATGTTTGTTGTTCTTGGCAAATAAGAATTCGGCCTTGGTTGAGTTTCATTTAAGTAGGCACTAAACATCCAAGTCTGCGTTAGCAGCTGCTACCGGACCCGGGTAGTGGGCGGCGGGGGTGGGGGTGGTGTCGTCAAAAAATGTTTTTAGAAAAAACACTTGCCTGTGACGGTCCGCCGCCACCTCTCCTCCATCCATTTCTTTCTGATGCTCCGGTCCCGCAGCAGGATGCAGGAACACCGGGCTCCCAGTCTTCGGAAAGCCAATCACAACACTGCAGTGCAGCATTGTTATTGGTCTGAGTGCCGTGGATCGGCGCTCAGCCAGGGAACGGGGCCTGCACATGTTCTCCCTGCACGCTGTGATGCAGCCTGCATCGAGATGATGCGAAGTACGCATGAATGTTTGGCTGGCCCAAGATGACCGGCCAAACATTGATGTTCTCTTAGGAGTTGGCAAACCACTCCTCCCATGCTCCTCTGTTGTTGGAGCAGCCCGCCCCAAATGCAAAGCTTCAGCAGAAGGAAACATAAAATGATAATAAGGCGAGTGTTAGAAGGTGGTTCTGACACTATGACCCGCCCGGATTTTTTGCTTTTTGACCACCTAATTGTTGAGCTTTTACTGTGGGGGAGCCTCATAAGTTGGGACTCGCCCACAGTGAACTCAGGATGTAAGAGACTGCATGGGGATTTTACTGGTGTCCCCCTGGCTTGACCAGGCCACTGCGCAGCAGCTGGAGTAAGGGACACCGGGCTGGTTACATGCAGACACACGTGTACGGGCTGCGCTGGGGAGATTCCTAGCAGTCCAGGAGCAGCTACAAAGTGAATGGTGTGGCAGGACTTATGCAGAATTGGGTGGTGACATGGAATAGGCTTTATCCAGTGGGAAGAAACATGCCAGGGAAAGTCAGTGTGCTTTATTCCATTATTCTCTTATGGGGATAGGGAGCACATGGGCTAGTCTCACTTTCCTAAGGCCTACAGATTCCAGACACGTACTAAAGTCCACTGTAGCTGATGTGAAAAGAAGTGTTCTGCAGAGTCCAAAGTCATATTTGTACTGCTTTTGGGTCATACAGAAATGTCATATTTCTCTGAGCCAGCCATGACCAGACCCAGGCTAAGGGCTGACCTCAGCTGGATGGATTGATAACCTTACTTCCACAAGCTAAGGCCTCCTCTCCACGAAGAGAAGATGGGTGAGGCTACAGGCTCATCCATTAGCGCCGTCTTGCCCCCCCCCCCCCCCCGCGAAGAGGCCCCCAGGGGCCCAGGACCCCATCCCGGGCGTGAAGTAAAGCCGGGGGTTCCGTCGCACCCCCGTGAAGTCTGTCCCGTACGGGGTCCCCCGACGAAGATGAGACCCGACGGGGAGCCCCGGGATTGCTCCCCGTGAAGAGGAGGAGGAGGGGCCCGGGACCCCATCCCCGGCCCGAAGCAAAGCCGGGGGGCGCCGTTGTGCCCCCGTGAAGATGGTCCCAGAAGGAATGGGAGGAGGCCGGGCTCCTGCTGCCGCACTCGCCCACGGTCCTGCTGCCGCACTCGCCCACGGTCCTGCTGCCGCACTCCCCCACGGTCCTGCTGGACCATCGGACGAGGCCGCGTCTGTTCGCGCTGGAGCGGGCAGACCAGAGGTTCCCAGCCGGCTCCTGCGGCAGCACACAGAGTGCTGGCTGCGCGGGGAGCCGGCAGGGGGCAGCCGGAGCTGTCCTCCCCGGGCTGTCCTCCATCGAAAAGGCATGCAGGGGGTCCTGGGTGGGACTGGGGCCCCAGGAAAGTGGAGGAAGCGACCAGGGGCCCCGGTGGGACTGGGCCCCTGAAAATGCCCATGAGCGGCCGGGGGTGGGCTCCCCGAGCCGCAGTACTCACCTGGGGGTCCGGGTGGGACCGGGCCCCCCACCGAGGCCCAAGAAGCGGCCGGAGGCGCATCGCGGCTCTCCCCGGACAGGCGGGAGAGACGCTTATCTAATATGTGTGGAAATTGGCATTAAGCGCACCAGAATGCCTTGCAAGGCATTAGGAAATCGGCTGTGTTGGGTGCTGGTGGCCCCCAGAGGAGGGGGGTCACCCTCATTTGTTGAAGGAGGGATAGGGGGAGGTGCAGGAGAAACACAGCCTCCCCAGCCCAAAGAAGAAAAGTCCCACCCTAGGTGTCCTGGGGACTAGCCAGAATAACCCCTCAAGGGCTCAGCTAGCATTTGAACATCTCCTGGGCTGGAACTTTTGTTCTACAGCTGGAGGTGTGTGAAAAAGTGCTCCAAGGGATGAAGGGCTGAGTTGGGGATCCCCTGGAGGCGAAGAGGCGCATTTGCACGAGAAGTGCATTTTTAATGGTATTTCTGTGATGTGCATTGAGAAAGGTTATTTCTTCATAGGTGGGACTGAAAGTCACATAATGCGAAGTACATGTGTAATGTGAGGTACATGATAAAAGTGAAGTCAGAAGCAAAGTGGGGTTAAGTTTGCACACGTTCCTGCTAGGGTGTCTGGCTGTATATGCATAATCCTGTCATTTCATCAGTAGGAGATGCTCAGTCAGGGTTATGTGTCACCAAGGCAGGAGTAGCCATGTTTAATGCTTGTTAAGGTAATGGGGTGGGTCGCCACTGGGATGGTGCCAGTGCGCAGGGCCCCCGCCCCAGGTTAGGTTCAACTAATTGCATTGGGGGCAAGATAATGTGCATCCATGGGAGTGGTGGAACTAGACCCCTCTCCCCACGGGAGGGGTGGAGATGTTATGCAATGTCACAAAGTAATTCCAACAGCTTATGTATATTTGTAAATTGGTGCATAGTGAAGAACCGACCCCCGAGACCCCTCCTCAAGGAAAGGTCAGGTCAGCGGTGCAGGGCTCACCTTAAATCTTTCCTGTTCCTGGTGGTCTGTAACTCCAGTCCGTGTTTTTACGCCGCTCGTTCGTCCGAAGTGCTGCATAAGGCAGGGAGAGATGCCGAGCAAGGCCACCAACTGGTGCTCCTTCTCCTGGCTCTCATCCCCCGCTCCCCCTTTGCTTCAGCTCCTAAGTCTCTGCTCTGCTCCTTACAGTTGCGGGGGCAAAGTCGCACCTCGAAGCGGGGGTCAAAGCCACGCGCCAAAGGGGGAGCGCGCAGCGGTGTGCAGGGGGGGGCGAGAAATAGGAGCCGACGGGAGCCGCCCCCGAGAGCAGGTGAAGGAAGGCATGCTGCCCAGAGCTGTTCACCCGTCTGTCCGGATACTTCACTAGCGACCTGTTACGACCTCCCAGATAACCCGCCCGTCAACCGACAGCTGGTGGGTGTAAAATAGAGAAGTGTGGAGTGGGCCTGGGTCCAGGGTGCCACATCCTAGCCCCACCTGATCATCTTGCCCTCCTTGTCTGACCATGACCAGTAGTGCTAAAGCTAAGGGCTAAACCTAAGCCAAAACCAAAGCCAGCTAAGGCAGTCAAGTAACTAAAAAAAAAAACTAAAAAAAACAAACAGGGCCGCAGTGAAGGATTGGCAGGTCTAACAGCGACACCAGTAAACCTGCAACATTAGTTTTAGTCTCTGAACTCCGCCCTCCACCAAAGAGAGTGTATCTATCTGTCTATCTGTCCCCCTTATAGGTCTTTGTAGTGGGGGGGGGGCTTCCAACTGTACTCAACCAGAGCCCCTATGAGCAACAGAGACAGGTGAAAGCCGGAGATCCTGCAAAAGAATGTGCCCAGCCACGCGACTACCGATAACATAAACGCTTAAAAGACTTACAGTGAACAGCCACCCCGACTCTCACTCAGCTCTTACTCAGCTGCACCGAAAAGACCTGAGCAGCCCAAAGGTTTACTTGCCACTTAACCGAGAGTCATGAGGTCGGGCAGAGTAAGAAAAGCTCTAGTAAAATCGAAATCAAATCCAGGACCACAATCTAAACCAACAAAACGGAAGAGCGAGAGCGTTACCAGGAGAGAACTTAGGGGCAGCAGCCCACAGGTCCATGACCTAGGAAGTCTAAAGACAAAAAGCGAGAAACTTGAAGATACACAAAATAGTTCAACAGAAGAAAAGTCAGACAGTCACTTGAGTGGCCTGCATCCCAAAGCTTACAACAGTAGTATCTTATTGCCCCCGGAAGGCAGTACAACAATAGAAACAAGGCTCACAGATGCCACAGCGAGCACCTGTTCGTCGGAGCAGGTCTTAATCAAGGTAGAAGGAACACCCACATGGAGAAATCCCTACTTATTCCAGCCAAAAATATACACAAAGTTCTCATTTCTGAGAGATCCTGGAACAACAATATTTTCAAAGAGTGCCACTATAGAAGGGCTGCAATCCCCTCTTTTACCACTTGCTACAAACCGCTTAGACCAAAAGCCACTGGCAGCGAAGGAAACCTCAGTACAAACCCATCCCAAAGGAACATCTCAAACAAACGCACAATTTCAAACTAAGGACCAACTTGGAGCAAGCCAAGAAATTGAAGACACGATGACTTTACGTACAAACAAGGCAAACAAGGCAGATAACTGTGAACAATTAGGACTATTGTTTCTCCAACAAAATCACCAAGAGGACAGTACCAACAATTACTTTTGCCCACCACAACATATCTCTGTGGAAACCTTATATACAGCTCAAACTAGTATTCCAAACCTCCAACAATCTAGGTCAACAACTGGGGGAACACAGAAGCCATCTCTAACACTTGACCGGCAATTGGGCCTAAAACACTGTTCAGAATTTCAGAACGCCCAACTCCCTAGTTATACTGCTGAGAATACTCCAGGCCGAGGATCTAGCCTTTTAGCTCAACAAACGAAGCCAGATACGGGATTTGCTCCAAAGCCTCACCAATACCCATCACCAGCTTCAGACAAACTGGATGATCAAAATTTAAGGATACAGACATTACAACCAAATTTCCTCCCCCCACAGATTTCATCACCGACCTTTATCATCCACCAGCTTGCATGACATACTCCCTTCTGTAGACTTACCTGCCCTCTACAAATCAAAGGGATCCACGCAATCAGTGCAAGGACAACAGCCACAAATCAACGACCAGTCTGCAACCAACTGCGACGTGTCCTTCCTAGCCTCCCAAGAGTGGGAAGACCTAGTCGCCTCCTATACACACAAGCCTAGTAGCCGACCAAAAGACCTGCAAACAGTAAGAAGCAGTACAGGTCATAACAACAAAACCTTAATTTGGGAATCACTCTTAAGCTCCATGCAATATTCGACTGCGGCCTTGCAATACCAATCCCATAAAATGGACCTTCAGCTAACAGTATTGCAGTCTCTTGCCGATTTTACTACGGGGATTGATAAAAAGCTAGGCGAGCTGAACGGATTGATAAAGAGAGGACAGGCAGCGGCCCTGAAAACACAGTCTGTGCAACAAGAATGCTTATGTGCCCTGATTGTGGACAAACTACAAACGCTACCCACGACACTGGCAGACCTATTGTCGACTCTGAAACCAACAACAGCATCACAGAAAAATAAAGGTACTCCGAGGGACGAAGCAAAATCATTGAGCGCACAGACACCAGCGCCAATATCACTAAATAGCGACTCTCTATCAGAAGGTAGCAGTCCCCTCCGAGGATCAAACAAAACTGACCCTTCCGGTAGCAAGAACCTAACAACAAGAACAGGGCGCAAGCAAAAAAGGAAAGGCAGGAACAAGAAATCCACAGTCCTGGCACATTATGCAACCGACTCCATCCCGGTAGTCATACCCACAATAGAACTAGTAAATGATAAAATATCACACAAAGAAGAGCTAGGTTCGGTAAACAGCATGAAGATCTCGACTGCAAGCCCCAAAACAACAAAGCAACCGCAAAATACGACAAGCTGCCTACTAAAATCCAGCAACAAACAAGCGGAAAAGAGGGTACAGACATGGCCCCCACCTGAAATGATTCTGCCTCCAACCGCCTCCGCCAAGGAGACGCATCAAACGAGTATACACATAGGGCAAGAGGCGTCAACAGCCTCACAAGGTAGAACGGTGCTATTCAAAGGAACACATCAATCAACAACACCACTCGGCCGAGTCTCTTGGGAGGATCAAAACAGGCCCTAACAAACTCTGTGCCACAACCACGAGAATGACATCATAGCGCACGCCACAGACAACGTTTTATCCAGTCACATAGAATACTTAAACTACAGCCATAATTCCGGAGCACTCAAAGCAAACCTCTCTGGTCATGGGTTCCTCCAAGATAGCGTAAATAACAAAACAAGGGGACTTTTACCACTCGCCCTTGACCAGCCAGGACTACCACAACTTGCGGGAGAACGGCGAAGAGGCACAGCGATCGGGACTGCGAGGTCCAGGGTGCACGCCTCCAACCCTCGTTAAGCACACCTGGAACCTCTTCCCTGCTCCGCCTCCACCAAGCCCACCAAGCCCACGCCTCGCGGCCCCCGCTTCGCGGGAGCCGCTCGGAGGCTCTGTCTATTTAAACATCGCCTAAGGAGCTCGTGCTGGGACTTTTACCACTCGCCCTTGACCAGCCAGGACTACCACAACTTGCGGGAGAACGGCGAAGAGGCACAGCGATCGGGACTGCGAGGTCCAGGGTGCACGCCTCCAACCCTCGTTAAGCACACCTGGAACCTCTTCCCTGCTCCGCCTCCACCAAGCCCACCAAGCCCACGCCTCGCGGCCCCCGCTTCGCGGGAGCCGCTCGGAGGCTCTGTCTATTTAAACATCGCCTAAGGAGCTCGTGCTGGGACTTTTACCACTCGCCCTTGACCAGCCAGGACTACCACAACTTGCGGGAGAACGGCGAAGAGGCACAGCGATCGGGACTGCGAGGTCCAGGGTGCACGCCTCCAACCCTCGTTAAGCACACCTGGAACCTCTTCCCTGCTCCGCCTCCACCAAGCCCACCAAGCCCACGCCTCGCTGCCCCCGCTTCGCGGGCGCCGCTCGGAGGCTCTGTCTATTTAAACATCGCCTAAGGAGCTCGTGCTGGGACTTTTACCACTCGCCCTTGACCAGCCAGGACTACCACAACTTGCGGGAGAACGGCGAAGAGGCACAGCGATCGGGACTGCGAGGTCCAGGGTGCACGCCTCCAACCCTCGTTAAGCACACCTGGAACCTCTTCCCTGCTCCGCCTCCACCAAGCCCACCAAGCCCACGCCTCGCGGCCCCCGCTTCGCGGGCGCCGCTCGGAGGCTCTGTCTATTTAAACATCGCCTAAGGAGCTCGTGCTGGGACTTTTACCACTCGCCCTTGACCAGCCAGGACTACCACAACTTGCGGGAGAACGGCGAAGAGGCACAGCGATCGGGACTGCGAGGTCCAGGGTGCACGCCTCCAACCCTCGTTAAGCACACCTGGAACCTCTTCCCTGCTCCGCCTCCACCAAGCCCACCAAGCCCACGCCTCGCGGCCCCCGCTTCGCGGGAGCCGCTCGGAGGCTCTGTCTATTTAAACATCGCCTAAGGAGCTCGTGCTGGGACTTTTACCACTCGCCCTTGACCAGCCAGGACTACCACAACTTGCGGGAGAACGGCGAAGAGGCACAGCGATCGGGACTGCGAGGTCCAGGGTGCACGCCTCCAACCTTCGTTAAGCACACCTGGAACCTCTTCCCTGCTCCGCCTCCACCAAGCCCACCAAGCCCACGCCTCGCGGCCCCCGCTTCGCGGGAGCCGCTCGGAGGCTCTGTCTATTTAAACATCGCCTAAGGAGCTCGTGCTGGGACTTTTACCACTCGCCCTTGACCAGCCAGGACTACCACAACTTGCGGGAGAACGGCGAAGAGGCACAGCGATCGGGACTGCGAGGTCCAGGGTGCACGCCTCCAACCCTCGTTAAGCACACCTGGAACCTCTTCCCTGCTTCGCCTCCCAACGCCCCTTCTTCTATAGTAAGGACCCCGCCCACACGCGCTAGCGGTACGCGCGCGGTCGCAGCTCGGACGAAGACCGGACAAAGAGCGGGCCCTCTGAGGCCCTCAGAGACTCGAGGAGACCGGACCGGGGGTACTTTCTAACTTTACTGCCCACTAACCGTGAGTTCTGTGTTAGATACTGTTAGCAATAATATGGCTGAGATTGTAGCTACTAATCCTCCTGCAACACATGGTGCCCCAACCAAAGGCACATTGGTTGATTATTTTAAAAAGGTTATTGTACCCACGGACAAGGAGACTACGCTTGCCGAACGAAGGGCCGAGCGACGTCGCTCTATAGAGTGTATTAAAAATAGGACACTAATGGACAGCACATCTCCTTTGACTTCGTCCCTCATTGTGTTAAGTCCTCCTACCTTGACGCAGGAGGCGTTGGCTATGGATAATGTCCCCGAGCTGCTTAGAACTATTGATTCTACACCCAGCAATTTTAATTTTTCACCAGTTTCAACTGCTTTGCCCCCTTCCAGTACTATTACTTTTGATAAGGAAACTGATATTGTCACTATTCCCTCTGCATCTAAGGCTAAGTCGTCTATCAAGAAGGCAGGGAGGGCGTTGGTGTCTAAAGCTCCAAGGCCCCCTCCGCCCAAGAGAAGAAAGAGGTTAGGCAACTTGCCAAAAGGTAAGATCAATCACACTGATTTTGGCAAGGGCCCTATGCAAACTGTAGGCATAGCATCGCTGACAAAGGTTCCATCATCGCCATTAATAAGACACGATGTGGCCTTAATATCTTCTACCTCCTTGGTTCCCCCTCCTCCTGACTTGTCTCGTTCTCCGTTGCTCCTATCTGACTTGGGTACAATGCCACCATATCTTGAGAGCATCGAGAAATTGATAAGATCATTTACTCTACCCATTATAGAACGTCTAAAAAATATAGAGTCACGATTGGGGAACCTAGAATCTTTAATCATAAAACACCCGGGGTCACGGGAAGATCCTGCTCACCTACTCCCGCCCCCCCTTATGGTTTCAGATGTATCTCTTACTCACACTAGGACTAATGAGATAGGTAGCTCTAATTCCCAGCATAGGGACAAGTACTCCCACACCACAACCCTTCAAAGTCATCGCCAACATGAAGAGGGTGAATTAAGGAAGGAAATAGCAAACCCCATCTTAGCAACGTCCCCAAAGGAGAGGGGTGAGAATCATCACCTAGCTAGAGCAAGAGACCCATATAGCCATCAAGTTAACTTACCCCCAGAGGCAGTACCATATGTGGTAGTGTTAACAGAAGTTCCGCCTCTGGCAAAGGGTAAAAATGAGGGCTATTACGATCTAAAAAATAAAACCATGCACTGGCTTAGGACAAACAGACCCCTCCCTCCTAACATCAATGGGGAGATATTGCATGTTCGGAGACTTCATTGGCTAGGTCGCAGAATCAAGGATCTTGAAGGGGATGTAATTATTATCAACTTTAGAGACCTCAGAGCAGTCAAATACATCTTAGACTACCCCTTGGGTTCTACATGGGGGTCCATAAATCCCCGTGTACTATCATACTTCTACCCAAGATCAACAGTCTCTTATAATGCATACCCCAGGGCTCCAGTAAAAACGGTGACTCACCCTCACCCATTCCTAGCAACATCTGCTCCCCTTGTTCAACACTGTAACATGTATGCACCCAGTTCTGTGGCATACGGAAATGCAGCAGAATGGGTTACGATTCCCCCTGGGAATCACAGAATTGGTCCACGGAGGGTGAACTACAGGCTACCATTTACTCCTCTCGAAGTTGCTAATAGATTTGGGGCCTTATCAGGAGTCGATGACTGCGACTGACATAGTACTACTTTTGATTATGGGCTTAGCACACAGGGTGACCAGGTTGAGGATATGGATCTGATTCCCAAATTGCTGACTTCTTGTCCAAATAATTTTATCTCCATTGGGCCACACTTGCCCTTACCGGTGACTCATACAGTCCCCCTGGAATATGTCCCGGCGGCTGCAGATGAAATAGCTATAAAACCTTATTGTTCCGGACACAGGGAGGAGAGGGTAGAGGTGGAGGGCGGTTGCTCTTCACGAAAGATCAAAGTTCTACAGGGGTCCTCACCTAAAGCACAAAGTGATTTGGGGGTCTGTGCCCCTCCAAGGACGGTAGAAAGCACCCTGTATGAGATTCCTATGTCCACAAATAGGGCTATGAGGCCACTAAAGATACTGTCATGGAACGTGGCTGGGCTCCCTAATAAGTTAGGCAACACTGACTGGGAAACTTTTATTAAAGAACATGATATATGCATGTTCCAAGAGACGTGGGCCAGAGAAAATCTTTGCCACCCCGGGTTCGCAATTTTTGATATTCCAGCTAGATGGGGCGGGAAGGGACGCCCGTCTGGAGGACTATCAACATGGATTGCCTGTCATCTAGGCTGTACGGCCGAGGTGGTAGAAACAAATTCACTTGACATCCTGTGTGTGGTCTTACGTTGGCCCACTGGGATGGGTCTGAGTCTGGTAAATATATACTCTAGACCAGTCGGAGCTGCGGCCACCTCAAGGACATTGGAGGATCTAGTGACTTTTCTTGACTCTCTCACCGGCCCAGATACACTCCTGGTCGGAGGGGATATTAACATTCAGTTTGAACCACTTCCGACTCACTTACATGGGATCAATAGTGAAGAGGACGATCTTTGGGGAATCCAAAGCGTTGTAGGTCCGCCAGTCAGGGCAGCATCACCCCTCCTATTGCAAGTTTTAACATTAACATTGGCAAATTCACTTAGAGCATGTAATGGTAGGTTCGATGGGGATATCCCGCCCCAGCCAACTTTTAATAGACCAGGACAGGAGTCCCGGATTGACTACATACTGATCAGACTTCAGGATTGGAAATTGGCATTAGATTTTAAAATAGTCCCCAGGGTGGATAGTGATCATAACCCCCTAATCCTTTCATTAGCTGCAGATAGTTTCCTCAGGACCGAAACTCGAGGAAATAGACTACCTGCCCCCAGTCTCACCTTATCCAGTAACAGACGAAGATTAAGGTGGGACAAATTGCTAGAGAAACCGACCCGTATAAGGGCAATATACGAGCAAGTGGCATTAACCCTGGAAAGAGTAGAAAGTCTCCTCCCTCAACTGTCCTCGCCAGAAGGTTGTTCTCCCCTCGAGGACATCCATCAGACCCTCTGCGACAATTTAGCTGAGGTATTGAACCCTGTGGTTCGGGGCAGGAAACTGAGGAGTGAAAGAGCCTCATGGTTCAATGCCAGCTGCAGGGGAGCTAAGAAAGATCTTCTCCAAGCGCTTAAAAATAAGGAAGCATCCTCTGTGGTTAGGGAAAAGAGGGTGGCCTATAAGCTCTTCCTTGAATCTGCTAAAATAGATTGGGATTGGGAGAACTGGACAGAAATAACATCTGCTCTCAAAACTAGAGATTCAAGGAAATTTTGGCACATAGTCAAACATGGCTCAGTTGAGCCTGTTATGGCTATAGAAGGCAACATTGCACCGGAAGTCTGGGAAAAACATTTCTCATCGCTCTATAGTAGAGCTGGGCAAGACCAAATGGGAACTCTGCCCGAGAGCCTAGTGGCCCCCACCACCGATAATCACACTGAGCTGGAAGACTTTAAGCTGGAGGAATTGGAAATGGCAATTACTTGCCTTTCCTCAGGAAAAGCGCCAGGCCTAGATAAGCTCCCAGGCGACCTCTTAAGGCACGAGGTCAGAATTTGGGCACCATATTTCCTGGTACTGTTTAATGCCATCATTCATGGGATGGCTCTCCCTCCAACTTGGCTCGGGGCGGAGATTGTGCCCATTTTTAAAAGGGGCTCACCTTTGCTCCCCGCTAATTATAGACCGATCAGTCTGATAGACGTCCCACAGAAGCTTTTTGCGAGGCTTCTGTTGGATCGACTTTTGGACTGGATCGAGGAGAGGGATATTTTGAGCCCTCTTCAGGCCGGGTTTCGCCAGAAGACTTCTACTATAGATCAGGTATTCAGGCTGTCCCTTATACATTGGAAAACAATACAGTTGGAGGGTGGCAGCCTCTATACTGTATTTGTAGATCTAAGGGCAGCCTTTGACCTGGTCCCACGCGGCAAGCTCTGGGAAGTCCTGGCGAACGTTGGGATGCCAGCTGACCTCCTGAGTATGATTATCCGCCTCCACACAAACACCTATGCTCGTGTGAGGTGCGGTGGACAGGGTGCACTCTCAAATAAGTTTCCCGTTGAGAGAGGGGTAAGACAGGGGTGCGTACTTGCACCGACCCTGTTTTGCCTCTTTGTTAACGGTGTCATTGACCATCTTAACGGGGTCCCCAATTCGGATGTCCCGAAGTTGGCGGGAAGGAGGGTCCCAGCAATTATGTTTGCTGATGATACCCTCCTTCTCTCCAAGTCACCTATGGGAATCCAGCGTGTGCTGGATGGATTTGGGGACTTCTGTAGAGAGCATGGATTGGAAATAAACACTACAAAGACCAAATTTATGGCCTTCAATCCGCCACCCAGGTTCCATTGTATTCCTCGTATAGGGGAAAACCTACTCGAACGAGTAAACACCTTTGAATACCTTGGTGTTACACTCAACGAGGAATTGGGGTGGGGTCAACACCATGAGAAAGCGAGGTTGAAACTAGCGCAACATATTGGTGGAATATTAGGGATGGTGGGGAAGAACAGGTCGACCCTCAAACCCATAGGCCCTCCTCTTCATATTTATAGGGTCCAAGCAAGAGGAGCAGTTACCTATGGGAGTGAATTATGGGGTCACAAAGTACTGGACAGCTTGACAAAGGAGGAGAACAGATTCCTCAGGTGTCTAGTAGCTCTTCCTCCGAGTACACCGCTAGTGCCTTTACGACTTGACCTAGGCATTAGACCCCTGGAGGAAGAGTTGGCACTTCGTCCCGTGATCTATTGGCGCAGATTGTGGACGGTGCCCGAACTGACTCATTACAGACAGGGCCTCCAGGAAGTTCTCAGCTTCCCAAATTCGGGGAACATTGCCTGGCTTAAATTCGTAAGGAATAGTTTGGTGAGCCTAGGTCTAGATGCACTATGGAATGATCCTTGTAACGCCTGTCCCAAGCTTTCTAAAAAAGCTTTAACCAAAGTGTATCATGACTCCAAGGCACCTTTACTCCGACCTTCTAAATCTTTAGGGTCTCTAACAAATCAATTCCTTCTTATGAAGAGTACTTACACCTTTGAATTGGCCCTTGACAATGTTTACCCTATAATAATTAGGAAGCTTTATTTGCAATGGAGGCACGGGTCCTTGCCAATTCGTGCTTTTACTAGTTCCTGGTCCCTGTCGACACCCAGCACTTGCCCGGCATGCAGATTAAGTGACGAAACTGAGCTGCATCTCATATTCTTTTGCACGGGTTATACTGAGGCGCGCAGAAAATGGATTATCCCTATCTGTAGGAGCCTGGGCTTCATCAGGTGCCATGAAGCCTTTAGAATTCTTAAGAGCGAAACGGCCGTGCACATTATGTTCAAAGTGGCAAAATTTTTGGGGGCTTTTTGGCACAAACGGAAAAAATATCTAAAAATGCCAATCTGATTCATTGTATGTAATTAGCATATATTAGCCGTGTGGCTGCACTATTTTTAAACATTTTTATCTATTGTTGTTAAATGTTTTTACATTCATTTTATGTACTTTTATGGAGTTACTCCGAAATAAAGTTTTCTTGAACTTGAAAAAAAAAACAAAAAAAAAAAAAAACAAGGTGGCCTCTCCAAAACCTAGAAACTTCTGCCCACAGAGTGACCTTCACTAACAGCACAGAGACACAAGATGAGCCCATAGCAATGGCCGAAGGGTCAAGCATCATAATATTCCATCCTCAATACAAATCTAGAGTTCGTATGGACACACTGAATAGAGGGAATATTCTACGGCTTCTACACTCCATTACACCTCTAGTAAATATTGAAACCCTTGACTTACTGTCAGTGGAATTTCTACCATCTAACAATATACAGAGTACAGAAGCAACTAGAACAACCTGGCGAACCGCAGAGGTTGCAGGCAGAATCCTACGGGAAAAGGCAAGCTTTATAAACCGGGGGATAGGCCTGGAACCTATCCCCAAACCTTTATACCCAGCTCCTTTCCTTAAAGTAGAAGTAATCAACTCAAGTCGGACGACTTTTTCAGTCTTGAAAGGAGCAGGAAGTAGTACACCAGGCACTACAATCGAAGAAAACTTGGAAATTGCACTGCAATCGACTCAAGGTCCTTCAGTCTCACAGTCCATCTCAACATCCAACAACTGGACTGATATACATCGCCAAATAGTACCGGCATGTCCACTATGACAGGCAACTGACTCAGCTCAGCCTTCACAGATAGAACGCGACGGAATTGCCATATGTGTCTGGAACGTTAATGGCCTATCCTCAAAAAAGCATGATCAAGAGTTCACATTATCTGACTACCTTTGACATTATCTTGCTTCAAGAAACTTGGGAAGATAAGCCTCTAGACCTGCAAGGCTACACCACCTACTCATTGCCGGCAGCAAAGATGTCAGCCTTTGGTCGTCGCTCGGGGGGCCTCCAGCTTTCTGCCTCAATAACTAAAATTGGTGAGCTCCTCCCGGTCACCATACATCTAACTCCACCAAGCAGCATTCAAGGAACAAAGGTAACTCTTAGGCTAAATCACCTTAAACAGGAAATCACAATAATAAACGTTTATGTTCATCCGAAACAAAAATCAAAGGCAGTGAAAGAGCTGTTACTCTAGCTACAGAGAGTCATAGAAGAAGAATCAATGGACCTCATAGTCCTGGCTGGCGATTTCAACATGCACCTCTTAGGGACTACCAAGGAAGAAGACTCAACGCACAACCTCTCGAGAGAATGGGGAATTCCAACACAACGCTAAATACAGCCCACTAAGCCACCAAGCGTAGCAACAAACTTACTTAGGGGCCTAGAACACCTAAATATGAGAGCCCAGAATGGACGGTTTAAAGACGATATTCCACCAGCAGCCACATACCACTCAACTGTTAAATCATCACATCTAGACTTCACTTTTATGACATTGTCCCTGTTTAATAAAGTAGTCAATTTCAAGATCGGTAACAGTAATTTTAGTGACCATCTTCCACAAGAGTTGAATCTTCTAGCAAGAGACTGCCAAATCCCAGAAACCAGCAATTCCATCTTGCCGGAGGAAACGACCAACCTAAGAAGAATAAGATGCAACTCCAACAACATAGACAAAATAGCAGCAGATGCCCAAGCCCTTTATAATCAAGGTCAAGTCAACTCAACCCATCCAGTAGATTGATTGATGTGATTGATTGATGTGAAACTTGTATAGCGCGGCTGTCGCCCTACGGTCGCCCTACAGTAGAAAGCTGGGTATTATTTATTAAATCTATAGGAGAAAAATATTCACAACGCAACGGCCAGAAACAAGGCAAAGTGATAGCTGCTTCAGTTAATGCACATAATAGCCCTGTCTCTAAAAAACTAACTAAAACAAACTATAAATCAAACTTTTAAGCGATTGTGCAAAACCCCAAACATCGGACACTGCAAGGCACACTCCGGGAGTTAAGGACAACTCTAAAAAGAAGGAGATGGGAGAAGAAAAGAGCAAAAGATAATGAACTCTGGGTAAAACTTATGTTTAACGCAAATCAGAAAAATAGTGCTAAATTCTGGAAAACGGTCATCAAATTGCAGCACCCCAATCATCAAGGTATTCGTTCCAATATCACCGAAGCTACCTGGGAAGACTACTTAACTAAACATTTCAATGACCAAAAACCTGAAATAACAGTCCCCCTGGGCCTCCTGAGTCACGCCGTTACAAAAAAAAAACATTCGGGAGGGTAGAAGCCAAAAGCACCAATGTGACGCGGGCACTGAACCATCGATCCTGTCACAGCAAGAGGTAGCTCCTCCGCCAAGCCACGACTGCCAAAATTGTTTAGAAGACCTGCAAGAAGAATCCTTGGTCGAAGATATACGTAAACAAATTTCCAGAGGCAGATGGGCAGGAGCACCGGGCCCGAATGGCATACCACCGTTGCTATATAAGCAGGACACAGACTTCTGGAGCAATGCACTAGTTCCAGTAATAGGACACGCCCTAAGAGCAACAGAAATTCCAGAGTCATGGCGAGGCTCTATCATCAGTCCCATATTCAAGCAAGGGGCGAGATGCGACCCAAACA
Source organism: Triturus cristatus (assembly GCF_964204655.1). Classification (NCBI taxonomy): domain Eukaryota; kingdom Metazoa; phylum Chordata; class Amphibia; order Caudata; family Salamandridae; genus Triturus; species Triturus cristatus. The sequence goes on along the minus strand of NC_140579.1, from coordinate 555,441,049 downwards.
ACTACCGCCTGATAGCCTTGATTGACACAGAGACTAAATACTATGCAGGCATTGTCCATAAAGATCTGGTCGCTTGGTCTACAAGAAACAACATTATACCAATGACCCAAACGGGTATCCGTCAAGGGCAAGGAACTACAACAAACATCATGGCTTTAACCATGCTCATGGATGCAGCGAAGCAAGGTAAATATCCCCTGTACCTTTGCTTCATTGACTACTCCGCGGCCTTCGATCACGTAGACCGTTCCAAACTTTGGTTAAAGCTGAAAGAATGGGGGATCCCACTAACCCTTCTAGACCAACTCGTACAGCTGCACACCGACACATGGGTCAGAATCAAATTAGGCGCTGGAAGGCACCTCTCAAGAAAAATCATTATAAGGAAGGGTTTAAAGCAAGGATGCGTCTTGGCCCCTTTGCTCTTCTGCCTCTTTCTGGCGGACCTGCCAGCAGAACTGGATGCTTGCTTCTCACATTCCCCGAAGCTAGGAGCCACGGCATTGACAAATTTACTTTACGCTGATGACCTAGTGCTGATCAGTAGAACTCCGATAGGACTTCAGCACCTTGTAGATGCCACCCACAATTTCTCACATCGGAACGCATTAAAAATACATTTAAAAAAATCAAAAGTTATGAGCGTAAATCACCACAAGAAGTCAAATCCCAGTTGGTACATGGAAGGCAAATGCCTTGACCAAGCAACTACCTATAAATATTTGGGCGTACTCCTAGATAAAAACAACTCCTTCAAACCACACCTTGAATCTTTACGAAGGGAGGGAGTAATGACCTGCTTGGCATTAAAGCCCCTGAAGAAATTGTTGCCGGACTTAACACTTGACCACCTTTTTAAAGGTTCCACGAGCAAAACTACAACCAGTAATCACCTACGGAAGCGAATCCATGACAGGAAGAAATGCTGCTACCATCGATTGTATAATCGCAACCTCCTACCGGGCGATATTCCAGCTTTCTAAATATGTTTCACCAGCCCAAATAAGGCTGGAATTTGGAATCCAGAAACAGTAAATAGAAAGGCAGGGTGCTTTCTTAAAGAGTTGGCACAAAATCAGAGCTGGTGAGAGAGGGACCTTGAACAACCAACTTTTGCTAGAGCTGTCCTGCACTGGAAAACTACCAGTTAACGTCTACCTATAGAATTCTCTGCAGGCCCTCGGCCTGGCAGATCCCTGGAACACTACAATGGGCCATTTGGTTTAAAAAAAAAAAATAGTAACAGAATCGACAAGGCTCATATCGGCTATAGAGGACAAGAAATCGGTATCCAAGAGAGCTCAGGGCTGGGCCGTGCTTAACAACTACGATGTTCTAAAACCTCAGCCTTACCTCAAGGTCGGAACCAAGCTTGAGACCAAAGAAACATTTCTAAAGCTACGGCTGGGAGTCGGTCCAATCAACCCGTTCATGCCACCGTGGGAAAGAAGAGGGCCCGATCACTTGTGCTGTTTGTGTGCGAATGACACTGAGACTTTGATTCATATTATATGCACATGCAAGAAGCTTGACGACATACGGAAAAGTCTGTTAAAACCACTATTTAAGCAGCACGGAGTTAGGTCCTGCAGACAGGCAGTGATGATGTGTTTTAATCCCTCCTTAGTGCAGCTAAACTGTCGCCTTACAAAATTCTTTGATCTGACAGCACAGAGACTGAAAAGCTCTTGCTGCCAACAGTAGAGACCTACTAACGACTACAGCAGACTCTGAACTGGTCCGTTCCACTGGTTTAAAAAATTACGCAGTTCATACAATTTCTTCAAATGGGTCTGCACTCCTGTGACAGCAGTGCTACTATATTCGGAACAGTTTTATGTCTTTTAATTCCAATATAAAGGCTCTTTTTAATCTTGTACTTATTTTTAATTGTTTTATTTAATGTAACTTCTTTTGATATCAACCTATAATGTACTGAATGCAACGGTTTTAATTAATCATGCATAATAAAAAAATTACTTACTTTCCTTAAATCTTCGGGTTCACCTGGACCTCTCAGAGGACCCGTAATGATCAAATCAGAGATGCGGGACACCAGTTGGAGGGAGAAGGAAGTTTATTACCCTAGTAACTCGAATTATACAGAGTCCCAGAACGGTCCTCAGACAATTCTACGGAGGCTGCTGCTTTACTCCGCAGCGCACAATCTTATATAATTGAAAGCATAGGCCCGCCCAGCTAGCCAGTGAAATCAACATCTCAGGTAAACATTATTCATGCACCGTTCTCACCATCCCCACTCAAGGCCCAGTTTGTTCACCGTATCAGGTGAGTATTGTCCATGCATCGCTCTCAGCCTTCCTACTCGAGGCCAGTTTGCACACTGTTTCAAGTGGGGATTGTCCATGCACCGCTCTCAGCCTTCCTACTCGAGGCCAGTTTGCACACCATATCAGAGTCTCATTGTTCAGTGATCTGTTCCAGACAGCCGTAAACAGTCCTTTGAAAAAGGCTTTAGTCATAGGGTTAGGATGGGGGCTGTCTCTGTGTATTCGGGGCTGAGTGTTGCAATTCGTCTGCAGTGTTGACTTGGTCTGGCAATGTAACTTAGTTTTGCAGGCCTCACAGGCCGAGGTGGAAACTTACAGTCCAACAGTCCCTCCTTTTGCCATACCAAGGCAACTATCTCAGTCTATTTCAATACTCATCAGATCATCCACTTGTTGTTGGAGCATTAGTCTCTCGTTCTGTTTGTGAGCGTTAGTAGGTTTTGGGATCATAGCAGAGACACAGAGGCCACAGAGCGCAGGGCCACAATGAAAACAAAGGCAGCAAGAGAATATGATAACAATAATAATGCAGAGGACCACAACGTGTTTTTTCTTGCATAATCACTGTATTTTTCCCGCTCCTCGCTATTGCCATAGACCCTACTTCCTGTCGGCCACCATAGAGAAAACAGACGAGTTCTGAACTGAGTGGAGCCAGTGGTACCTGCAAAGGTGTTGTATGCACGAACATTATTGAGTTCCCACCAGGCGCTGCAAGAGCCGTTGTACGTAAATGGCAGTGGGAGGTACGTTACAGCTCTACTGGCCGAGTGTGGAAGGAGGCTGCACACCCAACAGTTGGTCACATTCATAGCCATCTGATGCTGGTGGAGTAATTGAACAAAGGTATTGTTGCGAAATTAAGTTAGTCGACTTAGCGTCTGGTCTGGCAAGCTAACGTGTCGGTGTTCCGCTGGGGTAGGAGTGGGAACCGGCTGGGGAACCAGAAATTGATGTAAAACATATCCTCCAATAGAAAGGCGGAATATCAGCATAGTCAATAGGAACAATATCAATGTTTTTTTTCCAAATATCAAATCAAGTCTCCGGTTTTTCTTCATGGTCCAGCTCTTTATTATTTCTTTCACAGTGCGCACTTGTCTCCTCGTCATACCTTGCCCGGCACTCCCTAGTTGCTGCCTGTGATTGGTGGTTGCTTCACCGGACAGTGATTCCAGCAGTCCTATTGACACACTCTGTTCCGCTGCACGGGCACCGGTCAGATATCTCTGCCGGCAAGTATCACAGCTCTGCAGCGAGTGTCAGGCCCAGCAGGGTAGAGGGTAGAGAACCTTTTTACTTTTTACTTAGTCCTTTATTCTGGGTCGAAGGTTGTATCTGGTGGACTGTGTGATCAGAGAACAACGACTCTCCAAGTGCCAGTACTCCAGCTGGCGTTGCTTCTCTCAGGACATCGATATCCTCTTCCTCTGTGCTTGTCCAGGTCAGTCTGGCATCACTAAATGGAATGAACCTGGGTACTTTTTCGCACTCAAAATCCCCTTTTCCTTCTCTTACCCACTGGTCGTAGGGCAGTGGCAATGGCACTCTTTTGCAATGTACTGCGTGGATCCAGTTCTTTTTCCCAGCGACTTTCACAGCTGTCCTGGTGGCCAAAAGGACCTGTCGTGGTTCCGTCCAGCGGGGCTCCAGGTTCTTTTTCCTCTGGAAGTTTCGGACGAGTACCCAATCGCCTGGCTGGATGGGGTGACCTAGGCTTTTGGGTTTGGGGAGCAGGATGTCACTGACCTGTTGGTGTATAGAACGTAAATAGTTAGTTAATTCATTCAAATAGTCAAGAAGCAGGGGGTATTCAATGTCAGAATATTTCTTGGGTCTCGGTACCCCCCAGATATTTTCTGGTCATCCAATCACTAACTCGTATGGAGAAAGTCCAGTACGGGAGTGGGCGGTAGTTCTAGTGGACAGTAGGGCTAGGAGAAGGGCATCTGGCCATTTCAGTCCGGTACTAGCCTGTATCTTTGCTAGCTTTAATTTTAGTGTTCCATTATATTTCTCTACCAATCCCGCAGACTGGGGATGATTAGCAGCGTGAAACATTTGCTTGATGCCTAATCCCTCAAGTGCCTTCTGTATGATCTGGGCAATAAAATGACTTCCGTTTTCACTCCAAATGATCCTAGGAATCCCGAATCGAGGGAAGTATTCCTTGATCAATACTTTAGCAGTGGTGAGGGCAGTGCAATCTTTGGTGGGGTACGCCTCAACCCATTTACTGAAGGCGAATACCACCACCAGTGCATACCGTAGATTGTTACAACGTTCTAATACTATGAAGTCCATCTGGAGTACTTCAAAGTGATGGGTGGTGCAAAATTGCCCACAGGTGTCGGAGGGCCTTTCCCTGGGTTATACATCATGCAAACCATGCAGGTTGTAACTAACTGTTCAGCTGTGTAAGGGATATTGTCATTGGGCCAGACAGGGGCTAAAAGTTTACAGATCCCTTGTTTTTGCTAATGTGTGCTGGACCATGCACCATTGTTACCACTGGAAGGACATATGCATCAGGGAGCATCCATCTCTGATGTCCCGATAAATCAGTCCAACATCCAGTTTCGTCTAACCTTGCTGTACTCTCCTCCCATACTGTTGGTTGCTCTCCTCCCATACTGCCAATTCCTTTATAGGCGCTTCGGCCTGTATCTCTTTTACACTTTCCGTTGTAGTTTCGCACATCCCTCCTTCAGGGACCCATCGTGCTGGACCTGCTACATACATTCTGTTCGACATATCTCGTGCTGTCTCTTTGGCTGTTTGGTCAGCAAAGGCGTTGCCTCTGCCAACATCATCAGTCACCTTTTTATGGGCGCTACACTTTACGATGGCCATGGTCAAAGGAAGTGCTAAAGCTGTCAGTAACCTGTGTATGAGGGGCCCATGTTGTATTCTAGTTCCGTGTGAAGTAAGGAAATTTCTATTAGCCCACAGGCGTTCGAAGTTGTGCACAACTCCAAATGCGTATGGGCTGTCAGTATATATGTTAACATCTAGGCCATCACTTAACTCACAGGCTCTGGTCAGGGCCATTAATTCTGCAGCTTGGGCTGACTGGTATGGTATTTTCTTACTCTCTACTACTGTCTGGAGAGTGGTGGTAGCATATGCAGTGGTAGTTGTTCCATCAGCAAGTTTAAAACATGAACCATCTATGTACAATATTCCTTGAGGTTCTTTCAGGGGTACGTCAGTCAAATCTATTCTTCCCTTAATTTCTTCCTCAGTACGTATAATGCAATCATGGGGGTCTTCTTGAACATTCCCTGAAGGAATGGGTAGAAGTGTAGCAGGATTGAGTGTAGTACATCTTTGTATAGTAATGTGACTGGTTAGTAGTGTCAATTCATAACCTGTCAGCCGTGCACTAGTCAAGTGTTGTGTTTTTGTTTTGTTCAAAAGGGTGTCCACTGCGTGCGGAACCATGACTGTTAAGGTATGGTCCAGCACAAGGCCAGCTGATTGACGAATAGCCACGGCTACCGCTGCAACTGCACGCAAGCAACTGGGAAGGGCCTGGGCCACTGGGTCAAGGACAGCAGAAAAATATGCACAAGGGCGGTGCTTGCCTCCAAATATTTGAGTTAATATTGATAAAGCACACCCATCATGCTCACAAGCATAAAGGTGGAAGGGCTTCTGATAACAGGGGGTACCCAAAACTGGGGCTGAGCACAGTGCTTGTTTCAGGGCTAAAAAAGACTGCTGACACTCAGGTGTCCAAGGGAGTTGTGTAGGGACATCTTTGGTAGTGAGGACCAATAAGGGTTTGATTAATAGGGAAAAGTTCGGTATCCATTGGCGACAATATGAGGTGATGCCTATAAAGGCTCTAACATCCTTCTGAGTCTTGGGACATGGCATTTTTGCTGATGGCAAGAATGCGTTCAGGTGTAAGGCGTCTACCCTCCTTCGATAGGAGATGACCTAAATAGGTCACCTCCTGTCGGCAATACTGAAACTTCTTCAAAGAAACTTTGTGTTTATGTGCTGCGAGATGTAACAGAAGTGCCTTTGTGCCCTCCTTACATGTTTGTTCAGAGTTAGAGGCTATTAACTGATCATCCACATATTCAATGAGTGTAGTACCAGGGGGAAGCACCAAGGAGTCTAATTGGGTTTTCAAGGCCTGACTATAGATACTAGGGCTCTCAGTGTACCCCTGGGGAGCACGACAGAAGCGGAAGCTTTGGCCACAGATGGAGAATCCGAAAAGTTGTCTGCTGTCGGGGTGTATGGGAATACTAAAAAATGCATTCTTTAAGTCTATGACTGAGAAATGTGTGGCAGAGGATGGAATCATGGTAAGGAGTGCAGTAATGTCAGGGACAACGGGAAATTGGGGAACCACTATTTTGTTTATTTCCCTAAGGTCAATCACAAAACGATAAATATCGGGTTGTGACGGATCCAGGGATTTCTTGAGCACAGGAAGTATGGGGCTATTACATACATTCCCTCTAGTCTCCTCTACTACACCCTTTGTCTTTAAGTCCTGGATGATGGAGAGAAGAGCCTTCTCGCCAGCGTGAGGTATCTTATATTGAGGTATTCTGGGTAGGACAACATTTTCCTTCACCTGAATAGAATAGGGAGATATCTGCAAAAGTCCCACATCAGTATCACTAGATGCCCACAGTGATGCAGGAATATCAAGTAACTTGGGTGGCAGGGAACCATCTTTGACCAACATTTGGTGACAGACTGCCTTCGGGCCTATAGTGATATATACACCATCAGGGAAGCAATGTATTGTGGCTTGTAACTTTTTAAGCAAGTCTAAACCCATCAAATTCTCTCCACACATAGATGTCAGTACAAGAGGTGTGTTCGAGGTAAGGGTGTGTTAAAGGTAAGGGCTTGGAAATGGGGCTGACTACTGGAATACCGGAAAATTCAACCGAAGTATTTTTAGCGCCAGACAAGGGAGCCCCTGGGACCTGGGCGTGTACTAAAGAGCTTTTTGTGGCTCCTGTGCCCACATGAAATTTTTTAGACTTTCCACAGAGATTTGCGTTGACATATGGCAGAGGTCTTCAAACTTTTGGATGCCGAGACCCCCCTTGTCAACATTTTGAGGTGTAAGGACCCCCTCCTGACAAAAAATGTCTAAACCTGTCGGCAGGGCTACTGGAATTATGAGGCAGGTGAGGCCCAAATTACGCGACAGGCTTGACTAAATTGTGTGGGAAGAAAATGTAAATGATGTTATGTGATGCAGCTTATTATGGGATAGCATTGCTTCATTATTATGAAATTAATTTTTTGCACACAGTAACACAGAGGAAAGATTCCACCCCATCAGTACCTGTTTATAACCAAAATACAGCAATTAACATCAGAAAGATTACTAGTCAACCTTTGTGAAGGGGCTTCCACTCCGCAGTAATACGTGCTGCCACATTAGAAGCTCACCTGGCCCGGGCCGGGAGAAGCAGGGGTCCCTTAAAACCCTGGCGGTTTTGTGCAGAGTTAGGCAGTTTATCCATGAAGCTTTCCTCTCACTCACTCCCTCCCTCCCTCCCATCCCTCTCTCCCTCCCATCCCTCTCTCCTCTCCCAAATCCGGATCCCTCTCTCACTTTGCAGGCCATTTTCTTTCACCCCTTTTTACAACTTCTGAACTCTCCCCATTCAACCTCTCACTTCACCTTTAATCGCCTCTTGCCATTCTGTCTTTTCACTGCCCTCATCTCGAACAGTCTCTCGCATTTATCTCATGGCCTCTCTGGCCCCGTCACCTCCCGTGCCCCTCAGCACTTCTCATTCACCTCGTCTCTACATTCAAATTTTTGTCTATTTGTATCTTACACCTCTCCAGTCCCCCCATTCATCTTTCACATCTACCCTTTGTTCTAACAGAAGCACTCACCTTTGGCTCACACTCACTTTTTGCGTGTCCACACTTCTCTTCGGCACTTCACATTTCTCCTCATCCCTGACCTCTTCAATCTAACTCTCTCACTCCCTTGCTCTCCTCTCTCATCGCGCCTCACCAAGCATACAGGTCAGGCCCGTATGCTCCTCTCGGCCTGTACCAATCTGCTTTTTGTTCCCTAATTCAAGAAGGCATGAGTTGTCTGTCACGCTGTTTTGGTGCAGGCCGCGCAGTTATGGAACTTGCACCCTCCTTTGCTTCGCTCCACCAAGAATCTTTTATGCTTTAGGAAGATATAAAAACCTGGCTCTATGCTCTGTAGGTCACCCCATTTGGCTGGTTCTCCTTCTCCTTCTGTGTGTTTCTCATTGTCCTTCCGGCAGCAGATGGTTATTAGCCGCAGGACATCTTTTGGTAACAGTAGCACACTACAAATGTAAATAATAATAATAGGGAGAAGCAGGGGAGCCACTAGATCCGAACTTTGGGGGGGTGGGGGCTAACACTCCTAAAAGCAAAAACCTTGCTCACTTTGCCACTGGATTCAAGCAAGCCTGGCTGAAGACGGATGAAATGCCAGAAACCGGTCCTAGGAAGCTTGTTTCCGGTCAAGGGAAGGCATGGCTTGGCAGTTCGGGCTGGACTGTTCCCATGAGGCACACGGTCAGACTGATTTGCATATGGCCATGTCTGAACTGGGGTGGCAGAGTGGGCTAAAGAACGGTGATGGATCAAACCCAGATCTGTTGACTGGGTGTGAGTGTTTGATTGGTTCTGATGCTCCGTCCATCACCACCCCCTTTTGCACCGCTTTGTTCGCCATAAGTTGGCAGGGTATGCTCAGACGTGAGTCCCTTGCTCACGTTGCCACTGGATTCAAGCAAGCCTGGCTGAAGACGGCTGAAATGCCAGAAACCGGTCCTAGGAAGCTTGTTTCCGGTCCAGGGAAGGCATGGCTTGGCAGTTCGGGCTGGACTGTTCCCATGAGGCACAGGGTCAGACTGATTTGCATATGGCCATGTCTGAACTGGGGTGGCAGAGTGGGCTAAAGAACGGTGATGGATCAAACCCAGATCTGTTGACTGGGTGTGAGTGTTTGATTGGTTCTGATGCTCCGTCCATCACCACCCCCTTTTGTACCGCTTTGTTCGCCATAAGTTGTCAGGGTATGCTCAGACGTGAGTCCCTTGCTCACTTTGTCACTGGATTCAAGCAAGCCTGGCTGAAGACGGCTGAAATGCCAGAAACCGGTCCTAGGAAGCTTGTTTCCGGTCCAGGGAAGGCATGGCTTGGCAGTTCGGGCTGGACTGTTCCCATGAGGCACAGGGTCAGACTGATTTGCATATGGCCATGTCTGAACTGGGGTGGCAGAGTGGGCTAAAGAACGGTGATGGATCAAACCCAGATCTGTTGACTGGGTGTAAGTGTTTGATTGGTTCTGATGCTCCGTCCATCACCACCCCCTTTTGTACCGCTTTGTTCGCCATAAGTTGGCTGGGTATGCTCAGACGTGAGTCCCTTGCTCACTTTGCCACTGGATTCAAGCAAGCCTGGCTGAAGACGGCTGAAATGCCAGAAACCGGTCCTAGGAAGCTTGTTTCCGGTCCAGGGAATGCATGGCTTGGCAGTTCGGGCTGGACTGTTCCCATGAGGCACTGGGTCAGACTGATTTGCATATGGCCATGTCTGAACTGGGGTTGCAGAGTGGGCTAAAGAACGGTGATGGATCAAACCCAGATCTGTTGACTGGGTGTGAGTGTTTGATTGGTTCTGATGCTCCGTCCATCACCACCCCCTTTTGTACGACTAACACTCCTAGCCACGGCTGGCCCTAACACTAGTTACACACTGCGCAACATTCTTTTTTGGTGCCCCACCCCCGTTTCCTTCTTCTCTATGAATTCCCTCACTACCACTCACCAACAATGCACTTCATCTCTCTATAGCAGCTTTCTGACAAACATTTCATTTTTTATAGCGCTACTCATACTTTAGTCACACTCATTTCTGTGATCGGCATGGTACATATTCTTTGTAGCAGGCACCTTAACCCTCTGCACTGTGTGGGTGACAAGAGTGCCCAGGTGAGTGCACGATGAGAGATGCAACAGTGTGAGAGTAGAGTGAGAGGAGTGACTGTAGGGTGAGTGAGGTGGCCGTACGAATTTGAGTGTGGATGCAAGTTCAGAATGGGACGAATGAATGTATGATTACTGATGGGCTTGTTTGAGTGAGTTGCATATTGAGCAGTGAGGGGGACAGGTGAGTGAAGTGTCACATGAGTGCAGGGTGAGTAGTGTGCTTGTGTGACTGCAGGGTGAGGTATAGGGTGAACAGCGCAAGTGCATTGTGAGTGCAAAGTGATAACTGTGAGTGCAGGGTGAGCAGGTGAATGGTGTGAGTGCAGGGTAAGCGTGAAAGAGAAGGGCAAGAATGATGAGTGAGTTGTCTGAATGCAGGGTTTATTCCCAGGCACTTGAAGTAACTCAGCATGTTATTGGAGGCAGCGTAGGGTTTAAGATCTAAGTTCAACTATTGCTATTATGGCATGAATCTGGGATCGAGGGTGGAGGAAATAAATAATGTGCTGATCCTGCAACAAACTTCCAGTCTTATGGTTAGGGTAGCCAGTAGATTATTTTGATGGCCCAGTTGGTACAAAAATAAGCAATCACCTAAAACAGTATTTTAAGCACGTATCTGTGCATACTTTGAACAGCAAATATAAATAGAAAGCACTTTTAATTGTGTTCTAGGGCTGCCGCAATGATCCATGACTGATAATTAAAGAGAACAAAGACAGAAAAGTCACATAACGAATGAATACATACTTTTTTATTTATAAGTCTATTAGGTGTCAAGAGAAGGTCTTTGTAGGCTCTTTAAATAACACATGGCTCGCATTTGTCTTTTGGCAACCCTACATTATATTCCTTTTTATTAAATGCATTCTCACACTACAGCAGTAAATCTAAAATACAAATGTAAGGAATAGGCAGAGTGAGGACCCAGGGGGTACTGGAAGGGGGGGGGGGACAATAAGCCTTTGTAACTGGTTCACAAAGGCATGCAAATTCAAGTCAAGTCAAAAAGGCTTTATTTCGATAAAAACATATCATAAAAGCTGAATATAAATACATTTTTCCATTTTAAAAGGCATTTACAAGAACCACTAGATTCCATAAATTTTCAACGAAGAAATAAATACATTCTACACAAGTTAAAAGCAATTAGCAATTTAACAATAAAAAGGAATTAAACATTAATTTTAAGCCTTTTGCTACGTAAATACCAGGCCCATGATAAAAATTTAGATAAACCACAGACATAAAGTGGGCGTGAATCTGACGTTAAGATACGCAAGGCCTCAATGTGTGACCTAGTGCCTAAAAGCCGACACAGTGCTTTGAGCCACTTTTTCCTGGGTTTTACATATTCCGGGCATTGGAACAAAAAATGCGCTAGGGTCTCGGTGCAAGTTGTACAAAAAGGGCAAAAGGCAGTTGTCTGTGCCGGAATTTTCCACCGTGCTGTAAACGCTCTTAGTGGGAGAGTCCCAACTCTAAACTTGAAATAGAGAGCTCTATCGAACGGTTTTTCAATAATGTCCAGATACAGTTCCCGAATGGGTAAGTCCTTGAACTTCAAGAAGTCCTCCGTTAGTTTTCCCAAAGACTGATCAACATATGTTCGGGACATAACCCAATTCCAGTATAAAGTCTTTAGGGTTGCCTTTGGTGGAGATGATCTATTATCCCATGCTTCACTTAATCCAAGAGCGATAAGTAAAGCTTTTACATCTCTCAACCACTTTATTTTGTGCCATCCCGGTGATGCCATTATTTCGGACAACCCTTTAGCGTATTTGGCGAGTTCTGGGACTCGCCACAACCGGGCCCATAAAAGCAATGGCCGGAGTTTTGCAAGATCAGCTATAGAACGACAGCCTAAATCAAACATCAACGGTAAAGTTGGCGTGCCCTGAGGGAGCAACATCAATGATCTACAAAATTTGTTTTCCGACTTGGAAAGTTCATCTATATTTTGGGTACCCCATAGTTCTGCTCCATAAAGAGCAGAACTAACTCCTCTTGCTTTATAAATGTCTACAACCGGGGCTATCGGTCTTATTGTGCAGAGACGCTGTTCCTTTAGTAGGGCCCCTGTCACCCTCTTATGATTTAGATGCATTTTGGTTAAATGGGGGGTCCATTGCATTGTTTGTGAGATGCGTATTCCTAGATAATCAAATACCCTCTCCCTACCTAAGGGTACTGAATTCAGGACAGGGGGTTGGGCGAGTTTTTTTGGGGGATTCATCACCAAGTATTTGGTTTTGTCAGTATTAATGACCAATCCCCGCTCCAAGCAAAAGGTCTGAAAGTTGTTAAGGAGCTTCTGAAGGCCCATTGGGGATTTGGATAACAAGAGCGTGTCATCCGCAAAGAGGAGAGTGGGGACACGCTCGCCCGCCAGGGATGGTTCGTCTGAGGGGTCTTTTAACAGATGCTCGACCACACCGTTGACATATAGAGAAAAGAGGGTGGGAGCAAGAACACATCCCTGACGGACCCCTCTATCCACCGGGATTTTGTTTGTTTTCTCGCCCTGTGTACCCCATCTAATTTGGGCAAAATTACCTTTGTGGAGCCTCATCAACATTGAAAGAATATAGCGTGGGAGGCCCATTTTATAAAGGACTTCCCATAAGATCTCCCTAGGTACAAGGTCAAAGGCAGTCTTTAAGTCAATGAAAGCAAGATAAAGACTGCCTTTGCCTATAACCACGACCTTCCAATAGATCAGCATTAATCTAAATACTTGCTCTATTGTTCCCGTACCTGTTCTGAACCCCGCTTGGTAATTGGAGAGGATATCATTATCTTCAATCCATTGTTGGATCCTCCCCAATAAGACCTTCCCAACTACCTTCTGGGTTGTATCCAATATGCTTATAGGGCGGTAGTTAGAAGGCTCGTCCCTTAAGCCCTTTTTAAAAATAGGGACGACCTCTGCTCCCTTCCATGATTCCGGGACTGCCGCACCTTTATGGATGGCAACAAGCAGGGAATGTATAAGCTTCCCCCACTTTGGAATATCGTAGCGGAGCAAGTCGCCAGGAATACCATCACGCCCAGCCGCTTTTTGGGGCAAGATAGTATTGATAGCAGACTCAACTTCTTTAGTTGTGAAATCGGGCTCGATCATATCACCCTCTAAAACAGAGTAGTCAAATGGTGCTCCGATGCTAAACCCCTGTGGGCAAGTATACAGTTGGGAGAAATGGGTAAACCATGCTTGACCGGTAATACTGCATGTGATATGGTTACTATCAGGTCTATTCCTAGCTCTGATAGTATCCCAAAAAAGTCTAGCATCCTTAGCAGAGCTAGCCTTTTTCAGGGTATACCAATACTCATCCTCCCAATCCTTTTTAGCACTAGCTATCACCCGTTTGTAATTCGTCCTATTGGACTGTATTAGGGATTGTGTTTTACCCTTAATTGCTTTAATTAATGCTGTTTTTGCCTGCCTACATGCAGGAGTAAACCAATCGTGGGTGCCCTTCGGCTGTGAATTCGTTATGGGTTTACCCCGGGGCACTTGTTCAAGGAAAACTTCCCCTATAGTTTTAATTGCTTCTTCAAAAATTAGGGTTACCCTACCTGTTGCAAGGGGACTTTGAGAGATAGCATCAAACTCTGTTTGAGAGGTTAATCGGGTTTGGTCTATAAGATTGAGTTTGATTTCGTCTAAAGCTATTTTATTCCACTTTAGACGCCGCCCACAATTGGATAGTAAAACTTTAGGGGCAGGCTTATGACTTAATCCATTTGTCTTACTAGGCCATAGATCATTAAGGGTTAGAGACAGCGGGTTATGGTCACTCTCAATAGTAGATAGGACCGTCATATCCTGAGCCGAGTTCCAAAGTGAAAAATCAAGTAGGATATAGTCGATCCGTGAGGAGCAATTCACCCTATTGTAGGTGTCAGCACCCATTGAGTCTGAAACAGTGCGGCCATTTACAGCTCTCAATCCGAACTCCATAGTCAATGTATTTAGTTGTATCACCCTTTGGGACCACTTTTTAATTGGTTTAATAGTTAATGGTGGTATGCCTCTTTTTAAATCATCTTCCACCAGGTCCAAAATATCTTCGGTCGCAAGGGGCTCAAATGAGCAATTAAAATCTCCCGCAACCAAGACCTGAGCCCCATCACTGCAGGCTCTGAGCTCATTTTCGAGTAAAGTTACTGTTAATATGCAAATGGTCTTTAAAGACCTGTGAAAAACTCGGACGGGCATGCCGGAGATAAGACTGCAGACACTGCCCAGCTGAGCCTCCAGCAGCTCGAGTTGCACTGTAGCAGCCGGGGTTGAGACACAGGATGGAGGAAGAGGGGGGCTGAATCCCTTGGGCCTCGGCAGAAGTGTGCTTGGGAATGCGCGACCCCCTTTGCATCGCTCCACGCCCCCCCTGGGGGTCGCGCCTCACAGTTTGAAGACCCCTGATGTAGGAGAGTAGGGTCTGCTATCCTATGGTCACCCCAAATTTTTGCTTTTTGCTTCACTGGTTTTTGACATATTGAGGCTGTGGGCCTGCCAATCAGACCCCCAGCCTGCTGTTCTCTCTACTAAATTTACACTATGCACCCTAGGTGCATAACCAATTGGAAGTGGATCACCCTGTGAGCCCCTGTACCAGTGTACACTAGGTACCCAGGGCATTGGTGTATCTAAGGCCTACCAGGGGCTGAAGCATGTATTATGCCACCCCAGGCTTGGCCTAACAAATTTGACACAACTGGCTGATCACTCAGCTGGGGTAAGTTGGTGTAACCACCTCTTACTTAGGTGTAGTATACCTATACCTAACCTTAAATGGGACACATGTTAACCTATAAGTCACTCCTATGGCAGGCCTTAACAATCCTGAAGGCAGAGTGCTTGGTTCCATGTGAGATGGTGCTCTGGCATGAGCTGAGCCTGTCTGCAGTGGTCGGAACAACTTCCTTCTACTGTTTCCAGATATCGTCATACCATATACTCTTAAGTGCATTATGAACCTCGCGGTTAAATGCTATCTTTGGTTTGGCTTTATCAAAACATGTCGAGTAAGGTGTCATACGAATTGGAATACTAACCCCTCGCCAATTCTGGCGACGGGGTTAGCATTCCACCCTTCTAGAGGGACACGACATGTACAGTACCTGAAACCCGGGTAAAATCAGACATAGCCTCAGCTCCACAAAATGGATGCTGCCACCACAGACACAAGTCTGCCCTCCTGCTGCTGGGAGTCCTTCCAGCTTGGGAGGTGTGGACAAAGGGTTTCCTGCCAGGGGAGGTGCGTGCACCACCCCAGACAGGATTTTATGTATTGGTCAGGTAGGGCTTGAAAGAAACCAGACATGCCTGAGGCTCACAAGGAGCCTCGGTGCATATGCCAGTTCAAACCGGTCCTGGGGCATACCAGCCCTGGACCTGGGGCGAGCTGGACAAAGGATTGGGGGTGTAACCACCCCCCTTCCTGGTCCCACCCTTAGGGAGGGACCTAGCAGGTAGTCCGGCCCCTAGAATCCGAATAAAGGTAGGAGCTGTGTCCTAAGACTTCAGACATCCTGGAATCAACTTAACTACAAGAAGAAGACGGGAACTTCGACGATCTGCCGCACAGAGGACTGAAGACAATCTCCCCTGTGGTCAGGGAGTGACCACCTTGCTAACGCAAGCACCATCCAGCGAATCAACGTCTGCTTTGCCGCCGCCTCCCGCCGGAGCCCGAGCCCAGAGACTGACAAGACCTGGACCTCCAGACCTCTCACCGCCCGATCCACAGTCCCTGAAAAGAAGAGACCCGTGGAGGCACCGAGACACGTGGAGCCAGCCATCTTGAAACGACCACGACAAGCTGCAAGCGCAACAACCGAGGCTCCCTCCAAGTTTTGCTTTGGGATCTGAGAAGCCCAACCCTCGAGCAACATCTGCACCAAGGGTGAGCCCTCCAGCATCTCCACGATCTGCGTGGGGCCCTTCTGCATTTTGCCACTCGACGCGCCTAACCGGTTGCTGGCCCGCTGGCTAGTGGCCATCTTGGCGACGAACTTCAAGAACTACACCGCTGGTCTGGTTGCTCCAGACTGGCCCTTGCTCCCCTCCAAAGGAGCAGTCCCTCTGACCTTGCTGGTCAGAACCATCAGCTTATTTCGTTTCCCACAACAATTGCTTTTGCCAAGGCTTGTTTGCTTCGATCAAGTCGCCGACACCGCCGACAGCGAGAGCCTGCGTGGGACAGCTCGTGAACCGACTCCTGGACGTAGTCGACCTTCAGGGACCACGTGGCTGCAGAGACAAGCTACAACTTCCTTCCTGTTCGCACCCGACTTCGCCTGTTACCCACCTGGTGCCACGCTGGTCACTGGCTAGTGACTGTGAACACTGTCCCCTCTGCTTACAGGTCTTCTACAACTCCGATCCACCCTTGGATCCACCGCATCTCTTCCGGACCGATCGCCTGCAGCATCTTTGTCCACAGGCTCCATTGAACAGATAGAAGAAACCCGACGCCCTTCGAGACCTATGCACCCGCTTCCTGTGGGTGAGGTAAAGCTGGCACTCCGGTGCCCAAGTGTAGAGTATCATCTCTAGTGTCTGTGTTTCCAATCTTGAGTTCATAGTCCATCCGGAAGATCCTTTTTGCAGTAACTTTGTAACTTTTACACTCCCATTGAAAACCTATGGGAGCTCGCGTGTGACTATTTGCTCTGCACACGCAACCCGTGGACCTCCTGGTCACTAACTAAAGTTAGCTCCTTGTAGGCCCAGCGATTCTAGAGGTCCTAGGCCTTTTCCCTTTTCTGTTCGTGGTACTTATACCACTATTTTAGTATATTGTTTGAGCGGCCACCAGGGCCTATCCATATAAAGTGCAACTTCTGTGTATTCTAACGTAATCTTGTTTAACGATTTGTGCTCCTGTGCTCATAAAGAGTCTAGGGGTTACTTTGAGAAATAAATACATATATATTTTCAATATATATCTGTGTGGTGTCCTTTCATTGGTATAAAAGGGGGTTACATTTGGTAAAACAGCTGGCTTAACACGCTTCACGAGTTTAGCCTCAAAGACTGCTTAGCCTACGCTACCACTAGGGCAGCTAGTCCGAAAAGGTTGACTTACAACCACACCATAAGGGTTGCTTGGCATGGTACAAGGTGGTCACTTTAACTAGTGAACATCATATACCAGGCCAACTTCTCACACCTGACATATGGTCCCTGTTGATCCACCGGTATATGTATAGGTCCCACCCCTTGTCCTAGGCTACCCTATTGGAAACCATATCCTGTTCCTTCTTCAGGCTCGTAATCGTCATTATAATAACTCCTGTCTGTGGTATTGTCAAAATAATTGGAAGATAAGGCACAGCCTTGCTGCTGGGATGGGCATTGCATACCTCTTTTTCGGCCTCTGGAGGCCCCTCTTTCTCTGCCTGCTGCATTTTTCTGGAGGACGGGACACTCGTTGCGCCAGTGTCCCTTCTCTTTGCAATAGGCACACTGATTGCTACCTAATAGTGTTCTCATCTGTTGCTGGGGCTGTCTGGGGGCAGGGAATTGAAATCGGGGCCCATCTCTTCCTCTCGGTTGTTGTGGGTATGCTTGCTGTAATAGTACTTTCGTTTTCAAATCCTTATTTTTCTTCTCTACCTTTTCTTTGTCCTCATTATCTCTATTTTCATAGTACTGGGCCATAGTCAAAATGGCGGCTGCAGAAGCTGTAGACCAAGAACTTTCGGCTGCTTTAAGCCTAGTGGATATGTCTGTGTGCAGATTAGTTACAAAACGGTCTACAAATAACCGCAGGCCTCCTTCAGTGGAGGTGTCCTGGCCACTGAAGTCTTGGAAAGTGCTTTCGAATCTAGTGAAAAAATCTGAAACTGACTCATCTTTCTTTTGTTGGAAAGCAGCCAATTTATCCCAATTAACCCTACGGGGGGTATCATTGTCTGCATGAGGGTGATAATGCGACTTGGAAGACCTAATATTCGTTCATTTGGTTTCTCACCTCCCTTCCTTTCCTTGTCCAAATTTTTTATTTCATCCCAGGCGTTTCCGAGCTCGGCATGTTCCTGATTACGCACCTGTGACCATACATAGTTAGGCGTAACAGTACCGAAAAACATGTCTATATCATCCAAAGTCATAATACAAGATTGTGCTGTTTGCGTAAGTTCCTTATAATAGGCTACCGGATTTTTCCTAGGATCGGGCAATTGAGCCTTAATTTGTAAGACCTCTGATCTTTTCCATGGTGTATGTACCCACATTTGTGCATAATGTGACAGTATGGCTGGTCTAGGTAGAATAGGGGGGTTAACTGTTGCGTCTCCTGTGACCGCATCTGCACCTGGATGAAAAACAGGTGGCACTTCTCTCATGGGGAGTTGGCGGGGGTGTTTGCAAAGACGGGGTCTGTGATTGAGGTCAGAACCATACAGTTCATCTCTAAAGGTGCACAGGGTGACCACATGCTCATATAATTGATCGCCCTGGACATCACCAATTCGGACATTTTGATGCATGGTTTGTATTTGGTCCGGGGCACCCTCACCGGTCAGGTCATTCCATATTTCTTGTAGCAAGGTGCACATGTCCAGAAAAGTATTGGTCTGAAACAACGCATCCCATTGAGCCATTACGTGCCAGATGTCAGTGGCGGAATACTCGGAGCTGTCCATCCATCGGTGGACTTGCCAATCGATCATTTCATGTTCTTCAGTATTCTCAAATGTATGTCTCAAATGTCTGCCTCTAAGCCTACGGGTGCACCATACACTTCTTCCTGAGGCATAAAGATCACTTCTCACGAGGGCCGCTATACTTCTCATTGCGGAGGGTGTAACCGTTACCGGGCAAGGGGGCGTATGCTGGGTAGGGGTAATTGGTGGCGGTACCAATGGGGTAGGTGGAGGAGGAGGTGGGTCATGGACCTGTATCTGGGCTTGGACGGGCGCAGTAGCTGGTACCCCTCCAACCGCACCTGCATTTGCATCTTGCTGGGGAAGGGCGGGGTATACTCGAGGCGTGGGAGCATAAGGTGGGGGCAGCCTGCCTTCCAATATGGATGACATTAAAGGGTCACTTTTATCGGCTTCCTCTCTGTTTTGACTGTCTCGAGTGGGATAGCATCCTTCCGTTTGCAACCGGACTCTCCTATCCTCCGCTTCTATATCTTTTTCGACCTTTTCTTTATCGTATGTTTGGGCTTTCTGTGTAAGTGATTTATTTCTGTGGCGCCTTGCATCTTTTTCTGCTTTGATCTGTTTCTATTTTGTTTCTTTCTGCCAAGTGCGTAATGCATCAAACATGGCTGGTCTAACTTTTCTCTTAAATAGGTTTTCTTCTAATATGGCTAGGCTTCTCTGATCAAAAGTGCCATGTAATGGCCATTGTAATTCTCCACTACTTTTTGTATATTTGTGCCATAATGAATTCCACATGATTGGTCCTATCTCATACTTGGTATATACTTCAAAATTCGGAGTCCCTATTGGGGGAACCGTACATGATTCCTCCAGGAGGGAGTCCTGCGTGCAACACCACCACCACCATTTCCTTTGTTTACCAAACCCGGGCATGATCAAATACTTATGAAACAATCATCAAAAACCTGCTTTTGCCCACTGGCTTCGGTCTTTGCAAAGATCGAATATGCCTAAACAAATAAACTGATTTAAGCGGTGGGTAGAGAGCCCACCCTTACCTGACCTATCGTTCTTCCTCTCAGTCGGGGTCCGCGTCTCAATCACCAAGAAACAAGGAACCGAAACAGGGGCTCCAGTCAGGGCCACAGTCACTTAGCCCGGAATATAGGGAGTAAGTGCACGGCTGAAAACCTCGGGTCCACGAAGAAAACCAGTCTTCTCGGTGTGGGGCGCCTCCTTCATAATTCACGCCGCGGACTACTCACGGCCACCGGGCTTGACACAGACCTCTGATGGAGCCCCGCGTTGGGCGCCATTTGAAGAACCGACCCCCGAAGACCCCTCCTCAAGGAAAGGTCGGATCAGCGGTGCAGGGCTCACCTTAAATCTTCGGGTTCACCTGGACCTCTTAGAGGACCCGTAATTATCAAATCAGAGACGCGGGACACCAGCTGGAGGGAGAAGGAAGTTTATTACCCTAGTAACTCGAGTTATACAGAGTCCCAGAACGGTCCTCAGACAATTCTACGGAGGCTGCTGCTTTACTCCGTAGCGCACAATCTTATATAATTGAAAGCATAGGCCCCGCCCAGCTAGCCAGTGAAATCAACATCTCAAGTAAACATTATTCACGCACCGTTCTCACCATCCCCACTCAAGGCCCAGTTTGCTCACCATATCAGGTGAGTATTGTCAATGCATCGCTCTCAGCCTTCCTACTCTAGGCCAGTTTGCACACCATATCAGAGTCTCATTGTTCAGTGATCAGTTCCAGACAGCCGTAAACAGTCCTTTGAAAACGGCTTTAGTCATAGGGTTAGGGTGGGGGCTGTCTCTGTGTATTCGGGGCTGAGTGATGCAATTCGCCTGCAGTGTTGACTTGGTCTGGCAATGTAACTTAGTTTTGCAGGCCTCACAGGCCGAGGTGGAAACTTGCAGCCCAACAATAGTATTGAGTAGTGTGTGTGTGTTTAATAAATGTACTCTTACTTTTATAAAGCAAAGTACAGACTGGACAATCGATTGTTGAGTGTTATTTTTGCGCACCTGCAAATGGCGATTACTAGCCCACACCACCTCCCTTGAGTAAGCCTCAGACTGCTCTGCAACGCTACCCTCTGAGCGTCAGGCGCTACAATTGGGTGTTTGGTTCCCAGTGAAGAACAAATGTAGTCATGTTATTTGTGCAGGCCTCACAGATGCTGCCTCGTTTTCCAACAGCGAGTTATTATCATTTTATGTTTCCTTTACTTCACTGCTGCTAAGCAGTGGGGGACGCTCCTCAGCCGTAGCATAGGAGCCACCACTGCAAGTCTGGGTGATTTAAGTTATTGTCAAAAACCTTTCATTCTGAATCGTCTGACAATGTTATTGTGTGCTCCTATGTAATCTAATGTAATATAGAATGTTATAGGAACTGCTTGGGTATGCAGATATTCATTATGATGTCTCGAATTCAATTAGGTAGCTGTGCTGTCCTTGGATTTTAAATATCATAGTTTATTAATGTTGGAAAGCCCTTAAAGCTCCCAGCATTGAGTTACTTCTGGCACATTTGTCCTTTGTTTCTTATACAAGAACTTTTTTTTCTGTTAATGTTTAACTTTGTTTTCTTAAGTGCCTAGCTCTTAATATTTTTGTTACATTTCTATAATGTATCCTTTTGTGACTCTTGATCGTACCATCCCTTAGTATGACCTCTATTGTTCTTGCTTCTTGTTACAGTATTTCATTTATCTGCGATGCCTGCCAGTTTGTAAAACGCTTTTCCAAGTAGGGTATTCGACAATTAGCTGTTTCCTTGTCAGTCAGCTCTTAAGTATGCATGCTGCCAATTTATTTGATTCTTTTTAGTCTCTCCAGTTCTTTATGTTGATATGGGATTTAGTTTCCACTTTATGAATCGGCATTGTATTGTATTTCTGTAATAGTGCTTATGGAGGGAAGGACAAAGACTGTATTTACATTTATATAAAGCAGTACCATATATGGATACCGTTTGATCCTTTTTCATGAGTGAGCAAATTTGAAAGTTTAAAAAACTCACCAATTGAGATACATGAACAGATGTAATTTAATGCCATACTTTGACCAGGGTAGAACCAATGCTTAATGACTGTGACATCGCCATTGAGTATTAACACAAGGTCGATTAATTCTCTTAAGATTTTGAAGATGGTCTATGTGTAGTCAGTGTTTGTGTCAAATGGTATCCCTAGCGTGGGCTGTCTTTTTGCTTTGGCTTCATGAGCATGTTGAAAATTAGTGATCTGAGTTGTCAGCCACTACATGGGAGTCCCAGGGCTGTGAAAGAGTTGGGGTAGGTGAAATAGCTACACTGTGCTGAGCGTATTTACTTACTAGGATGGAGACAAATCCTCTCTGTTTTTTTTATGTGACTAATATTACTTCTTCTGTTCTGATTAGTAGCATTTGAGACCAGGTGCCATATCATTTAGGGTTGAAAAACATAAAAAGGTCTTTGACAAAATAGAGTTTTTGATTGAGAAGCGTGAAAACCCTTCGCAGGCAACAACAATAATCTTTTTCAGGGTGAACCACAAAAGTCACTAAATTAACCTGTGCTTAACCCTCTGGTAACTGAGTTCAAAAGCAGTCAGGTTTAATTTAGAGGCACCGACTTAAGTATTTCTGGAGCACACACATGGTAACAAAGTGAAAACACAGCGCAATATATATATCCCACGCTAATTTAAAAAAAAATAAAGTAAAATATAATTATTAAAATGAGACCAAAATGACAAAAATCCAACCAGGAGAACCCGAGGTATACAATTTTAAAGATTCAAGTAAAAATAGAGACAAGAAGTAGAAAGCACTAACTGTGGGCATCTGGTCACTCTGGACAGTGACAACGTCCCAAATTCAGGCCAACCGCGACAGCGTGCGAGATGGAAGCAGGGACCGTGTTAGTCCCGCTGAAAAAGTTAACTTCTCAAACTCTGGTGCACAGAGTTCAAAACTTTAGGATTTCACAGGAGCTCAGTTGGTGCCAGTCAACTGTCCAGGACCTGATCAGGAATTCACCCCAACAGTGCTCAGGCATGTCCAGTTGCATGGCCAGTTGCAGCAGGTCAGCTGGGCAGTTGCAGAGCGGCCTCTGGATCTTGTGTCCCTGTGGTTCAGAATGGGTGGTCAGCCAACTGGCCCTGGATGAAGGGAGCAGGTCCAATCTTTCTTCCGAAAGAGTAGGGCAGGGTACACCTTCACCTTTCCCATTGTGGAAGGATGGCCCTCTCCCAGCTTTCTATCTGCAGGGTCACCCCACATTTTTGCCTTCATCACTCTTGTTTTCTGAACCAGTTTTGGGGGGATTTTAGGACACTTTGTGATTGTCTTGCCATCGGGTCTGGCTGGGTCCTTGTGCTTCACCAGGTACCCCTTTCATGTGCCATGCAGTCCATCCTCTTATCCCTTTTTACACTTTTCTTCACATTTGTCTCCCTAGACTCCACCACATCATAATCTTA
The DNA here is from genome assembly GCF_964204655.1 of Triturus cristatus. Classification (NCBI taxonomy): domain Eukaryota; kingdom Metazoa; phylum Chordata; class Amphibia; order Caudata; family Salamandridae; genus Triturus; species Triturus cristatus. The sequence goes on along the minus strand of NC_140579.1, from coordinate 555,417,661 downwards.
CTCTACCGTACAGTCTGGGCCTTGAACTTAATGGTTAGGATGCTGCATGTTGGTGGACGGCTTATTTGTAAGTGTCCTGCTGGGAGGGGGGGGTTGAGGTGGATTGTCCCATGTTTGTTGAACACAGTAGATGTTCAGCAGCGAATGGAGTCTAATTGCCTGTTGTGCAGCCTACGGTCCCAACTGCAAGAGGCCTACAGAGATGTAAACCATGGAGAAGCCTTGCACCTACCTAGCCAATCCTCCCAATTCAAAATAATCGCTGCAGTGTCCCGACAACAACTGATCTGGCCAAGAACATTCTCTGTCAAGACAAGCAGAGGACATTTCAAGATGTTGCATCTTGTCTGAAGAATATGTGGTTTCCTTGGTAAATCCTCGACACAGATAACCTAGAACTTCAACATCACTAGCCCAGAGATCAGATTTACTACCATACATCATCTTGTTCCCAACTACCTTTTTAGAATTACCTACAATCCATCATCCCTACTGGCATGCTCTCAGCTGTGTCTACAGTCTCTACACCAAGGGTTGCAAACTTTTGTGTAATAAGAGCTCTTTGTGATCAATTAACATCATCCAGAGCTACTAATATTATTTGTGCTGTAATAGTGACCACATCGGACAGGGATACATAACCGGCCTCCATATGCAAGTTTGCTAGCAGTGGTCAAATCAGTACATTAGGCCGAGTTCACAGTAGTAATGTAGAAAAGGCTTTGTCAATTTAGAATTCCTCTACATGGATAATACATAACAGCCATCGGTGCAATGCCTGTGACACCAAGATAATATTAATAAGCCTCCCTAACATCACATGATTTGTGTAAAGAGCCAAACAGTGGACACCTGGAATCGCACCTCCCACACAGTTCCTTTCAATCCGAGCTTGGTGCACTTCATTCACAGTACCAGCCGCTGCATGATACCGCTGCCAAGCAGAAACAAATGGAAATAAAAACAAGGAATGGTGCACCCAAAGACTGAAAAGTCCACAATTATGTATCTTGATAAAGCTATCTTTATTCATTGTCCATGTATTTCATGAAACAAGCCCAGAGAACAGCCAGCCAACGTATTTCGTTCAAAACATTTGAACTTCATCAGGGCTGCAAATAATACTCACAAAAAAAGGAAAATACATCAGCAAGCAAGTAAATCACATAATATGTCACTCATATATAATATCTATACATATTTTTTCTCCAAACATCAGAGTAATGAGTTTTTGAAAATATTTACATTTTCCACTCGCACATCCTCAATTCTGGTATACACATATTAATTTATCCAAGCAAAATCTTCTAATTTAGTAGGCTGGGCTGCACATAGGAAAGGTACATACAGGCAGCTGGTGAGCTACCATTCGCTCACGAGCTACTCGTTGGAGAAGCTGGTCTACACTAACTTGCCACTTAGCTACACATTCCTACTATAAGCCCAGTCATTTTTGTCACTGGCCGCACTATACCAATCTTTTTTCAATGTCCTGCCGTCGGTAGCGCACACTTCCATGTCCGTTTCCCCACCTAATTGTTCGTATCTCATCATCACTAGTGTATGACTTGACACTAAATGCCCACATCTTACTGTCACAAGCCAACATTTTGTTCCCAGAATATCCCATTTCTTCTCAGTAGCACAGAATATTTTGTCAGGAGTCCATATCTTCTTGTCACTACTTTACAAGTCATTGTCATGAACATTCTTGCCTTGTCCCTAGGCCACAGCTCGTTGTCATTAGCCTAGATTTTGTCACTAGCTACCTCTATTCGGCTAGCCCACGTGGCTCACCATACCCATGACCCATCCCATCTCATTGTGCATAGACCACTTATTTTTATCAGTAGCCTCTCGCCTACCTACACCCTGTTCCTCTTCATAGTCACTAATCCTTACTTATGGAACTCTGCCTCCCATCTGCCTGGACAGGCTTTCCTGGTCTTTACCCCAATCCTGTTGTCACTCTACTCGTATCCGTACTTCAGCTCTTCCTGTTCAACCCTTCCCACTATACTTGCTCACTGACGGGATCTGCCACCGCCTCACCTTGCCAGCTCAGTCCAGGGACACATGACCTCACTCACGGTCTGCCCCTGGTCGCATAAACCCGCTCTGCAGCCTGACTGGTCTGCGACAATCTGAGAGGAGCACAAAATAACCCGTGTGGAAAGCTCTTAAACCAGCTTGGCTAGAGTAGGACTGTCTGTGAGGTCCCATTGCTTGGCTATGCATAGCAAGGCTTGCATGGATCCTAACGAAAGTATGGAAAACAATGGGCCCCCTCTTCCCTTGTTGGGTAGTAGAGGCCACCATAATCCAGGTCATTAAGCAGCTCTGAATGAAGCAACTGGTTAAGTGGAGCTGTTGCACACCTCGCCCTTGGGGCAGAGCCCTTTCTGCACAAATGAAAGCTGCGCTCCTGGCAGCCCACTTTGCAGCTTGCAGTTCCGGGGAACGAAAGGTGGGGCGTTGTGTCGCTTAATCACACCAGTGATCGCACACTCGAAGGTACTGACAGTGTCCTAACATGAGACCGTAATAATGGCGGTCCCACATTGTCCCCACGCTTTATCTAGGGTCTTATGCTGTGCAACTCAGTGCCCCTGATGCACCAGTGTCCTGATCCGTGGTGACCCCAAAGACATGGAGGAAAGACCTGCGAGAACGTTATTTATTGTTATTTTTTGATAGTATGTCAGCCCAAAAGCCAACAGAGCGTCCGTGATCTCTTTCTTATTCATTATTGTCATTATTAATAATGGGCTAAATAGATAAAAACAATACCGGTACTTTGTCTTACACCATTGTTGGTCACTTTTTAGCCATCAGTTGAGGCATTTGGCTTTTCTTTTTTACTGTGAGATAACCAGCCCTCATTACCCGCCCTGTTCTGCGAGCCCTTGCGTACATCTGAGCCACCTTAGTTGGAACTATGCCTGCCCTTTGAGTTATGGGCTGCTGATGTGCTGTATTGTTGTATCCCAGCAGACCATGCCTTTCCCACTCATATCCTTCAAGTACGCGGGAAAGGTGCCGGCAAGCTGAGTGATAATGAGCTTAAACTGAAGTCATCCAAGTCTGAGGTCCATACAATTAGCGACAAGAAAACACTGAGTCAGCAGCCACCCTCCACTGAGCTCATTCTGACTGAGCAAACTCAATGTCGATTCTTCTAGTGGCTGTAACTTGACCCCTGCATTTCCACTCCAAATCCGACACTCCTAGTAGCGTACCTCAGCCTCTTCCATACCGGTAAATGGAACTTCAAATCTTCTACCCCTTAGAGGGACACTCATCCCATTCCGATGCAATGACTGGGACCATGTGTCTGACCCCCTGTTATTGGAACCAAGTCACTGCAAGTCTGGTGACTCGAGCTCCATCCCTGATGATCATACTGGTGAAATCCAATTAATTGAATTTATGTTGGCTGGTCCAATGAAAGGAACTCGGATCCTCTAACTCGCTCAGATTTAGCTCATTCTTCAGACAAGTAGGGACAATGTTAGCCTTCACTGGAGTGACAGATATGGACTTGGATGAAATGTGTCTGACATTGCACCGATCGCGAGAGCCTCATACAATGCCTCTCACTACTATTTGTATATTCATGATTAATTCTATTGTCCTACATGGACCATCTATTTATTCTCAGCTGGTGGCTGTTACATGTGTGTCAATGACACCTATGTCCTTATCCAATTGAAAGATGATCTGATTGAGTAATCTTGTTGTTTTCTGATTGGATATGCAGCCCTTTATTTAATCAGCACTATGACAAAACTGAGGTTATAGGTAAAAAGTGAGAGTTGTGATCTTTGTATACTCGCCTTTTGGCCTCCAGGTTTCAGAAACGTGTCTCATTCTCTCAGGATATATTCATAATGTTGTGTTCAAATAGACTCCATCCATACACTCCACCTGCAGGTAAAGAACATTTGCACTGGTCAGCCATCCTCTGATTAGGATGCCCTGAAATATAGCTCCAGTCTTTATATTTAAGGGACAAGTGATGGCCCCATAGTCCTCCGTAATCTTCCTACACTAGAATAATTTGCTCTGTTTCTATCTGCATCTTATCTGATGAGCCAATGTCATTTGACCGACAGGATGGTGGGCCTCTCATATTTGGCTGTGTTTGTAGCCGTCTTAAAGCAATGCATTGGCTCCCAGTTGGAAACAGAATTGACTTTAAGACGCTGTGCCATACTACAACTGCTCTATTGCATTTTACTAAACTTTCGGTTAGCTATGACCCTGCCATAACTCTCCAGTTACCGTCTCCCAAATAAGAATGAGCACCGCTGATCATTCTAAATCTTTATCTGGAATGACCTCACGCCATCAATCAGAAGTGAACAAAATCATCTCTGAGTCAGGTAGTTCATTAAAATGTGTTTCTGTTTTTTGATTGGTGGGTTCTAGATGGATGGGTCAATTCTTAGATGATTGGTGGGTTCTAGATGGATGGGTCAATTTTTATGGGATTGGTGAGTTATAGATGGGCTCTCCATAGATGGGAGGATGTTTCACAGGTGGGTTTGTAGACGTGGGAGAAGCTATGATGATGAGAGGGATGCCAGACAAAGGAAAGGGAAAGAAGAACTGATTAAGGTAAGCTAAGAAACGTGGGGAATTGGGCAAATAGGAGAATGAATGAATGAAATAAAATTTATAGTGTGCAACTAAAACCCGAAGGCATCAAGGCGCCTACAAAACAAATCAAAATCAGAAGGCAGAACACAACTACAAGTATGACATCGCAAAAAGACGGGTTTTCAAAGCATTTCTAAATAGCTGTAGAGTGGGAAGGGACCTAAGTTCCAGTGGGAGATCATTCCACCACTTAGGTGCCAGAATGGAGAAGGCTTTGCCCCCCATTTAGTTTTCCGAATACGGGGGACTAATAAGAGAAGTCTGTTGGAGGAGCGCAAGTTCCTGGAGGGGCTATAGAGAGATAAAATAGATCCAACTCCGGAGGAGCTACCATTAGCTAAAGCCCTGTAGGTCATGCACATGGTCTTAAACAGTATCCGGTCCTCTATAGGAAGCCAGTGTAACAGTTTTCTGGCAGAGGTAGCCGAGGCACGCCTGGGCAAATCCAGGACAAACCTAGCTGCTGCGTTCTGGGCCATTTGCAGGCGCTGCAGCAGACTTCTATTCAGTCCCGCATATAGCGCATTGCAATAGTCCAGCCGGGAGCCAATGAGAGCAACAGCAACTTGTTTCCTTGCCTGCTGCGAGAGATAGTGCCTAATTTTCCTCAGTATGTGTATAATGCCCCAACAGGTAGAGACAGTTCTATTAACTTGTTGACACATGTTGAGGGTGGAGTCGATCAAAACTCCTAGGTTCTTGGCCGACGAGGCGGGAACAGGACACGCTCCCAATGAGTCCGGCCACCAATCGGATGACCATACCTCTTCCTTTCCTCCAAACACCATCACCTCCGTCTTCTCCCCATTCAGTTTCAATGAATTGTGAATCATCCATTGGCCGACTGCCTCCATACAAGATCTAAAATTGGAGGCAGTCGAACTAACTGACTGGGAGAGAGAGACGAGGATCTGTGTGTCATCTGCATAGGAAACTACCTCCATCCCAAAAGATCTAATTAGTCTGGCAAGGGGGGTCACGTATATGTTAAAAAGGGTCGGACTTAATGCCGACCCCTGAGGGACCCCACATTGCACAGACATGGATGGAGATAGGAACTCCCCCAACTTCACTCTTTGCTCTCTTTGGTCGAGGAAAGAGGTCAATAGACACAGGGCTGCTCCCTCAACCCCAATCTCCCTCAGACGAGATGATAAAACTGAGGGAGAGAGGGTATCAAAGGCTGCCGTGAGGTCCAGCAGGATCAGGAGGGCGGTCTGACCCCCGTCCACACGTGTGCGGATATTATCCAGCACTATGGGGAGGGCCGACTCGGTGCTATGTTCCCTCCTGAAACCATGCTGGGAATAATCAAGGCAGCCTGAACTTTCTACAAAAGCTGCGAGATGTTTATTCAGATGAGTTTCTAACATCTTCGCAGGGGCAGGGAGCAGTGAAATGGGGCGAAAGTTCTTTAGGACCCCAGGTTCAAGAGATGGTTTCTTGAGTAAAGGCTTCACTACCGCCCTTTTCCATTGAGGGGGGAAAATACCATCCCTCATGGCCCTATTCATGATGTCAACGAGAGGGGGCAAGAGGGTTTCCCTGCATTGCTTAAGGAGCTTAAGAGGACAGGTATCCAATGGTGAGCCTGACTTGGTATTATTCAGGAGGATCTCTAAATCCTGCAAGGAAAGGGGAGGGAAGGACTCCAAACGTCCCAGAGAGGAATTCTCAGAAAAACCAATGGGAACAGGAGCCACATCCCCAAGTACAAGGGGCTCAGTTGTTAAAGTCCTCTGCAGCTCTAAAGCGGAATAAATGTCAGAGATCTTCGTCTGGAAAAAGACAGCTATGCTGTTACAGAGCTGCTGCGAAGCAGTAACAGGGTCCGGGGTTTGAAGGGACATAAGAGAGTCCACTATCCTGAAAAGCTCCTTAGGGGAGGAGAGTGAGGAGGTAAGGGCCATGAAATATTCCTGTTTAGCCCTTGTCACTTCCATCTTATATTTCCTCATCAGGGTTTTGTGGGCCTCCTTGTCCACCCGATCCCAGCTAGTATGCCATAGCCGCTCCCGTCTCCTAACTTCCTGTCTGAGAGATCTTAAATGCTCCGAAAACCAAGGGGCAGAAGGCTTTTTTCTCGCTGAGTAACGCGCCCGGATAGGAGCCAACTCATCCAGCGCCTCAGTGACAGCCTTTTCAAATTGCGCGACCGCCACCTGGACATTCTCCTCATGAGGAATGGACAGGCTAGAAGCCCAAGGAGCAAAGGAACTATTAGTGATTTTCTTAAAATCCCTACGTAGTTCCATTTTGCTCAGCACACGAGATATGGGAAGAACCCAGTGGGTGCACAGGAAAAATGGAGCTGGGTGACAAACGCGAGCCATATGGGGAGCCGGGGGAGGGGTGGATTGTGAACAGGAGATTGGAACAGGGGTGACGGAGGGTGGTATTGCCTACAGTGCCCCGTCGCGTAAATAAACAAAAATATCTTAAAGAAAAAAGTCTGCACGTAGGAAGTTTGTAGTGTCTGCGAATGTGTGGGGCGCGTCCTCTCCTGGCCTATGTATGGGGTTGCAGCTGTGCTCCAACCGGTCCCTCCCTCCCTCCACAGGGGCCTGAGAACCGCCGCCCAGGTCTGGCTGCAAACTGCTTTTAATTAGCATTACATCAGCAGCAAACAGGGGGCCTTTGTTGGGCGGGGTGAAAGCTGGGGGCGGCAGGGGGGCTGTTAACATTCAGGAGCCTCACACTTGCCTGTTCTCAAGCCTTTTAAAACATTTCTTGAGAAAACTGCATGAATAATTCATTAAAAGTAAACTTTGTTGGAGAAGCATGGTTCTCACTCAGGACTGCTGAAGGCTCAACTACGATTATATAGCGCACAGTACAAACTGAGTCGTTTTCTTGGTGTTTTAAGGGCGTTTCTTCCCAAGCCAGTGGTACTCATATTATCAACTTGGGAAGGACGAAGGTCCGATTCGTCTGCACATATGGCTGTATTATCTGGGAGTGACACTCGAATATCTGCAGTTACCAAATATCCCAGTTCGTAGCCCGCAACCCACTGAGCTCTCTTGCGGACTATGCTGTGACACTTCAAATTTCCGGCTCGGTGGCTCGGTTTCCGATACCTCGTGGCAGCAGACACGTTCCATTGCCCCCAAGGAAGCGGCCACTACAGCGGAGTGGTTTATGGGCCCGCCTTTTTACTCGAACTTAATAGCTTCTCCTCAGAACACAGACTAGACCACCAGCGAAGGGGCTTTGGCTCCACACACACTGATCGCCCTCCCTACAGCTTTCATTGGGCAGAAGTGGTGTGATTCCGCAGGAAAGGAGGACTAGAATGGCACATTATGCTTTGTTGGTATACCTATGCTCAGGGTAGGACTCAGTGCTTTAAATGGGAATAAAATAGTGCAGGTACTCATTTAAATGTGGCGAGTGGGCGGGGCTAGGGGCGGGGCTAAAGGCAAGACATGGGAAGCTTACTGACTTATATACTAGTTGCAGCACATACCAAAACACGAGAAATGTGTTTCTATAAACAAAACAGGTGGATTCGTTATACAAAACGAAAGTTAAACACAGTGATAATTTAACATTTGCTTTTGTAGTAATATTTTTCTCCTTTTTCTCTCACACAAACACACGCACACACAAGCAGGCAAACAGACACACATAGGCAGGCTTGCACACAAAAGTATCAGGTGGGATTAAAGCCCCTTTAACCTCCTTACCCCCCATGGATTTCCTCATTGTGCTGTCACTGGGCTGCCTCGATTCCTTACAGAGCATGACGGCGAACACCCGGATTTCATGCAAATGAGCCCACACTGAGTAGTCAGCTCAGGCTATACAAGTGCATTGGCTGTCAAAGAGACAGGCAACCACCACTAGCGGCCAATGCGCCTACCCTTCATGAGTACCGGTACTCTCCACGGCAGTAGAGAAGTGCCGGTACTCAGAGTGATAAAAAATAGAAGTGCCGGTACTCAGTACCTGTGAGTACCGGCCCATTTAAAGCACTGGTAGGACTACAGTGGTGAAGGTGAAGAGCCAGTGATGTGTCAGAGGCCTTTGGTCTGACGTGCTCATAAATAGTTGCAGGAAGTGCTGATTCGTTATCGGGGGATTATTGATGAGAAATGTAGTCCTCAGTTCCTGACCAGGAGGCACGGTTCTAAGCAATCGAATATTTTATGTTTAAAACGTTTTTATTGAAACAAAACAAACCATGGGGGAGGGGGGTAGGAGGTTAGGGTACAGTTAATACAATCAAAGAAAAAAAGTGCAACTCAAGAGGGTTGGCGATGGATAGCTCGATGGGCCAGGGGAAAGGCACAGTAAACGAAAGGCTAGAGATGCAAACTGTGGAATCCCTGCGTGCATATCCAACACCCCAAAACTGAGCAATGAAAGCCAGCAGCAACTCGACAAAGCACAATCCACCCCCCCCCCCGGAGGCCTCTGTCTCACATGTGATCTAGTCCGCCGGGATCACCGGCGGCGTCAGCCTGAGAAGCCTAAGATACCTCGGACAGGTGAGCTCCCGGAATTCGGTGGACAGCAGCGCTAGAAAGGGTTGCCACAGCTCTTCAAATTGGTCTATTTCCCCCGCCACCGTGAGCGACAACTTCTCCATTCCCAGCACATGCCAAAGCCTATGCAACCAACCCGTGATGGAGGGAACAGTGTTGGTGCGCCAGTGGATAAGGATGTTCTGGACCGCAGACCCCAGCGCAATCGCGATCTGCCTACCCCTGCGGGACTTCAGTGGGTACATTAGGTCATTGGGGAGGCCCAGCAGAACATACGCCGGGAAGCGCGGCAGCTCTATCTCAAAGTGCTTATCCACCTCGTCCAAAACTTCCTTCCAGTAAGCGGTCAGCACGGGGCAATCCCAAAGAATGTGTGAGAGGGTACCCTCCTGCCCGCGGCCCCGCCAGCACCCCTTGTCAGTGTGTTTATGCATTTCATACAGTCGCTCCGGGGTGTAATACCAATAAGTGGACACCTTAGTGAAGGTCTCCGTAAGGCCCGTGTGATATGCAGAGTGCCGCGCCCGATACGCAATTTTGTCCCATTCCTTGTGGCTGAGTGTCCTACCCAATTCCCTGTGCCAGCGCTCCCTCCCCGGGTTGTAATAGTGAAACGGCGGGGGTTGTAGGTACTTGTACAGATCGGTAATTAGCTTAGCGTCGGAGGTCCGGGTAGCCAGCCACCTCTCATACGGTGTAATTTGACGAGCAGCGGTGTCACGCACCTGGGGCTGGAGGGCCCAATGCCGAACCTGCATGTAGCGCAATCTGTCCAGCTCCGTCAGGCCGAACTCCTGGCGGAGTTGCTGAAACGGAGTCACTCCCTCCGGGCCATAGATCTGGAAGAGCGCCCTGCAGCCCGCCTGCACCCAATGGGAGAAAACTCCCGGCTCCATCCCTGGGGAGAAGTCCGGGTTGCCCGCTATGGGTGTGAACGGCGAAGGGAAGGTGGTGAGGCCCCGGGCCTCACAGACTGCGTCCCACACCCGCAGGGGGACCCGCGTAATAAAAGAAGCGTAAAGGTTAGGGGGGCGGTGCGCGCGGCGCAAGAATGGAACCTCTTGTAAAGTGCGGCCCGCCACTGCCTGGTCTTGAAAGAGCCAGTGTTTGTCGGACTCCCACCTGCTCCACTCCACCAAATATCGCAGCTGTGCCGCCTGAAAGTACCTACGGAGGTCCGGAATACCGAGGCCCCCCGCCTCCGGAGCAAGCATGGAGAGGACCCTCTTCATTCGTGGCTTGCGGCCCTGCCAGACAAAGCGGGAGATGTCAGCCTGCATTTGTCGTATCCAGCCCACCGGGGGCTGGAGAGGGAGGGCCCGGAAAAGATACAGTATCTGGGGCAGCACCGTCATCTTAACCGCCGCGATTCGCCCCAGCCAGGACAGTAGGCCTTTGCTCCAGCGACCAAGCTCCTCCTTGATCTTCCTGCTGAGGGAGGCATAGTTAGCCGTGACCATCTCCGGTAATGTGGGCGCCAGCAGAATCCCCAGGTATGGCACCGTGGAGGAGGACCACTGCATGGGGAAGAGTCGCTGAAGGTCCCTCCTGGTGTCCGCAGCCAGGGACACGTCTAACGCCACCGACTTGCTCATATTCATTTTGAAGCCGGCCACACAGGCAAAGGCGTCTAGTTCCTGGAGGCAAGCAGGCAGCGACCTCCTAGGGTCGTCCAAGGTCAACAGGACATCGTCCGCGTAGAGACTGACAGTGTGGACATACTGGCCCATCCGGACCCCAACCGCATCAGGGTTATCGCGAATCCTCTGAGCAAACGGCTCCATGTAGAGGGCAAACAAGAGCGGCGAGAGGGGGCAGCCCTGCCTTGTGCCGCGTTCGATGGCAAACCCACCGGAGCTACACCCGTTGACCCGCACCGACGCTGAAGGATGCTTATAACAGTTGAATACCATGGTGCGGAACTTATCCCCGATTCCCAATTTCTTGAGAACCAGCTCGAGATACGGCCAGTGAACTCTGTCGAAGGCCTTCTCCGCGTCGACGGACAGCAACATCCGCTCCCCCGGGATCCGCGAGGCCTTCTCCAGAACATGCGCCACCCGCTTGGTATTGTCAACCGTCTGTCTGCCGGGTACAAAGCCAGCCTGGTCCGCCTCCACCAATCCGGGGAGGTGTGGACCCAGCCTGGACGCTAGAATCCCTGTATACAACTTGAGGTCGACATTTAAGAGCGAGATGGGTCGATACGAACCGCGGAGGGCCCGGTCCTTCCCCGGTTTCGGAATTACCGCGACCGTCGCCCTCAGGAGATCCGGTGGGATGGCTCCCGGTTCGGAAAAGGAATTAAATAGCCGAGTAAGGACAGGGGCCACAGCCGTGCAAAAAGTCTTATAAAACAAAGACGTGTACCCGTCCGGGCCCGGGGCCTTACCATGCTTCAGCCGCGCGATAGCGGAAATCACCTCCTCAACTTGGATATCCCGCTCCAGGTGGTCCGCCTGAGCCGGATCCAGCACCGGAAGGGTCACCGACTCCAAATAGCCTTCGGCATCCTGTGGCGAGGAGGGTTCCTCCGCATACAGCGCTTCGTAGAAGCTGCGGAAAGATTCCGCTACCTCCGCGTCCCCGGAGACGACCACCCCGTCCGTGCCCACCAGTTCCTTCACGATGCCACGCTGCTGCGTGACCCGGAGCCGGTGTGCTAGGAGCTTGCCACATTTGTCCCCCCCAGTGTAGAAGGCGTGTTTCAAGCGCAAGGCGGCATACTCCGCCCTATCAAGATCCAATGCCGACAGGAGCTTCCTCGCAGCCTTCAACTGCCTCCACACCCTTGGCGCCCCCGTACGGCGGTGGACCTGCTCAAGCTCCCGGACCCGAACGGTCAGCTCGTCCCTCTTCCGTTGCCGCTCCCTGTTTTCGGCTGCGGAGATAGAGATAAATTCCCCCCGGAGGACTGCCTTCAATGCCGCCCACTGTGTCGCTTGCGAAGTGTCGGTGTTGCTATTGTGAGTTAGGTAGTCCTGTATGACCTCCCCAATGCGCTGGACTACAGACTTTTTGTGTAAAAGGGTATCCCGGAGGCGCCACACCCCCCGAGAGGGGGAGGCCGCCGGCCACTGGAAAACGCCGGTGACTGGTGAATGGTCAGACAAGGTCAGGACCCCGATGTCCGCCGCCGTGGCAGCGGCATGCATCGGTCCACTCACCAGAAGGTAATCCAGCCGTGAGTAGGTTCGATGTGCGTGTGAAAAGTAAGAGTAGTCCCTATCCGTGGGGTGCATGGAGCGCCAAAGGTCGTGTAAGTCCATTTCCGCAATCCGGGCCTTCACAGCCTGGGACAGTTCCCCCGTCTGCGGGAAGCGCTGCGCCGATCTGTCCATCACAGAATCGAAGACAATATTAAGGTCTCCCCCCAGAATGACGTGGCGGTTGGGGGAAGCAGTGACATCCACCAACACGGAGTCTAGGAAACGCTCTTGGTGGTCGTTTGGGCTATAAACGGAGCCAACCGTAAACGCTATGCCTCCTAAGCGCATGCGATACGCAAGAAGCCTCCCCTTCTGTTCAGCACACTTATACAAAACCTCCCCCCTAAAGGAGCTCGCTAGAAGAATGGCTACCCCCGCCGTCTTGTTCGCTGCCGAGGAGAAGAACTGGGTAGGGAACTTAGCAGAGCGCAGCCTATGGCAATCCCGGGACAATAAGTGGGTCTCCTGTAAAAGGCAAATGTCCGCCTGCGTCCCCTCTAGCAAAGATAAGATCGCTCTGCGCTTCACGGGGTTGTTCAGACCCTGAACATTAAGGGTCACTACCTTTAGGGCCGACATTCCTCTCGGGGATCGGGAGCGCCGTGCAATGGGCAGGGGCTCAGCGGGTGGGGCGCGCGGGGCAGCCGCGCAGGACAAGCCATAACAGACCAAGCGTGGGCATGGACAACGTCGGACGGGACCTCCCCAACCCCAGAACAACCCCTACACCCACCCGAAACACAACCCTGGCAACTAGCCAAACGCAAACTCAAACACCCCATTGTCCCAGTCAAGCCCCAAAACGGGCAAGTCCGTAGAAAGGAACGAAGTGGACGTCCAGCCACTCACCTCCAGCCGCTCCCCCCCGACCCCCCCGCCCCGAACCCAGCATTTAAAGAAGCTAAAGGCATCTCCCCCCGGAGTGAGTGTTAGGCCGTCAAGGCCACGCCGGTGGAGCCGGCCGAGTCCCTGGCCGCCGCCCTCATAGCGTCGGCCATGTCCGCCCTGATGGTAGGGGAATCAGGACGCCCTGCGCTGGCCGCTGATCGTCGCCTAGCCGACCTCCGCCGGCTCCGTCTCTCCGAGGCCCTCCACGACGGTGTAGCTCCTTCCTCCTCCGCCGCCGTAAGCCCCAGGACTCCACAAATGTCCTGCAAGGAGCGTAGCTGGTGTAGCACCCCGTTCCATCGGAAGATCAGGCGGAAGGGATGACCCCAAGAGTACGGCGTCTCGTGCTCGCGCAAAAAGTCAGTGGCAATCCTGAAGGACCTGCGTTTCTGCTGCGTGATGGCGGAGAGGTCCTGGTAAAGCGCCACCGGCCGCTCCCGGAAAGTCAGGGGCTGTTTCCTGCGGGCCTCAGTCATGATGCGTTCCTTCAGCGGGAAATCGGGCAGGAAGGCCAGAATGTCCGGTGGAGGTGCCGATGATTGGCGCTGCCGGCCAACCCTATGTGCCCTATCAATGCTAATGGGGAAGTCCGCAGCCTCCCCCAGGATCTCTCGGAACAGGTCCCGCAGGTAGCTCCCCAGATCGGACCCCTCGTCTGCAGTCGGCACACCACGCACTCGAATGTTGTTCCTCCGTGATCTGTTCTCAAGGTCCTCAGAGTGGGCCTGGAGCTCAACACACTGCTCCCGGAGGCGGAGAACGTCCTGTTGAAGATGGACTATCTCCTCCTCCCGGCGCTGGGCCTCCGTCTCCACCGTTTCAACGCGCTCACCAAGGCCCTCCACTTCCCTGCGCACTTCCCGGACCTCGCTGGCCACCTCCCGCTTCAGTGTCTGGAAGTCCTCCCTGAGGGAGCTAAACAGTTCCTCCATAAAGGTCCTCGTGACGGGTGGCTCCCCCCCAGTCACGTCCGCCGAGGCCCGGGAGGTCCCCGGCGAAGGCTGTGTTCTGTCCCGCAGTTGCTGGGCCCTGCCAAGCATGTCCGGCAGGGTGCGGTCCCCCTTCTTCGAGCCTCCTCTTCCAGACATCGCAAGCACTGCGGTCGGGCACTGGTGCAGCCGCCCCAGGGGTGCCCAGCTGCTGGCAAGCGCTCGACGTGGGTGTCCCCCACAAGCAGGGTCGCTGCGTCACAGGTGACAAGATGGCGGTCCAGCCCGGTCAACACCAGCCGCGGGTGCCCATCCGAGACAGGAATGGAAGCTACAGTGGGGGGCTCCTCATCAGCACATCCCCCAAAAAGTCAGCCCGGCAGCAGCGGCGGTCACATACATCCACCATCAAGGGCTCCGGTGAAGGCCAACACCACTGATCCCACGGGGACAAGATGGCGGCAGGGCGAGGCAGGGCAGAGCGACCAGGCCCGGCGACACCACCGGGGCCCCCAAAACGCACAGCAATCAAATAGGTTCCACCGCCGGTTTCAGTCTATCACACGCAGGGGCCCAGATGGTCCGACCCCAACAGAGAGTCCGCCGTACTTCGGCCAAGGGACAGGGGCCTACCCAGTGCGAAGTGTCGCCGACACAGGCCGAGTGCCAAAGCACCCGTCCGAAGTCTTCCGCACCGTCGGGTCCCCTCCCGCAGGGCTCCTTCACCCTCCGTCGAACGACGGGCCAGATTCCCTCCAGATCGCAACTTTCAGCACCAGGCCCAGCCGAGGCGCCCGGACAGCACTCCGATGCGCTCCGCCCCTCAGGCCCTCCTTCGCTCCTCGAGCTTGATCGGACTTTTTGGGGGCTTCCCCCGAGGCGATCAGAACCAAAACGGCAACAACGTGCGCACCAGGTGCTCCGCCACGCTCCTCTTCCACGCTGAGCCTCAGCGGGGGGAGAAAAGCATAAGAAAAGGGCTCAAGCTTGGCCGGGCCGGAGGAGCTACGGGAGGAAGCGTCCGCTCACCCCGCCATCTTGGCCACGCCCCCGCAATCGAATATTTTAATGGAAATCGAACATTTTAGCTCTGAAGTACATCATTAAGGAGAGATCAACGTAATGAAAAGGCAATGACAAAGATGATAGGCTTTGTTTTTATAAAGTGCATGCACACCAACTAGTACACTCAACAGTCATGTAGATCACACAAGCCTACCCTTATGCAGGCAATAACATAACACGCCTATAATCCTCCATGCAACGAACCATTTTTATGATCTTTTACTTGTATTTTCCGTGAGTCATCACAACTTTATCCGAACGTATTTAATCTTATACACATGGATCATTATATATTTTGTCTTGTTTGCTATATACATCACCGACGCTCATTACTTGCCTCTTTTTCACATGGATGAATAAAACCACTCCACCTGATTTTGGCTTCGCAGTCTCACGCCTCCTATCTCCTGCCCTT
This sequence comes from Triturus cristatus, assembly GCF_964204655.1. Classification (NCBI taxonomy): domain Eukaryota; kingdom Metazoa; phylum Chordata; class Amphibia; order Caudata; family Salamandridae; genus Triturus; species Triturus cristatus. Next base: position 555,402,003 of record NC_140579.1, on the reverse strand, counting down.
CATTGCGTGCCCAGTTTCTTCTCTTGTGGTCTCTCTCGGGCTACCCGAGGAGTCGTTCCATTGCTGCTTCTCTTATTTACCCCCCACTCCCTGCCCCAGTATACTCCTGGTTGGTATTTGCCCCATGTAAAGTGTAGTCTGCCTGGGGTTCTGCCATTTTATTAATCTCCGCCCAGTTTGTCAGATCCTTTGCCCCGCCCTCATCCGTCCTGACCCCCCCTCATACCTCATTCGTCAGCCAGTGACCAATGTGTCATATCTTTTTTCCCAGGCTGTCTCAGTTGGTCTCCTGGCTGAAAGGCAATGTAGTGCAGTGCTGCACTTCACCAGCAATAGCCCAGCGCTGTGAATTTATCTTGCACTTTCCTTTTTAGGTCTCGCCTGAGCCAGCGCTTCAGCGCTGCTCTGGCGAGAGCTATAGAAAACGGGGATTTGGAAGTGCAAACGAGTGCTTTTCAGGCCCCCAACTACAGTGCATGAGCACCGGGCGCGCGCATCATTTGGCAGCCTGCGTGTACATTTTGCGGGTGCTTTGATGTTCTCAGTGAGCCACGCGGCCACTGCGAACATCAAAGCGCCCGCGAAATGATTACTTTCACTTTAACGTTCGCACCTACTTGGCAGACTGGTTCTCTGTTGCTCTTTCCTCCTCAGAGTCCGTCCCTCCCCCTGTTGCAGCAGCTGGCATTACACGGGGGAGGGTGGCTCTTCGTGCCTACCAAAAAACAAGCATTGGCATAGCCAATAGGTCTCGCTTTTGGGACCTTATAAGTATTTAGTTATGCAACTGTTGCATAGTTAAACACTTATAAGGTCCCAAAAGCGAGACCTATTGGCTATGCCAATGCTTGTTCTCGTTTTAAGTATAATGCTAGCAGCAGTGCTTAATTTGAGATGGTGGTTTCTGGTGCTCAGCACCGGTACTTAATCATCAACATCGGCACTTTTCATGAGCACAGAGGCACAGGGAGATTAAGTGATTTGCCGAGAATCACAGGATGTTGAGCCGTGGCTGATACTCAAACCTGGTTCCCCAGCTCCGAAGTCGGTAACTCTGGCCATTAGGCCACATCTTCTCCCCACTTTCATGGTTAGTAGTTGGTTCTGTTTTAGGCGGCGCTGACAGGATAAATGGGCTAGTGCAATCTGCCTCCTGACGAGAGCCCTGGCACTTATTCTTTTACAAATTAACCACTGGCTAGGAGGCAGTGTCTGCTTGTTCCATCTAACCGTATGCCTGTCTCCTCTCTGAGTTTTGGCACAACCTCCTTGAGTGCTTAGTTTGAGCCGATGGTTTCCGGTGCTTGGCACCGACACGTAATTGTCGGCACCAACACTGCTGCCACATGGTGGCGCTGTTTGTATAATTTAGAGATGAGTTGAACAGCAGTTGTTTATTAATGCAGTAAGCATTAAAAAGAACTAATACCTGCCGCTCAAGCTAATTTTATAGCTTTGTGGTCCTGGGATAGGCTAAATTTTCACATTTGTAGCTGTGTGTTGGTTAGTGATTGTGTATGTACTGTCATTGACAAAACCGGCAATGGGTGGTGCAAGCTGCAGAGGCCCCTGATTAGACTAGCCTTGGCACTTTTTTTTTTTTTTTATAACAAATTAAGCTGCCTCCTTCCAGTATTCAGATACTGTCTTACAAATCTAGTTCGTATATGTATGAATGTAACTTCTCTGTCTCCACATTATGGAAAGTCAAGTGGTCTTTTGGGGGAACATCCTGTGTATTCTGGTGTGAATCAAATAGCCAATAAATCTACAGGTGTCCTCACACCACCAGACTTACGGACAGACATTCATCAGCATCAGCAAACATAAAGCCCAAAATTCTCACAGACCAAGCCACATACATGTTACCCATACAGAGACCAACACCCCATTCTCTCTCATAACACAGAGAGCAGATACACAGCAGAATGCATATTAGCTCCACGCACTGTCCTGCAACACACACATACAGTGAGGCAGCACAGTGTGCCCACATAGATGCGGTTAAGACGGACAGTCAGATGACTGTGGCAGGAACAGACAGTCGGACAGAGAATTTGACATTTATTGCTGCTGGCCCAAGTCAAGCTGCAGATTCCCTTAACATTCAGTCTTTCCGCTTAGGAAGTCATATTTGAGGTGGGTAAAGTAGTAGATCTCCGATGCCCATTTAATCCTTGATCTCTGCTTGGATAATTGCAGACTTCAATTTCCACGTGTTTGTCCGTTTAGGGCAGATGAAGCAAACACTACAAGTACCAAAATGAAGGGATTTGGTAATGAAAACCAAGAACTGGAAACATGATATTAAGTGTTTGTGGAGCCACCTAGCAACTGAAGTTGCAAATTGTAGTTAGCTGCATGAAATGTAACAAACTTAATTTTGGACACTGAACAAACATTTGGCATTTACCATTTAACTCCATTTTGTTTCTTTTCTCTGAAAAGTATTTCTTTTGGACGTAAATATTTTTGTGCTACACACAGTGGGAATGTTTAATTATTTCTCTCTTTAGTGTTTTTTTTGCTTTTTAAAATTCGTTTACTTTTAGGAGACTTGGAAGATCTCAGCAATAAAAGGGTACACTTGTCAAATAAGGACTGGTGGATGTGGAAAGGAATGACTTCCCCCGTCTATCAGTTCACTAATACTGAAACTGAAACGCACACGCTCTGTGTGTTAGTTACATTGTCTGCTCCAATGCTTACTTATTCAAAATGAGATTTCTAAGAGGCTGTCGACCAGATTCCTAGCCCTCTAACTATCTGCTGAATTTTCAGACCGGTGCATTTGTATGGAAAATATTTAAAGTCGTTTTTGTTACACATCAGACATTTCAAACATGTACAAAAAGTATTTATGGAGCTTCCATTGACAGGTCAACCTATGCTCAGAAATTACTTATTAGGAAATTAATGTTGCTATCGCACATATGCCCGATAAAACTGTCCATAAATATTGAAGAAAGCATCTGTATCTGTTCCTGATGCACGCCCCTTGCTGTCCTCTCTCCTTCATCTATCCCATAGCCTAGAATCCCAGAGTCCCTTGCACCTATGGCAGGTCACCTTCAGGACATGCACGGAAAGGAGGAGAGCACATCTGGCATCCGATGCCAAGGCACCACTTGGGTGTGTCACTGTTAGGCCTCTTTCGAAATGATTCCAGGGACATGGGCACACGCTAGAGGAGGAAGCAGGGCTCTGGCATAGGCACAAGCCGAATGATGCCCTTCTTCGGTCTGTGCAGAATAGGAGATGACCAGGCTAAATGGGTTGTGGAAATGAATGGGCAAAGATAAGTACAGGAGAGGAAGGAGGAGCTGCTCTTTGGGTATGAAATGGTAGAGGGTGGGCAAGGACATAGCCTCCGCCCTTATAAAAATAAAAATGTTCATATGAGGACTCAGCATTTTAGGTTGTGTCATCAAAATAAATGTAAGCGACTAGGCGCACAATCGTATCCATCTTATCTGTGTATTTAGGATGCAGCTTTTATAAGTGCAGATATTTAGTGGGGAAATGTGGTATTAAGTGAAGGTTGGAATTTTTTCATCTTAGGTTTACTATATATTTAAGAACTCTTGCTAGCCTTTAAAGAGATTTCCTCTGGGCAGCACCGGTGATCCTTTTCATATATTATGTTTTGTTGACTTGTTCACCTTGTTAAGATGTGCACTCTGTTCAAGTGTTGCTCCTGGCTACTTGCCTGCCCCTGTTGACATTTTAGTTATATTCACAAGTTGCTTCTGCTGAGGTATTGGCCCTGTTGACCATTCCTGTAGGTTGAATCTATTGTAAATTTAACTCCACACTTGTCTTGACCCTGTTTTGGAATGACCATGCCAGTGTGCTTCTTCTTTTCACCCTTTAATAATCTGCATGTATTCTTCTGTTTGCAGATGGCACCCACAGTGTTACTGCTCAGTGCTCTCTGCTCGTCACCATTATCACTGACGAAATGTTGACCAACAGCATCACCCTGCGACTGGAGGACATGTCACAAGAGCACTTCCTCTCACCCCTGCTGTCCCTCTTCATTGACGGGGTGGCAGCTGTGCTGTCTGCCACCCGCCATGACATTGTCATCTTCAACATCCAGAATGACACTGATGTGCGTGCCAACATCCTCAACGTCAGTCTCTCGGTGCTGCTGCCGGGCGGGGCTCGGGATCAGTTCTTCCCCTCTGAAGACTTGCAGGAAATGCTCTACCTCAACCGCACTCTTCTGGCTGCCATCTCCAGCCAGCGAGTTCTACCTTTCGATGACAACATCTGTCTGCGTGAGCCCTGTGAAAACTATATGCGCTGTGTTTCTGTGCTCAAATTTGACAGCTCAGCTCCCTTTATTGCGTCTGACACTATCCTCTTCCGCCCTATCCACCCCATCAATGGCCTGCGCTGCCGCTGCCCGTCTGGATTCACTGGGGACTACTGCGAGACTGAGGTGGATTTGTGTTACTCCAGCCCATGCCGCAACAACGGGCACTGCCGAAATCGCGAGGGTGGCTACACCTGCGAATGCCTGGATGATTTCACTGGTAAGTACAGTGACGAGTGGAAAAGTGTGTAGTGGGCAAGTTACACATGCCCTCTCACACCAGAAGAGGTGATGGGGTATGCTAATAACATTGGTCTGTGCAGTGATGTCCATCTCTCTCTGTAGATGTGTACTCTTGTTTCATGGATTGTTGCATTGCTCCACTTGTTTATTTTTGGTGTCTCACAATTGTTTGCTGGTCTGTAGATTAAAACATTTGTCCTCTCTAAAAATCTTAAACCGAAATGCCCCTGTTCCCATTGGTACGTCTACATGTCCATCTTTAATAATCTGTATACTTTTTGGTTTAAAGGATGGTGCACTTGCCCCTCTCAAAATGTCTAATGCATATTGGTATATGAATATATGCCACTGCCTTCCCTTAAAGCCCCATGCCTTTGGATTGTTTACTAGTGTAGATTTATGCACATGTTCCAAATTACCCAAAAGTCATTCTTATGGTCTGTCTTGACAGCGCATCTGTTGCCAGAAAATTATGCATCACTAGAGAGGGGCTTTGGCTCCGCCCAAATGTTGGGAGCCAGGAGTACATGTTTTGATGGGGGAGAAGTGGTGTGCTTCCACAAAAAAGTGCTTGTCTCCCATGCAGCTGTGATCGTTTTGTTTATTTATCCAGCTGCCTAAGCTTGAATTTTCAGGGACACGCAATTAAAGTGTCTTAAATAACTATATAATTTATGTTTTTCTCTGGCAGCAGCACAGATGGGAGAAGGGCCGTTAACCTACATGGATTTTTAGATCTGGCTTAACTGTGCAACTGTCACCTGACCTTTTAACCTACTCCAATATTATTCTACAGTTCTTTGGTTCCACATAAAATCCATTGCCATGCTCAATATTGTAATGCTTCACATTACCATACATCGTTCCTTTAAAACCAGACCCAGTGCCATTGCAAATCTTTTATCTGTTGTTGCTTTAGGTCTGTATGTATGTATTTTTTAACCAGTCATCCTGCAGTGATTTCAAAGCCTTCATAGCATTTGAACATTTATAAAGATGTACATACCCCCATTTAAAGAGATGCTATCTAGAAGTCCAAAGCCCCTGGTTTGTTTGGTCTATAGCTTGATGCTCCTGGACATCCCTGCATTTATAAATTATGCCCTCTGTTTTGTTGTATTGGTTGATTGGTGTGTCTGTCCCATTTACCTGAGGCGTCCCCCTCATACATGCTCCCCTGTAGATCAGGGGTCATGGACTTGTTTTTTTGAAGAAAAAAAACAAGAGCATTTTGTTCCTTTTGGTGTAGACCGGCAAGGTGGATCTGCAAATTAAGCACTTGTTGTTGACATATTTTTTGACCTGTAGGGTGAAGAGTTTGAATCCCAGCAAAACAAATTCAGCCATCTGTCCTTCAGAGGTCGATACATGGAGTACCATTACATTTGGTTATATTAATGCTTGATAATTTCAGCTCTGATAGATGTAAAACTACAATATGAAGCTTTATTATTGTAGATTGCTAGATCTGGCCTCACAGATGATGTTCATGGTGCCCTTTGGTATGTAGATTGCTGCATCTGTTACCTGGTCTGCCCTACACTTATTCCTAATTTTCTTGGTACTTGGGTATTGGTTGTGTCTATCCTTGTTACCTGTTAGTTACACATACACTGAGAGAGTTGAAGAGTATTTTATAGACCTAAACATGGTGTCCCAATAAATAAATAACACAAAGAATGAACAGTTCTTATCAACCAAAGGAGTGGTACCACACTTACCTTACTTTACTTGCAGAAATCCATTAAGAATTGGATAGGTCACCTCACCCACTGGTTATGGTATGCTTAATCATCAGTGACCTAACCACACCGAGGTAGAGGAATACCACCTCTGCAGACTCAACCGCTAGTGAGGAGTTCTTGATAATTATTTTTCTGGTCAACAGCAGAGATCCAAATGTTTTTCCTAAGAGGTTTCCATTTTATTCACTGTGTTCCCCGGAGATGATTAAAAACCAGTTCTGTATGGATTCACACAAAGCATAATGAGTCATCAATCCATATCATTTTGCCAACATGTTTTGGCCTTGATTCTATCCCACAGGGTCGCTGGCCTTTGCCAGAGCAGCTCTAATCACAGCCTAGGTCTTCGTGGAATTCATGCATAGATTTGAGATGTTATGAATCATTCTAAACACAATTAACTTCTTGGGTCTGATACAGCTTGAACCCAACAAAGCAAAGAAAAAAGTGAACCTGTGTCTCTTAAACAAAAACCTAATAGGGGGAACAATCCCTTTTTAGGACGAATGCCACCACTCACCATAGGTGACATGCTTCATCATTTGGGCTTTCTCCTCCCAGTGGGAAAACCTAGTCCCACTGAGGGCTACGACCACCTCACTGAGAGGTGGGAGCTCTGGGATGTTTTTTATATACGTCAAGTCTGGATGCTAAAACCCCAAATGCGAGCAGTATAGTAATGTGAGGGAGCAGCGCAATAAGTGGATGAGAAAGTGTGAGTCTAAAATTGCCTAGTGCAGATGAAAAGAAACTTTATTGGCTCATCTAGACTGGCAGGGTTAAAACGCAGTGCTACGCAGTATCTAATAAAACTGCTAGAGTGAAGAAAGGTCGACATGTTTCAGCCATTAGCCATCTAACAAGTATGTCTGGCTTTCATCAGGACCGATAAACAAAGCTGCTGCTGTGAAGTGAAAAATATATATAAACTCTTAATACAAAACCAGTAATCCAAGTACAGATTCAGTATCACTGGAACTTGTCTAAGGAAAAAGAGACACAAAAGAACACAATTATTCTAGTTTCTTGGGTTTTACCAAATTTTTTCTTTTCAATATGAGGATGACTTTCTATTCATTCCGCAAATTAGAGTCCAGTGAGGTACTCCAAAGTATCTTTACTCACCCAATTTTGTAGGACAAGTTAGCCCGCCTCAACCTGGTCACAACTCCGGAAGGAAGCCCTGCTCTGAAATAACAAGCAAGCATCACAGAACTCCAACGTGTATTAAGTACGCTTATATATGCTATTTACAAAAGTGTGAAAGTGGTGTCAGAAAACAACCAACAGAAATAGACACAAAGGTAAAAACTGTAAAAATGGTACTCTTAACAGACAGATGCTCTCATTTTTCTTTAAGAAAAAATAGTACACTCAGGCTACAGCCACATTAAAATAATACATGACTTGTGGTGTAGAGGCCTTTATGCAAGACACCTTCAAGGCAACATTATGATATTTCACATCAGAAAACGCGCTGGCATTTACACAAGTCTTCATAAACAAAAGGTCGGGTGTCTCATCTTACCCCAACCACCTCACTATGACAATAGTAGCCCATAGTTGTGATAGAAATGCAGAAAAATGACTTTTAAATTAAGATACGTCTTGCACCACACACTGTTGTTGTGCCGGTTCAAAATTCAACATAAAGATCATGTAAACTGGTCTTTGAAAAACAAAGCGCAAATACATCTCAGCGGTGAAATGCAATGAAACAAGGGCTGTATGAATCGCGCTCATTTCCAAATACTTATGGTAACAAGCAACTAAACTCAGGACTATAACGCCGGTAACCGGCTCTACAAAGACACCATAGTTTCTGGTAAATAGCTATAAATGTGCCGATGTAACAGAGTGTTGACTCACTCTGCCCGCCCTCAATCTTGAAGGTGCAAGTATCTATGCAATTTAATTCTAATAACTTCACGTAATATATGGTAAACTACCAGTTTTAAAACGGGCAAACAGACAGTGTCAACCCGTCTCAGCATCCCATCCTACTCACCTCTCCGTTGGTACTCCGTTGTAGTACAGAATTGTAACCGACGTGGGCGGCTGGTGTTCTTAAATACCAAAGGGGATTGTCGGCGCTGATAGTCTAAAGGCCCCCAAAGGTATCCCACTCGATCGCCTGTTCAGCTACTGAGCATGCGCGAAAGCTAAGTGTTTAATATTGTGCATGCTCACATTGTTGCTGTCTCTTCATGCTACCTTTATTGAGAAAAATAATGGTTGACACCTACATTTGGCGCTTGGCTTCGTAATTTCAATTGAAAGTGTGTATATATATATGCCCATTGTATACAGAATGAATATTTTTTAATATACGTGAATTTGATTGTACAGAATAAATAATCTTCTATATCTTAACTGATTAATATGTCCTATACTGGGAAAGGGGTGCCCTACTATTATCAAAGTCCTCACAACAGGGAGCTCAATTCTGTGACCCAATAGATTTTGATATGGTATTCACTCTTAGATACAGATAAGGTATGTTTTATGAAGGTTATAGAGACAGCCAGGGAATGTCTTCATTCAGTCCTAACGTATCGCTTTTGATACGAAAAACCCAGCGTTGTTCCCTTCTAAACAAAAATTTAGAAATGTCAGTAATGTGCTGGGGTATTACAGGTTGTTCAAGGATGGTCCATCTTAGTTAGTCTGCTTGGTGGTTGGAATCTAAGAAATGATTAGTCATTTTTGTTGATCTTCTCTTGCACCGAATGGTGCTTTTATGTTCCAGTATTCTCGTCTTCGCCTTGCGTGTGGTCATGCCCACGTAGCCAAAACCACATGGGCATGTGATCAAATAGATAACTTTCTCGCTGTTGCAATTCGTGTGTTAACTAAGCAACCATGGTTTTGTGGTGCCAATATCCACCTCTGTCATGTGCGCGGTCTGTGGGCAAGCCGCACAGGAACCACACGGGTGGTGCCCCACCACTGGCGGTACACCCCATAGTGATGTTTGATCAGAGCTTTTCTGCTTCATTCTGGGCCTGGTATGCACGATCCGGTCTTTGATGTTGGAACTCCTTTTAAAAGCAAAAAGTGGAGGGGGTAAAGATCCCGTACCGTTGTTAAGAATCCTCCAGTGTTTCAAGATGCTCCTCTTGATGTTGTTCGAGTGGCTGCAAAAAGTGTTGACTCACTATTGAGTTCCTCTTTTGGACCAGTCACGTCAATCAGAGCTTCCCTGTTGTTATTCGCAGCTCGTTTCCGTGACCTTGAGTTGAGTGCTCAATATCTTAGCATCTTCTTTATATTTTTCCATTGTGGAACAATTTCTCCTTATCCTGAGAAATTGCCCAAAGGGCAGGTTCTCTCGCAGGGCCTTCGGATGGAAACTATCAAAGGATAACAATGAGTTCTGGGCGGTAGGCTTCCTGTAGAGTTCTGTACCTAAACCTCCTCTTTCTGGAAAAATGTGGATGCCCAGGAACGGTAGACTAATGTTCGAATATTCCACCGTGAATCCTCAGGTAGTTATTCTTCGTGTTAAGCCATGTGTGAAAAGATTCAATGGTATCAGGAGTACCCCTCCAGATGACAAACACATCATCGATGTATCTCCTCCAGGTGCGTATGTGTCTTCCATACAGGTTATCCTCTTGTAAAACGATGGTCTGTTCAAAAGCATGTACATATAGGTTAGCCAGGCTAGGGGCAAAAATACTGCCCATGGATGTACCGGACGTTTGTAAATATATGTTGTCTTCGAACTTGAAGACATTTTCTTTCATCGCCAGCCATGCGCACATCATTACAAAATGCTCTGGAGTTATACTTTCAGTGGGTTTGGATGTTACCAAAGTCTCTATGGTGGCGAGGGTCTCATCCTGTGGTATCGAGGTGTATAAAGACTCCACATCAAAAGAGACCAAGTAGTCCTGTTCATGGTCAAAAGTAGTCTTACTTAAGAGACGCAATAGATGCTTAGTGTCTTGGAGATAAGTGGGCATCTCCAATACCAATACCAACAAAGAGCCTATTCCCGAGATGATGGGTCTCCCTGGGGGTGGTAGCTGTCCTTTATGTACTTTATGCAGCACATAAAAATATGGTATAACTGGATGAGATGCAACTAAAAACGCTGCTTCATGGTCTGCAATCCACCCTTTTTCCTTTGCTTCCTCCACCATCTTTTTGATTTCACTTTAGACGTTTTGTCGGGTCCATTTTGAGAGGTCTGTAGGCATCCCTGTTGCTGAGCAGTCTTCGGCATTCAGCTCTATATGTGGTGCTATCAAGGATGACGATGGGACCCCCCTTATCTGCCGCTTTTATAACGATGGTCTCGTCGTCGGCCAGTTGTTGCAATGCACGTTGTTCTTGCTTTGGTAAATTATTATATTGCCTGATATCCTGTTTGAACAAGTTTTCCACATCTTGCAGAACCGCTTTCTCAAATGTCGCGATTTGTGCAGGCACCATGTGTGGTGGGGGATTGGAAGTCGAGCGTGGTCTGAGGCCTATATTTCTCATATCTTCAGATTGATCAATTGCGTCTTTACCTTCAAAGAAAGCTCGCAGACGTATTTTGCGAAAAAAAACAGCCAACTCTTGTCTGATTAGAAAAGCGTCACCTGTGCAGGTTGGTACAAATCCTAAGCCTTTCATCAATGCAGATGTCTCAGTGGGAGTGAGGTGACGGTTGCTAAGGTTCATGATTACGTCGCATCCTTGCTGGTCCCTGGTTGTACTGGTGGCTGGACCATGCTGCGTAATGTCCTGAATGCCACTGGTGTGTCCCAGTGTACTGAAACCTGTTGGTTTTTTCTGCGACCCCTCGTTCTTCCTGGGCCAAACCCTAAAAAAGGCTGCGGAGGGGTCATGTTGTTGAATGGTTGGAAGGGCTACATGGGAGGTTGGAATGGCGGTTGTGTATAACCGAAAGGATCTGGGGTCCACCACTGCGGCTGTCCTTGACTGTATTGGCCACCACCCCGTTGTCCTCTGTTTCTTCTATAGTTGCCTCTTGGTCTATGGCCTTCAACTGAATCTGTAGACCCATCGTCACTAATCTATTGGGTCACAGAATTGAGCTCCCTGTTGTGAGGACTTTGATAATAGTAGGCCACCCCTTTCCCAGTATAGGACATATTAATCAGTTAAGATATAGAAGATTATTTATTCTGTGCAATCAAATTCACGTATATAAAAAATATTCATTCTGTATACAATGGGCATATATATATATATACACAATTTCAATTGAAATTACGAAGCCAAGCGCCAAATGTAGGTGTCAACCATTATTTGTCTCAATAAAGCTAGCATGAAGAGACAGCAACAATGTGAGCATGCGCAATATTAAACACTTCGCTTTCGCGCATGCTCAGTAGCCGAACAGGCGATCGAGTGGGATACCTTTGGGGCCTTTAGACTATCAGCGCAGACAATCCCCTTTGGTATTTAAGAACACCAGCCGCCCACGTCGGTTACAATTCTGTACTACAACGGAGTACCGACGGAGAGGTGAGTAGGATGGGATGCTGAAACGGGTTGACACTGTTTGCCCGTTTTAAAACTGGTAGTTTACCATATATTACGTGAAGCTATTAGAATTAAATTGCATAGATACTTGCACCTTCAAGATTGAGGGCGGGCAGAGTGAGTCAACACTCTGTTACATCGGCACATTTATAGCTATTTACCAGAAACTATGGTGTCTTTGTAGAGCCGGTTACCGGCGTTATAGTCCTGAGTTTAGTTGCTTGTTACCATAAGTATTTGGAAATGAGCGCGATTCACACAGCCCTTGTTTCATTACATTTCACCGCTGTGACGTATTTGCGCTTTGTTTTTCAAAGACCAGTCTAGTTACCATAAGCATTTGGATTTGAGCGCGATTCATATAGCCCGTGTTTCATTGCATTTCACCGCTGAGATGTATTTGCGCTTTGTTTTTCAAAGACCAGTTTACATGATCTCTATGTTGAATTTTGAACCGGCACAACAACAGTGTGTGGTGCAAGACATATCTTTATTTAAAAGTAATTTTTCTGCATTTCTATCACAACTATGGGCTACTTTTGTTAGAGCGAGGTGGTTGGGGTAAGATGAGACACCCGACCTTTTGTTTATGAAGACTCGTGTAAATGCCAGCGCGCTTTCTGATGTGAAATATCATAATGTTGCCTTGAAGGTGTCTTGCATAAAGGCCTCTACACCACAAGTCATGTATTATTTTAATGTGGCTGTAGCCTGAGTGTACTATTTTTTCTTAAGAACAATGAGAGCATCTGTCTGTTAAGAGTACCATTTTTACAGTTTTTACCTTTGTGTCCATGTCTGTTGGTTGTTTTCTGACACCACTTTCACACTTTTGTAAATAGCATAGATAAGCGTACTTACTACACGTTGGAGTTCTGTGATGCTTGCTTGTTATTTCAGAGCGGGGCTTCCTTCCCTGAGTTGTGACCAGTTGAGGTGGGCCAACTTATCCTACAAAATTGGGTGAGTAAACATACTTTGGAGTACCTCACTGGACGCTAATTTGCGGAATGAATAGAAAGTCATCCTCATATTGAAAAGAAAAAATTTGGTAAAACCCAAGAAACTAGAATAATTGTGTTCTTCTGTGTCTCTTTTTCCTTAGACAAGTTACAGTGATACTGTTGCAGGGATTCTGCTTATGCACAGGAAACCAGGACCTCAGTGAATTGTGGTGTACCAAAAACTCACCTCAGAACCCATAACCCCTTATCCGAACAGCATCAGTGTCCCATTCGTTATCCGAGTTTTATCTCGGCGGTCTCAATGTATAGACAACCCAGAATAAGCGACTTAGTGTACTTCTCAGGAATGGTGGGAATCAGAAATACCTGTTCGTAATTATTCTCATAGCAGTCCACAACAAGAGTAAACTGAGACACGGTAAAGTTTAAGGAGTTTATTTTATAAACCTCGTGTCCTAAGATGCAGTACTTTGGCTAACATAAGCAGACAAATGATTAAGATCAGAACCATCAGCATAGTTACAATACCATAGAAAATGAAAGGAGAAATCATAATAAAATGACAGTGGATGACAGCCACCTTCCTTTCGCTAGTAAACTAATATTATTATCATTAGACTAATAGAAGGTCTCTAGGCCTGAATGGGGAACCCCATACCGTAAAGATCAGCTTAGTGGAATCACATCACAGGATCAGCTAGACTCTGCTCCTGGGAAAGCTCTTCTTCCGAATGTGTCTAAAGCATGCAGCCTGCAATATTAAAAGCACTCGACTTTCAGGTATTTGCAGCTGCGTGCGTGTTATGGCTAAATAGTGGGCCGATCAACCTGAACCCAACAACATGCACCGTCTAGCGACCCAGACTGTTTCTTTACACAATGTTCAGACCAAGGTCGCAGCTCACTGTTAGGGATGTGAACAACAGACAGTTCTCATGTGAAGCAAAGGCGAGCAAGCATTTCTTAATTAATAACATGTAACTACAGTGTCGTGTGCAAAAGCAGCAAAAGTGGCAAGATGGCTTTCTAACATCTAACGCGGTTGTGCTAACTTAGCATTATACGTATATAAATAGCAGTCTTCACTACACCCCCCCCTTGATCGGACCACTAACCAGTAGGGACGCAATTTCAAGAACGCAGAGTTCAAGTTTGATACAACGGAACCAAGGGCACAAATTGTGAGTCCATATGAGGTAAGTGAAAAGTTCGAAGAAAAAAAAGGAGAGGAAAAAACCATTTAAAGGGGAAAAAAATTATCATCGATGGATTGTCAACCAGAAGGGGAAAAAAAAAAAGGCATCCCACAGGAATTTCGGATGACTTCCAAGTTAATCTATCAAGGTATAAGCACAATAAGTTGCAACGGCTTCCAAGAGGAAATCATTGGAACGTTCTGCAAAATTATCTGCCATTCAATTCAACAAGGGGAATGAACACACATGTTCCTCGACAACCGGAGCCTCTAGTACCATCAGAGGACAACTGGCGTGTTCTTCAAGATAACTTCTTGCCAAGAATTCAGCTGCAGCCGTTCCGATGTCCCAATTCCCTAGGACTCCATGTGCTGCTCCACAGGCCATAATCCTGACACCAGAACAGTCCAACTCATGAGCCACTAAGGGGCTCATTAGCCGATCATAATCCGTGGCGGGAGACACAGAGTTCGACAAGCACAAATCCAGAGCCCATTGGAACGGACACTCTAGGCAAATAAAGACAGGCTGTACGCAAGTAAAGTAGGGAAACCGGAAGGACAATCCATAGGCTATGCTTAAGGTTGCCAGTGGTAATGTTCCATAGTAGTCAAGCATCCGATTACGAAGAAGGAGCAGCCGGGCCATGCTGACGTGTGACGCAAGTTGTGCATCCATAGCGTAGTATGCAGATCAACAAAAGTACTCCTGCTACGAGGGCAAGAATCAAAGGGAGACCTCCGAAGACGCTGGAAAAAATAGAATGAAAAAATGCCAGGATCACACCAAAAATAGTTTGAAAGGAGGTCACGAGGTCGGAGTCCACAATTTAAAAAAAATGTGCCAGGCCACTTGTTGACGAGGCATTAAAGATAGTCTGAATTAGGGTCCCAAAATGAAGTGGGAGATAAGTATTCAAAAGCGCGTGCACCTCTGTGCGCGTGTTTGCTACGTGAAGGACAAATGTTTCCCGGGATGAAGTCAACGCGACTTCTTTTTGAGACAATAGAGCCCTTATTCTGCTCATCTTGTTGAACTCTGCTTTCAAGGTTGGAATAGAAGGCCAGATGGATACATCGAGCCGTCCATGCGGGGGTGGGAAAAGGACGTTATTACAGCAGACTACTCTCTGTGATACAGTCACTATGTAGGGAATTCCCACTAACATCCCACAGCAAGCTTCATTATTTAATAGCAAATAACTACCGTTAGCAAAGCAGCGTAAAAGACGATGTTATAACTGGCACCGGGATCCCTTTGAGGACGCAAGCTAAATTAGGAGCGTGCACATTACATGCACCATGCAATTGAATGTGCCGACACACCACAGAGTGATCTGGAGTGGAAATGCACTCTTCACCTTTTAAGTAAACCTCTTTTCCGTCCCTCACGCATCTGTATGTGAATGGGAGTGACCAGACTTCGTGCAGGAAGGCAGTACCCAGTTTTTCATATCTGCCAAGGGCATAATGTTTCATGCACGAACTGAACTTAAACAGGGGAAACGGTAATGTGATCAACCCGTGGATAAGCCACACAGCGGAGTTTAATTCGGCAACAGAGAAAGGTAAAGGTTCTAACTTCTCAATGTGCAGTAATGAGTATGTTGCATCTTTCATGGACATGAACTGTTGTTTCGCAGTTAAATTAAAAGGAAGGAACAAAGATGAAGTATTCATGTAATCCCAAGGGACTTTCCCAGCCTTTAACGTTTGCAATGTCTATGCAAACTGCATGATAGAACGCAATTGATTTTGGCCATGATACAAAACAGACAAATCATCCTGCACAATGTCAACCACATATGAAACAATATTATCTAACGTATACATTCTGGAAGACAGGGTGTTAATGCTATTATCTATAACAGCCAATACTTTCTCCATATTGGCTTGATCAATAGCTCGTAATCTGAATGCAGCTTCAATCTGTGATAGCTTCCAAACCTCGTTGTAAACTGCATATACCCATCTTTTGGACCTGCCAACCGCAGGACCTTTAACAAAATCATTCAAATCTATTTTGTCGTTCAATTGTGATAAATGAAGTTTAACAGATGCTAAGGTGGAATGTTGCAGCCAAGATTGGCAGAACTTCCCTACTGAGTAGGTAGTTACAGTGTGAGAGGATTCAAAACGAGGGTCTACACGAACCTGTTTATACCCCGGAGCCAAATCCAGAAACCGATGTTAACAGGAATCCGAGCTCGTTTGCCATATTAACCACCCTTCCGGATTTAATTTGGAAATATTGAAGGATGTGTTGGAAATGTATGACTGCAACGTAGCAAGGGACAGATCCGTATGATTATCCCAATTAGGATAAGCATCCAGACCCGGAGTGGAAGGAGAATTAAATTTTTTAGAAGTAGCCAATCCAAAACAGGTGGTCTGAAAAATTGACGAATTCAAAAACATGTGGTTCGGGATGAGGCAGGCACGATGCAAAGCTTCTGTTCCCTGTACCTGCCACGGTTTAGAGCCCCAAACCGATTTTAGATCGATTGTAGCTTTCCACAGATCATAGCCTCCGATTGCCAACTCGTCCATAAAGGACTTGGAATACAACAATTTAGTGTGTGTCAGTCTCACTTTAGAAGCAGACTCAGCCGCAACCTTAAAATAAAAGGAGGCCGGATTCGACACATTGATGTCGGAAAAATATGTGAATTTGTCCACCAACGTGGAGGAGCTGCCCAGCCTAGGGGCTGGACAGTGTTCCTACTGCGTATAATTTACAAAATTTCTAAACGTATTTGCTTTGTGTAGGAAATGCGTGCCATAATGTTGATAGCAGAATTGCTCATCATAATTAGCATTGTCTAAATACAAATCCTCAGCATCAAATGCAGCATAATATTTCAAATCAGAAAACAGTGCTTCTATGGCTTGAACATCCCAATCATCCGAGTGGATGTTTTGCTTAACCACATCGCCCATAGAAACACGAAATACATTAGGCACATTGATTACTTCAGTGGGACCATGAATTTGAAATTTAACAGCATCCCACCCGATCCCATCCAGTACAGGCCAGGCAGTAATGTTCACAAAAGTCTGGTCCCTTTTCAGGATATGTGATGAGGAGTGGGGGGCCAAACTTCCATCAATTAGTCTAATTGTCGATCTTTCTTTCAGGTAGTGTCCATTTATAAGTCTAAAAAACACTACTACAAATCCAATGGACATAAACAGAAAAATACATATGAGTACCAGCCAAATGTAAGTCCAAGGGGGAATTAAAAAATGTCTTTTAAACCAGGCAACAAAAATTGAAACTTTTGATGGGGCAATGGAAGTCATTGAATTAGTGTCAAAGGAGTAGCGCGACTGGTTAACTGTGGTGGATTGTAAAACAGGCAACGGGACATCCGCAGGATAAGTATACTCAATATCTTCAGGTAGACCACCAGCTGTCGGTGGCAACAAAGGACCAGTAACTGTATGCATCTCGACGGCAACATCAGGCAAGGTGGTAGAAGCCGGGGCCAAAACAGAATTTCTCAGCATCGCAGGGCAAGAAACCTCTGGAGTCATACTAAGAAGAATCGGCCACTCGCTGTAGCTTGACATTGTCAATAGAGATGTACCTGTTATCCTTGCGACTAGGAAGTGGAGGTAAAATGACTGTATGTGTACCCTGTACTCCAAGCACCGGAACTGGTGCACGATAAGAGGGGCCGAACTCCTCCTTGTTCTCCACCTTCTCACGGACCAGATCACCAACTCAAGGTAGCCAGCCGACTACCGGAATCTGAAGCGCAGCATCAGATGTGGAGGGCACGTGTTCCTTCGCTAGACTGTCTCTGGCTTCTTGTAGATTCTGCAATACAGCATAGTGATCATCTACGTCAAAGGGTGCGGCTGACGCCGCCATGTCTAGACCATCAAGGTTCGGGACAAACATTTGTATGCCAAAGAGCATCATGTATGGGGTCCGCCCACCCAGAGACCTTCTAGGGAGATTATTAAGTGCACGTTGTACGTCATACACGTGGGCTAGCCAGTTCCGGCCAGTACCTAAAACCCTAGCTGTCAAAGATTGCATTAAGTCACGGTTCATTCGCTCCACCACACTATTACCCTCAGGTAGGTATGGAGACGAAAATTTGACTTGGACCCCCAAATTTCTCATGGCTTCTTTGTACGCCTTAGAGGCGAACGCAGGGCCCTGATCAGAATGAAAGGTACCACATGCAAAACTTCCAACAAAGACACGCAAATCCTTGATGACAGTACGGGCATCAGCACTCCTTTGTGGCCATACCCACAGAAAACGTGTGCACGAATCCACTGCAACCAAGATGTATTTGTACGCAGTATCAGAGGTGAATGGACCGCAATGATCTAAATAAACACACCCCAGTGGTTTATTAGATTTGTACAACTGAGTCTGTGGTGGGCGCGCCGCAGTTGAAGGTTTTATCTGCTGGCAAATGTCACAATTAAGAACATAAGCGCGAGCTTGTTTATATAAACCGCACCACCAGTAACGTTGTTGTAACAGAGATACCGTAGCTGCAACGCCGGCATGGGCAGACGCCATGCCCTCATTATCCGCTAATATCAAAGATGGTCTGCAGTCCGCGTTGGGAATCAATCTGTCACCAACGTCGTTAATCCTCACTAACGGGACGTTATCAGGACGTAAGCGATAATGGTAACGAGAAGGGAAACCTCTCGGGTAATTTGTTCCCTTCTCTGTAGCAGCAATAGCTGCCAAGATGTCATTATCGATCTTACTTTGTGATCTTGTAACTGCTGCTACTAAGTATGTCGCCACTGCTGTTTTTGCTGCCTCGTCAGCTAGACTGTTGCCGACAGCATGGACACCAACTCGTTGGTGACCAAGAGTGTGAATAACATTCACGAGAGGCAGATGTTCTTTAAGTTCTGCCACTCGAACCCAAAGCGTTTTATGCTTAATTGTGCTACCTTTGGAATCACAGTAGTCATTTTGAGACCACAAATGTAGATTGTCGTTGTAAGATTGAACACAATAGAACGAGTCACTCACTATAAGGGTAGTGACTCGAGGATCAGCAAACTCCAGTGCAAGCACCAGAGCACGAAGCTCCGCCAATTGTGCGGTACAATCACCCAATGACTGCGTATGCACGGCATCAGATTGGAATTCACCATTCACGAAAGTACCGACCACAATTGCGCAGGCCGCTGAATAGGCATGCTTTGGTCCAGTCGCCGGTTGCGCAGAACCGTCAGTGTAAATAACACAATGGTAATCCTCGAGCGGGCGCAAAGACAGAGGAGCCGGATGAACAAATTCATACTGTAAGAACTCCTGAGTCTACATAGCTGCGTCAAAGATATATGTGACGTCGGGCGATGTCAAGGAAGTGGCCCATTGTATCCACCGTGGATGCACAGCTTTAGAATTTGGTGCTTTCGTCACCGCCTCAAGCGCAGGATATGGTGTGACCACCAACATGCGTTTTCCTTGCGATAGCGCTCGTTCTTTCAGAATCGCCATCTGCACTGCCGTCAAAATGTTCTCGACAGCGGAAAATCGCAGTTCAGCTGAAGTGTACAGGTGTGATTTATAGGCAATGGGGACGGTGTCGCCCTTATTGAACGTTAAGTACGTGAAACCCACTGCGCCTGGCACAATTCTTATGACCAGGTTAGTGTGGTTATCACGCGTCAGTAAGTATTTTGAAGCAAGAAGGTCAGCTTGCAAAGATTGCAATATAACTGAATGCTCCGGCAGCCAGCATGATTTGGAAAAAGTAGGTTGTACCAAGGCATAAAGCGACTTGATACACTGGGCATAATCAGGAATGTACGTTCGACCGAAATTCAGAAAGCCCAGCAAAGATTGTAATTTCTTCAGTGTCGTAGGAGCACGTAGGCATGCGCATTTCTCTAGGAAGTGCGGAGCCAATCCTCGACCTTCATTGTTGAGTTCGTATCCCAAAAACAACACTGTATATTCCGCAATGTGAGACTTCGCAAAGTTGAATTTGTATCCGAAGTCTGCAAACAAAACAATAATGCGATCAATGCGACTCAGATGCGGCCACAACTCGTCATCTGTGAGATAAATATCATCCACATACGAGTACGCATCAGGGTCAATGCTCTCTAACAGAGAGACTACACGAGCGGCAAAGACACCAGGGTTGTTCTTATAGCCCATCGGTAATCTTTTGAAATGTTTTTGTTTGCCGCCCGAGGTGAATGCTGTCCATTCACTACTAAGAGAGGACAGGTTATGGCTGTAAAAGACGTTGGAAATGTCAAGTGTGGTTTTAGACCGTTTTCTCATGAGACTATCGACGAGAGCCGAACTGTGGGTATTCTGTACTGCGCATGTCCGGCAATGAGAGTTTAAATGCCGGTAATCCAAAACCAGGTGGTACGACCCATCAGGCTTCGTCACAGTGAATAAAGGATTATTCATTGGTGACATACATGTTTCAATTACACCTTGATATTCCAATTGTTCAAGGATAGCCGCGACGTGAGGTCTTGCTTCGCGAAGCATGGGATATTGGGGTTGTGGCTGGGGCATTGACCGCAACGGAATCTCATGGCTGGGGGACAATTTATCCCAGCCTACCTGATTACGATACAAAGCCGGTGCTAGCACCAGAGCCCACTCCTCTGCGAACTTCTTAGCTTGGTCCTTTGGCACTGTGTGCGCAAAGGACGGGAGGGTCATCTCCTCCCCTCTAGGAGCATCTAAAATGAAAGCCGGGGGCCAATCTGCCTCTGCCAATAGAATATCATACGAAGAGGTCAGATTATCCCAAAAAATCCCTTGAATCGTGCATTGTATGTCACCTTCAATTAAAAGTACTATATTATATAGACTGTCAGGGGGAGCCACTCTAGTGTCAGCAGTTTCTACAGTTATGAACGTATCAGTTGCTGTCGCCACCAGATATGGACGCAGTGCTTGTCGCACTATTGTTACTTCCGCCGCGCTGTCGAGCAGCGTTAGAGCCCATGTTCGGTTCTGAAGCTGCGTCCGCACAATCTGTGGCATACCTCGCTGTTAGCGCAGCAACTTTCTTCTTCTGAAACGGGGGTCGTTGACGTGCAGACTCGTCCTGCTTGCCTTTGCCGTCAGTCTGACGGGGTTGCTCACGACCTTTGGCACACCGTCCTTTCCCACGGTCTCTGCCACCGGATTGTGAAGCCGATGTTTCCTGTGAAGAACGAGGAGAACGTTGTTCAGAAACCCGAAACCTATCAGGTGACTTAATACTAAATCGATCGCGCAGATCATATGTGCGTTCACTAGACGACTGTACGGGTGAGGCAGGACAAGACCCCTGTTTCTGTTGCTGCTTCCCCTGTTTCTTTGCTCGACAATTTTTTTTAGGAAAATTGGGGCGTTCGTCTTTACTAGACGAGCTCACCTTAGTTTGCTGTACTATATCAGGAATTATCACAGTTGGTTTAACACCTAAGGCACTGCGGCCTATGGTCCTATAGGCTTCCGCAATTATTTTAGCGAACTCCTTAGGCCTGTCGAGTTCGTCCACACGGTCCAGCTTATTAGCCACTTGGAACTGCATGGCATCGCCTTTGAGGTTGCCCATTACCATGGAAGCAACCACATCGAACACCCCGACAAGCCTCATTCCCAATTCAACAGCAGCCTCCGCTCTGTTATTCTCTTGAACACGCTTAATGACGGAGGGCAGTACAGACCTAGATGGAGTGCCAAAGCACTTCGAGTAGGTCGCGGCAAAGACCTTGCCCCAGTTTGCACAATCGGCCATATCTGGAACCAAGTCTTTCGGCAAACTAATGGTGAGAATCCTGTGTTTCTCCACAGGAGTGGTATGCGGAAAAACCGCCTCCAGTTGGTCAAAT
Organism: Triturus cristatus; assembly: GCF_964204655.1. Classification (NCBI taxonomy): domain Eukaryota; kingdom Metazoa; phylum Chordata; class Amphibia; order Caudata; family Salamandridae; genus Triturus; species Triturus cristatus. Next base: position 555,380,187 of record NC_140579.1, on the reverse strand, counting down.
TTTTCAGCAAGCCAATAAGGTAAATCATCCTTATTTTGGGGGCGCTTGCCCATCACCGAATTAACCATAACAGGACTAATAACCACCGCGTGGTGGTCCGTTGGTTGTCCCTCAACAGCAGGTGCCCCCACCTACACGTTGCGTGACACGTACTGCACTAAAGCCCTATGCACTGTAATCAGGGCTGTGTGTAGTACCCGCAACTCAGCCACCGCCACTGTGAGATAGCGGGGATGAGGTGTAAATCCGGCCAGCACCGGCCATGTGGCCCCTGCAATAGACAACGGGCCCATTCTAGCCGGTGCAACCGCATGGGGAAGGGCGCCATGAAACCAAATGGTATGCTGCCAGGCAGAAAAAGGAATTTCTTGTGTCCTATACGGCGTATAGACTGCAGGTAGCTGCGTGGGAGTAGAGGAATGAAACGTATCATCGTCTGCATCCACCGCCGGAAAAGTCACCCAAGAGTAAAACAACTCATACGGGTAGGACGCATCAGCGCTCACCACAAAAATAACAGCCATCCCATCATCCGGCACCCCATACGTCGTCAAATGACGGCGCAGAGGTGCACGACTATGTGCGGCAATGTCAACCGCCATAAGGACACACCAAAGAGTATCAACGATATCAACAGTAGCACTGAGGTTCAGAAAAAACCTTTTTAATGATCAAGCTTGAAAGAACCTATTAGTCGAGACACAGGTAGGTTAAACCCGTCACTCCCGTTAACCGGAAACAAGAGTGAGGGTGTTGTGGACTAATATAAGCACTACTAAGGCGTTTCAAATCAATCGACCAAACGTTAGGTGCGCCATGTTGCAGGGATTCTGCTTATGCACAGAACTATGCACAGGAAACCAGGACCTCAGTGAATTGTGGTGTACCAAAAACTCACCTCAGAACCCCTTATCCGACCAGCATCAGTGTCCCATTCGTTATCCGAGTTTTAACTCGGTGGTCCCAATGTATAGACAACCCAGAACAAGCGACTTAGTGTACTTCTCAGGAATGGTGGGAATCAGAAATACCTGTTCGTAATTATTCTCATAGCAGTCCACAACAAGAGTAAACAGAGACACGGTAAAGTTTAAGGAGTTTATTTTATAAACCTCGTGTCCTAAGATGCAGTACTTTGGCTAACATAAGCAGACAAATGATTAAGATCAGAACCATCAGCATAGTTACAATACCATAGAAAATGAAAGGAGAAATCATAATAAAATTACAGTGGATGACAGCCACCTTCCTTTCGCTAGTAAACTAATATTATTATTATTAGACTAATAGAAGGTCTCTAGGCTTGAATGGGGAACCCCATACCGTAAAGATCAGCTTAGTGGAATCACATCACAGGATCAGCTAGACTCTGCTCCTGGGAAAGCTCTTCTTCCGAATGTGTCTAAAGCATGCAGCCTGCAATATTAAAAGCATTCGACTTTCAGGTATTTGCAGCTGCGTGCGTGTTATGGCTAAATAGTGGGCCGATCAACCTGAACCCAACAACATGCACCGTCTAGCGACCCAGACTGTTTCTTTACACAATGTTCAGACCAAGGTCGCAGCTCACTGTTAGGGATGTGACCAACAGACAGTTCTCATGTGAAGCAAAAGCGAGCAAGCATTTCTTAATTGATAACATGTAACTACAGTGTCGTGTGCAAAAACAGCAAAAGTGGCAAGATGGCTTTCTAACATCTAACGCGGTTGTGCTAACTTAGCATTATACGTATATAAATAGCAGTCTTCACTACAATACGGAATCTGTACTTGGATTACTGGTTTTGTATTAAGAGTTTATATATATTTTTCACTTCACAGCAGCAGCTTTGTTTATCGGTCCTGATGATAGCCAGACATACTTGTTAGATGGCTAATGGCTGAAACATGTCGACCTTTTTTTCACTCTAGCAGTTTTATTAGATACTGCGTAGCACTGCGTTTTAACCCTGCCAGTCTAGATGAGCCAATAAAGTTTCTTTTCATTTGCACTAGGCAGTTTTAGATTCACACTTTCTCACCCACTTATTGCGCTGCTCCCTCACATTACTATACTGCTCGCATTTGGGGTTTTAGCATCCAGACTTGAGGTATATAAAAAACATTCCAGAGCTCCCACCTCTCAGTGAGGTGGTCGTAGCCCTCAGTGGGACTAGGTTTTCCCACTTGGAGGAGAAAGCCCAAATGATGAAGCATGTCACCTATGGTGAGTGAGGGCATTCGTCCTAAAAAGGGATCGCTCCCCATATTAGGTTTTTGTTTGAGACACAGGTTCACTTTTTCTTTGCTTTGTTGGTTTCAAGCTGTATCAGACCCAAGAAGTTAATTGTGTTTAGAGTGTATTTATATGGGGGTATAACTTCTTGCAGGTCTCTAAATATCTAAACCCTCGGACCTCCCCTTCATAGTTCCTTGTGTGTTATATGCTATTAATCATACCTGACCAATCGTGCCAAGGATAATAACCTGCAAGAAAACATAGTAGCAAGCAAAGTGTTTAATATAAGAGCACCAACATTTCTGCAAAAACACTGCAAGCTCTCACATTATCTGTGTACCTAGTGAAACGCACAAGCTGACACACATAATCTCAGCAAACAGTGGTCCTGCAAGTGTTTTCACATTTATTTAATATTGTCAACCTACTTTCATACATGTTATGCTTGCATGGTGGAAGCACATCCCTATTATTACACTTTTACAGTAGTGAATGAAACCTCTGTTAATCGCAGTTTGCGGTATCAGGGCTTCAAATGGATGAGAGATGAATCCTGCTCATTTGCTTGAAATTACATTATGACAAAAAGAAAAAAAAGATAGACATATGCATTGTTGTTCTTTATGCAGTGAAAGAATAATGAAGATCAGCTTGAGCGAGTATCTACAAACCCATAATCAAGAAAAACCCAGCGATGTGTGGTATTTTGTACCTGAGGTTTTACTTTGTAGTACTTGTAATTAATATCCCCTTCTACAATTACCTAGTTTATATGCAGTCATAGGATTTTTATTTTTTAAATGAGAGAGCCTCTGTTAGGTTGTAAAAGCTGTTGTACACAGAATGAGGTGATGGGGTTATGTCATCCATTTGAGAAAAGGTGCGCTATTATTGAAGTGAGGTGAATGCTACCGGTCTTAGGGACGCTGTGTTAGCAGGCGGCCCTAATGGATCTGAAGCAGTGTCTAAGTCATGGTCGTGAGGAGCAAATGAAGTGTTCACAATTATGGGCCTTGCCTCATCAAGGAACCACTGCTGTTGGTCACCTAACGGGATACCATCTGCACGTAAATGGTGCATAGAGGGCGGGGGAAATCTTATCATGCTGTGAGGACTCCAAGGTGCATATTTGAGAGAGGATGTGGTCCAACGGCTAGTCGACCTCAAAGCTGGGGAACCGGGTTCAAGTCTCTGCAGGGAGGCTAAACATCCTTTGATTCTGGGCAAATCACTTCTTTTAATGCCTAACAAAATGAATGTGTCCATCTGTAATGCAACTGGTGCTCATGTAAAGCGCTCTGATAGCTTCGGATCGAGTTTGGGCTATATAAAACTCCTAAAATAAAAATAGCAGATGTTATTATGTACGTTGGCCCGGGAGAAATGTGAAATGTCATTCCCTGTGATCACGGATCCTTATACAGCTAGGGTAGAGACAGATTAAAAATCTTGCAATTGTTATGCCCGATAAGACGTAGTGGGTCATTGATGGAACTATGTAAAGCATATCGTTCAGTTATGAGACCAAGAGTAAAATGTGGAAATTATCTCATTATTTGAACCTTGCAAGTATTCATGTGATGGATGGGAAGCTGGTCCTCCCATGTTCCTGTTTCCTGATACAGGAAAGAGATTGACGTTATTTAACAAATTATTTATAAACAGCCAATGAGATTATCGGCTGCATGATGAGGAATACCATATGATTATTTTAATCTCTTGTTTATATGTGTAGCGAGAGGGACAATTTTTATCTCACAATGGAAGGAGAAAGTAAGTTGTTCCTGGTGGTATACCTCTCCAGGTTATGTAGTCATCCGGGGGGGGGCCATTGTTGGTAGAACGCTGTCTGATATACTTGACAGAAAGAGGGAACTAATTGTAGTTTGCCAAGCTTCACAAATAAATTTAAGTGTAGTTGGCTCCAAGACACATCATCGTTCAACGCGTGGGATGTGTTCAAACAGTAAATCCACCATTATTCGTACCACAGTAATTTGGGTTCCATATTCTTTTCTGTGGGTGTCAGCTTCTCTCTGATGCACAACTCAAAATCATTTGGATTCGGGATGTCCTATCTCCAGGGAGTGTCTCGTTAGTTTAGTTGCTGTTTTTTGACTTCTGAATGTACTTCTGTGTTCATTTTTTCAAATTTTGGCTTTTCTTGTCATGGCAAAACATTTCAATCTACATGCCTATATGATCACGTAGATAACTTGTTGGTAGTCACATATGATATGAGTCTTAATGGCCCATAGTGTTTTCAATCCTAGTGCAGTTGTTTAGTTTTGTGTTTAAATCTCTTTATTGAAGTTTTCAACATATACCACCATAAGGAAAAGAGGGGAAAAAAGGGAATCTTATAGGCTTAGACACTATGCCATTGACATCGTTAGATACATGCCCTGAAAGTGTCAGGCGAGATTCGCCGGTACAGCTGCGGGTGCCTTGTAGGGTAGGGAAACCTACCTAAATTAAAAGAAAAAGCACAACAATACGGATCATAACAAACCCCCCTCAGTCCAATCTTCCACCCCCCGACCCCTGTTCCTTGTCCACCTAAAAAATTATTTAAACTAAACTAATCTCGATCAACGCTACCAAAGTTGTGTGTCAGAAAGGCATAATAAACGGAGGTATCGGGTACAGGTAATTTCCCGAAATTCAGAGGCTAGTAGGGACAGAAAAGGTTGCCACAACTCAATATATTTGGATCCCTCCCCTGCAATTGTTAATGTCAGTTTCTTCATGCCCAGTACATACCAAAGGCGATATAACCACCCCGTGAATGTCGGAATGTGCGGAGTACGCCAGTGAGCGAGCAGGTTTTGTATCGCTGAGCCCAGTGCAATAGCTATTAGGCTCCCCTATGGGAGCGCAGTGGGTAAGTCAGGGGGTTCGGGAGGCCCAAGAGAACATATGCTGGGAAACGTGGAATTTCTGTCTCAAAGTGTTTGTCCACTTCATCTAACATCTGTTTCCAATAAGGCTGAATATGATCACACTCCCATAATAGATGTACCAGGGTTCCACCGTGATCGCAGCCCCGCCAGCACGTAGCCTCCCTAGTACGATCCATGAAGTGAAGGCATTCTGGGGTATAATACCAGTAAGTCACAATTTTTGTGAGGGTTTCAGTGAGACCCATGTGGTACGCTGAGTGGCGGGCCCTATAATAGATCCCTTCCCATTCTTTATGACTGAGCGTCCGGCCTAAGTCCTTTTCCCAACGTGCTCGCCCTGAGCTGTAAGTGTGGGCGTGTCGAGCCTGTAGCATCTTGTATAGATCTGATATAAGCTTTTTATCGGACGTGCGTGTAATAAGCCACCTCTCGTAAGGAAGAAAATGTGTCAGCCACGGAGCGGACTTGGTCATGGAGTGCCCAGTGTCGGACCTGCAAATATCGAAGTCTCTCCACCTCAGGCAACCCATAGTCCTGTTTGAATTGGTGAAACGGAATGACTCCCTCCTCGGCATACATTTGGTGGGGGACTCGGCACCCAGAAGGTCGCCACCTAGCAAAGGCTACTCCATCCATACCCAGGGTAAAGTCGGGGTTGTCTATCAATGGGGTGAGCGGCGACGGGAAAGTTGTGAATTCGTGTTTGATATTTGTTTGATCCCATATCTCCAGGGGAACCCGCGATATGTAGGAAGCGTATAAATTATGGGGTCTATGGCATTTGCGGAGGAAAGGGATTTCCTGCAAGGACCTGGCAGCTACCGCCTGGTCCTGGAATAACCAATGTTTCTCGGACTCCCAGCGGCTCCAGTCGACCAGATGGCGCAGCTGGGCCGCCTGGAAGTAGAGTTGCAGATCGGGGAGCCCGAGTCCGCCTCTCTCCGGAGGGAGTGTCGCCAACCCATGCTTCATTCGTGGCTTCCGACCGTTCCAGATGAATTGAGCAAGATCTGATTGCATCTGTCGTATCCAACCTGGAGGCGGTCGAAGTGGATTGGTGCGAAATAAATAGAGAATCTGAGGGAGAATGGTCATCTTGACCGCCGCTATTTTACCTAGCCACGATAGGGTGTAGTGCTTCCACCGTCCCAACTCTCGCCGAATTTTCTGTCGCAGGCGCGAATAATTAATGGCAACTGTTCCCGAAAGGGAGGGGGCCAATTGAATTCCCAGATACGGGACCGAGTCTGTCGCCCATTGAAGTGGACGTAGCCCTTGTAGATAGTCATGAGTGGATCGGAACAGGGAGAGGTCCAGAGCGATCGATTTCTCCATATTCACTTTAAACCCTGCAACCCGTGCAAAAAGGTCCAGGTCTGTTAGGCATGCTGGGAGCGCGTCTCGCGGGTGAGATAAGGAAATCAACACATCATCGGCGTATAAGCTGATTGTGTGAGTGTAACCGCCAAATTTGATCCCGGTGATCATGGGATTGTGCCGCATCGTTTGGGCCAGTGGTTCCATATAAAAAGCGAAGAGAAGGGGTGACAAAGGGCACCCCTGTCTCGTACCTCTCTCGATGGTAAATCGGGAGGACGTGTGTCCATTCACGCGGACTGTGGCCGTCGGGAATCTATAGCAGTTAAAGATGTATGTGCGGAGCTTCTCGCCTATTCCTACTCGCTCAAGAACTTGCTCTAAATAGGGCCAGTGGACTCTATCGAACGCTTTTTCAGCATCAATAGTGAGCATCGTATATTCCCCCTGTGTTCGCGTGGCTTTCTCGATGAGGTGTAGAGCTCGTTTTGTATTATCCAAGGTTTGGCTTTCCGGGATAAAACCACCCTGATCCGGGTCTATAAGACCAGGCATATAGGGTGCAAGGCGGGTCGCTAGCATCCCCGTGTACAACTTCAGATCTACACTTAGCAGGGAAATAGGTCGGTATGCACCACACCGTGTCTGGTCTTTCCCTGGTTTGGGGATCACTGCAAAGGAGGCCTCCAGGAGATCCCGCGGGATCGCACCGGGCTCGGCGAAGGAATTAAAAAGGTGGGCGAGGAGAGGAGCAATTTGGCCACAGAACGTTTTATAGAAAGCGGCAGAGAAGCCATCCGGCCCGGACTTTCGCCGGTTTGAGGCGGGCGATGGCGGCAATAACTTCTTCTGGATGAATGTCCCTATCTAAGGAGTCAGCTTGAGCTTTGGTCAGAGCTGGCAAAGTGATGGTGTCAAGAAAGGCAGCCCCGTCCGAGCTCCCCAAGGGAGAGCTGGCATAGAGATCGGCATAGAATTCGCAAAATACCTCCGCAATATCTCCATCCTCTGTGGCTCGTCCACCATCTTCTTGTTGAATTTCCTGCACCCTCGGTTTTTGCCTGGTCTCGCGTAGTTTATGTGCGAGAAGGCGCCCGCATGTATCCCTCCCCGTGTAATAGGCATGACGTACTCGTAGTGCTGCATATTCCGCCCTGTCGAGATCGAGCGCTGCAAGTTGTTGGCGTACTGCCTTAAGTTGTCTCCACACCCGGGGGGCTCCCGTTCTCTGGTGTATCCGTTCCAACTCTCTAGTTTGTTGGGTGAGTTCTTCTCGCTTGCGTCTACATTCTACATTATCCGCAGCGGAGATGGCTATTAACTCCCCCCGAATTACTGCCTTCAGTGCTGCCCACTGCATTGCAAGGGTAGTGTCGGTATTAGCATTGTGTGAGAGATAGTCAGTGATGGATTGCCGTATCCGTTTGACCACTTCTTCGCGATGCAAAAGAGTATCCCGAAGGCGCCAGTTCCTGGGTGACTGATGCATGGGTGGAAGAGTGAGAACAACCGTTACTGGTGCGTGATCTGAAAGGGAAGCAACTCCTATTTCTACCTCTGTTGTTAACGCATGTACGGGTGTGGATGCCAAAAAATAAACTAACCTGGCGTACGTCTTGTGCGAACTAGAGTAGTATGAATATTCGCGGCTATGGGGATGGAAGATGCGCCATAAGTCAGTGAGGCCTAAGTCGCGCAGGCAGGTCAGCCCCTCCGTGGACAGGACGCCAGCTTGGTGTGTGCGATGACGAGATCTATCTAGTGTATTATCAAGTACAAGGTTCAGGTCTCCCCCAAGGAGAATGTGGCGATCAACCGTGGCTGTTATGTCAGTAAGGACAGAGTGCAAGAACCGTTCTTGGCCCTCGTTCGGGGCATACAAGGAACCGATGGTGAATGTGAAATGACCCAAGGCAAATCTACAAGCCAACAACCTACCCCGTATTTCGGCTTCCTTGTGAAGAACCTCCCCCCGAAACTGCTGGGCTACTAGAATGGCTACCCCGGCCGTTTTAGTTGGGCTGGAGGAAAAAAATTGAGTGGGGAATTTCCGGGATCGGAGGCGGTGACAATCTTTAGCTATGAGGTGCGTTTCCTGCAGTAGGCAGATATCTGCGTGGGCCTGCTCTAGACACGACAGCACCGCTGCACGCTTCACTGGGTTATTAAGACCTCTCACGTTGAGGGTAAGTATCCTAAGCGTGTGCGGTGGCATTCAAAGAGACAATAAGACACAGGGCAATGGTGACGTGTCGGTGCAGAGACTATTGAGGTGCGGGGTGGTCCCTGGCTGTGGGACTCCTTGGTATCGGGGAGCAGCACTAGGCCTAAAAAGAAGGTGGACAAGGAACAATGAATCCTCCCCCCCCCCCCCCCCATGAAACCCTTCCCCAAGAAAAAAATTAGGAAAAAGAAATGCAAGAACATATCGTCCATCATCTGCAGATGATCGGTAACGTGTCGAAATGGGTGGTTGACCAAGGATCAGTATGCCCCCCTCCCGCCAACGGCCCAGGACACAAATCAGATAGTCAGTCGGCCATTTGGTACCGCAGGGTTCAGCTGGATGGAGACCTGGCCAGGTCCGCCGAGGCCGCAGCAAGAGCGGACTGTTGGCCTTTTGCAATTTCTGCGGCGGGAGGCTTTTTAGAGCGGCGTCTTCGGCCCTGCTGGCGCCACCGGGGCCTGGAGTCCTCCTCATCAGTTTTGGGGCCTTCCTCGCTATCTCCCTCCGCTGGGAGATCTATGCCCAGTAAACGACAGGCCTCCGACAGGGATTGCAACTGGTACAGTGTATTGTCTATGCGGAACACCAAGCGGAACGGTTGACCCCATCTGTAAGGAATGTTGCGCTGCTGTAGATGCGCCGTGATGGGATGGAAGGATCTGCGTTTTTGCAGGGTGAGGGGAGATAAGTCTTGATAAAGGAGCGGCGTCTAGTCGCAGAATGTCAGGGGATGTAGCTGGCGTGCCCTTTGCAGGATTTCCTCCTTTTCTTTTTTCTTTCTTTAAATTTTAAATGCTTTTTATTAGAAACAGAGTTCGAACAATCTGTACATCTCTAATAATCAAACAAAGAGAGAAAAAAAAAAGAAAAAAAAAGAGCATGGAATAGAGAGAGCGCCAAATACATCAGCAATACATAATAAAGTTTGGAAGACAAAAAAAAAAAGATTATATAATCCAAAATGCATTAGACAAAGAGATATATATAAGCAATAAAGAGGTCAAATCTATACAATCGTTTCTAGCCATTTAGCGATTGGGGACCAGATTTTATGGCCCCATATTCGTTTCTTGAGGCCACATCTTTTATAATCAGATAGTTCTAAATTATATAATCGGAGTATCCTTAATCTCCAATTGCAAAAGGTAGGAGCATCGGCATTGATCCAGTGAGTGGTTATGCATTGTCTCGTAATAGACATGGTAATAAAGAGAAAGCTAGTTTCGGCACTTTCACGGAATATTCCCTCCGTCTCACTCTCCACCCCAAAAATTACCAACTCTGGGGTCAATATAACAGGCATTAATAGAATTAGGTTTAAAAAGTGATTAATGTCTTGAAGAAAAGTTCTTAAACCTGGACATAAAAAACACATATTAATTGAATCAGCCCCATATTAACCACACCGATTACAGGAGTTATATGAGTTCCCCTGGTAATGAGTCCATTTGGAGATTTTGGCAGGGGAGTAATACAGATCAAAGGCAGACGAAAAATGTTGCGATTTCAAACTGCCATACAAAACTACTGAATTTGCCAATTCCAGTGATTTGACCAAATTTATGCCACCTTTATCCAGTTTCCTCTCCCAACGAGCACATTGCGATATTAAATCGTCGTGAGATTCCGTCAACAAGGTCTGATATATTACCCCAATACGTGATTGTCGTAGCAGCGTTTCAATTATGCTAATTGGACCTAGATTCCCCTGCCCCGCTTGCAATTTAGAACCAAGAAAACTACGAATTTGTAGAAATTTAAAAAAAATCACATTTGGGGAGGCCAAACTCCTTTTGTAAGAATGTCAATGGTTTCAGGTTACCATCTCGACTTAGATCACCAATAATCGTAATCCCCAAATCAGCCCATCTAAATGTGATACTATCCTGGAATATTGACGGTAATAGACCATACGCTGAAAGGGGGGTATACAGATTAATATTGGATATATTAAATCGTTTCCTAACTTTCTTCCAAACAAAATATGCGGATTTGATTATTTTAAATCTAGTTTTCTTGTAGTAGCTGGGTTCAAGAGTTTTAACTAATCTTTGTCGAGCATGTTCACCTAAGAGCATCTCATAAATTGTTGGGTTACTAGCATCAGATCCAATTGTTTTGGCGGTAACCAGTATCTCCATATGCTGCAATAACGCAGCCAGATGGTATAATAGGAAATCCGGCATGCCCCAGCCTCCCCTTAATCTTGGAAGAATCATCCGTGTTTTTTGCCCTTCTAGGCTTTCGGTAACTCCATAAGAATCGAAAACAGATCTGTTCAATTTTAGAATAAAGCGAGGATGGAAAAATTAATGGGATTGTTCTGAAGAAATATAAGATTTTGGGAAAAATAGACATTTTAATAACATTGCATCAGCCATGTAATAACAGATGCAAATGATCGAGCCTCTCCAGAGAAGTATGAATAGTATTAACGATAGGTAATAAATTGAGTTCGGCAATGCGTTCTACATCCGGCATAATTCTGACCCCCAGATAGGTAGCCTCTGAGGTTATAATCTCTAGGGGACAGGATTTATCCGAATGCAGACATTGTGTTTTATCCACGTTCAATTTATAACCGGACAAATCACCAAACTGTTTTGCGCAGATATCCACAGTGGGGAGAGCAAGTCGTAAATTGCTGGTAAAAATCGCTATATCGTCCGCATAGGCCATACGTTTATACAGAGTATTATCCACAATTACGGGCTCAATATTCGTTTCCCTTTCAAGTTTTTCTAAAAAAGGATCAATATAGAGCGAGAATAATAGTGGAGAACATGGGCAGCCCTGTCGGGTACCTCTGGTGATATTAAATGTTTGTGAATTTTGTCCGGATATACGAATAACTGCTTCTGGAGATGTATATAAAGCTTGAATGGCTTGAATAAATTCAGGGGAAAATCCTTTCCAGTACAATGCAGACCACAGGAACCGCCAGGAGACCCTGTCAAACGCTTTTTCTGCGTCCAACAGGATCATCCCAGGCGGAGATCCTGTGGCCTGCGCCCAGTCGAAAAGGGCTGTTGCTCTCTTGATATGATCTGTGGTATCTCTTCCAGGGATAAACCCGTGTTGTCTAAGAGATACTAAGGGAGTTATAACAGTACAAAGCCTAGAAGCAATTATTTTTGCATATATCTTGCTGTCGGCCGTAATAAGTGTGATTGGTCTATAGGAGCCTGGATTAAGCTCAGGTTTTCCCAATGATCGTAGTCTTTTGACAAGATTTAGGAGTCTGTCCCCAGGATTTCCTCCTTAGTGCGGTAATCTTGGACGCAGACCAGAAAGTCGGCTGGCGGAGCTGATGGGGCCAGTGGAGAGCCCACCCTATGCGCTCGGTCCAGTCGCTTCTCCGTCTCTAAAGGCATGCCCAGGATGTGATTGAAAAGCTCCCTCGCGTATGTGAAAAGGTCTTTCGTATCCTCTACCAATTTCACCCGCCGGATTCGGATATTGTGGCGCCGGGAGCTATTTTCTAGGTCATCAAGGTGGGTCTGGAGATCAACCTGCTGATCGTGTATCCTAAGCACCTCCTGCTGCAGCGCAGCCAGTTCCGTATCCCTGCCATCACTTTTCTCTTCTAGATCGGCAACACGTTCGCCGATGCTGTCCACATCTCTGCGAACCTCTCGGTGCTCGACAGTGAATTCCTGCTTGAAGGTTTGGATATCTTCTCGCAGCGCAACAAACATGGACTCCAACAACGCTTTCGTGATGGGTTCCGCTCCTTCCTCTCGCCCAGGTGCAGGCCGGGCAGCACCTGTCGCCATGGCCGCAGTCTGTTGAACGGCCTGTGCTTTGGCGAACAACTCTTTTAAATTCTTGTCTTTGCCCCGTCGAGAGGATGACATAGCTCATCGCCAACCAGGTCACAGGAGGGCGTGGAACTACCTGCGTTCCCCCGGAGTACCTATGATAGAACCCTAGGGAACTTAGTGCTGTAGAGTGTCCGGCCTCCTCTCTGCCCGTGATGCTCGTGTGTCCCAGGGCTCAAGAGTAAGGGCGCTGAAATAAGGGGCGACCCCGTGTCCCTTAGCAGGAAGTGTCACAGCTCCCCTCTGCAGGGCGCCCCCAAGAGGCCCAACCCCCTGACCTTGCGTCGCCGTACTGCCCACTCTACTCGTGTCCCGGTGTCCGTGGGGGTGCCTCCCTCGCCGTTCTATCCCGCCCAAAACTCACGCTCACAGAGTCACTTGCCTGAGGCTGTCGTGAGACACCACCGCTCCGCCTGATGGTCCGCAGGGTGGGCCAGATCACTCTCCGCCAGGGCTCAGAAGTGTTATTATCCAGGACGGGGCCTCCCTTGGACTCCCGAGACCTCTGTGCACCCGAAGACGCCACACCAATCCTTATGCCAGAAGCCAGCAGCAGGGAGGACCAGCAAGTCTCCTGTGAGGGCCTCCTCTGCCAGCACCAGTGCCGCAGCAGTCAAGGTGGGCCGCCCCAGGTCCGTGCCACAAGGTGTCCTCAGCCGGACTAGGCCGCCAAGCACTTTCTATGCCGCAGCCACTCCGCAGACCCCCCGCTGTGTCCTCCGTCTGTGCAGCGGCGCCAGCAACCTGCACTCCGTCACCCACACGAGGCTCAGAGGGCGACTGACGCGAGGCAGCTAAGTCTCAAAGGCCCCCCCGGATGCGTGCTCCAGCCAGGCCCCACTCACCCACCCGAGGCCTCCAAGGCGCAACCCCGGTGGGCCTCAAGTGCTCCACTGAACTCTGCTCCGGGCCTTGCCGCTCCTAGTAAGTAGTGTCCCTGAGCGCCCCCGCAGAAGAGCCACTACGGGAGGGCACCGGCTCCACTCCCGGGCCCTCAACCGGATACTCAAGCAGCTCCGCCGCCTGGGACCACCCGTAAGATGGCGGCTCGGCACCTCTCCTTCCCCGCTGCTGGGCTAGTGCTGGCGCTCACCGCTGTCGCAGCTGCTCTCCGCTGCCGTCCCACCGGTGCGGAGCCCGTAGCCGCGATCGTCGCTCCGGTCAGGTGTTGCAGACCGCCGTCGCTCCTTCAAGATTGCGCCACACTGCACCGGACGGCTCAGGGCCTCACCTCGTGGCTCTGGGGGAAGGGCGCGTACGCAGCAGCTCGCCATCCGCAGCCCCCGCTGCGTTCTCCGGTGCCCCGTCCGGCAAGAGAAACACCCTCTCCAGGTCTTCCAACCCCGGTGGCCCCGATGCCAAGGTTAGTTGGTGCTGGTGCGGTCGAACTCCGATGCTTTAACGGGCCGTCGGCGGGAGCAGTTGAGCAATAGGTCCGCTCACTCTGCCATCCTGGCCACGCCCCCTCAGTTGTTTAGTTTTCATGGAAAATGACCTAGGATTGGTGGTAAATTCCAGAGAGCACCACTCGGTTTATTTTGTGAGCTCATCTTTGGACCAAGCAGTCTTTTAGAGACCTGCCCCTTCTAAACAAAAACTTAGGTTTCTCATAGTTCAAGGAGCCAGATGTGAGAACTTTCCAATGTTTGTTTATTATCTTCTTCACCTGTTTAGAATGCGGTGTAGCCCTCTCTATCTGCTCCTGGTGCCTCCCTGTAGTGCTAACACTACATGCATTAGCACAGGAAACCCAGACGTATTGGCTTTGTCAATGCTTGTTAGATGGGCGTTCCTCTCACAGCTTCTGTCTCTGGTTAGGTGTTAGCCAAGACCTTTTGATTTTACTAAAGTTTGATATAGATTATACTTACACGCACGCTCTTTATCCATTTGTGTGTTGTTTTGTCATTCCCATTTTCTTCTGCCCACTGTGGCATACATTGTGGACCCGTGTGCCACTTTAGCTGTTGACCTACTCCACTGTGAGTGATTGCGTTCTCCTTCACAAGGGGCACAGCAACACACAAAGTAGGTCCCTTTAGTGCCATGGACTACTGTGGCAGCGTATGCTTCTGAGACCAATAAATATTTGTGCTTGTAGGCAATAAAAAATAACGTTTTATAAAAAACTAGGACAAAACAAAAAAAACATTCACAAAGTTAAAAGGATAGCTACTGCCTGACCTGTTGGCTTTGCCAATGTTTACTCCTTTTCCTCTGCAGATGAAGAGCTCCTGGCACAGTGTATCTTGACCTGTCCGGCCTAAGATGAGAAGTATGTATTGGCATTCAGCAGGCCTCTGAGTGGCATTCATGCCACATACAATTCTGCTGGATTGGCCGTTATCAGTTCAGTCTGCGCAGAAGTGGCATCCCTGCGGTGAGGTAAATCTCTGTGCACAGGTAGTTTGTTGTAGGCACAATAAACCGCTCTGTTGATCTCACGGAGGCCTGCTCGGCGTAGTTCTTGCTGACGTGTCCTGTTAGCTGGCCGCTGCGCTGGCCACTTTAGTAACCATTTCACGCCAAGACATTTTTTTTCTGGAGGCAGAACTGTCTGAAACCAAAGAAGCCGTTCATAGCGCGGACGGCTGGAGATGCCACCCGAAGTCTGCACAGTGCCGCCCAACCCGGAGAGCGCCCGGTGTCCCGGCCCGGTGCTGTTGGCCGCCTCGCGGTTCACTGGAGCCTGGCTATGCGTGTCCGTGGGCTCTCCCGCCGCTCCGCGCTCCTCTGTAGGCGAGCGGGCCACACACACAGGGCACCACCCCACGCGAACCCACCTCCCCTGGAATACTTTACATTACTCTTTCAGGAAATATTGTACCCGAAGTTGGGAGCTGCGTCGCTCTAGCCCTACTTTAGCGCTGGCATCTCCAGCAAGTTGCGCTCCCTTTTTTACGCTATCGAGCCCACACTCATCTTTCTGTGTTGTTAATATTGTGTCATAATGCCATGGCTGTTTTCAGAACCCGCCTTCCTGGGTGAGGTCTTTATTTGCGCTCTGCCTACATCCACAGACCGTTTCTTTGAAATGCCTGTAGGTGGCAATAGCTGGTACGTCCCACTCCAGATTTGAGATCCGGCCACCTACAGCCAGAGCCATGACCAGGTGACCTCTTCTGTTGGATGGAATGCACCAGTCAGCTCATCAAGATGGCGCCGAGAAGGGGATCCGAGAGCTCTGTATGGAATTGTAGATGCAAAGTTACCTATAGAGAGTGTTGTTTTTGTTTACAAGTACAAGTGGTGTTCTGGACAGCAAATACGTCTTGGCTATTAGAGGTCACTTTAAAACGCAATACAAACCGAGAATCAGTACTCATTTCAGAAAATTGGTAAGATTTTAGGAAGTTAGAAACTGGCGTTTTGGGTATTGTTCTTGAGAAGCATTACTCAACTTCAAATGTTTTAGTAAGGTTGTGTGTCAACATTTTTCTTAAAGGAGCCTGCATTTTAGATAAATCTTAGTGCAGTTTCTTCCAAGAAACGTATTATATTCAGGACACTGGAATTAATGACTAATAATAATAATAATAATAATAATAATAAATAATACTGAGAATGACAGAGAACTGTCCCGTTCCACTTTCAGTGCTTAGTGCCATCTTCTGAGGTCATTAACAGCAGGTCTGAAATTCAGGGTGCATGATGAAAGGAAAGTGATGTTAATGCCCACCAGATGTATAATAACCTGTTGCCTTAATCTCTCTTGAGTGGCAGATTAAGACATGCACACTATGCCTCTCTGCTTCATGTCCCTCCTTTACATTCTCACTGGATTTAGACAAAAAACAGCAGGTAATGCCTGGCTTCTGAGCATCCTGACTGGGTGAGCCAATAACACCATTCCATTTAGGATGCTAATTGGTGCTATTTTTACCTATAGGTACTTTCATCGATTTTTTAAAGTATAAGCCTCTGGTTTTACCCTGTCAAAATGAGAAGCTGTGATCTGTAGGTTGAGTTATTAATGATTAAAGGGTTGGAAATGTAATATTACTAATAATGTTGTTTGTGTCTGAGAATTCCAGAAAGTGAACGTGTTGCCTTTCGGCTTAATCTCTATTTACCCACCATTGCCAAAGTCGCGACAGGCTGCAGCAGGTATCGGCAGGTGATGTAGAGAGTTGTGGCCCCAGGGCGGACGAGCTCCCTGCCTGGGACCCAGTAACGGGATATTGGTGCTGAAGGCGGACTGCACATTGTTGGTCTGGTTTAATGTGGCATTCTTCGTCATACCTCGCTCTGGCAATCCGAGGAGTAAAACAAAAATTGCGTCCCTCAAGGATAATTTTGAGATACCGGAAACAATGGGTATAATGGTTTAATTCAGGGGCGTGCTGGTGCTGCTCAAGGGTGCAGGATTGACAGCTCTGGATTCAAATCAATCAAAATCTTTTTCTACCACGCACAAATTTCCAAACATGTCAAAGGAAGACAGAAGTAGGAAACTGGCGTACGACACAGGAGAGAGTGTGGGTGTGTGTGTGTGTGTACACATTATATATAGAGAGAGACTATTTAAATACATAAGTATAATAAATATAACCTTACACTGTGTAGATCTATAATGCTAAATTATTGGTCTTTACTGTTTTTGTTCAGAGTACCTATGAAACTGCTATCAAACAAAGTACTTTGCAGGTTCAGAGATGAATAATAATGTTTTTCGCTAGTGCTTTATGCCAAAGGAACTGTTATTGATAACTCAACCCAGTGTACCCGTATTTTTTACTTTAGAAGGATACAAGGCTGTGTCTCAGCTTCTAGGGCTTGAACTTGTGACTTTTAGGTTACACACATATTTAGTCAGCAGGTGCTCAACCCACTGAGCTGTGCTACTGGCAAAAGGTGTTAAGTTACAAGCATCTTGGATTTTCTCACCTACCATTGGCTTGTAGTAAACTAATTCCGTGAACCTGATAAATGAATGCCTTGTATATAAAATAGACTTAACCCATAGCTTCCATCTTCGAAGTGGAAGAAGGCCATCTACTGAAGTGTTCCAAGGGTGGCTTTTCTCTGGTGATCGCTCACATATTGCTGCCCTAGATACCTTGTTGTAATTCTTTGAAATCTGGTGCTGAAAAAGCATGTGAAAGCCCATCCCTGACTTTGCAGGACTAGACAAAAACCTTACCTTAGCTCAGTCCATAATTGTACAGTTAACACCCAAACATTAGGTATTCATGATGAGCTTGTAAGGAACACAATATTCATAGTTTATATTGATAAGTTATTTTAAGAAAAAGTAGTTCCCTTTTTGAAGGCAGTGGAAGAATACAAGGCATCCTATCAAACATAATGGTAAAGAAGTTATGTTCCAGGGAAGAGGTAAACAGTAGAGGAAGGAAAACCATTGAATAAAAAGCAAGCAAATGAGAATGACAAGAAAGTCAACCAATGATAAGTATTGGGCTGGCCTAAAGACCACTGTAACTGCACAGTTGGGCTTCGACTACAGGAAGCTAAAAACTGTCTCTATCAAGACCTAAACAAGCATTGGCATAGCCAATAGGTCTCGCCTTTGGGACCTTATAAGTGTTTAGCCATGCAACAGTTCATGTTGTTGCACCAAGGATATTGTGCTGCATAACTAAATACTTATAAGGTCCCAAAAACGAGACCTATTGGATATGCCAATGCTTGTTAATTTTTGGGATGTTTTGCGGTCCACGGTGTCTGCTAAAGTTTCATGTCACCCAGGAGTGTGAAAGGTGGCTCGGTGAGAGGGGATGAGGGGGTGTAACAAAGGATCCTTTAGAGTGCAGATTGGATGTGACAGTCCAAGGACCTCCCCCTGAAAGGAGCTCTGTTTTTAAAAGGAGTTTTTCAGAGGAATAAAGTATTTAATAAACGTATATGTGCTTCGGACATACACAGACTAACATGCATGTACACAAATTTGCTTATTTATGTCCTTCTCGGAAAAGGAGCATGACGGACCTGCACACATAAACCGGCTGTTTTGCCATGGGTACTGCGCAAGCGCTATGCTGGCGAAACCTGACAACGCAGATGGCTTGTGCAATAGGATCCTGTAATTTCCCTTTCTTAGAAGGGTTACTCGCAATCGGTGATTATCTGGCAAATGAGGTTCAGCGTTCACTGAAGCACTAAACCTCGAACCTGACTGGTTTGATATGTTTTAGAGAAAACCCGGTAATTCTGGCTCCTTTGAAATGGTATTTCCAGGAATTACGAAGCCCCCGCCAAGAGACCCTTATATGTATTGTGCGTTGAAAAAAGTATAAATCAGTCAAATCATAACAAAACTCCCTCTACAGCAATGCATCATTTCCTGGATAGATGTCATTCTCACGATTTCATTTTGTTTGCATCACGGCCTTTTTGCATATTTTGTCTCCTGCTACTTGTCTAACATTTTATGCATTTAATTTTTTTAATGCTTGAATACTGTTTGCATTGTCCCCCCCGGAGCTTATGGTGTCAACACAACAAGTGTGGCACGCCTGGGCATACACGTCATCAATTCAGTCATTGATTGAAAATTAAATATTAAAGTGCCGGTACTCTGACTCCCAGGATACCTGGTTGTAACGTAGAAGTGCAGCTACGCTATCATTAAAAGTTTGATAGTTAAAAATACGGAACTGTGCCTTTCAAATTAAAAAGTGCAGCTACCAAATAACTGTCCATTTAAAGCATGGATTTTCTTGTAAAGGGGCGGACCTCCCTAGTTTAATGAGTCAAAGCCCATTTCGCTCTCGTTTTATTGAAGAAATGCAAATGTCTGTCTGCTAAATCGCTAAAACATTCACCCGGTCCGAAACTGAGAGGTCTGAATTGAATCATTCTAATATAAGGTGGATCTCGTAATAAAGTTCCTGGCTTGGGAGCCGTGTGCTTACAGTACTCTACTTGCGCATGGTCTGCGGCACGATGACTTGTGAAATGCCTTTGGTTTCTAGGTCATTTCTTTAATTAGAGGCCAGTTCAAAGGATGCTCGACCTCTGTGGTTTGTGGCTAGGTGCGAGGTGTGTGAGCCTGAAGGCCACCCTCCAAGAAAGGCTGGCAGCAAGATGAGCAACAGGGTGAGAGGCTTGCAGAACTGAGCCTCACTGTACTGACTGTACAGTATTCTGAGAACCTCTGCTATGAGATCCCAGCCTCTGCACACCTACTGGCTGTACATCCATGAAGATGAATGCGTCCGTCTGTAATGCAACTGGTGCTCATGTAAAGCGCTCCGATACCTTCAGTTCGCGTTGGCGCTTAGTAAAATGACTTAAAAAAAAAAAGAAAGAACAGCAGGAGTGGGAGGAGATAGGAAGCACAAGCAGAGGGAAGGGTAAAGCAGCACGAAGGAGCCAGAGGTCATGGAGAGTGTAAGCAAAAAAAAAACAAGTAGGAAGTGGGATAAGGGAGGGGGTGGCAAATGGTGAGCACTTTCGCGGCCGCTTTGACGTTCTCAGTGGTCGCGCGGCTCACTGAGAACATCAAAGCGGCCGCGAAAGTGATCAGGCAGGCTGACAAATGGTGCGCGCGCCCGGCGCACATGCACTGTAGTTGGAGGCCTGAAAAGCACTAGTCTGCACTTCTAAATTCCCGCTTACTAAAGCTCTCGCCAGAGCAGCGCTAAAGCGCTGGCTCAGGCGAGACCTAAAAAGTAGTGTTTCTGGCTCAGGTAAACACTTGCCCTCTAGTGGAAAAAACCACTGTACTGCAGGCACGCATCCTTCAGAAAAGGGATCACAAACATACATTACGGTCAAACTAAAACTCATGTGGAAGTGGTGGGAAGTAGGTTGTGGGAGATGAAAGGAGTTTATATGAGGGTGTGTAGATTTCACCCCAGGGGAACAGTAATAAGGCGGTAGCTTCCTCACTCTCAGAATTAAATTATCTACCACCAACCAGGCAGTCTCCATATTTAAGAGGTATTGCTTTCCTACTGAGGAAGCAGGGGGTGAAGGAGGGCGCTTTTGTTGCTGCCAGCACAGGTCTAGTGTTTGGCTCGTAAGCACCAGAGTAGATCCCATGTTGGCTTTTAGGGTTCGGAGACCACCTGGGACAAAATGGCAAACAAGGAGTCGTTCAGAGAAACAGTGGGTGGGTCGCAGGGCCCTAATCGTGGTGATACTGTCCTACAGCTGTCATTCACACCTATAAATACAGTGAGCTAGTACTCATTCACAATGTTTGATCATTCATGCCTAATAAAGCAGGATTATACACAAACACTACAAGAGTCATCAGCAAATAGGACATGTACAGTCCTCCTAGCATGTTGCTTCCTATGTGTGACACTCCCCTGGCCCCCAGGTGGTCAGCTTACCCTCAAACTCCATTTGTTGTTATTGTGGAAATATTTTTGCTTGAGGCCTCATCAGTGCTGGATTTGTAATGGTGCCTTGAGCTGAAAGGGGTAGTGGCGGCTGAAAGGATAGGCTGTGAATAGGTCTTTCTTTCTTCTGCCTAGGGGGTGGTCTGGAGAGGTTAATGGTTTCCATGACAACTGCCAAGCTGCTGACCAGGAGAGGGACATTTAGAGCGAAGCAATGGTGATAAATTTAGCAGTCCTTCTTGGAAGTGGGAGACAGGAGAGGTTGAAGACAGGGCAGTGGAGAGATTAACTGTGGGGGAAGGGTCTCATCATGAGATCAAACTGTGCCTATGGGGCGGTGTTGGGGAGGGGAAGGAGAAGTGGAAGGGCATGGTATTGTTAGACAACATAAGCTTATGTTTGCTCTCTGTTTCCATGTATTTACACTTCGAAGGATTTTTTTCCCCAGCTTGTTTAATACCGTTTCTTCTACAGTTATGCTCACCTGCATGTGCCTTTGTTCTCCTCCTCAGTGGCGTAACGAAACTTGAGGGGACCCCCCCTTCAGGATACGTGGAAGGGGCCCCTCCGGTTGACCTCTTCATGTAGGACTTCCACAGGGTACATACATGTCTTGGGGAGGGGGGGGGGTGGGGTGTAGGCAAAAGGTCTGCCTACTCCACTGTCCGCAGATCTGCTTCCGAGGCTGTCAGTGCTTCTTCAAGGACTGTGGTCTGTGGGTTCAGGTGACAGATTATGCCCTTCGAGTCTCTCTCCATCACTTCCTCTCTATCACTCGCTCTCTTCTGTTTGTGTCTCCATCACACAATATCCTGTCTCTCTCCATCACTCATTCTCTATCACTCACTCTCCTCTGTGTGCGTCTCAATCATATAATATAGTTGTCTCTATTCATCACTCCCTCTCCCCCCTGCGTCTCAGTCACGTAATGTCCTCTTTGTCTCCCTCATCACTCATTCTCGATCACTGACTCTTCTCCCTGTGTGTCTCAATCAAATGATAACCTGTCTTTCTCCCTCCTTCACTCTGTTGCTCTATCACTCACTCTCCTCCCTGCGTGTCTCCATCAGACAATCTCATCTGTGTGTATCTCCAACTCTTCCTCTCTATCACTCACTCTCTTCACTCACCTCCCTGTGTCTTCATCATATAATATCTACTTTGTATCTCTCATCACTCATTCTCTATCAATCACTCTCCTCTGTGTGTGTCTCACTCATACAATATCCTCATGGTCTCTCTCTCCCCATCACGCTCGATCACTCACTCTCCTCCCTGTGTGTCTCCATCAGATTATCTTCTTCAAGTCTCTCTCCATCTCTTCCTCTCTATCACTCACTCTCTGTGTGTCTCCTTCACACAATATTGTCGTTGTCTCTCTATTCATCACTCCCTCTTGTTACTACTCAGTCTCCTCCCTGTGTGTCCCCAGACATTCTCCTCTGTGTCTGTCTCCATCACTACCTCTGTATCCCTCACTCTCCTCCCTGTGTATCCATCATATAATATCCTCTTTGTCTCGCTCATCACTCATTCTCTGTCACTGACTGTCCTCTGTGTGTGTCTCCATCACACAATAGTCTCACTGTCTCATCACTTATTCTTTATCACTCACTCTCCTTTGTGTGTGTCTCCATCATATAATATTGCCCTTATCTCTATTCACCACTCCCTCTCTTCACTCAGTCTCCACCCTGTGTCTCCATCATATAATATCCTCTTTGTCTCCCTCATCACTCATTCTCTGTCACTCACTCTCCTCCCTGTATGTCTCCATGATACAAGATCCACATTGTCTCTCTCCCTCCATCACTCTGTTGTTCTATCACTCACTCTACTCCCTGCGTGACACCATCAGACAATCTCCTCTGTGTCTGTCTCCATCACTTCCTCTCTATCACTCACTCTCTTCACTCTCTCTCTCCTCCCTGTATCTCCATCATATATCATCTTTGTCTCTCTCATCACTCATTCACTATCATTCACTCTCCTCTCCATGAGTCTCCATTAGATGATGCTCTTCGAATCTCTCCATCACTTCCTCTCTATCACTCACTCTCCTGTGTGTCTCCATCACAAAATATCCCCTCTGTCTCTCTCCATCAATCATTACTGTCCGGTTTTAGGTTTAAACCTATTATAACTGATAAAACCCCACCGGAAGGGAAATAGCCCTCATCAGTGTAAACATATAAACACTGGAAAAAACCCCTGCACAACAACAAACTAAATGCCATTCCAAGAAAAGAAAAGGAGAGTGAAAGAGTAATTTGTATTTCTTCCTGAAGGGGCCAATACAATGTAACTTTGTTATACAAGGTAGCAGTAGGAAAGACTGGGCTAACATTATTCTGCTTGAGATTTGTTGTTTAGGGATGTCACTAAAATATTGTTTCTTCTTCCTTTTTTCAGTTTTGTGATATTGTTTTAGGTTCTGTTTATTTATTTTATAAACTGTAGAGAATAAGGAAATATCAAAATCATATTTGATTTTTTGGCTACGTTTGAGTATTTCAATGATAGGAAAAATTTAGGTTTCATAAGAATCTTTCCAATATGTACCATCACATATACCCACATAGAATTGGTAAAAACCCTTGATACATCAGCCCCCTTTTCTAGTGAGTCAGTATTGATAGTAAGTGAATTGCCAAACACCCCAGGCTTTAAAAATTCAATGCAAGGTATAGTGACAGGTATATGTAAAAAGAGTGCAGTCGCAAAGCATCTGGGATACTGGTGAAAACATAACACCAGACTTTTAGAAAACATGAAATGCGGTGTCACTTGGAATGCTGCTGCAAAACGTTCTTACCAAGTTCAACAAAGATTGGAGTGACATTGTTTTTATTTGCAGTGATTCAGCTACGTATATGAACATTTTGTGTGATGACCTGTCAATATCGATATCTGAGCTGAAACGCTTCCCTTTAAGAGATCCTTGCCACTTGTTAGATGGTATGCTGAAAGCATCTTTACAATCTTCAGAGTTAATGAAGAATGGTATTAACTTTTAAGTCCGTTCTGGTGCACTGTTTGGGTATGTGTATAAACTAAAACTCAAATATTTCTCATTTTGTGATTTGTGTGGCATCAAAGAAAGAGTCATACCAACTGTGTCACTTAGCTGGTGGTTCTCATTCCTAGAGGCCATGAATGTTATATTGCCCATGTGGCAACCGTTTACAGAATGTTCACCGAGTGATGATGCCAAAGGCAAGAAATGTGAGGATCTTTGGATGCATATTGGTAGTGATTTGAAAAAAGTACACTTTACTGAATTCTTAGATTTTTACAGGAAATCATGACTCCTGTAGTGGACATAATAAAGAAACTGGAGTTTGAAAACGCCCTTTTATACCAAGTGTTCAGCATAATTGGTGTAGAAGTAAAACATCTCCTTGAGAGTAGGCTAGGCGACACTTTTAGTGACTTTGGCACTGCAACATGTTCCATGTTAGAGTGCTTGCCACTTGGTGAGCAAAGAAATGTTGAGGAGCAATTCAGGAGCTTTTATTTTACAATGTATGAGAAATAGCCCTTCACCAACCATGGGATTTGAAGTCAATGAAGCCTCACTGTGGTACTCTGCACAAGTTATAGATCCCTTCCGTAAAGGAAAATTATCTCCGGAGTTTCAAAAGTGCTCCCTCATTTTTGACCGCTTCAATAACTCTGAGGGCATATGCACCCAGTTCAATGCATATGTTGCAGAACCTGTCGCAGAGAATCACAATCTTCAGGTACACCAGTAATAACATGGAAAGCTATGTCAGTGGCCAGCATTTGCAAATTGTGTACTGGCTATTTTGGCGTTGCCTGTCCCTAGTGCCAATGTTGGGAGGGCTTTTTCAGAGATAAAAGTTTATATGGGAAGGAAAGAGTTAGCGTGCATGACCAAAGACTCACTGAAGATTTATTGTATGGTGTACTACAATAAGTTTGATTTGTAAAAATGTATTTGGACCTCATATACATGGTACGTACACTGTCTAAATACCATGCACTATCAGTGCAGAAAGCAAGCAATAGTAAAAGCAAAAAGTTACATAAACACCGGAAAAACACTGTTTCTGTTGTTTTTAGTTTTTCATGGCGCAAAAATGTGTAACCACTGATAACCACTGTTTTTTTAAGGTATTGAAATCACCTGAAAACACTGAAAAAACCCCACCAGAATTTACCAAAAATAGAAACTGAAAACAGGAAAGCCTAATCATTATCTATCACTCACCATCCTCTGTGCGTGTCTCCATCAGGCAATATTGTCTTTGTCTCTCTTTATCACTCTCCTCCCTGTGTCTCCATCATATATTATCCTCTGTCTCTCTCATCGCTCACTCTTTATCACTCACTCTCCTCTCTGTGTGTCTACATCAGATCATCTCCTTCGAATCTCTCCATCACTTCCTTTTTATCACTCACTCTCTTCCCTGTTTCTTGCTTTGTCATTTCCTTCCCCTTTTATCTATATCTCTCGCACTCTTTCCTTCCGTTCTCGACCACACAAAGGTTTCTTCTCCATCACTTATGTCCACTCCTGTCCCCATCATTCTCTTTCTCTGTTGCTGCCTCTCTCTGTTCATCACTCCCTCTAGTCCGTCGCCTCCACCCACCCTGTACTCACTCGTCTTTTTCTATAATCACTTCCTCTCACACTCCCTGTTTGTCTCCATCCAACCCTCTCCTTCTCTCTTTCTGAGTCCCTCACTTCTCCTTGTTCTCTCCCTGTCCCAATTCTTCGGTGCCCTCACTCCTGCAGTCTTTTATGTAATTTCCTCTATCTGTAGTCTTATTCCCCCATCTCTTTCTTCGTCCTGTACACTCTCTCATCAGTGCCATCTCTTCCATCTGTTTCTCCTTTATCTGCTCTCGGGTGTCGACCTTTATTTCTCTCTCTGTCCTGTCTACAACACTCTATTCACTTTCTCTGCACATCTTTCCTAAGTATCTACTTTTATTCACTCCCCCCCCCCCCCCCCATCTCCTTCTTCAACGCCTCGTCAGGGGTAGTAAACGCTATATAAATGCAATTACAGTGACTTCTGTAATGGGCGGCTGCTCCCTCTCTCTCTCTGCATTGCTGTTTCTCTCTCCTCGCCTCTCTTTCCCTTCTTGTTCTACATCAATCAACTCCTTCATGCTCTTCGGGACCTCTCTTACCTGCCTTCTGTTCACTTATTACCCTCCCCAGTCTGTCTCTTTCACAATCACTTCCTCTCCCCTCTCAGACTTTCCCATCCGTTTCTCCCCCTCCAAGGCTTCACCCCCGATCTGTCTCTACCTCTCGTCCTCTCCACCCGGCTCATTTCAGGACGTGTCCACCTGCTCTACCCTCCTCGCAGCCCCTCGCGCGAACTCTCGGACGAGAGTACTGTGCTGAGGGGGCCCCCCGGCAGCTCGGCCCCCCCGCACCACGGGGGGCTGCGGGGGCCTGTGTTATGCCCCTGCTCCTCCTCCCTCCTTTACTTACCTCCTGCCCTTCATTTGACATATACTATTGCTCTACCAACTTTTTATTCACCTCCAGCTTTAATTACTGTCCCAATCTTTCGTTTTTTTCTTGTCCTCTTCTTTATTCACACATCACCTCTATTTGCCTTCCTTTATTCGCATCCCACTTTAGTCCATCTCTTCTCTGTAATTCCTCTCTTGTTGTCTCCCTTCCCCTAGGTATTTATCCAGGTTCTTGATACAATGACGCTAGTCCCTGCCATCGCTTTGTAAGTGTTACTTCGGTTCGCTACACTTCCTTTATGTAACTGCATATTCTGTTCACCTCCATACTTTATTCACCTCTGTTTTTTATCTTCCCATCGTACACTATTTTTCACCTCCAGGCGTATTAAACTCCCCTGTCCCCATTGCGCCCCCTTGCTTTATTCATTACCTAAAATATTTGGTCCATTTATTCAGATCATTTTCTTTATTCACATTTGACTGCATTTATTTCCACAATCATCTTCACTCTTTAATCTTCTATTTATTTACCCTCTTATTTTTACCTTTTAAATACCGTTAGGACCCCGTTTATCTTTTGTGTTCATAGTACGAGCACATACCTGGATCAATGCCAACAAGCATTTGCAATGCAATAGGTCTCGCATTTACGCGAGTTTAAGCGATTGGCATTGTAAATGACAATGCCTTTTATTTATGTTTTAAAAGCGAAAACAAAAATAAAAGGCACTGTTTTTTGCAATGTCAATAGCTCAAACTCGCGTAAATGCGAGACCTATTGCATTGCAAATGCTTGTTAGATTAGTGAGAAGAAACGCTCCCTTTAGGCCCCCATGGCAAATTAATTAAATAAACAAGCACGGCCGCTAAAGTGAAAGCGAACCGTGCTGCAAAAAAAAAAAACAAAAAAAACAAGCATTGAAAATGCAATAGGTCTCGCCTTTGATTAAGTTAAAGCCATTTGCTTTGCTAATGGTATTGTATAGCAAAGCAAATGGCTTCAACTTAATGAAAGGCGAGACCTATTGCATTTTTAATGCTTGTTGGTATATATGGCACCCATTAGTTGAAGTGGGATCGTGTGATCAAGACAGCGAAGGCCGAAACACAGCATGTCTCTCTGTTTCTGACACACAGTAATAAATTACAGTGCAACCCTGGAGCGGCCTATGTACGTTAATTTGAGGATTGGGACACTGGTGGTGGATAAATATATAGATCTGTGTACATACACACACACAAATTCTCGTGATAGGACCTCATCATAGTGACAAGGGATAAAATGATGTCTTGTGAGAAAAAGTGGAACCACATAGTAGGTGAACGGATAAACGACCAGAGAAAAAGCACACAACAAAAAGAATGCACAAATTAACGAAAATGGCAAGCATTAAGAAACAAAGTGAATAAAAGTACACACGTACTCATTCGTGCATACACTCAAACTAATTTACAAATGCAATCAAAATGAATGTACAAACAAAAAAATATAAAGTGGAAACAAAATAATAATAACTTGTTCTACATAGCGTTCAACCTTTACTTCTACCATTTACTAACGCAATAACCGCAGGTGTTGCTACCATCTATTGAACAAAATGCACAAAAATCCCTTATAAAAACAAAATAACCTTGCGCACAAAATATCATTCAGCAGGATCAAAAGGACATGTAGAAAACAATTACAGGGCCTGTGCGCTCTCGCCGACGCCTCCCCTTCAACTCTGCCCCTCCCCCTTTCAAAAACACATCACTCCTCTTAAGCAATTGTCCTGGGGTCCAGTGAAGGTCAGACAGAGGAAACAACAGTCCAGTTCTCTGATGTATCCGGGAAGCCAAACCTGTGAAATAGGACTTCCCAAAAAGAAACTGGTATGCAATGCAAGCAGAAATAATGGGATGAAGGCCTGCTTGAGGCCCTGCAGGGAGCTAGTGAAGAAAGAGCAGTGCAAGACAGACAGGGGTGACCCTACATGTGGCATAAGGAAGGAGAATGAGAAGAGAATCGTGATTAATAAGGAAGGAGGGTGAAAAGAGCAGCGTGAGGCACAAGGAAGGAGAGTGAGAGGAGCAGCATGAGCACAAGGAAGGAGAGTGAGAAGAGGTGTGTGAGGCACAAGGAAGGAGAGTGAGATGAGCAGCATGAGGCACAGGAAAGTAGAGTGAAAAGAGCAGCATGAGGCACAAGGAAGGCGAGTGAAAAGAGCACCGTGAGGCACAAGGAAGGAGAGTGAGGAGGGAAAGAGCAGCATGAGGCACAAAGAAGGAGCGTGAGAAGAGCATTATGAGGCATAAGGAAGGAGAATTAGAAGAGAAGCGTGAGGCACGATGAAGGAGAGTGAGAAGAGCTGCATGAGGCACAAGGAAGGAGAGTGAGGAGAAGAGCAGTGTGAGGCACAAGGAAGGAGAGTGAGAAGAGCAGCGTTGGGCACAGAGCGCTTTACATGAGCACCAGTTGTATAAGTGTTTACAAGGTGTGGAAGACTGCATGGTTTTAAGTGTGTCACAGAAAATGTTTGGGAGAATATCATTGTAATTCCCAATGAACCTGGGCCTAGCAGACCAGAGCAGAAAACAGGCCCATGATCAAAATATGGCTTACACACCGACCAGTCAGACCAGTCCATGTGGGGGAGCAACACAGAAGGCACACAGGGTCCGTTAAATAATGAGTAACTAGTTTTACCATTGTTTTTTGCCGGTATAGTTCAGACGGGAAGGAGCTCCTACTTGGAGTCTATGGCTAATTCTGATCCAAACACCAGGTCAGTGAACGCACCATATATTTGTCTCTAAAAGAAACGGTGCTAACTGAGTGGACAAATAATCGTAGGCTCCTAACTGAAACATATTGACCTTCCACTGTTCGACTGAAAGCCTCTTATGGAACGGAGTATGGTGGTGGTGGGGGAGGGGATGGAAGTTGGAAGATACCCCTAATTAATAGATAGATTTGAGGAGTGAAAAGTGGTAGGGCGCCTTGGCGTAATAAAGGGCCATGCTAGAAGCTTTCTCAGGAGTTGAGGGTTTTCCCCTTTCTTAAGCACAATAAAGTGGCCTCAGTCCCATCACCCCGAGCTTTCCATCATACTCGATTAAGTTCAGAAGTGGACATCTCTTCAGACTGACTGCCCCTATTTCAGCAACCAATTACAGAAGATCATGATGAAACTGTGTGCCAGAATTATAGGGTAGTTGTGCAGGATGGTGAACCACTAGAGCCATGTAAAGGTGTCTATCTGATCAAACATCGGCATATCAAAACATAATAGTGAGGGCTGCACAAGAACACTTTGTCCCGCTTAAAACAAAGGAAGCTGATTTACTTATCAAAACATTCTCAAACAATGAACATTGAAAAGCTCAATCTGTATTTACCTCTAGTAAAGACTATGCCCAAGAGCAGACCAGATAACGTCAAGGTCACAGTTAAAGTAAGGGTAGTAAAAAATCACATACTAAGAAGTTTAAGTCCCCATCCCTAGATCCTCCAGTAATCTAAAGACAAAGTGTCTCCAAATTCTCTGCTACATATATTCAGAAAGAGCTTTCATGCCGGGCACAAGATACCCATAACTGAAAAGAAACACAAATTAGCACAGCAAGAAAAATGGCAGCAGTTGAAGTGTGACTGCAGTGGGGCATCACAAATTCACCAGTCCAGTTAGCAATGTAACGCCCGACTTGAGGCAGTCTCCAGCTCCTCTCGGGGTCTGCCTTAGAGATCTGCCCCGTAACGTGGAGTTAGGGGCAGTTTTGCTGGGTATAGTGGCTTGGGCCACCTGTGGAAGGTAGCGGGTGAGGGAACAGGAAAAACATCAAACTCCCCCGAGGCCTGGAAGGAGGCCAGTGGCCTCAGAGGCAGCACTGGACAGCCGGCGGTCCACACACCAGATCCAGGGGAGTGGCCAATGGCTGGAGCTTCGCAGGCTTGCCATTAGGTGCGCAGCACAAACATGAAGCTCCCCCCGGGGCATGAAAGGAGTCCAGCGGCGAGGCAGGGGCACATACAGATGAACACTGGCGGGACAACCGTACCAGATCTAGGGGAGTGGCCGATGACTGGGGCCTCACAGGCTTGGCCCGCCCCTGATTGTATGGTAACAGGGCCGCGCTTGGAGGCGCTGCAGCAATGTATGAAAGGCAGCGGGTGCCTCAACAGCACTCATGCCTAGAAATGTAGCATTGTGTTATGCAACTGGTGCTTATGTGAAGCGTTCCAATACCCTTGTGTCTACTTCGTGCTATATAAGTCTACAAAAATAAAAGAAATGCTGGTTCTGTTGAGGATTGGGGAAGCCCAGGCCGATTTAGTTCTCTTGAAGGCATCAAAGGCTTCACCACGCACTGTCCTGGCCAGAAACAGACACTGTGAAAACGGGGAGCTACCATAACAACTTATTGAAAGGGGGAGTGTTCACACCAGTTCTTTTGAGCTTCAGCAGATCTAGGGGCGTGGCCGACAGCTGGAGCCTCACAGGCTTGGCCCGCCCCTGATTGTATGGTAACAGGACCTCGCTTGGGGGCTCTGCATGGGTGTATGAATGGCAGAGGGTGCCTCCACACAGCACTCCTGCCTAGAAATTTAACTGTTATGCAACTGGTGCTTATGTAAAGCGTTCCAATAGCCTGGGGCTACTTCACGCTATAAAAAGTTTCCGACTCCAACTTCTGGTGCAAAGATTTATAGAGCTCTAGGGAGATAGATGGAGTCCTTTGGTCTTCTCCGTTGCCTTGCAGCACGGCGCCCCCTTGTGGCGGAGGTGTAAGCAGCTGCATGCTATGGATTTAAAGCAGCTCTTCGCGCGGTCACGGTGAACGTGGACTCCTAGGTCTGAACAGGGTGCTTTTAAAGGCTGCTTTTCACACATGCACAAGCAGGTACAGGGATTCCCATTCCTTTTGTTCAGATAGTACGTAAAGCCGGCAGTCAATAAACACGTCCCAGTGATGGCTGGACAGGAACAGCCCAGATGGAAGAGTGCGTGCGGAAGCAGTGTGCAGGCGAGACAGGTAATTACAGAGTGCCCGAATGAGGGGGGCAGGGCGCCAGCTGCCTGTCCGCGAGACAGTGGCGTTTAAATCCCAAATTCTGGCCATGGTGGCAAAGGGCCCAGTGCACAGACACACCAGATTGGCACTCAAGAGGAAGCAGGGTAAACTGTCTCCTGCCATAGAGACCTGAGCAGGGCACCAGCAGGCTAGACTGTCTGAGCCATTGGCCCCTCACAACACTGATGAGACACGATGTGAAAGCCGTGCCGCTGCTGAGACGGCCACAACGTGACTAATACTCTGCTCCCGCTCATCCTGTAATATTGTCATAGATGGCTTGTGCCTCTTCCCGCCTCATTCATTCGGGGTCAGAGGAGAACCGAGCCCTTCACCCACCGAATGTACTCCAGATAAGAGATTCCCTCCATCCCAGTCCTCCTGCCCCAGCTTGTACCTGGGGCTGCGTACAGTACGGCAGGCAGAGGAAGAATGGGCGCCATTGTGTCCCATGTCGAAAGAGCACACACACACACAGCTGCCTGTCTCGTAAATGTTTATGTGGAAGGGGTGATGGGGCTTGGTGGGGTGATGAAGTTTGTACTAAAACACTACCTCACATGCTCTCCTCCCGCCCCCGCTCACCCGCGGTGCTGCATTCCTTTCATCTGGGAGCTTTAGGTTTCTGTCATTCTGCTACAGGCAAAGGAAAAACCCAGACATTGTAATGGGGCTAAATATAACAAGTCACAATGTCACAAGCGCGGCCGAAACGGACCGCGCTTGTGCAATTAAGTAAATAACAATAAAACCAAAAAGAGTGCTTCCAGGCTTTTGAAGAAGACCATGTAACTCCACCAGTAAACGATCCAATCCCGGTGGGCGGGGCCAAAAGGAGACAAGGCGGCAACAAGGAGGGACTTAGAAGCCTCCTTTACAATCAGAAGCCAGCGTATTGCATTGAAGATGACGCTGGCCGATTAAATAGATGGGTGGGGCTTCAACTCTGCCTCCGAGAGCTTCGGAATCTGAATTGATTCCAAGAAGCTCGCGAATGCCGAGAGCAGAGCATGCTCTGCTTTCGTCAGCCGAGACCTAAAAATAGTGCTTACCGACCTATGAAGGAGACAGTGTAATGCCACAAGTAACAGATCCAGTCCTCATGGGAGGTAGCAAGTGGCGACAGGGGGGTAACAAGGTGGGACTAGCAAGCCTCATTATCAATCGGAAGCCAGGATTTACCAAGGACAATGACACCACCCAATCAAAAATATGAGCGGAGAGAAGGCGAGGCTTCCACAGCATAGTCGACTACTGCATGCCTCGCAGAGCGAGCAGCGCATGCGTACTGCCGCTAGGCTCGACCTAAAAATGGCTTCTTGTTTTGTGTAAAGTTTTGTAGCGATAAAAATCTCTCCTTTTATGTATCACATTTATGTTTGTGTTCTGTACCGCCTTATAATAGTGGAAGAAATGTGAGTCCTATATACCTAAATTGGATTTTAAGTGGTACTTTTCTAACATTGTTAATTATATTAAAAATAGACAAAAGTACAGTTGATAAGGTGTCAGAATTGTCATTTGTGCAAGGCAAAAGATTGACAATCTATCAAATGGAGACAAAATAAAGTGCATACATGTATTTTTTAATGATAACCAATAAACTAACACCCAAAACGGCTTAGCTGAATAATTTTTCAGTTTGGAAGTTAATTTCACAGGTTCTAAAAATCGCTTCCTTTCCGCATTCGCTGGATCCATCTTTGCTTGTCACCACCTCTTCCGGCAAATTTCAGTAAATGTAGCACATATCCTGGTTTTCGGAGATGGTAGCATGAACACAAAGGGTGGTTATTTTTCAGGTGTTTCGGTGCAGAATTATGTACCAGTCCAGAGCAGGTTGTAGTTTAGTTAACACAGATGATCCTGCGTTTAAAAATTGCCTTAAGGCAAATTATGGGCTACGCTCGGACAGGTGATCGCAAAGCGTAATATAGCACGCAGGTGGGGAGCGGGCACACTGCCAACGCTTAGTGAATGGAAAAGAGATATGGACTGGTGTATGCTGCAGGAGAAAACAGTCTATGTGGCCCGGGGGTGTCCTCAGAAATGGGTGGCGGTTTGGTCAAACTGGAATGAATATCGTGGACACTTGTGTGAACCCCCTGCGATTTCCTCACTTGACGAACCTTTAACGCAGTAAAGACCCTTGTAATATCAGTAAACTATATGCTAGAGCATCTTCAGTGCAATGTGTGTATACTAATCTGTAATTGCCGCAATGTACGTAAAAGTGATTATGTATGCGTAATGACCAACAAGTTGCAAATAAAAAGAATTGTAAAAAAAAAAAAAAATTGCCTTAAATTTCCCCATTGCCTCGTGTTTTGTGTTTTAGTGAATACTCTTAAAGAAGTAATACTCTGCTTCAAGGTCGATGCATTAGTTTTATTTCTATGTTTGTGAAAATTCACGGTTTGTTGTTTTTCATAATCTGGTTAACTTTTGCTCTTAACGACTGTTAGTGCTTTTTAAATGTCACTGGTTGTATAGTTAGAAACATTGTGCTGCAATTAGAAGTTCATTTGGCCCCAGATTAAAGGATTCTTTATAATAATCAATGTATGGAATGTTCACTTTGGCGGGGTTGAAAACGATGATAGAATAGCTGAGTGGATGTTTATAACTCTAGAGTTTGCTTGTGTGCGTTATTTGTTGAACACTGGTTTTATTACAAGTGGCTGCTTTATAAGTCCATTATATTTTTTATTTTCACACCTTTATTTTCCTGGATATATATTTGTCATTGGATGCTCACACCATGAGTGGCCACGATCATGCTTAGATTTGTATTTCTGAAATATTTTAGTAAAAATAAAAATTGCTATATAACATGATTGTGTTCTCAATAAAGAATTGCAACACAAACAAATAGCTAAGCATTACCAATAGTGTATGATACAATGTGTGTGAAGCAGGTTGGAATGGAAGAGCACCATATATCCTCTAAGTGTTGGTCATAGGCTGCGGATTGGCAAGACTAGGACCCTCCTGTTCTCTCAAACATACAGACCCAATTTTTCATATCTTCGTATAGCTTGAAATTACATTTATTTACAAAACAAGGAACAATTAATGCTTTCCATGTTAACAAAACATTTACATTGGAGACCATATCAGCGTAGCCTGGTAATCTGAAGATCTTAACTAACAAACCACTTTCAATTGTAATATTTACATCAATACTACATTTTGACTAGCAGCAAAACTGTGAATTTTTAAGGCCTGCGTTGCTTCAGCCCCAAACCCATCTCCGAGTTTTTTAACTGGCCTTACCACAATGCTTGCCAGCACCTTATCCCACGTACTTTAGCCATAAAAATGATTGTATAAGTTGAAAAAATCACCAATTTGCTCCTGTGCCCATACGACGCATATTCTGGAGTTGATAACAGGCACCGATCCCAAAAGGCACTATCTTGGCCCGATTCCCCGTTTTATTTATCCCTTGGTGCTTCTGGGCTCAGAAGAGGGATCAGAAGATGGGTCCCCCACCTTGTGTCTCAAAAATTTACCAACTCCTGTAAGTCAACATTAGAGGTAAAATTGTTGATGCAAAGTGTTATAGTGTTAAAGTAGGAGATGTCAAGTTTTCCACAAGTATAGAGGGAATTGCATCCATTTTAAACCAGCTCTTGCTTAACTAACATGTATTTATACTGCCTTCTTCCCCAATAGCAACTTTAAGAGGGTAGCATGAGTGGGTTTAAAGGCAGTGCATGTATGGTCTGAGGCCTGGGGGGCAGGTAAAAAGAACGACCCTTGAGCCCTAAGGGCGTTATAAGCCCGCCAAGACACTGCCCACTGGCACACACCCATGATGTGATTCCGTTTTACCCTGCTCCTGTCTCCATGTGAGAGGAAACTCCACAGTGTGTGAGGGGAGTCAGATTTCCCCAAATCAACATGTGCCCAGCACCAGGCCATTGCAGTGACACAATGAGTCTCCCTGCCTGTTGAGCCTAATGGTGCCACACTGTCTGGTTTTGTTTCCTTGAGGCGGTGCTACAGTTATCTTCCTTTAGGCATCAACTGGAGCGGCTGTGAACCAATTTACAAAGCTGAGAAGATCTTGTGTGAATTTGTGTATATCATTATGGATTTCACCTCGGAGTGATAACATGAACGCTGCCCACAACAAGTGAAGCACAAACTATGTTTTGCTCCTGTTCTCTGGGCCTGATACCGGCTCCCTGTCCCGCTTCCCCTTCCTTCATTAAAACATGCAGTCTGATTATGGGTATGGATCTCCCTGTGGTTGTCTATTGTCCTGCAGATCATCTGTGGTCTCCTGTTGTGCCCTTTCTTTCGGAGACCACTGCAGAACGTCCATTGGTTCTGACAAGCAACTGAACTGTGGCAAGGCACTTTCTTGTATGAAGACATTGGTCATTTACTTTGGATGTTAGATAGCTGGTGGACAGTTCTTTTTCTGGGGAGATCAAGGGAAAGTGCATTACCTTTGATGGTATTTTGACGGCTGCAGAAATGTTTTTACAGGGCTACCCAAATCTCTTGACTTCCATAAGTTCACTTATCTGGTTGAATGACAGATTTCTCACTTTTATGATATTTGGCATTTACTTTTCTCATCTTGATTATTTTACATTACATTTACATTTTGCTTTATCTCTTTTTGACAGGTGACCACTGCGAGCTAAATGTCCGATCAGGTCGCTGCACAGCAGGAGTCTGCAGAAATGGTGGCACGTGTGTCAACTTGCTGGTAGGGGGCTTCAGGTGTGACTGCCTGTCCAATGATTATGAGAAGCCATACTGCCAGATGACCACACGCAGCTTCCCGGCACAGTCATTCGTCACCTTCAAAGGCCTCCGACAGCGCTTCCGGTTCACCATCTCCCTCATGTGAGTATCGGGCACGGTCACTGCTGCAGAGTACCTTAGAACTAGTATTAATAAAGGTGCGAAGAAGATAGAATAGAAAATATAGTAAAGTCACCAGCGGCCCTCGCGGTACAACTCCTGCTGCACCTATTCAAGATATGGCACATGACATTGTTGTTACAAGTGCTCCACCTAAATTAACACCAACTTCTAGGCCGAGGACAGGCACACAGTTTTTGTCCTACACAGTGTCTCTTAAAACAGGTTTGACTTTTGCTGCTCTCATTGGTAGAGAACCCTTTTTAGGTCTCACCTACGCAGCGCGCATGCGTTGCATAGGAGAGGCCTTTAGTCATCGGCACAGCTTTGTGGCCAAAAACGTGCACGCGTTCCATTGCCTTCAATGGCAACGCGTGCACGTGTGGCGATTCACTTGCGGGAGCGAGCGGCTGGCGCCATATGTTATCAATTATCGCGGCGCCAGCCGCTCGCTCCCGCAAGTGAATCGCGCAGGCCCCCCTCCTCTCTCCCCCCTCCCCCTGCTGCTGCGCGAGGCGTGCGTACGCTTGTTTTTAATACAATCTAGCACACCGCTAATCCCTTAGTATTGATGTGTGTAATCTCTTTATAGAGTTGTCTTCCCTTCGAAGTAAAATATATTGAAAGCTGGCATTACACGCTGACGTTGAACGTTTTGTTTATCTAGCCAACGGGCTGCCGTTAATTCCACTGGACCGACAAGTTTTACTGGGCACGACGGATTGGCTATCCAAACTAAACTATTTTGAACTAGGATGAGCACAGACCCCAATCCAAGATGGCCTCCATGTTGCGGAACTTGCAGTGGGGCCATCTAGTGGTGATAGCCAGTACAGTTGTAGTTTTGCCCTGCTGCCAACTCAGAGGGTACTGCTCTGCTCTCACTGCCCAGTGCCCTTCTCCTGGATGGTGTGCCTCGGTTGGCATTGCAAGTTCAGCAGACTGAACTAGCTGGAGCAGCCTCTCGATCATGGCTACACTGGCGCTGCTCGCATTTCTACTGGTGCTGCCCCCGATCCCGGCAGCCGAAGGCCCCCTGGAGCCTTACGATCGGCTCTACGACAGCGGGGTGGAGGCATACTACCGGGGGGACTGGACATCGGTCATCCTGTATATGGAGAGGGCACTGCGAAGCCTGGCGGCCCTGCGCACCCACCGGGCTTGGTGTTGTGGGCACTGCGAGGGGCTGATAGAGCCTGGTCCCCCTGAAGACCCCCAACCCCTGAAGGACCTGCGCTTTTTCCACTCCGTGCTGCACCGGGCAGACTGCCTGAAGAGTTGCGAGCAGTGGCTTCTCGGGCCACCCTCTAGCCTCTACCAGATCGCAGAGGAGCTGGAGCTCGAGTTCACCAAGAGGAGCCCCTACAACTACCTACAGGTGGTCTACTTCAAGGTGAGAGAGAGCCGGCCTTAGTGATTTCAAGTGGGTAGGGGCTCACAGTGCATTGTTGGAACAACAAAATCTATCTGTGGAATGGAATTAAGTACTTTTATAGTCTTGTATATTTGGTGCATCACGCAAAGAATTACTACTAAGGCGGTTATAACACTCAGTACACAACAAACAGTTATTTTAGAGTGACAGAAACATAACAGCGTAGGAAAGAGCGTACATTAAATAATGTTTTTTTTACTTTTTGTAACCTTTTAGCTCCATTACACACATAATGAAAACGCGCGGCAGCTCTGCCCCTCCGCTTGGAGCACAGCTAATGGCACTGCTTCAGAAGAGAGACGTTTCCTGGCAGTGCAGAAAAGCACAACAAGGTAACCTTGGGCTATTTTAACTCCGACCTTGAAGGCCCCATGACCAAAATGTTACCTCTAATCTTAGTTTCTATTTCGAGTGTGGATTTAATTAACCATTACTGATGCAAACCCTGGCGGGTCGGTTTTCGTGCAGACGCTTGTTTCCCTTATTGTACTTTCATTCTCAATTTTGAGTTTCGAGGAGCGTTTTGCAGGAATGGACCAATTCACTTAACACTGAAGTCGAATGATGGAAATCACAACGGCCTCCATGATATGCTGGAAGGGGCGGCTTACTTAAAGCATCAATCATGAATCTGCAAAGCCAGGCGGCCTGCGAAGCTTCCGAGGGGCCCGGACAGCAGGTGCTCTGTGCTCACGTCCTCGTGCAGCCGCCATAGTGAATGTGTGAGATCCCGGCAGGTCAGCGGGGTCACGAACACGAAGAGTGACGCGACGCACTGCCTCGTGCACACCAGACACAGTCTTTACAATTAATCATTCTATCTGCCAACCAAGAAGGAAGAATCACTACCGGGCCTTTGCTTACATAAGATTTATGAGCAGAGGTCCGTCTGGAACCAGAACTCTGCTCATGAGGTCAGCGTGCTGTCAGGGCCGGCTTTAGCGCTGATGGCGCCTGGTGCGACAATCATTTTTGGCGCCCCTACACCCCATGACTGCCTCCTCGGATTCTCTCAATACCACGGGGCAAAAGTGCCCCTTATCTCCTCA
This sequence comes from Triturus cristatus, assembly GCF_964204655.1. NCBI lineage: Eukaryota > Metazoa > Chordata > Amphibia > Caudata > Salamandridae > Triturus > Triturus cristatus. Next base: position 555,341,509 of record NC_140579.1, on the reverse strand, counting down.
AACATAAGTTATTGCTAAACACAGCACCCCCCCTGAGGTCGGCGCCCCCTCTACAGGTCAGCGCCCAGTGCAGCCGCACCAGTCGCACTGCCCTAAAGCCGGCCCTGCGTGTTGTTTTCCAAACATATAAATTACATATGATGTTCTATGCGATGAACGATGTAATCAATTCAATAAAACAACTGTTCAAATATATCCGTGGCTTGCTTGTTTGCCGGTGATGTGCAATATATATACTCGAGGAAAGAATTAAATCCTCCTATTGACTACTTTAAAGTTTCTCCCGGGCATGTACCGTTATTTAAAATTCGACCCACGGCTCATTGTTGAATATCTTTAGCTTAAAATGAGATTAGTTATGGCTCTTAAGAGTAGGCAAAGGTGTTTGACTATCAAGAGAGGGACATCTGCGATCTATTTTAAATGACAGTTGTTTTGGGGAGTATTTGATGGTTCTGCATACTTGTCCATCGTGAACCTCCTCCTGTTCGTCCTTAAGTGGCCTCTTGTCCATTTCAGAACATACAGGAACATTTTTAGGGGTGTTTTATAACAGTTTTGATAAAAAAAAGATTTTGTTGTTTATACAGGCCAGTGGCCCTCTAAACTGTTGTAAAATAAATTAGGACGCATCTTTTGGAAAGGATACGGGAGGGAATACAAATTGTAATGCTATGAACAACCTTCCTGTTGATCAGGGGTGTCATGCATTTATAAGGAGCCAGAGATCACTCAAGGAAGTGCAATCTTTACATCAAGGATGGCAAGGCTGAACTGGACCCCGCACTGGTTTAACTATTCCCTGTGTCTGACATGACACACATGTACTCCCTGCGCTGATCAGGAAATCCCAAAGACACTCATTTACATTTAGGCCAAGATTGAACTGAAGCAGGCATTTATCAATGGTCATGGTTTCCTGAATGAGGGCCATGTTACAGTTACTTATTTATATAAGCTCTATATAGCGCTGGCATGTCAACATGGCCAATACAAAGCACTGGCAAAACGATGTAGATATGATAACAGCCAGATGTAAGAGAAGGTCCAAGTGTGGCAAGCTTTAGTCACTGTCCTAGGCAAGGATACTGCTATGGATAATGTAATTACTTCAGGGGTTCCTAAATTGAAGGTGGTTAAGGATAGCTCTCAGCTGAGAGATGAGGGTGACCCAAAGCGTTAAGCCCTGGATTCCAAAGAAGTGGTGTATTTAAGTTGATGTATTAAACGAGAAATTGCAAATTCCTAAATGGTACATAATAGTTGGCCAGCTTTTTAACATTGCCTTGTGTATGATGCAAAATGTTTTACGTTTTATACTGGTTTTGACTAGTGATAGGCTCCCTAGGCTGGTTGAACACTGATTTGCCACCATGCATACAGGCATAGCCAGTCCTCTTGATTCTGTGCTCTTTGAAGTGTAGCTATGAGTTTTGTGGGTAGGCTAATTCAAACTGATGAAACACTTTTCCCCGCCTCCACCCCGCTTCCCCTCCCCCCTCCCCTCCCCCCTCGGGGGTAGACTTCATGTGGCCCTCAGACCCTTTTAGAAAACATCTGATTCCATAGACCTGGTTAAACAGGTTTTTCAGCGACCTCCATGTGGGCTATAACAAAGGGATGTGTCTGAATAGAGATGGCTCCAGACCTACCACAGACCCTAGCGAGGACATTTGTTTAAATGGAATAAACCATTTGGTTCCGAGAAGTCAGGGATGAAGTTTCTAATCTGTATTGTGCACTAATATAGAATACAAAAAGTAAATAGCCATTGTAGCAATAATGATTAGTGCGTTAGCACAGGGGATTATTAGAAAACATTTTGCAAAAATATGCTCAACATTCTTTGAAAGGACCAACAGAAGTTTACATTGTATTTGCTGCCATTTTATAGATATGTGGCCAAATTCCTACACACCTTTTCTCTACTGAAACTGGTGAACATCATTCATATTGTCAGACGTCCAAGTCAATGGGTATTTCACCCAACTGTCCTTCAGTACGCATCCATGCAAAGACTAGTCCTCTCTAGCTTAAGCCCAAAATATAGGATTTTCTACAGTCTTTGGTTGCCTAAAAATGTATGAACGATGCATCCTTCCCAAGGTATGTTTGGGAAGGAATGCAGCTTGAGAACACATTTTTGTTAGCATTAGGAGTCTGCACGCTTTGCTCCTGCTAACCAGTGGTAAAGTGATTGTGCTCTCCTTTCCAAACCGGAGAGGAACACACTTCCCCACACCCAAGATCCTTTTGTCTCCTGTCTGGATGGAATGCACATCACAGCACAGTAGAGCCATTAACAGTCATGTAACCGTGGATATTTACAAATCGTCTCATTTCGTTTAAGAAGAAAAATGGCAGCTTTCTAAAAGTGGCATTTTCAGAATAGTGGTTTTTAAAAACTTGACTTTAACATTAGAGAAGATTTTCAATTACAATTCAAATGAGTGGAAGTAGTATTCCTCTATCTGCTTAGAAACTAAAGTTATCACTTATTAAGTGCATAAAGTAACCCAGTGTTAGTCTATGGTAGATTTAACATTGCTACATTGAAAAAAGACTTTGGATGTTTTTTCACTGCCAGGTCATTTAAAACTTAAGTGAATATGTCCTATCTTTAAATACCATGCACCCTTCTTTATAAGCTTTTAGGGCCAACCCTTGGGATGACCTATAAGTATTAACAAGCATTGGCATAGCCAATAGGTCTCACTTTTGGGACCTTATAAGTGTTTAGCCATGCAACAGTTGATGTTGTTGCACCAAGGATATTGTGCTGCATAACTAAATACTTATAAGGTCCTAAAAGCGAGACCTATTGGCTATGCCAATACTTGTTAGTTCTGGCATTAAACAAGACCTTTTGATGTTACTAAAAGTATGTGATTGATATATGGGAGTTTCAGTCCGCCATCTTCATCCATTGATCCGTTATTGTGTCAGTCACATTTTTCTTCCGCCCACTAGTGCATGGAGGCAGTGAGTTAGTCCACTTCAGCCACAGGCTAACTTCACTGTGAATGACGGCATTCTGTCCTCTCACAAGGAGCACATCCACATTTAGCGCTTTTCAGTGCCAGGGACTTTTAGGGCAATGTGTGCATTTAGAGGCCAAAACATTTTTGGGACTTTAGCCAATCTTGATTAATGAGGTTCCTAAAGATTCCCCAGCAATAAAGTTGTGTAAAAACCATTACAAAACAAAACATGCGTTGATGAATCCAAAATACTGGCTGCCAAAACCAGGTCTATTGGCTTTGCTGATGCTTGTTTATCATTGCCTATATTTTTGAAGGAATGTTCATGTCGCCCCATTATCAGTGACATATTTAGATTTGAAATGTTGGATATGACCTCTTATTGATTGTGCTGTGTAACCCCGACTGCTTACAAGAAAAAAATAGAAAGTCATGAACTAAATTTTATTTATTATTTGACAAATCTGCCAAGTGGCACTATGACACATGTAGGCTATCCTGTTTTAAGTTTAAACCTATAACAACTGATAAAACCCCATAGAGAGGGAAACAACCATCCTCAGTGCAAACATATACATATTAATAAACACCTGCAGAACCACAAAGTAAAATACCATTCAAAGAAAAGAGAATGTGAGAGAATGACTCATTTTTAGTTATTTCTGAAGTGGCCAACACAATGTAACTTTGTTGTTCTAGTTAACCCTGGGCGTAGTTCGCGTAGTCGCGCTTCGCGAAGCTTCGCGAAGATGTCATTGCACTACGCGACCTTCGCGAAGCTTCGCGAGCTTGCGTAGTTGCTTGTGGCAACCTGTTCGCGATGGCTTTTTCTTGTTCGCGAGCGCGGTAAGCATGTTCGGGGAACTGTTTGCATGCTCGGGGGATATATCTCGCGATCTTACCCATGCGGTCGCCAATGGGCGCGGCCATCTTGTTTTTCTATAGTCCCGCGCGCTCGCGATGCCTTATTTCCTGTTCCGGGTCGCGTATAGCGTGTTCGCGATGTGCATTGACGTGTTCGGGAGCGCATTTTACTTGTTCGCGATAAATTGTACATGTTCGCGAGAAATATCGCGCGAACTTACCCACGCGGTCGCGAATGGGCGCGGCCATCTTGTTTTTCACTCTATGCCATGTTTCTGGGCCTACTTTTGTATCCTCCCTTTATCTCAGCAATCCTTTGTCTTTTAAGCCTTTTTCCTGACTTTTTTTAGTTATTATCTATCTCTCTGTTTGCCTCAGTTTATATTTTGCATTTTATTTCTACTTTTACTGTGTTTTTGTTACTTTTATAAAGTTTTTTCTATCTTCTTCCCCCTAACTTTTTTCCCCTTCTGACTTTTCTTTTCCGCCTCCCACCCACCCCAGAACCATGGCCAAGGGCACACCAAGTCCCAAGGGCAAGGGACCTGCAGGCGCAGAGAAGCGCCGCCTGCCTTGCGGCAGAATGCGTCCTGCAGGGGTGCAGGCCCGGCAACTGTTTGGGGAGGAGGAGGTGGCGGCTCTTGTTTTTTTCATCCAGCGCCTCCTCCCCTTGACCTTGGCAGCAGGCGGCAGGCCCGGCTCCGGGTACGCTACCCAGGAGCGGCACCGTCGGTGGGCGAAGGTGCGCCGGGCCGTGTTCCGGTGCACTGGGATCCGGCGCACCCACAACCAGCTAGCTCACCGGTGGTCCGACATCCTGGACCGGGAGCAGGACCTGTTGGACCTGCTAGGTGTCGAGGTCATCGGGCTTGGTGAGTAACTGATTGTGTATATTAAATTAGATGAACAACAAGATTACTGCTGCGTGCCAAGCGTTGCTGGTATTACGTTCCAAAAAGCAAAATGTTCTTTGATTTAAGGACCCAGGTTCCCGGTGGTACTCTTACTTGTTTGCAACGTAGTTTGCGCTAGCTTGTGCTGATGCTGATTATGTAAGAGTTTACTTTACAGAACTGAAGTTAGGTAATGCGATTTGCTAGAGAGACTCTAGTCCTTCCATTGTCCTACTGTGAAATAGTGGTGGATGGATATTGGATACTAGGTTTAGTTTGTTAGTAGTAGTTACTAATTGTTTTATGCGGTCTGCGTGACGCATCCTCTGTCACTGAGTGCTGCTTACCCCAGTCCTCCGTCGAACCTTTTGTACTTTGTTTAGTGTGTGGTAGGCTTAGCATGGTCAGTCAGTAGCAGAACTAGATCAGCATTATGCAACCAACCCACAATTTGTTGTATGTATGCACTAATGTATGCAACTATGCATGTGTCCTCCATCTCATCATCTATGCATTTGATGGCTGAAAAAAATTCAAGTGCAGACTTAGTGAACAATTGGCCCGTCTGGAATAGGTGGTGTAGGTCAGGTGGTACTTACTAGGCTTTGTTAGTATTTGGAATCAGAATGATCAAGGAACACTGGATTGTTCATAAATAAGTAGACGATCCGTAAATGCACTAGGAAGCAGCCAGTAGTCGATCCATCTGATTAGATAGGGCAATTTTATTGCACTTGTTGTTTCCTAAAATGTACTTTGACTTATTGTTTTTCCAAATGATTTATTATTTTTCTCACAGCACTCCTTAATGTTGGTCTCTTTCTGTATTATATTTTACATGATCATCAGCACCACCCAGGGGCAAGAAGACGGGGTCGGAGTCGGCGGGGGAACCCCAGGACCTCTCCTCTACTGAGGCTCCTGCAGCTGGCCCCAGTAAGTCCTCCATTGGTTAGATTGACATTTATATTTCCCTAAATGTTATGTTACTGCATCTTTTTCTTCCCAAACTCTAAATTATGGTTCCACTTTCTGAATCTTTTTTACAAAAGCTTACTTCTTTGACCTTGACTATCTGTTTACTAATTCTGTTTATCCCTGCCTCGAAGTTGCTTCTAACTCCCTCTGCTATGACTCTCTGTGCTACTAATACTACTACTACTACTATTACTATTATTACTCTGTGTGTAGCGAAGCTTGCACAGTTGCCCACTCTTTAATAGACGGTTTTCTTTGCAACAATTAAACTCTGATTGACCAATAGCTCTAGCCACTGGGTCCTGTCATTTGGTTGTCCTCTTCAAGTCTTCTCAATGTTGAGGCTTTGACAATTACCACAAACAAAATTCCCAACCAGATATTTGACTAGTATTTTTGATCGGATAGTACATGATACTACTATTGTCTATGATTCTGCAGAGCCACATACAGAACTATGCACAACAAAATAGGATGGTGGTGATGGGAGGTTGGATCTTACTGATCACACCTCAGTCAGAAAAACCCAGGATCCCCTAACAGACTAGCTATAGTGTCTCACATTAGGGTCCCACTCCCGACCCCCCCACGAAGACGATACACAATGTTGATGATGACGGAGACAGAGACAATCCAGAACATAATAACAAACACCATTTTGCTCACACACTTGTGTAAGTCCACTCCACCACACCAAATACCACAGAGTCTATGTGTAAGTTCAAAAGGTTTATTTGAAACAAGTATCAAACTCTGTACATCGTTAATATGAAATTTAATTTACGACAGCCATAGTCAATAAGCCAGCAAAAAGCCTAACATTAAAACAGTAAACATTTACAAGTGCATGATTGACAACAAGAACAAGAGCCAAGATCTTTATAATTGTGGAAGATCCCTCACCGTAGAACGTAGAAATACTGGTTACATCATCTTGCATCCACTATGCTCTGTAAATCTCTGGTTTGTAGAAGGGAATCTTTCGCCTATGATATATGAGAAAAACACTGCGAGTTAGCCGTTAGATAGTATACTGGTGAATGATGCTAGCATTTTGCAGTCATGCCAAAAAGTGTAACATGTATGTGTGATGGGTAAGCAATATAAACTAAACAAAGTCAATATGTTGTTTTTTTTTCGACCTCTTCACTTGTACGCAACAGTCAAGCGGCCTTAAAGGCATCTACTGCACATCAATACGCTGGCAGGTATAATATGCACCAAAAGAGTAGTAGTCGACATGATGAATCTAAAAGGGTTACTCATGGCTCAGGCTAACTTTCAAAAGAGTAGAGTAGGACTAGATGACCCTCGGAAGTGGAACCATATCCTACTAGTGTCTGTCTACTGACTGTACTTACTGTCTAGTGCTGATGTATGTTGCATCGCATTAACTTTTTGTTCAATGTTCCAAGTGAACACTTAAAATAGGGGGAGGTTTACAGGCATCTAAAAAATTTGATGCTTTTTTCTAGGCACACTACCATCCACCAGTGCCGTCGGGGCCAGCGATGCGGCCATTCCGGAGGGGGCAGGCGAACTGGCGGCACCTGCAGGAGACAGGGCCCAGGGGGGATCCAGCAGCAGTGGCCGGCGGCGGTGAGTTATATTCATTACTTCTTGACATTACAGCTAGATGGAACTGTGTTCACTATTTCACTGTACTGTGCGACATTATACAACGGTTGAAGAAGACACCCTTTACGTAGCATTACCAGCGTGAGTAGAGTAACCAATGGCCTCTTCTATTTGATTCCAAAATCAGCTGTGAATGTTTTATGGAGAAGACAAACTCAGATCAGATGACCTTCATGGATGTGTTGAACATAGAGGGAAAGCACTAAGGGTGGAAGGACGGGCGAGATAAACAATATGACTGACCGGCAGAGAAGGATATGTTGTTGGAAGCATGTATAGGAGTCTGATAGTAATAAGATCAGATGCATGGGTTGTTGAAGGATGGGTGGAAGGTGAAAGAATGCCTGCCTGGGTGGGCGACACAGTATGGGTGGATAGTACTAGATAGCAAGAATCAGCGGTGTTTTTGGTTCAAACTCAAAGCCAAGGCAAGGAAGGAAGGAGCAGAAGCATGGGTGTTTGTTGGTGAAACCAACTAAGGTTTGTTAAGAGATATATACAAAAGGATAGACGTTTACTTTAATGGATGTATGCCTGGATGTACTATCACCAAGAGACAGTATAGGTGGAAAGTGTCACTGGAGATTCTTACCTTGAAGAAAATGTAACAGAAACTGCGCGACAGTAGCAAAGCCTAGAGGAATCAAGGTAGTATTATGAGCATACAGTACACTTGCAGTAGTTTGCAAGCACGTCATATATTATCAAGCGGAAACCCCTTCCTCCCACTCTGGGGACCACTCCCTACCTATTATTATTAATGTATTTTCGATTGGGGCAGCCAGCCTGCAAAGGGTGGCCTATCTCTTGTTTAATGTTTATGTATATTGGTTACACAAGCAATGAAAGCAATGTACCCTCTGCAGTAGCGGTTGGTGGTGGGATTGTTGGCGGGCGGCGACATGGGGAGGGGACGGGTGGGTGGCACTGGCGAGTAAACTGTGTATTACTGTTACGGCCAAATACAGGTAATCAACATAAAAATAAATTAAACTATTTTCAAGGTGCGCACTGCACCGCCGAATGCGATGCAGTGTGTGCTACTGTGTGCAGCAATGTTTTTTTTTTTATGTATTCTTTAATTACCTGTGAATGTCCTTAATCCATCGTTTACTATCCCCACCCTGCACCTTCCCACGTCACCGACCGGCAGCACTCCCACCACCGACCGCTACCGACCTGATGTCGTATATCGTATTAGCACTAGCAGCATCTATAATATGAATATAAGCAATGATCGTTGGATCCGATAAATAAATAATCAGCCTTTTTGTAGTACCCATGGTAGGGTGTAAGTGAAATTGTGCATGCCATTTGCCCTCATGTAACAGAGTATGACCAGTGCCAACGGCCGTAAGGCGTCAGACAAAAAGATGAGCTTCCCCACCTGCAGACAGTAGTAGTAAATAAAAGTAACGTGAGTCTGCATCATCATGTGGCTCATATCTGTTTCTCTTGGGTGCAAGCTTAGCTGATGGACCTGGCATGCCGCCTACAACAAGGTTATGTAATTGGGCTAAACTACAGATAAGAACAGCACGACTGGTGTACCGCAGTACATACATAGTACGATTATATTTATAAATAATGTCTGAAACGGTCACAAATGTTAGAGTCCAAGGAAGTAGGATTAGAGATACTTACCCCAGCACCAAATCCCAAATGTTATGAACTGTGCTTGCTAGTGATACTGTGACACTATGTGTTGAATGATTAGTGTTCCTGTTTTGCTAAGAGTATTGGCTCCAACATGTTCTTTTTCTTTTTTGATATAGATGATACTCCTTCCTAAAAACCATCAAGGAAGGAGTTGGCCGCTAGGGCCCGGCGCCGGAAACTGGAGGCCATCTGCGAGCATTATCGCCGGCTGGTGGCTCAGGAGGAGGAGGAGGAGGAGGCGGCTGAAGCTGCAGCCTCCTCCAATGCCCCGGGCCCCAGTCAGGCCCGGCCTCCACTTTCACGGCGCCGTGGTCCGGCATTTGCCCGCCGCCGCGCCTCGATTTCCAGCACTGCTGCCCCCCACCCTGGAAGCAACTTTAGGGCATTTCGCCGCCAGCTGCTCCGCCGGATGGCCCGCTGGGAGGAGAACATGGAGGAGCGGGTCAAGATCCTGGTGGATAAACACCTTAAGGCCCGCCGACAGTAGAGGACCTCGTCGTTTGCCCCTTTTTTAATTCCTTTTGTTGGTGGGTGGGTTTGTGGGCGTTGGGGATTTCAACGGACATTGGGACTTTGGACTTTCGTTTCGTTGGGGTTAGGGAGGGGGGTGGGTTAGGTCAGAGCGGGATAGTTTATTTTTGTTAGGGGATATTAAAAATATACTTACTATTTATTTATATGATGTTAATGTTTTTTGTGGTGGGTTACAGTTTTCCGAATTCAATGTAAGTTACATGGTTGTTTACTTTGTTTCCGTGCTGCTGCATGCCCACAGCCAGTGTTTGATTTAAAAGATCTGCCGATTTTGTAACACACAAACCGATAGATGCAGTACCCCTCACTGAGTTATTTTTAATTGTCATAGTACTGTCAGTCTCTCCTCCTAGTCCATACCTCCCACCAAACTCTTACCTGTGATTGATGATGAAGTTCGGCACACTGATGGCTGCATGGTTGGTTTCTCAAATTGACGGAGTAGATGCCATTATAGTGGTGGTAGTAGTAGACACTGGCAATAGCGTTTGAAAAAAGAAAGAGAAAGTCACTTGACTGAGACTCAGGGAGGAGGAGTGGAACAGAACACAAAGTAAACTACAGCATGGGTGGTCAAGCAGAAGAAGATCCTTGCCCTGCCTTAGTTGAAATTGAATTACTGTTGCTTTCACCACATCTGCCCCAGCAAGCGTGTGATCAATTGGTGTACATAGTCATCACATCACACCTCAATATAAATCACACAGCCCGGGGGAAGAGGGTTAGGGATTGATGATTGGATGGGAAGTGGGGTTTTGGGAAAGGTTTGAGAAAGAAAAACAGACAATATGCATGGACACAACAAAAGTAAAACACAATCTTGTAAGACGACCATGATCCATTATCAAAGAAATCAAAGTATGAAGTGAGAGAAAGCAAATGCATGCATGCTGAGGAGGATAACTTGATGGTTAATGAGATAATGAGTTGTACTATAACTACTATGACCCAATGAGACAGTACAGTCAGGGACGAAATTGAAATTTGCCTTGCCTGTCTGACGCCCTCAGAGCTCAGACCGAACCCAATTGCCTGCTCTACCGGGCTTACTTTCATTTTTCAAGCTAGCTAAGGAAACTAAAAAAAAGTTGGATCAATTAACAAACAAACCACAACACACAGTCGTAATGATTAAAGAGAAAAAAGCAAGCAAATAAATGTAAAGACGAATGATGATACTAAAGTTACTGTATTATCCTGGTACAAATGAGGAGTTGCATCATTCTCGTCATTCTTCTTGGTCCTCCCTTCCATGGACACTCCGCACATCAATCTTGGGTATCACTGCCTGCCTGATGCGTATTGGTAAGGTACGTGTGAGTCGTTTCTCCCACTGTAGCACAGGGTAAAGGGCCGGCCAGCCTGTAAGTGTAGATGGAAAAACAAACGGGGTATTGAAAAATTACAGCCTTTACAACAATAAACTCAATTACAGTGGAGTGCAAGACAACACTCTGGAGAGAACACTTTCAGACTGAGGCAGCTTGGATAGGCTACATAGTGTGTCTACTCTACAGCAAGCATTAAGGTACAACAACAACGGGACAGGATTCAGGAGCCAGCACAGCCACAGGACAGGAGAACCGCGGCACAGGCCAGGCACCCTACCCCTTACTTACATTTTGACCGAGCCAGAGAAATGTCAAATGCACTGCAGCAACCTAGAATTTTCCCAATGAAGTGACTAAATCAATGCGCCACTGTCCGTCATACCACTACACTCTACTCCAGTCCACACCACTACAAGGACATCTAGCCTAGGTCTGCTGTGGTTCTTGTTCAAACTTTTTACCTTTTATGTCAGCCCATCAAAAGCCTGATGCGTATTGGTAAGGTACGTGTGAGTCGTTTCTCCCACTGTAGCACAGGGTAAAGGCCGGCCTGTAAGTGTAGATGGAAAAACAAACGGGGTATTGAAAAATTACAGCCTTTACAACAATAAACTCAATTACAGTGGAGTGCAAGACAACACTCTGGAGAGAACACTTTCAGACTGAGGCAGCTTGGATAGGCTACATAGTGTGTCTACTCTACAGCAAGCATTAAGGTACAACAACAACGGGACAGGATTCAGGAGCCAGCACAGCCACAGGACAGGAGAACCGCGGCACAGGCCAGGCACCCTACCCCTTACTTACATTTTGACCGAGCCAGAGAAATGTCAAATGCACTGCAGCAACCTAGAATTTTCCCAATGAAGTGACTAAATCAATGCGCCACTGTCCGTCATACCACTACACTCTACTCCAGTCCACACCACTACAAGGACATCTAGCCTAGGTCTGCTGTGGTTCTTGTTCAAACTTTTTACCTTTTATGTCAGCCCATCAAACGCCGTTATTCCATACATTTTCTCCAATCCAACTGACTGTGTGCAAAGATAGTATGCTCAGCATCCTCAATGATGGTGACCGTGTGGTACGTATTCTCCAACACCAACTCAGTCTGTAGTGACTGATTAAGTTTATAATATATTCCATATTACCAAATTGCAACGGATATTGGCCGGCACCTGCAGTGGTAGGAGTACAATGTGGTCATTATTAAACAGCAAGGAAACATTAACTGTCACCACACCTGAGTCACTTGTACTTTGTCGGTAAACTAGTATAGTTCTACTTCATGGCATGCACAATTCTTCGTAGTGAGCCAGCATCCAATGCAATGCATGCCACCATCATTCACAATAATCACTCATTACCTGTCTTTGTGTTCTCTTTGGCTGTCTGATCTGATGCCTGCCTAGCCTTCTGCCAGTCAGTGATGAGTTTCTTTCGGATTGGAAACAAAATGGAATATAGGTGGAGTCACGTTTCACTTCTTATGGAGGGACTGTTAGAGGCAACATGTATTGTACTATTCTCCATCTCCATCCAATGTCTGACTTGCTTGAAATGTACTTAGGGAGAGTACGGAACATGGAGCAGGACCCTGAGGAGTGGAGTGGACAGTTATGCACAGACGTGCAACTCCAATAGGGAAATAAAAAAAGGAGACTGTTGATGGCATTGTTGTGAATGTAGATTTTGAACCAGAAAAACAGATACACACAGTCACACACAAATAAAGGAAGGGAGAACAATTTGAAAGCCTAGTTGTCAGGGAAGAGGAGCTCGTCCTCAAACTCTGGTGGTTCGGACAGCAGTACGTCTAACAATCCACTACTTATGTCATCAAAGTCACTCTCCTCTTCCTCCTGTGATTCACGTATTTTGTACTCTGGTGGTATAAAGTGTTGATTCATTTTGATCATGGTTAACCTCTCAACACTTTTGGGCGAGAGACTGGTCCTTTTGACAGTAACAATGGCACCAGCAGCACTGAAAACACGCTCTGAAGAGACACTTGCAACAGGGCAAGCCACATACTTTATCGCCAGCCTGCTGAGCACTGGCCATTGGCTTCTTTTCCCATACCAATACACCAATGGGCTTTGCTCCATGTAGACCTCTGTTGTGTCATCTAGATAGGCCTGAACCATCCGCTCAATGTTCAGGGGTGCTCCGATTTCCTGGGCCTCTTTTGCCTTTGCATCAGTCATTGATGTGCAATACCCTTTCCGTAGAAACCAATCCCCTGCCGTTTTTGGAAATGTGCCTGATGATCCTGTTGGTGCTGTTGATGTTATTGCTGCTGGCAGTGTTGACTGCTGGGAGGCAAACGCACTGCTCTTGGCTTCTGAAGTAGAACTTCGTTCTGGGTGCCCTGCAGTACTTTTTCTGACCTGGAGGGGCGGGCCTTTAATGAAGATCCTTTCGTTTTCAAACTCAGTGGCTTCCTTAGCTATCCAAGTTTTGTACTGGGCAACATTCAATTCTGAAAAAGGAATGACTTCATTACTGCGCAGCAATAATTTGTAACGTGGATCCAAAATTGAGGCAGTAATGTAATGTGGATCTGACAGAATGTTATTTTGAAGCCTTGTATTGTGAGATAAGCGAGCGGATAAGGTGTCTGCCAAAGAATGTGCTTCTACTTTGTCATCCACATCTGCGTACATTTCTGCCACATCCTTCAGCTGTTGCTCTAGCATGTACAACAATGGGATAGCTTGGCCCATAGTACAGTCCTCCCGGCTCACTTCACGGGTGAAGACCTCAAAAGGAAGTAGCATCTCTGTCAGGCTTTTGACAAGGTCCCATTGGGTCATCTCAACTCTCATGCCTTTCACTGTAGGATCCCCTGACCTTTTCATGACATAAGCATTAAGTGGTATATACTGCTCAAACAGACGCTCAAGCATGTAATACGTTGAGTTCCAACGTGTTGGCACCTCTTGGATGAGTGCTTTGACTGGCATTTTATGCTCACGTTGAATCACCCTCAGCTCCTTCCGGGCTTTAAAAGAATGGTTGAAATGTGTGCATATTCTTCTGCAGGTGGTCAGTAAGCTGCTGACTTTGCTTTCATTTTTCAGAAAGTCTTGCACAACAATGTTAATGCAGTGTGCCAAACATGGCACCCTGAAATACCCACCATCTTTCATGGCCCGAACTACATTACTGCCATTGTCCGTGGCAACAAAACCAATGGTAAGACCTCTTGGTCGCAGCCACTCCGACACCTTGCTGTTAAACTCATCCAAAATGTTAGCAGCAGTATGAGATTTCTCCATTGCAAACATGGCTACAGTTGCATGTTTGCGAGTGTCTTTAAAAATCTCAGCGGTGTCAACAACGCCGTCAGATATCTTATCTTTAACACCCGAAAAAGAGACCCAGTGTGCAGTGATGCACATGTAATCAGTGGCTTGGCAACTGGTCCACATGTCTGTTGTCAGGTGTATACTCTGAACAGCACTCTGTTTTAAGGCTTTTCCAAGCAATTCCAGCACGTCGTGATGTAGTGCTGGAACAGCAACTCTTGCAAAATAGTAGCGGCTGGGAACTTTCCATTTTGGGCAGATGGTGGTCACAAACTCAAGAAAACCCACCCCTTCAACAAAAGAAAAAGGGAGAAGGTCCAGTGCTAACATTTTTGCCAGCTTAGCATTGTACAAACGTGCTATTGGGTGATTGCGTTCGTACTGCCCCTCCGGCCTACTAAACATGCTAAGAATGGTAGGCTGCATGGTATTCCTTCCTGTGGTCGACTTCGCACTTTTTGGCCCAGCTGTACTCCTTAGTGTCTCAGGCTGGCTCTTACTCTTGTGCCAATGAGATGTGGCTGAGGATGTGGGCGTTACCACTGCAGTGCTGGGGACAGGGCTACTTTGTCTACCACTAGCACAGAGAATGTCTCCCTCTTCTTCCTGTTCCACCGTGAGCGGACTTTCTACTCGTTTATGCCCAACAGCAATGGTTCCAGTTTTGATGAGCCTAAGGTGCTCCTCCCACTGGATTGCGTGGTGTTTTTTCAGATGGGTCATTTGGCCTCCGGTACCATAGTTTGTACCAAGCTTTCCACGGCTAACAGAGGAATGACAAACGGAGCATACAGCAATGTTCTCCTCCTTTGGGCTAACCGTAAAGTAGTCCCACACTGGGGAGCTTAACTTTTGTCTCCTGCTGGAGGTGCCACTCCCACTTCCAATGCCGGATGAACTGGAGGGTGTGTGTTGAATTTGACTCTGTGCAGGACCACTACCTACTTCTGCTGAGGTGGTGCTTGTTGTGCTGGATGTAGGACGCTGCCGGCCCTTTGCTAATGTAAATATGGAAGCTGGAGGTCGTGTTGGTGTTACCTGTGTTGGAGGTATGCGTGCTACATCCCTCGCATCCATTTTGGATAATGTAAAAATGTTGCTCTCCATCTCCTCAGGCCCGGGAGTGATGTTTGTGATGACTGGCTCATCATCATCATCATCATCAACCTGCTCTTCTACATCAACATCCATAAGTGTAAGGCTTTCTGGAACCTTCCTTTTGCCATGCCTGCTCTTGTGATGTGTTTCCCTCTCAGACTCACTTTGTGGCTTCCAAGTGACATCTAGATCATCAGAAGGGGGGCTTGGTGAAGAACTTGATGTACTAACCCTCCTTTTCCTTGCTGGGGATTTAAAAGCCAATGCAACTTCTAAAGGAGTGGCTTCCTCTTCTTCCTCTGCATGAGGCTCAATTTCCTGAACTGCCCCTACTTCAGGAGGAACAGCTACTATTGCGGGCGGTAGCTGCGGCTGTTGACCACTTATCTGCTGTGTTGATGATGTTCCCTCCTGCGTGGATTGTGTACTACTTTGAGATAGCGATAAGTTTAGTTCAGGCTCAGCATCACTGCTTTCTACCATAAGGCTGGCTACCTCTTCCACACTCATCTGCTTGGGCATGGGTTGGTGGGTTGGGCCCACTGATGTGGAGGTGCTGCCCCCAGCTTGCCCCCCCGACACCGCTGCTGCAGGCCTCATTTTTGGTGAACCAAAAAAGGTTTTGGGAGGCACACCAGACTTAAGTGACACTTCCTTCTTCTTCTGTTCCTTCTTCTCCATGGCAACTTTCTTGGTACCGGAGGACCTGCTACCTGCTTTCTTTGGGGGCATCTTCAACAGATGTCAAAACAGCACTCAGTTGCACAAGTTGCAGAGATGCCTGGTCAGGTCACTGACACGTCACGTTGTGTACACTACAGCAGCAGGACGTCGGTCTGGCACCACAACAGTGGATGATGATGACACACCTCTGTCTTTTGTGCACCTAAAAGCAAAAAGCCAGAAGAACATCAGTCAAAAGATCCATAATATAATATATAATTTATTAGTGTCTCGTGGGTTGTCATCACAATTATTAAATTTCATGCAGTCAGTGAACAACATCAACAGTATAGCCAGCCATTAAGAGACTGACAAGGCCAGGGATCCTTTTGTATTTGTACTGTGTAGTGTACACTTAGGAAGAAGAATAGCAAGGGAAAAAAACCCGCCGTGATGATTGCTGAGTTGTACCCCTGGGCCTACTGTACGACTAGGCCACAAGTTTGGACGCCTATGGCAAAGGCACAATGCATGCCTTCCTAAAATGGCCGCCACACACATGCCCAGCCCCCCCACCACAATAACACACAAAAAGTGATTGGAAAGGACAGGAAGAGGAAGTTGTAGTGTCTGTGGAACTTAATCCCTCTCATAAAAATGTTTTCCAGACAAATAACAGCTTCTCCCTGCTCCAAACCTACAGCTCAATGACAGCCTGAGGAGTTTTTTGTGCAGAAATGCACAAAAAAGCGTTTTCGAGAAGGGTCTATGTTGCTCGCGAGATATTGTTTGCCAGATTGCAAAAGCTGCGTGTTCGGGATCGCGAACTGTACAAAAAGGCTTTCTCGCGTGCGCGAACACGCATATTGCGAGCGCAAAAATGACGAAAACTGTAAGTCCGCGTTGTCGCGCTGTGCAGAGTTACCGAAAGTTCGCGAGCTGAATCCCTTGCCTTACATGCAGGCCAAAATAGCCCAATTTGTTTAGCACACACCCAAAAAATGCTATTGCACCCCAAACACACCTTTTGCAACAAAATCCAAAGCCATCCATGGAGTAAAGGAAAATCACCAGACAACACCAACTGTACATGTAAAATCACGCACCACAGCTTGGAGGCTGACTACCTCTGGGCCTAGTGGAAGACTACTAGGCCACAAGCTTGGAACCGGATGGCAAAAGCAAGCACACTGCTTGGATGGCTTCACAAAATGGCCGCCACACACCCACAACAACCACAAGAAATGGGAGACAGTCAATGGACGCCTATGGCAAAGGCACAATGCATGCCTTCCTAAAATGGCCGTTCGCGAGCTGAATCCCTTGCCTTACATGCAGGCCAAAATAGCCCAATTTGTTTAGCACACACCCAAAAAATGCTATTGTACCCCAAACACACCTTTTGCAACAAAATCCAAAGCCATCCATGGAGTAAAGGAAAATCACCAGACAACACCAACTGTACATGTAAAATCACGCACCACAGCTTGGAGGCTGACTACCTCTGGGCCTAGTGGAAGACTACTAGGCCACAAGCTTGGAACCGGATGGCAAAAGCAAGCACACTGCTTGGATGGCTTCACAAAATGGCCGCCACACACCCACAACAACCACAAGAAATGGGAGACAGTCAATGGACGCCTATGGCAAAGGCACAATGCATGCCTTCCTAAAATGGCCGCCACACACATGCTCAGCCCCCCCACCACAATAACACACAAAAAGTGATTGGAAAGGACAGGAAGAGGAAGTTGTAGTGTCTGTGGAACTTAATCCCTCTCATAAAAATGTTTTCCAGACAAATAACAGCTTCTCCCTGCTCCAAACCTACAGCTCAATGACAGCCTGAGGAGTTTTTTGTGCAGAAATGCACAAAAAAGCGTTTTCGAGAAGGGTCTATGTTGCTCGCGAGATATTGTTTGCCAGATTGCAAAAGCTGCGTGTTCGGGATCGCGAACTGTACAAAAAGGCTTTCTCGCGTGCGCGAACACGCATATTGCGAGCGCAAAAATGACGAAAACTGTAAGTCCGCGTTGTCGCGCTGTGCAGAGTTACCGAAAGTTCGCGAGCTGAATCCCTTGCCTTACATGCAGGCCAAAATAGCCCAATTTGTTTAGCACACACCCAAAAAATGCTATTGCACCCCAAACACACCTTTTGCAACAAAATCCAAAGCCATCCATGGAGCAAAGGAAAATCACCAGACAACACCAACTGTACATGTAAAATCACGCACCACAGCTTGGAGGCTGACTACCTCTGGGCCTAGTGGAAGACTACTAGGCCACAAGCTTGGAACCGGATGGCAAAAGCAAGCACACTGCTTGGATGGCTTCACAAAATGGCCGCCACACACCCACAACAACCACAAGAAATGGGAGACAGTCAATGGACGCCTATGGCAAAGGCACAATGCATGCCTTCCTAAAATGGCCGTTCGCGAGCTGAATCCCTTGCCTTACATGCAGGCCAAAATAGCCCAATTTGTTTAGCACACACCCAAAAAATGCTATTGCACCCCAAACACACCTTTTGCAACAAAATCCAAAGCCATCCTTGGAGTAAAGGAAAATCACCAGACAACACCAACTGTACATGTAAAATCACGCACCACAGCTTGGAGGCTGACTACCTCTGGGCCTAGTGGAAGACTACTAGGCCACAAGCTTGGAACCGGATGGCAAAAGCAAGCACACTGCTTGGATGGCTTCACAAAATGGCCGCCACACACCCACAACAACCACAAGAAATGGGAGACAGTCAATGGACGCCTATGGCAAAGGCACAATGCATGCCTTCCCAAAATGGCCGCCACACACATGCCCAGCCCCCCCACCACAATAACACACAAGAAAGTGATTGGAAAGGACAGGAAGAGGAAGTTGGAGTGTCTGTGGAACTTAATCCCTCTCATAAAAATGGTTTCCAGACAAATAACAGCTTCTCCCTGCTCCAAACCTACAGCTCAATGACAGCCTGAGGAGTTTTTTGTGCAGAAATGCACAAAAAAGCGTTTTCGAGAAGGGTCTATGTTGCTCGCGAGATATTGTTTGCCAGATTGCAAAAGCTGCGTGTTCGGGATCGCGAACTGTACAAAAAGGCTTTCTCGCGTGCGCGAACACGCATATTGCGAGCGCAAAAATGACGAAAACTGTAAGTCCGCGTTGTCGCGCTGTGCAGAGTTACCGAAAGTTCGCGAGCTGAATCCCTTGCCTTAAATGCAGGCCAAAATAGCCCAATTTGTTTAGCACACACCCAAAAAATGCTATTGCACCCCAAACACACCTTTTGCAACAAAATCCAAAGCCATCCGTGGAGTAAAGGAAAATCACCAGACAACACCAACTGTACATTCAAAATCACGCACCACAGCTTGGAGGCTGACTACCTCTGGGCCTAGTGGAAGACTACTAGGCCACAAGCACACACATCCAACAAAGGTAAATCACACACACACACCAACAGTGAAATACACCACAGCCACGTTTAGCATTTCAATCCTATGCCATCCATGCCCTACATGATGTAGAAATTCTACAGACACCACAAAACATGGACCTATGGGTACCCTACTGGCTGAAATTGCAGAGAAAAACAACTAGGCCCATATTGAAAGTAGTACAGGCCACCCACCACAACAATAATTTTTTAAAACAATAAAAATCCCAGAAAAATGTAGGTACAAACAAGCCCCAATGAAACAATCACACCAATTCTCCAACTTACTTGTCGTCAATTAAATCTCAAATCAAAAATTCCTCAAATAAATCCAAAAAAATGGTGTGATGCAGCAGACAGACACAAAAAGTGATCCTTCCAGCTCCAAATCCAAATGAAAGTGAACAACACATGCACAAAGCACGTGGGAGGAGCCTGCTGGACAGGAACAGGAAGTTGCAGTGTCAGGGGCACTTCCTTCCTCTTGAAAAAAAAGTGTTAAAAAAATTAAAGGACTCTTTCTTACACAAAGACTACAGCAAGATCACAATCTGAGGAGTTTTCTGAGCAAAATGAACATTTTAGAGAAGGTTTTATGAAGCTCGCGAGATATTCTTTGCCAGATTGCAGTTTTTCCATGTTCGGGATCGCGATCTTACCAAAACAGCCGCCGGAAGTCAGTTCGCGCGCACCAATGACGTGTTCGGGGGCGCACACTCTCGCGGGCTTGGGCAGCCATAGTACAAATCTCGTGGCGCTCGCAAACAGACAGAAAAGCAAGTTGGCGATCGCAGAATCAAGGTAAGACATTACCGCGCGCGCGAGAATGAATATTGAGCGCGCGAGGAAGCAAATTTACTACGCTACGCGCTAGATTGCGTAGCAATCTGCAACTTCGCGCTCTACGCGAAGCGCGAAGTTACCAAAACTTCGCAAGCTCCGCGAACGGAGCGTAGTTCAACGCCCAGGCTTAGTTCTAGTTAGCAGCAAGAAAGACTGGACTTCGATTATTGTGCCTGAGACCTGTATTTATGGTTGTCTCTAAATTATTGTTTCTTCCTTTTGTTTCCTCCAGTTTTGAGTGCTTGGATTTAAGGTTAGGACCATGTTTTCATTTGGATATAATCACTTTATACAAACTAGAGAATGTCTTAATATTAAAATAATATTTCATATTTTGGCATTGTTTTATTCATTGGTGAGATGGCTGGCTCAATGAAATCTTGGCCAGTACGAACTATCACATTTACCCACAGACACAGGTGAAACCACTTGCTACATCAGCCCTCTTTTCTAACAAGTCAGCATTGATAGAAGGTCACCTGCCAAAAAACCTGGCTTTAAATATTCAAAGCAAGGCGTAGTGGCAGGTACGTGTGAAAGGATTGCTGTCACCATGCCTATGAGATAGTGGTGAAAATGTGACACAAGACTTTCCACAAAGTAACAAAATTCATAGCTTCAATGTGGCCCATTGTTATGTGTGATACCTTCAGATAATCCTGGCTCTTTCTCAACTGCACTTTACTGCTCGGATTTTTGAGCCTATAGTTACAATGTTAACAGCAAAATTTCAAGTCCCAAAATACAACATGATGTCAGTTAAAAGGTCAGAAATGTTTTAAAGCGAGACATTTGCCATGGGGACACTTGGCAGCTATGAATGTCCACACAGCAATAGCACCAGTCAATATAGTCAGGCAAAGAGTGCAGAAAAGCAGTTATGAGCGTACTTAAAACATCAAGTTTCAAAATCCTGAAAATACAGGTCTACAAATTAATCTGATGTAGTTCAAACGTTTCAAGGTTATGTTTCCCAAGGTACTATGCTGTTGACGGGGTCGCCTACACCCCTCCAATATCATATTATTCCGTAAGAATAGGTGAATGACTTCCACCTCTGTCCATTATTTGAATACAACACTCTTACTTTTTAAATCCATTCATAGTTCCATAAACCAGACAGTCTTGACAGAGTGAATGTGAGAGAGGATATTAAGGTTTGAGTATGATGGAGAGTGCAATCACAGACTTTTGTGCTTAAAACAATCTAACATATGTCTTTTGGACACACTGCCTGTGGGAAGACATTACATACCTAGTGTTACTTCTCCTTCAACTTAAATATGTGCTTTATAATAATCACAGTGTTTTGTAAACACTGTTTTTTCGCTCTTTTGGATGTTAGGCAGCTGAATAAACATTGATTAGCAATGATGCCAAGAGTTTTGGAAAACACTGAGAAAAAAACATGAAATCCACAAAAAATAATGAATGTTCGGAGCTAAAGTACTCTTGTGCACTCTTTGTAAACAGACATAAGTATACAAGAAGTACAATAGTCCTGGAAGAATAATCCAAATTTGTTATGGAATTACTGTATATGTATCTACTCAAATTGATAATGAACCCTCACCTAGCTAGTGTGGCATGCTTCACAATGGGGCCCATATCTAGCACTGAGAAGCCTCCAAGAGTACTACCTTTCACTGGTTGTACAGTCTCCTAGTTGTGGGTTCCATAGTTTCGGGTGAGTTTGTCTCTTATGTCAACATTTATTTTCTTCCTTTGTTAAACTGTTAGTCCTTCATTAAGACTGTATGGATTACCTCAAATTGGTTTGTATAGGCGTCTCTCTGCCACAAACATAAACGCAGGAGGATCAGGTGCATTTAATATATCCTTTTTAGGTCTGCCTTTGTCTTCACACATAATGTGATAAACCTAAATTGAGCTTTTTGGAGTACTACAGAGACCGCCTTTGGCTCTACCCGCAAGTGAGTAGCCAGGAGTGCATGTTTTGCGCATCCTCATAACAAGCGCTTCTCCTCCACACAGCTTTGATTATTTAGATTTTTTATCCAGCTGCCTGAGCCAGCAGCAGTTTGACCGTATGAGCTTGAAGTTTCATGACATTGTAATGCTGTTGGGTAATTGCATGATTCTCACCGATTTTCTCTGAAAGCAGCACAGAAGAAAGGTCATGTGCAATATATTGCAGGCCCAGAACCCTCCCCTTCCATCATTAACTTCACCTGACCTATGTGACCAACAAAAAATAGCTCTGAGTTCAGGATTTGATTAGGCCGAATGTGTGTGCTCTCACTAAAAAGGCTGTTTGGTTTGCACTTTTTAGGTCTCGGATAGCGAAGGCTGCGCTTGCGCAGTCTCGCTCGCGAGATTTAATGACTTGGAGAGAGGGGCTTTAACCCGCCCCTCTTCTCTCCTCTTCTCCATTGGCTGGCCTCTTAAATGCTGGTCAGCCATTGGAGAAGAGGTTTGTCTCTCCAAACAAGCCCCGTCCTTTTCGGATTCGGGGGCGTGTTTTTTCGATTCTTTCTCTCCTCTGGAATGTAAACATTCCAGCCAATGGCAAGAGGAAAGAAAGGAAAACACGGTCCCGAAAACGCCGCTGCGTTTCTCCGAGGCATTTCAGCTTGACCTCGGAGAAAGGCGGTGGTGTTCAGGGCGATTCCCTCTGACAAAACTCACAGAAGTAAGTAGAAATCCAAGCAAGTGGGAGGCTTACATTTCACATCCGCTAAACCTACTCCTGTTGATCGCACAGGTACATTTATTTGAAAGATCTGATTTTTGCACAATGGTTTTGTTTCATCTTGTCTACAGGGACCGTATTTTGCCAGTGAATGAGTATGGCTGTGCTGCCTTCCGGTTTTCACCCTGGGGAGACCGAGGCACGCACTCCTGTCTTTCGCAGAGTCCGACACTTTGAATCAGAAGATCCGACCTTAACGCTTAGTTGACCTTTTTGTGCACATAAACTCGATCTCAGTGCATTAAAAACTCTGTGAATCGTCCCCTTGAAACTGGCAGGCTTTTTTACCCCGGTACATTCTGGAATTTGTAGATTTGCAAAAGATAGAAAAGAAACTCGTATTTCGTACTCTCCGCTGGCGTGGGACACTTGAGACGTCTGCGTCCTGCCAGGTTGCAGCCTCGGGTCCTAAAGCTGTGTGATGTGAAACCAGCGGCCAGCGGACGCCACTAAAGACAGACACACACAAGCACGCACTTCACACCACTCGATTCCAAAACACAGGCACAGCCACGCCTCGCCGATAACTGTATTCTTGTAGTTCGAATACTCACACTCTGCTTTACACCTTTTACTGTAGACACTGCAAAGAGTGGTGTATGTGTTTATATTGTCCGTATCCTATGTACGACCCCTGACAAGGCGCTGAAGTGAGCGTGCAAGGCGTGTAGGCGCTGAAGTGAGCGTGCAAGGGATGCACGGGATTCCTGACCCCTGACGAGCCGCGGAATTGAACGTGATAAGGTGGTACAGTGCATACATCTTTAAACTTTCACTGGGTTTGCATTTTTCCCACCCACGAGACTTCTTACAACGTGCGTGAAGGTTTTGTTAAATAATTCGTGGCTGCAGAGCGTGCTCATGGATTCGAGGAGTCCACCCCCAATAATACTAGCTGCCAAACCATACAGTTAAAGACAATCTTTATGTGTCATACTTACATGGGTAGTTAAATCCCCACGAAGTACAGTGCCCGGGGGTTTGGAAGACATGCGAGTGCCCCTGGGCGAATTGCCAACCGTACGGATATAAAACCGACTTTCTGAGTAGCAGGGACGGACCCTGAGAGCGAAAATGTGGGCGACTATGAGGATGCTGTTGGAATTAAACTTACATTTCTGAGCATTGGGTTAAACTCTGAGATCTCACGCCTCTGGCTGTCTCTACCCCGACAAGCTGGAACACGTGCACTTCAGACCCTGGAAGCTCCGGACACGCTACGGGAGTCTCCCTGCCAAACACCCCCAAGAAGCAGGTATTCGGGTGGTCAGACAATGCGCGCACCCGGACCATGCGCCGTCCCAGAAGCAGGTACTCAGATGGTTGAGACCTCGAAACCTCCCGGACACGTCTCATGGGGTCTCTTCCGATAGAGACCTGTTTCCAGGCCCCATTTAAAAAACTGCAGATGCTCTTCACTGATGAGACCCGGCCCTCTTAAAGCCCTGGCTGTAGTGTATATGTGTGTGGGAGGCTCTGTGTGTGTGTGGGAGGCTCTGTGTGTGTGTGGGAGGCTGTGTGTGTGTGTGTGTGAGGCTCTGTGTGTGTGTGTGGGAGGCTCTGTCTGTGTGTGTGAGAGGCTCTGTGTGTGTGGGAGGCTCTGTGTGGGGGTAACTCTGTGTGTAGAATGCTCTATGTGAGTGGTGGGGGTAACTCTGTATGTAGGTTGCTCTATGTGAGTGGCTCTGTATGTGTAGGTGGCTCTGTGTGTGTAGGTGGCTCTGTATGTGTGGGTGGCTCTGTGTGGGTGGCTCTGTGTGTGGGTGCAAATGCAATAGGTCTCGCATTGGAGAGTGATTAAGCTATTGACATTGTAAATAACAATGCCGTTTCTTTAAATGTTTTAAAAACAAAAAGATACAAGAATGTCATGAGCAATGCCAACAGCTCTAACTTTAACAATGCCGAGACCATTGCATTGTAAATGCTTGTTGTTTTGTGGTAAAGCTTATACTTGATACAGCAGGACTGAGCTGGTTGCGACGGCATGCCAATGATCATGGATATAGGTCTCATCTGTTTATCAGAAAATGTTATGATAAAGGCACTAGGCTTGTATATTTATTGTGTAAAGCATATGTTAAAGTAATTAGGCATTCAAGTTTGGAATGTCATTACTCTAAATTAAAGTTTACAGACCGGTATTTTGTTTCGTACAATCTCACAGATTCTCATAGTAGGCAGTGGTTTTGGTGTTGGTCACCTTGTGTGACGAACCTTGGATATAGAAGGTTTGTTTTGTTAAAATCTTGGTTAGGACCTCTTAAGAGAAATAATATTTTTTTAGGTAACTGTTGTCTTGTATACCTTTACAATTTGTGACTGTGTCTCTGATGGTTGCCTTGTGGAAAAAATTATGCTAGAGGTTTGATTGTTGCACTGGGTAACTTTAAATCGGATGCCATAAACCTGGTTTGCTTATTATGAAACATTATGACAAAGGCAGTTTATAGCTCTATGCATAACGGTTGCCAGTGTATATGCAGTTAAATGTTAGTGTTAGGTAAGCTGAAAACCAATGGTAAAGCTGTTTATTGGGAAAATCATTCTAGATATCATAGATTTGATCTGTTTATTAGGAAACATTATCTAAAAAAAAACAGTAGGTCTGACCTACTTATTGTGAAAAGCATGTGTTAAAGGCAATAGGCTTTTAAAGATGGATTGTTGTTATGCTGTGCTAAAGGCTGGAGGCAGGCATTTTATTACATGGAATTTCACAGATTACTGTAGTAGGAAAGGGCTTTCTGTGATGCTGATGCACCCAAACAAACAGTGAGGATTCAAGATAATGCACTGCAATAATGCTTGTTATGCTGTTTTAGGAGAGATAGTATGTTGCTTTCCCAACTCTGATTTTAAAAACATTTGTAATATTTTATGACTATGCCGAATGGTTGCCTAGTGCAGCCTTTATGCTCAGAACATTGGGCATGAGCTGGTTATGGTGACAAGCCAATGGTAGAGGCAATAAGCCTGATTACTTATTATTAAATGTTATGATAAAAATAGTATGCCTGATGTATTACTTGTGAAAAGCACGATAGTCAGCAGGCATTTATTAGTGTATTGTTATTACTCTGAATTAAAGTTTACTTATAGCTTTTTTATTACACGGAATTGCACAGATTACCTTAGTAGGCAAGGGTTTTGGGTTTTATTACCCTCCTTAGTGCACATCGTATATACCACTGATTTGTCAGTGAGAATACTTGTTGAACCTGGTTTGCCAACTGTTATTGAGGCTAAATGTGCAATGTTATGACTGCATGCCTTGTGGGAAAGCTTACTCTCAGTACAGTAGGCCTGAGTTGTTTACTGTATTGTATTGTAATTGCATTTGTATAGCACTTACTACCCCTGACGAAGCGTCGAAGCGCTTTTTTCGGCGAGTAGCACGCTATTCCGGGTCCAAGAGAGGATTAGTGTTGAATTAGTATAGTGAAACATGCAAGTAAATTTTAGGTGGTGTATAGGTTAGTCAGTTATTTGGATTCAGAAGGATAGCAGTAGGATAGAAGAGGAAAAAAGGTTTGTATTTATATAGCGCTTGCTACCTCTGATGGGGTTTTGAAGCGCTTTTTTGGCGAGTAGCACACTACTCTGGAACCCATAAGGATTAGTGTTGAATTAGTATGGTGAAACATGAAATTTATTTGAGTGGTGGATATGTTAGTCAGTTATTTGGATTGAGAAGGGTTGGGGAGGGGTAGAAAAGGCAAAAAAGGTTTGCATTTATATAGCGCTTGTAACCCTGATCGGGTGTTGAAACGCTTTATTGGCGAGTAGCACGCTACTCTGGAACCCATAAAGGATTATTGGTGAGTTAGTATAGTGGAATATGGAATTTGAGAAGTGAACATGTTATTCTGTTATTTTGATTGAAAAGGATAGTGGAGGGATAGAAGAGTGAAAGATTTTTTTATTTCTTTTTTTAGGTCATAGTAGTAGGAGGAGACTTTTGGATGAGTAAAAAGGGTTTTTGGAGGGGGAAGAGTCAGAGGGAAGGGTTTAGAGAGGTTTGTTTTGGGGGATCAGTATAGTAAAAGAGGTGTCAGATGATTTATGGGGACACCCCAGTGACAACAGCTATAGGCTTGATTGGTAAGTAGGGAAATGTTATGCCAGATGCCATAGATCGGCCTATTGATTATGAAAAGTGTTTAGTAAGGCAGTATGCCTGGCCTATTTATTGTGAAAAGCATATGGTGAAGCCAAAAGGCCTCTAACCGTGGATTGTTTTCACTTTGTGTGATATGCCGTACAGTGGTATTTGGTTACATGTAATCTCACGGATTGACATAGTAGGCAATGATGTTGCTGTTGGTCTCCCACTCTGACAAACCCTGGGTAGAATTTATTGTGAGGATTCTTGTTAGACCCTCTTGAGAGGGGCTGCATATTATTTTGCTAACACTAATTGTGTACATATTTGTAATTTTAATAAATATATGCCTGATGGTTGCCAGTTTATGCTCCCGTCATTAGGCCTGTGTTTATGTAGGGTCAAGCCATTGATAAAAGCTAGAGGCCTTGTCGTTTCACTGGGAAAAGTTCTTTCAGATTCTTCATCTGTTTATAAAAGTTATGACAAGCCAGGCAGGCATGCCTTACTGTGAAAAGCATGTGTTAAAGACAATAGGCTTTAAAGCATGAATTATTATTACACTAGGCCAAAACATGTAGCTAGGTATGTTGCTGCCTGGAATCTTGCAGATTACCATAGTAGGTAAGAGTTTTTGTATTGGTGAGCCACCCGAACAAATCATAAGTGGTACTATGGTAATACTAAGTGGCTGTATCAGGAGGGTGGTTATATTGTTTTGACTACTGCATTTTGTACATATTTGTAATTTAATCACGGTATACCTGATGGTTGCCTTGTGGGAAGCCTTATGGCCAGCACAGTAGATCGGAGTTGGTTATGGTGTCAAGCAAACGATAATGGTTAGAGACCTGATTGTTTGTAATGAACAGTTGCGATAAAGGAAGTAGGCCTGACATATAGATTGTGAAATGCGTATGTTAAAATCAAAAGGCATTAAGGATAGATTATTATTCTATAATAATCCCTGTAGATAGATATTTTGTGTTATGACAGTCTCAAAGATTACCATAGTAGCCATGGGTATTGGTACTGTTCACCGCCCCCCTCCCCTGACAAACGTGGGTATAGATGCCTTACTGTTAGAATCCTTTATAGGCGCTCTTAGGAGACATAGATGTTGCTTTCCCAGCTGTAATTTTGTATACCATGTAATTTGATGACTGTATGCCTGATAGTTGCCTTGTGGGAAAGTTTAGGCTCAATACAAGAGGCCACGGTTGGTTATGTGAGGTTGGTTATGTGACAAGTCAATGATAGCACCTGTTAGGGTTACTAGAAAAAAATATTTTCGATTCCATTGGTCTGATCTGTTTATTATGAAAAAGAATGATTAATGTAGGAGACCGGATATATTGATTGACAAAACGTTATGATAAAGTCAATAAGCAATTAATTGTGGATTGTGATTTCTCTGTATTAAGGCTTAAAGGTTGGTATTTTATTACATGAGCCGCCATTATTAAAGTTATAGGCAAGGATCCTCAGAGATATTTTTAACTGTAAATATTTCACCTCACATCACATTTATGCACAACACCAGCTTTGCTGTAATCAGGCGTCGTAGCACAAAAGGGAGGCACTCGGCCGCCCGGTTGGGACCCCAATGATGAAGCATGACACCAACCAGGTTGGTGTGTGAGGGGTCTTTTAAGAACACCTAATGGGTCCATGTTCTTACTACTCACAGTGATTTAATTGCATACACATAGTGGGTCCGTCCACATTGTTTAAGTCTTGTATTGATTTGGGGAACGGACGTACCCCTGTACTTCCTCCCTAGCTCTCCCTTTGATTTTGTACAGTCGTTTTGCAGCGTACAGCTGCGAGAGTCTGCGTACCTTTTGTTGAAAAAAACTACCCTTTTTCGAACACAACCCTGTTCTTCGAAAAACTGCCTTTCTAAAAAACTGCACAGAATCTAGTTACAACATGGCTGAGAATCAAGGCTTGGGTTTTACACTGGATGATGTCAACAACATCCTAGCTAACCCGCCCCTCATGGCAGATTTCAATGTGGCCACATCAATAGCCCAAACAGCTGATTGGGAATCCCTGACCGAGAAGAAACGCAATCGCATCAGAACTATTCTCCACGTAGTCATCCTTACCGAATATTTGCGAAATAATACAGCCCCCAGAGGACTTATAGTCACGAATGCCCCACGGATTTTTCTGGACGACAAAAACTTCAGAAAAGATTGGGCACAGATAGCGTGGCGGTGTACACGAGATTGGATCATCCTAATTATACAAACAGCCAAGCATCTCTTCGATGCAATTCTCATAGAGATCCAAACAACGGAAGCACACTTTAAAGCAACCCTCACCTCTTTAAAAAAAAATTGGATGAGACCAACAAAGAGATAAACGAGTATAAGGAAAATCTAACACAAAGCAAAATTAGCAAATTACAAAAGGACCTCAAAAAATGTTCCTATCTGAAGACATACCCCTATGCGGACACTGATTATAAAGCACCCAAAAGGAGTGACACATCAGGCGGATCCTCAGATGATGATTCATCTGGGAGTAGCACTTCCAGTTCAAGTAGCTACAAGAAAAGGCAACAAGGAAGCAGCAGGAACATTGCCTGGCAACAACCATGGACACCCGGGCCACCTGGTCCAAATACCCACTACCCGGTCCAATACCCGCAGATGCACCCACAATATGGATATGGCTGGAACATGCCCTTTGGACCCCCACCACCACCCCATTACATGAACCCAAACCAACGGTTCCCTTTTTTAGGAGGAGGCCCATGAAACAGGGGGAGAAGACGACGAGGAAACCATGTCCATTGGGGAACCGACCAGCAAGAGGGACCACTGACGAGGAGCAAGGCCAAAGACCAACAACCGGGCCCCAGCACGAGATGAGCCTGGTGACTAATCTCTCGTCCCATACCTTAACATCAACAGAATTGACAGTTCTAGAGAAGGGACTCGGCTTCGTACCCACAGCCAGACTAGACAAGTTCCAACTACATTGCGAGCTAGCTGCCTTCTTCCGCTAACTCAGGCTGAAGGCTTTCTTTGAACACTCCCCTCCCCAAACCAGTGCTGATCAAGAAGGGGACACACAATTCAGAGCCAAATCTACATTCATGCCCCCTCCTAATGCCATCCCACCCGAGGTGGCTGTCTATGAACAAGCCGTCTCCAAGGACATTGAAGCACTGAGCAAGGACCACACTTTCCAGAACACCAGCTGAAGAACCGGGATTTAATCCCAGCGGCGCAGGGGACACGCCCGAAGTCTTCGGGTTCACCTGTCTTAGAGTACAGAGATACGGGATTCTTCTGTTGACATCAAAGATCAATTTTATTAGCTGCAGCCAGTAACAGAGGTCCTAGAAGTACAACACGGTGTATGTTCTCAGGAGACTGCTCAACATAATAGAGCGGAGCATCGTCTTTTATGCCAAAAACCACGTTCCTGGCTAGCATCAATTACTCACAAATTTGACCAATCAGAGGATGATATTTACAGAGGCATCACATAACGACAAACCCACTTTCAGTTATCCAACCCATCGCCAATGACAAGGCAAAAATCCAGCATTCTTGTTCTAACAGGCCCATCATAAAAGACCTCAACCCAAATCAATAATTAGGCCATAAGTCCATAAAAGGAAGGAGCAGAAACAGATGAAGGGAAAGATAGAGGGGTGTGTGCGTGTGCCATAGAATCAATAATACCCTGCTCTTTGATCTCTATCTGACCAGCTGCTTAACAAGGTACTGGCTCAACAAGTTTAGCCTCGGGCAACAGGGTCAGTTGACTCAGGTCAAACTGAAGTCAACACGAACTCGAACTAAGGTGAATGCGTCCCTAGAGGCACGCTTGGCCACAGTCATCCTGTAGTCATTAGCCTATGTGAGGGCAACCACAAAATGGCGGTTATGCACAAAATGGAACCCACGGGTGCAGACTAGATCGTTAAATACACAGTGAATCCATCGGTGTAGCATGACGAAAACGCTTACGCATACCGCACTTGTCAGTCGCGGTTCGCTGATACCAAAATCATCACGATACGACAACCTTCATTGAATGGGTTCAGAATTCACGGAACCACACAGCACAGCAGAACGTGCTGCCATACAATCCCTGAGATCCAACCAATCAATCATTATCAAACCCGCCGACAAAGGCGGAGGGACAGTCATCTTTAATATAGAAGACTACAGACTAGAATGTGAGAGACTCCTTAACGACACTAAAAACTATGAAAAACTAAATCATGACCCAAGCGAAAACCTGAGAGCACGCATCCATTCCCTAGTAGAGGAAGCTGAAACGACGGGACAAATCACACCAAATGAAGCCAAGTTCCTCATCTCCACTATGGGTAAAATACCATATTTCTATGTACTACCAAAGACTCACAAAAACAAACTGCCCCCTCTGGGTCGGCCCATTGTATCAGGCATAGGTTCTTTATTAGAACTATTGTCCTGGTATTGTGACTTTTTTCTCCAACCTATGGTCCAATTCACCAACACCTATCTCCAAGACACAAAAGATCTCCTGAGACTACTCAACAACTTGGCCTACGATCCAGGGACCTCCTTTATAGTGACCCTCGACGTAGAAAGCCTCTACACCAGCCTCCCACAAGATGACACACTGGGCGTCCTAGAGACAGTTTTGGAACAAACTGACTGGAAGTACCACAGATCCAGGAGATACATCTGGGAATGCGCCAAACTCGTGCTGAAAGACAACTATTTCGAATTCGAGGGACAACTCTACCTCCAGAAACACGGTACATCTATGGGGAGCGTTTTCGCCCCCAGCGTGGCAGGCCTGTATGTTCACGATTTTGAGTCAAAATACATTTTTTCCAACAACGTATCACGGATCCCGGAAATTAAGTTCTATAAATGATATATAGACGATATCCTACTGATCTGGGAAGGAGACACCGAGTCACTTAACAGCTTCTGCCAATGGCTCAATACCTGCGAGCAAAACCTCAAGTTCACACACGTGTCTGACCACCATAAAACCACCTTCCTAGACATAGACTTCTGGGCTGAAGATGGTCATCTAAATAGCAAAACACACTACAAACCTACTGCACGGAATTCACTCCTACATTTCTCCAGCTTCCACCCTACGCCCCTCTGGGCAAATCTCCCCTATGGCCAATTCTTACGGCTGCATAGAAATTGTAGTAGCATGACAGACTTCAAGAACCAAGCGAAGGACTTAAGTATTAGACTTCAAGACTGGGGGTACCCCAAACACATCACTAACAAAGCTAAAAAAACGGGCCAGGAACCAGGATCGTGAGGCTCTCATTGAAAAACACCCACGAGAACCCCAACTCACTCCTCTGACCTGTGTCACGACCTACAATACAGTCTCCACCAAAATCTCAAACATTGTCAGACAACATTGGAAAATCTTAAAGACTGGCATCCTCAATTGGGACCCCCCTTTGGTGTCACACAAAAAAGCCAAATCCATCAAAGACGCACTGGTATCCACAAGGCCGGTCCCACAACAAAGACCTGACAACACTGTCCTCAACGCTTGGGGGCTCCCAAGAGTAACCGGCCAATTTGCATGTGGCAATTGCAGTGTCTGTCACTTGACTGAAACCACTAAAAAAACTCCATCTGAAACCTGAAAAAAAATTGGAAACTACGACAACACACCAACTGCAACACGGTGCATGCCATATACCGCATTTTATGCCCATGCAACCTCACCTACATTGGGATGACCAACCGAAAAGTCAGGACCAGAATCTGCGAGCATCGGAGCACAATAAGATGCAAAAAGAATACGACCAAAATGACCAATCATTTTTTGGAGGCAGGGCATACCACCAATGACATGCGTTGGGTCATCATAGAAACCCTGGACCCCAACATGCCCAACGTCCAACAGCAGCTATTCCTAAAAGAACAGAGATGGATATATCGTTTATCCAGTCATAAAACAGGATTGAATGACAATATACCTTGGAACAGCCTTAGCAGAGCTTAATGCAGAGCCTACTCCTGCTACCTGATCTATAGTGTACCTCTGTGTTGCTATGAACCGTACACTGTTGGACCCTTTGGCTGAACAAACTAACTTTAACGTTATTTATTTACATTTTTTTGCACCTTCTGCTGTACTATGACAGCCCCTTGTGATCGTGTGCAAACACACAACAGGCAGGCAGGGACACAATAACCTTTTTCCCACTCTCTTGTTGTACCACTAGGTGCTCCACCAACTGGAATTCTGCAGCCCCTTGTGGTCGTGCGCAAACACACAATAGGCAGGCAGGGACACAATACCTTTTTTTCCCCTATTCTCATGTTGTACCAAAGGGTGCTGCATTAACTGGAGGTTTGCAACCCCTGCTGTACTTTGACAGCCGCAATCACACAAACAGGCGGGCAGCGACGTATTTCCTTTTCTAGCATACCATCCATGAACGGTATTGATACAGTTACTCTAGTACATGTTATCATAGTACCTCTAGTCCCCGTGAGTTCCTACTAGTCTGACCTAGTTTGAGTGGGGCGGGCACATGTGTACTTTTCTCTTTAATCGCCGTAAGCACTTTCGCCATAACCTTTGATATCTCAGAGATTGGCACCCTTTAAGAGTATCTGTACAGTAGGCGCATTAACTATAAACACCTCCCTAAGATGGCTGCCATTGTGACCCAGCGCTAGCGTCACCACGACATAACCGTACTACGCAGGCTTGCACATGCGCGTACTACCCTCTGCTATGTCATCGCCAGACCCGGACGTGTATTTTCACACGCATCAGGTATTACAGACTCGCGATATAAGCTGCTTGCCCTCGGCACTCCCAGCACCAGCCGGGACTGTGAGGGACCGAATTAGGTTTGCAGCGGAGGGACTACCAACACCAAGTAAGATCAGGCGTGCTCCGAGGGGTTTTCCCACAGAGTCCGCTACCAGACTCTGCATTCACACTGATTATCCTTTTTTATTTACAGATTGGTTACTTGGATGAACCCTCCCCCTGATTTTCCCACATATTTGCCCCATATATTGTAACTACATTTTACTTCTGTGCATGCTTTGAGAAATGTTTTTATCACTGTCTCGACAGTTTTTTAGCCACTATTGGTTTAGGTGCATTTATTCACTCTATGTACTCTTGGCCACAATCGCACAGCGTGCCTAGGACCGCCTGCCTCAGTATTAGTGGCCCATTCCTACAAACTCCGGGTTCGAATTTGCTTTTCCCGCAGACTGCACAAGGTGCTCTTCACTATTGTATATGGCTCCCTTTTCACCAACAGGTGCCACACAGCGCCAAAATTTCAGTCTAAGATCAGCGCCCAGAGTTCCCTACTCTATGTGCGCACACCGTGTATTTGTCCTTGCTGTCTATCATGTTTCTTGATGCAGCATGCATAGTACCACCTGCATGCAGCCACATGCATGGGCTACAATCACTGTGGTAGTCATGGAGACACCTGACTACAGCACACCTTTTGCCACTAAGATTGCATTTTATTGTTGTGAAAAATTATATGTTCTGTTATGCCTCTTCTTTTCCCTACAGGTATTTTCAAGTGTCAGTAAGTGCGCAGACACTTCTAACCACACACCTTGGCGCGTGTGTAGGTATTACAAAAGGTTTCATATGGCACTATTCACCTTTGCCACTCACTTTTCACCCACTTGGTCCTGAAGAAAGCCCTTTTCACCTTTTTTTACAGGCTGAAACATGTAGACCGCCACACATAAAGCAACTTACGGTAAATAAATCCAGATTAGTTGCACCACACATACTGTTTTTTAACCGTATCCTGAGCCGCCATTATTAAAGTTATAGGCAAGGATCCTCAGAGATATTTTTAACTGTAAATATTTCACCTCACATCACATTTATGCACAACACCAGCTCCGCTGTAATCAGGCGTCGTAGCACAACTGGGAGGCACTCGGCCGCCCGGTTGGGACCCCAATGATGAAGCATGACACCAACCAGGTTGGTGTGTGAGGGGTCTTTTAAGAACACCTAATGGGTCCATGTTCTTATTACTCACAGTGATTTAATTGCATACACATAGTGGATCCGTCCACATTGTTTAAGTCTTGTACTGATTTGGGGAAGGGACATACCCCTGTGCTTTATCCCTAGCTCTCCCTTTGATTTTGTACAGTCTCAAAGATTACCATAGTAACCATGGGTATTGGTACTGTTCACCTCCGCCCTCCCCTGACAAATGTGGGTATAGATGCTTTACTGTTAGAATCCTTTATAGGCGCTCTTAGGAGACATAGATGTTGCTTTCCCAGCTGTAATGTTGTATACCATGTAATTTGATGACTGTATGCCTGATAGTTGCCTTGTGGGAAAGTTTAGGCTCAATACAAGAGGCCACGGTTGGTTATGTGACAAGTCAATGATAGCACCTGTTAGGGTTACTAGAAAAAAATATTTTCGATTCCATTGGTCTGATCTGTTTATTATGAAAAAGAATGATTAATGTAGGAGACCTGATATATTGATTGACAAAACGTTATGATAAAGTCAATGAGCAATTAATCGTGGATTGTGATTTCTCTGTATTAAGGCTTAAAGGTTGGTATTTTATTACATGAAATGTCAGATTACTTTTGTAAGGAAGGGATTTGGTGTTAGTTAACACCGCTGACAAACCCTAGTGGGTGAAGATTTCCACTGTAATAATTCTTGCTAGAATCTCTTCTAGGCTGTCTGCCAGTCTCTTGTAATAAACATTAAATCCATGTATATAAATCTATATCCATATAGATAAATAGAGAACCTTTGGGTCTGTTCTGTTCTGCCATTGGTCTGTCTGAGTGCAATTTACAGGCTTCTACATGGGGGTAAAGGTTCAGTCCACATCAGTCATTGGTTTTGTTGCTCTGTGAATGGCAGCATTTTCTGATCATGTGTATATCCACCTGAAAATGTGTGTGCTTCTGTGTCTGAGCTGGCGAAACCTTTTTTTTCCTATAAGTTTTCTTCTTTTAGAATTCCCTCTTCTTTGCTTCTCCTCTTTTATTTTAACATTTCCTAAGAGGATACTAAGCTTCTCCTGGCAGTGCTAACGCGTCACTTGCTTGTTGCTCATTTTGTGTGTCACTTGCCTCAAGCCATGTGACTACTTCCTCTAAACCAGGAGACCATTAGCCAATGCTGTTGTCCACAGTGTTCTACTGTTTAACCATTCCAAGATGGCCAACACATTGGTTCTAAATGTGGCGGCCACGATGAAACTTTAAAACAATTGTAGACTATTTACAAAACATCTGAAAGACTGACACCCCTATGCTTGGTTTTGTTTTTGCAAGAATATGACCACTGTGTTTAGACAACAGCATGGATTTGTTTTTCTACTTGTATTCTTGTAATTTATCTAGTACATGTTGAGGTTTGTGTGTTTTATTGAAGTTGTGTCAGAGGGTAAATACAAGATTGAGTCAGTGGATGGATGGATGAATGAATGCATGAGTGCAAAGACAAGTGACAAAGTGCATGGATGATGTCTAATTGAGTGCCTAACCCCATCATTGACACAAAAAGCACTTTCGTTCATAAGCCAGACCTATTGGCATTGCCAGTGCTTGCTTCCTAAGACACGGCAACAACAGAAGAGCCCCCCCTTTTACTTAGAACAGGTACTCCTTGGGCAGAAACAGTACAATACTCCCTCTTTCACAAGACTGGTATGGCAACAGAAGCAGCGCTCGTTTTTCCCATCACAGGACACCTACACATCAGGTCGTAACAGTGCAAGCTTAGCTTCCTCACAGAAAGCAGCACATGTAATTTCCCATTCCCCTCAAAACAGATCTACAAGGGCAGATTAGTACGAGCTTTCATCGCTTACAGAACATGCACAGTTAAGGCATGGGTGACATGTAGGTTGCAGACAGATCTCTGAAGCAGGTGCTTAAAAGGAATGGATGTAGGTGAATGAGTGAGACAATTCTGATGGTTCGCATTCAAGTGATATTCCATGTCAGCATCGTGAAAGTCCCATTGCTGCTTGTGCTGATTCTTTGGTTTTCCACGTATTGAGAAATACCTATTAGGTCATTGCTTTTTGGAGCAGCCTAGCCAGCTATTACCTATTCTCTAGTAAGGCATACAGGTGCCAACTTCTTAAAAAAGATTTTGAATGCACTCGATCATCGGGGACTGTGCAGTCTCAGCCTCAGCGCTACACTGGTTAAACATTTTGAGGGCCTCCACTGAGTAAAGTGTAACACACTCTAACAGTGCTTTAAATGGAAATTTAGAAATTTAATTTAATTTAATTTAATTGTGGGTTTATATAGCGCTAGAATCGACTCCCGGAGGAGTATCTCCGCGCTTCGACCGCTGGGGAACCCGTCCTGGCTCACCCTGAGAGATGGTCCCTAATGGGTATCTCTAAGGTGCGACCAAGCATCCCCGGCGGTCTGGGAGGGCCGTTGTGAAGATGAGGCAAGCTAATGCCCAGAGTTGCCGAGTGTAGTCCCTGACTGGAGTAGGCACCGAGGCGAGAATTATCGAGCCCGCTGACCCTGGTCCACGACCCTGCCGCGTCGGGAATTGAACCCTGGTCCCGGGCCGTCCTCTGATTACGGGTCTGCCGCCTCTAACCAGTGAGCCACACCTCACTTGAAATGCATTGTCAAGTGAGAATTGCAGGTACCCTCCCGTTATAAATGTTGCACAAGTACTGAGAGTTGCTGATATTCTCCCTTTAAATTCAGGAAGTGCAAGTACTCAGTACCTGCTCCTTTAAAGCATTGACGTCTACTGCCGTAGGCGTCAAGCTTTGAAGCTCTGTAAACTACAGTTGTTAACTCAATGGAACTCTTTTTTCAACCTCATAATGATAAATGGCTGAGTCGGCCGTGCCTGGATATGAATCTTTACCCTGCAAGATGCCCACGGATCTCTGTAGGCGTCTAATCTTCTGGGACATGTAAGGAAATAAAGCTTCAATATATGTGTTTTAGTTAAAACGTGAAGTGTGTACATTCAGTAGCTGTATATATGAAAAATATGTAGTTCACGGTCTTTAGAATAGTAGAACCCATGATTCTTTGTACCATTCCTCCAGACCTGTTTGAAATAGTTTTTTGCTTTGAAAAAAATGAGAGAATGTGAGTGAATATTCATCGCGAACAGTTGTACACTTTGGAAAGTTGCATTACGTATAAGTTACTAATGCCACCCTCCTGGTCCTCCAAAACTGGTGTACAGGGGCCGTAAATTAACTGCTGCAGAGACTTAAGAAGGCACCTTGAGTTTGTTTTTTATGCACCTTCTGACACTGTACTGTTCTGAACTGGTGGAGTTACCCCTCCTCATACTATGATTCTTTTCCACAAGCAAGACTTTGATATAACACTGCCTCGTGCAGTATTTTAATCCTCCGGCTGTTTAGTGCCTCAATCCTGTCCATTTAAGTCATGAAGTCTAAATCACTTATTTCGCTTGAGGAGAGCATTTGGTCAGATGCAGCTCCTTTAGGATGCCCCCCGTCTGGGTTATGGTACCCCCAAAATCAGACACTACTCCACGGATTAGTTCAGCAATTATTTGCACTGCAAGAGCACACCATCAACCTCTGCCAGGCACATGTTCAGATGCAGATAAATGAGATACCGTATGTTTTTTTTACATAACCCTTATCCTCTTAGTCTCGTCGTTTTGCAGTATTGTAAGGAGAGGGTAATTATTTTGCCTGTTCCCTCCTCCCCTTACTATCTGAAGAATGAAAGACTGAGTCTGCCCTGCTGGGATCCAAACTGGCTCCTCCTTGGATGGAAAATGCCTGTAGCAACTGTATTACCTCTCACTGACCCCCTACAGCTAGAATAGTATACTTTCTATGACGTTCCACCTCACACAGCCTCTGTGCTCTATGGAGATCCCATACGATCACTCACAGATTCCTCCTTTGTGTGTCCGTCAGTTGCCCATCTTCATTAGGTCTGCGAGACTTATTGTTTCTTTTTCTTTAACCCAGAGAAGTATTGCTTTCTAACCTGATGCTACTGGCTGTTTGATGTATTGTATTGTAATTATATAGTGCTTACTACCCCTAACGAGGCGTCAAAGTGCTTTTTTGGCGAATAGCGCTCTACTCTGGAACCCATGAAGGATTAATATAGAAATAGTACAGTGAAATATGAAAGTAATTTGAGTGATGGATAGGTTAGTCAGTTATTTTTATTCAGAAGAATAGTGGAGAAATAGAAGAGGGGAAAAAGGTTTGCATTTATATAGCGCTTGTTACCCCTGATGGGGTGTTGAAGTGCTTTTTTTGGCGAGTAGCACGCTACTCCGGAACCCATAAAGGATTAGTGTTGAATTAGTATAGTGAAATATGAAAGTACTTTGAGTGGTGGATATGTTTATTTTAAAAGTTTTATATAGTGCTAGCTTGACCCGTAGGTATGGGAGCGCTTTACATACATACTGTAAAGAAAAACAGACGGAAATTGCATTACAAAGTAGGCAGGCAGTAAGGAAGCACAACCAGGGATAGAAAAAATACAGCATGGAAGATAAGGTGGTTAACACAGTCCGGTCACCAACTATCTTCGAATGTCAAGAGAGAGGAGTAAACTCGGATATTGAAGTCTAGGTTAGTTGACGTTGGTCAGGAAAGTATTTAAGGAGATGGATTTTCAGGTCCCTTTTGAAACAGGAGAAGGAGGGGTTGCATCTGAGGACTCTAGGGAGAGCGTTCCACATCCTGGGAGCGTTGCCAGAGAACGATCGGTATTGTGTGGTTTTCTCTTTCAGTTTCGGAGGAATAAGGAGTGAGTTAGAGCTTCTCAGCGTTCTGGATTGACCTGCTCTTTTGTGTGTGATGCAGGCCAGTTTGTAAATACATCTCCCTTCCATGGGGAGCCAGTTGAGGGAGTTGAGAGCTGGAGTGATGTGTTCAAATCTTTTTACTCCGGAAACGAGTCGAGCGGCCATGTTCAACACTGCCCTTAAAGGGGCTAGGTGAGCCTTTGGAGTCACTGTTAGGATGGCGTTCCCGTAGTCGATTTTAGAGAGAACTAGGGATTGGACCACTGTCTTGAGGTCATCATGGGGAAGAAAAGGTTTCAATTTCTTGAGGTGTTTTAGAGATAAAAGAGCACTTTTTGCAGAGTTTTTGATGTGGGCCTTCATAGATAAGTTCTTGTCAAGGGTGATGCCTAGAGAACTGAGTCGGATAGGGCGATGGGGCAGTTTAGGGCGACCAGATTCTTTAGCCACTCTTGGATTGGACGATGGTTGCTTTTTGGAGAGAATAGGATTAGTTCTGTTTTATCTGGGTTTAGCTTTAAGTGGTTAGCGTTGAACCAAGTTTGGATCTCGGTTAGAGTGGCATTGAGGTGTTGGATGTCGCTGGGAGACTTGATTTTGAAATAGATTTGGGTGTCATCAGCGTAAAGGTGTAAATTCACTCCAGCTTTTTTCAAGATGATTGTGAGAGGCTCCATGAAAAGATTGAAGAGGGCCGGGGAGAGGATCGAGCCTTGCGGGACCCCAAGTGTGACTTTTGTTGGCTTCGAGAGACAAGTGTTGATTTTAATTTGTTGCGAGCGATGTTGAAGGAAGGAGGTGAACCATTTTAGTACTGTGCCATTGATGCCGGAGCGCTTCGACAAGGTCTCCAGAAGCGCTGGATGATTTACTGTGTCGAATGCCGCAGATAGGTCAATAAGGATGAGTAGGCAGGCATCACCTTCATCTAAAGCCTTATGAATATCGTCAGAGACGTTAAGCATAGCTGTTTCCGGGCTACAGCCTTTCCTGAATCCTGATTGAAAGGTGTTGAGGAGGTCGAACTCATCAATGTGTTTTGTTGAGTTGGTGGAGAACGCATTTCTCCAATGTTTTTGCAAGGAATGGGAGGTTGGAGATAGGTCTGAGGTTGTTGAGATCATTAGGGTCGGCCCCTGTTTTATTGAGAATGGGTGTGATTTGAAGGGAGTCTGGGACACAGCCTAAGGTGAGAGAGGTGTTGATGATTTTTGTCCAGAAAGGGGAAATGGTGTGGTTAAGTTCTTTTATGATTGTGGATGGGATGGGGTCCATAGTGTGGGAGGAAGGTTTTAGGTTAGAAATTATACTGAAAACCTCATTTTCCGACATTAGCTCAAAGTCGGACCAATGTGCATTGTTTTTTAGCTGGAGGCAGACCTGATTGTCCTTGGTAAGAACTCTTTCTGAATGATCAGGGGTAGTTAGAGTGGGGCAGGTTAAGAGGGAAGGAGGGTTAGAGGTTTGGATGAAGGATTGATAAATTTTCGAGACTTTATTAGTGAAGAAGGTGGCAATTTTTTCACAGCGCTCATTGGTGGCTTTGATTTCTTGAGAGGGAGTGCAGTTAGTTTGGCTTTTGACAATGTTGAAGAGTTCTCTCAGACTGTTTTTCACCAGATCAAGTTGGCTGCGGAAGAAAAACGCCTTTTCACTGAAGATGTGTTTTTTGTATGCTTGCCAAGCAGATCTAAGTTGCGCTAGGTGTAAGGTCGAGAGGTTTAGTCTCCAAGACCTTTCCGTTTGTCTGAGTTGTCGCCTTTCCTCATTCAGATCCACGTTAAACCAGGGTTTAGATTTGGTTTGCCTCAATTGTTTGAGTTTGAGAGGAGCTACTTGGTCTAGAACCTCTGTAATTTTTGAGTTAAAGTGTGTAGTGAGGTCATCAGCCGTCGATGATGAGGGTTGGAGTTGAAGATGGGCATGAATCCTGGATTCACGTCGGATAAAGGGATTGCTTAGATATTTCTGGTCCAGTGTTTAGGTTTGTCATCACGAATAGGTTGGTGGAAGACAAGTGCATCAATCTTGAACAGAATGAGGTGGTGATCAGACCAGTCAATGGGAGAAATCTCTCTCAGAGAGACCAGATCATTGTTGGTAATGATCGCATCCAGTGTTGCACCTTTGATGTGAGTTGGTTTATTGCAGAGTTGTTTGAGGTTATATATTTCAAGTGGGTTGGATAGGTTCCGGGCAGTGGAGTCTTCTGGGTCGTTCCAGTGGATATTGAGGTCACCCAGGAACACGTCTTTAGTGTCTGTCATGGAGAACCGTGATATTAGGTCTGTTAGTTCTTCGGGGAAAAGGGTATGCTCTCCAGGAGGATGTTAGATGGTGTGGAATTTGATGGGTGAGGTGCCCTTGGCACTGAGTTCGACACCCAGG
Organism: Triturus cristatus; assembly: GCF_964204655.1. Taxonomy (NCBI): domain Eukaryota; kingdom Metazoa; phylum Chordata; class Amphibia; order Caudata; family Salamandridae; genus Triturus; species Triturus cristatus. Next base: position 555,299,277 of record NC_140579.1, on the reverse strand, counting down.
TAATCAAACGATAGGTATTCTGCAGGTTTAAGTTTGGTAATCTGTATTCCTGCCTTGTGGATGATGGCTAGTCCTCCCCCCGTTTTGATCGGTCTGTCTTGTCTGACGATGGTGTACCCTGGAGGGGTGAGAATGTCAAGAATGGTGGTGGAGTGGACATTGAGCCAGGATTCAGTGAGGAAAGCGATGTCAATTTCTTCAGCGAGTAGAGCATCAGCAATGTCTGTGGCATGTTGTACTGCTGATCTATAGTTGAGGAGCATGCAAGAGAGAGGACGGGGAGCCTCGATGATGGGGGGAGTAAGGTGGATAGAGGAGTATTGAGCAGGAAGTCTAGGCGAGTGGACATTTTTAGGGATTCTGTTAGTGCCGATAATAACAGGGATGGGGAAAGGGGCTGACTTACGGCTCAAAGCGAGGTAAGAGTCGTTGATCTCATCAGGTTTAGGTATCGAAAAGGGTTGGCGATCCCAGTTGGGTCGAAGTGCCTGACTCGCTGACGGACTGGAGGGACGAGGGGTGCACTGTGGGGCCAAGGGAGTGGTATTGAGTGGAGTGGGAGGAAATCTACCTGGAGAGAGGGAGCACGGAGGCTTGGTCATGTTGAGAAGATCTTGTTGTAAGTATTGGAAATCAGCAGCAAGGGAGTTAATTTTCAGCTCCATTCTGTTCAGTTGCTGTGCTATTGAGCTGAAAAAGTTTAATGTTTTAGGCAGGGGCCGAGAGTGACTTGGGTCTTTGGAGGGAGAGTGGACAGGGGTCGGGGATTGGACGGAATCAGTGGGATTAGGAGAGGGGAGAAGTTGGACGCGGGGAGCCGGATTAGTAATGCTCCCATTCAAGGAGTTCAAAGGAGGAGTAGAGGGTCTACTGTCCAAGTAAGGAGGGAGAGAAATTCTAGGTAAGAAGTCAGAGTTCCTGGGAATGTCAATGAGATTAGCGGTGAAGGCAGGTTGTGTATGTGGGTGAGCGACTGCGGAGGGGGAGCGTGTAGTGATAATAGAGGGGAACGAGTTTATAGGATTGGTGACGATGTTGACCATGGGGATGTCACGGGGGTTGCCAGTGAGGTAATCGGTGGAGACCGGTTGTGTCTGTGGATGTGGGACATCGGAGGGGGAGTGTGCAGTAGTAGTTGGGGGGAGATTGACCACTGGATTGGAGATGACGGACATGGGGGAAGTAAGGGTCGGGAGAAAAGGGCCTGTGTTGGAGGAAGAGGTAGTTTGTGAGGGAGGGTTCAGATTATCAGGGGTCGAGCGGAGAGTGCCTGTGGGGATTTCGGTCACGGGAGGGCAGATGTTAGAGTCCGAGCTGTCAAGATCTAGATCTGTCTTGTGGTGTTTGTTAATTGTGAGTTTGTTGTTCTTGGTGTGCTCAGTAGATGTAATAGTTGTGGGTATTTGGCGGCGGAGAGTAATGATAGGGGTAGTGTGATTATAGTGAGTGATGGTGGATGTCCATGAGTTGAAGAGAGGTTCTTCAGGGCAGGGAGATTGGATCAGTTCCACGTTATTAGTAAGGGTGATGGTGGGTTGGGGGGATATGGTTTGACGGCTCAGTTGAGTTAACGATGAAAGAAGTGTGGGGAAGTGGCGGTCAAAAGTGGTGAGGTGCGGGTCGGTGGCCTGTATGAGAATGGTTCCAGTTCTGTAGATGGAGATGGTGAGTTCCCCTTTGAAGGTCGGGGAGATGGTAGTGAAGATTTTTTCACCATAGGGAATGATTACTGACTTGGCGACTTGAAGGTGAAGAGAGAAGGTGGTTTTCCATTTAGCCTGGCAATTTGTGTAGAAAATGAAGTTAGTTTTCGTGTTGCCGTTGGACGCTGTGTGGTAGTTATCTACAATGAGTGTTTCCGGGTGTTGTTTTAGAGTACTATGCTTGAAGTTCTTTTTTGCATTACTGGTCATTTTGTCTGGGTAGTTAATGGACCAGGAGTTGGGTCCGTAGCGCACAAGATTCAAGTTCCGGGTGGGGTAAGGTGGGCGCATGGTTGAACGGTAGAGATTCCGAGATACAATCAGGACTCAGGCCAATGAAGAAATGCTGAGGCACAATCCGGAATCAAGCATAAGGCAGGGTGGTAGTTATCCTACAATTATATGCAGTATATACACTAAACTTTAAAGTGCCATAATGTAGTGTAAAAACATTTATAGCAGTGTATCTCCTAAATCACAAGAGGTCAGGGCCCCACCAACCATGTTTTTACAGTATCTGCTGTGCCTTCAGGGGGGTGAGGGTGCAGTGTGGGCCCCAGCCCCTCAAGCCTGGGCGAGAACCTCAAGTGAACTCCAAGTGCTCACCTGGACCAAGTCTCGTCGTGCACTCCAGCCAGCCGAGCCCTCACCAGTGCCACCTGGGCCACACTCGAAAACAAAGGCCCAGCTTCACCTTGAGCCGCAGTCACCACCATCGATCCAGGGATGCGGTGAAAACCAACGACCTGCTGGGGCTCCTCTCCTGTCGCTTCTTGAAGCGTCCCGGCCACTGGCAGCGAGTCCTCATTCAGATAGGTTCCCCAGAATGGGTTGAATGTTCCGATATCGGCTCGGGGGGTCCGAATGTACGGTATGCGAGGCCAAACAAGGATTTCAGCTCGCTTGAGCAATCCTCAGCCTCGGAGCTCCCTCCTGGAGCTCCTCACCGTCCGGCGGTCCTGGTGGGTGACATTTACTTTCCCGTCATCAAAGCATTACTTGCCTCAGGACTCCTGTCACTACCCCTAACCTATGACACCCAGACGTCTCACCTGTGCCAAGCTGTAAGGTCTCCACGCGCACTCCAAGGTTGTGAAGGGCACTGACGGCTTGCCTCCGAAGACCCTGTTGAGAGCACCTGGGGCCGCAGCTATCCCGCACCGCAACATCTTTAATCGTCGAATGGTGCTGGAATTGTTCAAATCACATGTTAGTCAGTTATTTGGATTGAGAAGGGTAGGGCAGGGGTAAAGGTTTGAATTTATATGGACTGCTTTCTTATGAGTGCATCAGGGGCAATTTCGTGGGAGGAAAATACTCTGTCGTCACATAATTTAATTGTCTTTTATGTGCATTCTATACGGAAAGCCCTACTTTTTTTAAATTTTATTTCTTTAACTCAATTGACTTTAAAATGTTGTTTGTCAGAACTCCACTCTGAGCCATTACCACTCACACCGTTACTACCACAACAATTCAACATCATTATCACCACCAAGACAACTACAACTACCATTAGTACCACTAACTTAATCACCACAACCATCACCACCTTACGTCAGAAAAGGTTTTGTGCTTACCACATGAAAGCCATACTTCTTGTCTTTGCCAACGTTTTTTTTAATGCTTTTATTCCTGCCACTTTTCCACAGTTGTGATCAATAAGTTTTAAGGGTGGCGAGCATGGCGGCAATACCCAGATGCACAGTCTGCCTAGCAGCAGTTAAGGCTGAGTAATAAAACTTGGCACCCGTTTAAACACAGATTTGTTTTCTTCGAAGGGAAGCTAAAAGCAGCCCTCGGAAGAGGGGGTGGCGGCGGGTGTGAGAGGGAGCAAATGTTTTGTTTCTCCTTTTAATGGAATTGCTGAAAGGCAATTGTGAGCAGCGCTTGGTTTATTGTCGGGCTGGGCAGGAGGTCGCTGGCCCCAGCCACCTCCCTCGGTTTATAGCAATTAGGTTAATGGCACTCAGCCAGCCAAACTCCTTCCTCCCCCCCCCCCAAACTCCTTATCTGTTGAACCCTCGCCACCTCGGTGTCAGCCTCCCCTCCGTGGTGCGCCGCGGCCTGCTGTCACTACTGCTGGACAGTCCATCCCCTTATGCCATGAAATGTCCGGCGACGTCTTCCCCTTTGTGTCCCAACTTCCATCGATTGCCTCTTGAGTTTGTCTTTTTTTGTACAGATCAAGATCAATCTCCATATGTAGTGGGACGAGGTACAGCCCCGAGTATAAAGGGTTTTGCCCAGTCTTTTGACTGTTTTACCATTTGCATTTTTAGGTCTCGCCTAGCTATTGCGTAACAATCGCTATGCTAGACTATAGTAGCTATTGCGTAGCAATCGCTATGCGAGACTATAGTAAGGGGCTCCCAAAAGTGGATTGCATAGCGAGCACGCGCACAATCACGTGCATCATGCCGCCATGCAATCCGTTTGGCATCGTACTTCAAAGGGTCCGCTCCCCCGCCCCCGCCAAGCGCGCGCGCCACGCTCCGCAGGGCTTGTCTTGTTTCTCTTGAAACAATCTTTCCGTCTCCTCTTGCTCTCACCCCCTCTCACTGTGCAATCTCGAGAAATAGCAGCCTTTCGCTTGTTGTAATTGTCATTTTTATATTCCACAAACCTCTGCGTCCTTGCACGCGCTCTTGACTTTATTCACTTAATTCGTTTTGCTTTTGAAATATAATTACTGCCTTTATTCGAAGAAAACAATGTATTTCTCCGTACCCTGTAGATCTTAATTTTTTCAATTACGGTAAATAAAAATAGCATGTTACCATGCGACGGATAGTTTATATATAGATAGGCCTCGATTGCAATGCCTCGGTCCCCAGCAAGCCAAGCTCCATGCAGGCCACGGCACTTTTACTTGTCACGGATTCTGCTAAGTTTGTATCTTTACAGATCGCTGTACACTGCCTACCTGGACAGGCACAGAGTTATTATTTACCTGTTATTTTAAGTTTGCCGTATGCGCCTATAGGTGCAACCGCGGGCATGTCTTAAGTAAATCGGTTTTTATTTCTGAAATGCTCTAGTGCTTCAGTTCGAGTCGCACCTTGCCTCCTGCAATGGATGTAAACCAGTCTTCCAAATACAGTTCTATTGATTTTATCTACATTAAGCACAAAAAAATGATTGCATATAGAAACTGATTGAGAACCCCCTCTGTGCTAGTTTCGGGAGCACTCTAATTCCAGCGCCTTTGTGTCAAGGTGGCCATCCGCCATTGATCGCTGTGTCAGAGGCGGTGTGCCCAGGGCAGTTCTTCAAGTCAGCCTCTGCACAGAGAATGTCCGGGACCCTGCCCGTGCTCGGGGTGTTGAGATTACACGTGTTCAGGCGCCGTGTGCTTCACTTGATGCTGCTCCAGGATTTGGACATGGTTCATGTTCACATCTGGTGATTGAGAGGAGCGTGTGCGGGTTCAGCATGTTGGAACCTGTCCTGAGGCGTTAAGCTGTTAGTAACTACCAGTCCTCTTTAAAGTTTTACATTTTCTACAAATAGATAAGTCAGCCTGTGCTCCCTCGTAAAAATAGTCCGCCACCATTTTGTTTTCCTTTCTTAACCCCTTCTGTGCCCATGACGAGATAGTCTCGTCATGGAGCACGGTTGCGCTGTGCCCATGACGAGACTATCTCGTCATGGACCCCGCCCGCTAATGCAACGGCCGGCACAGCAGGGGGAAAGGGCGTGGCACAGAAGGGGTTAACCTTTGACTAATGGCACCCATTACTCAAAATATAATTAAAAGTTGAAAGATTTTACTCAGTTAATTCGCGAACTGTGCCAGTTGCAAACGCTAAAGTGCATTCTAAAGACGAGCACGCAGCCTGTCCTCGCGATAGAGACGAAGTGCTCTGCTAGTGGATCAATGCTGAACACAGAGGGTGTGGCTTAACGCCTAGAGCGGCCGACCTGAAAGCTTGGGACCCCAGGTTCGAGACTGGCAGGAAGGCTCAAAACATCCTGTGATTCTGGGTAAATCTCTGAATATCGCCATGGCTACAAACAAATTTTAAAAAAGTGATCTATCTATCGTATCTATCTATCTATATATATCAGTTTTATAAAGCTCGAACTCGATCCGATGGTATCAGAGCACTTTACATTGCGGTCACATTTTTTTTTAGCCATGGGGAAATTAAGTGATTTACCCGGAATCACAGGATGTTTGATGTAAAGCGCTCTGATACCATCCGGTCGAGTTCGCGCTTTATAAAACTGCTATGTATATATATCAGTCACAGGTAGACGTTTCCCCCGTTGTTGAACCACGCAGACATGCGCTCGCTCCTGCCCCACTCCAAATGGACCAGAGAGCGTGCAGTATAGACCACTCCCAGGCCAGCCCTGATCTGAGCGGAGTTTGGGTTGCACGTGGCCCCCTGTGTGCCTTTGAGCTGTTCTTACGTCAGGAGTTTTTTGTATATATGCTGTGACGAACAGTAAACCGACCATGGCAAGGTGACTTTGTTCAGACTTGAGTGGAGCTAACCCACATCGAAGCTAACTTAGTAAAAACAAGCATTGGTATAGCCAATAGGTCTTGCTTTTGGGACCTTATAAGTGTTTACCCATGCAACAGTTGATGTTGTTACACCATGGATATTGTGCTGCATAACTAAATACTTATAAGGTCCCAAAAGCGAGACCTATTGGCTATGCCAATGCTTGTTATAGCTCTTAGTACCATTTCTAGGGTCGTTGTGCTTCAGAATCTGAGCACCCTTTACGGTTCTGGTTGACTAGTTGACTGTATTTTAGTTAAAATGGTCTGATAACATTGGGGGTTTACATTGGCTCAACATCCTGTGATTCTGGGCAAATAACTTCATCTTCCCCGTGCCTACAAAAAATTGAATGTGACCTTGTGTAATGTAACTGCTGCTCATGTAAAGCACTCCAATACCTTGGGGTCGAGTTTTCCCTGTGAGGGGACAAGTACTCGCTGAATGTCTCCAGGCTCATCCTGATGCTACTCTTAGGAACTCTACTAGAGACTGTGCCTGTGAACTGTTCGTATGACCAGATTATGGCCAGTGTAATGCACTAGGTATGGTGGGGCGTATGTTACTCACAAGGTTTTTCTCAGACCCTGTGGTTTGTAGGGAGCACGGTGCTGTCCCAGAAAAGAACGGGCTGCTTCTCTCTTCTTACCTGCGGTGGTGACCCAAGAGCCCTTCATTTAATAGACTACCTTAAAACTTTGGTCTAGACAGCAAGGTTCAGAGGTAATGATGGGGAGGCTGGTTTCGGACACAACGCACACGTGTCCGCAGGTTAATAAGGGTCAGTCAGTGTCCAGTCAGATGCATTTCCGTGTAAAGGAACCTAGGATTGAAGGCGGACACGGACCCGGGCACGCCACCATTATGGCGGTCACGCCGGGCCCCCGCACCCGGGGGGGGGGGGCGCCGCGCACAAGAGTGACGTGACCCTCCGACCTCCCCCGTCCCCCTCAGGTGATTGGCTGAGCACGTGTGAACCGGAAGCACTTGCAAGTGCTTCCAGTTTCTCGCATCCAGCCAACGTCGGAACCGGCTTGCCAAACCCGGCGCATAAAAGGGCTGGGGAGCGGAACGAACGCCCTCTGTCATTGTCAAATGGGGACGCCCGAGGGGGAGACGGAGGGCCTCTCATGGAACTCCAGGGGCAGTTACAGCCGGTAGGCTGGAAGGGTGCGGGGGGAGGGGAAGTCTCGCTTCCAGTAGGCTGGTTGGCCAATCCCCGCACGTGCATGCGTACAATGGCGCATGGATGCATAACTGCAACGCCCTTTTTTGGGAGTTAACATTGAGGGGGGCCCGGGGAGGTATTCATCAGGTAAACTGGACTCCTGCGCAACGCCACTCAGGTAGGAGGTTGGGACCTAGTTTGATCAGGATCAGGGGCTGCCAGTCATTGACCTTGCCGTAGGCTCTAGCAGGCATACGCAGAAAGCGAATGTCTTCATCTCTTAGATTACGATAGGAATGGTTATTTATTAAAGGCATGTTAAGGTTAGCCAATTGACATCTTGTACTTATCAATGTATTGGACTTTCTGCGTATTGTACATAATGTAAATAATAATAATTTAAATGTTTTGATTATGTTATGTAATAAAATACAGCTGGGGTTGGCGACCCCTAATTCAAACAGTGGTAGTGTTTGAATTGCCTTGTGGGAATGTGGGGGCGGTGAGCCCCACGGGAGCCGGGAGGGTCCACATCCCAAGGGTCTTTGGTTGATAAGGGGAGGGGGCTTAGGCAGTACCAGACCATATTAGTGCACACTTAGGAAAGCTAGTGTTATTCCTGAGTTCTGAACCCAAATCGGTTGTATTTAGTATTGTGTAAAATAAAATGGTGGCTACTGTCTGTGTTTTGGACTCATTTGGGTGATCAGGCTTTGCAATCACGTAGAAGGTTCCACAAAGCCCTATGGCTTTATATTGCCTAGAAATGATTACTTTCTTTACAAACATTCAAGAGGTAAATACTTCAAAAATGTAATTTGCAGCTATAGATTGTATAGCAAACTGCCAGACAGGTCTTGCACAACAGTCCTTTCTTCCCTGGCATGGGTTGCTAAGGTAGCTCTGGGGGCTTTGCTTCTGTTACCTATGACCCAATACTTTTCAAATTAAGGGAACTAAAAAAAAAATGTTTATTTGCTAAAAAACAGCTTCTGGACTCTATGGTTGAAGTTGTTATATGTACACAGCTGCCCCAGAGCCTGCGTTGGCTGATGGTTTTCCTGGGTGGGAGGACTGAGTGAACAGATGGCAATATCACAAAACTGTAGGGTCCCAGGCAAGATGTTCTCTTACCACATGAAATACAGGCTGCATTTCCAAACTCCTTTATTCATGGGTCTCTAATTGACCCAGGCTCCTTTTGAGTGAGATATGGGAGCTCCAGGATTATTAGGGTGGGAGGGACCACACATTCTTATTAGGAACAATGGAAGCTCAGAGTCTAGATCATGGGTACTCGCAAACATTTTCACGGGGCCAAAATGTTTGGTCTGTGATCTGATGAGGGCTGCATTGATGCCAGCGGGGTGGTGGGGGTCGGGGCAGGAAGGTTAGCGGGGCGGTGTCTGTGGTACAGTGGGTATAGAGAAAGCAAAGTATATTTCTAATAATGAACTGCACAACATGAAACCAGAAAACCTGGGATTAATCCCGGCTTCCCAACTTTGCCAAACTGTGTGATCCTAGGCAGTTGTTTTCACTTTCCCTCCCTTTTCTTCATATCACTTATAAGAAGACATAAAAATATATGACTTCAGGATGTGCTCTTTACAAAATCCTCTCCTGTGTTTGATTCAATAAATTATGATTTTGTTCATGTAGAATTGGAACCTAGCCCCCCCCCAAGAGGATGCACATAACAACTGACTGTTTAATAGTCAGTTCAATATTGGCATTATCATCAGGGTGGGCGGAAGAATTAATGTTTTTAAATTCATGTTTAGAAACTATCACTTTAAACAAAAAAATACTTCTCAACACACTGATATAATCTAATGCACTAAGGAGAAATGGTACTGCATGTTAATGAAATACACTTCTTGATTTTTGAAGTGACTTTATAAAATGTTTACACTTTAGCAGCAAGATGTGTTTAAAAATGAAAGTGTTTCTAAAGCTAAGAGGTGCAGGACACCCTAGTTACTTCCTTTCTTTAGCTTCACTTAACCTTTAAATAAATGCTCAGCCGTTTATTTAACATCTTTTTAATGTTAGTGCTGAGTCGAGTAAACAGCGGCCCAGTGCTGCTGTTGACCAGGGGGCCGCACGTAAAGGTCAGGAGGGCCGCATGCGGCCCCCGGGCCGTACTTTGAGTATCAGTAGTCTAGTTCCACCACCAGGTGAAACCAGGTGATGCTGCAGCTGCCTCCAACACGTATACAGCAATTAGGAGGGAGTCACTCCTAAGTGTTAACAAGGCCAGAAGTATGATATGATACTAGGGTACTGGATTGAGAGGCGTTGTTGCAAAGTCATCCTGTGCCCTGGGCACCCCCCAACTTTTTGCTGACTGGAACTGGTGGTAACTGACTCTGACTGACCCTGGGCTCTGCCTAACCAGGCCCAGGGCCAGTGCCAAGCTGAAAGGAACACATTAGAATACAGTTAAAACACCCAACATACACTAGGGTACACTATTGTATGATGGGGTACCCCTGTAATTGGCATGACCTACCCCATAAGCCCCTAGTATATAATAGGGCAGGGGATTGAAACTACCTAGAAGTCCCCAGTACCCTGGGGTATGGCAGTTTAGAGGCCAGCAGTTTTTTCTGCACTAGCATATGTGCAGTGCTGAAGCCTGAGGTCAGTTTTTAAAGCAGCATTGGGTGCAAGGACTGCTTTGAAACAGTAAATTGCTGGTCAAATTCGACTTTGATGCTAGGAACACAGTAAAAGGAGAATCTGCAATATGTCTACAGATTCAGAACCCCTAAAGTCTCCCCTAGTTGCACAGGAGGTGGGGGGTCCTGTAGAAATTAGGGAAATACTTATAAAATATGTTTTATAAGCCCTGGTGCTAGAAGACTGGCCCAAGTCATTTTCCCCATTGCAAACCACATGGCCCATAGGTTAACATGGTAGGAAGTTAATGATTAATAAATATTGAAAGGAGAGGACTAACCGGACCGTTCAAAGACTGCCCAGAATGGTAGTAGTAAATCCAACAATATTATATTGTTGAATTTCTCCTAAAGTGTACATACAAGAAGTTATAAGACTTTCTTGTTTGTAAGTCCAAATTCAGCCTTCCAGTGGTCTGCCCTGATTGGTCAGAGTTAAGTGGATTAGCCAGGCTGTTTTGAAGAGGTGATAAAGAACCACTCTGCTGGGAGGGCAGTGTGCTGGTCTATAGGTATGCCAGGCCAGGAGGTGGAGTCGTAAACTATGCTCTTCAAAGGCAGAGGGGAGGCCTGGGTTTCAGTTTCACTCTGACAGTCTTGACCCAGAGTCAGGGCTAGGCTTAAGGAAGGTATGTGCAGATGGTAGGGGGAGAGTCCATGGAAATAAGCCATCCCAGGGGGTGTGTTTAGCCAGCTCTTACCTCCTTGCTGGAAAATCAGCCATTATGGATTTGGAAGAATGATGCACTCTGGGACAACAAAATGCCACACTCTGCAGGATGTGGTCATAACTATGAGGAGTTACCCTGCTTTAATTGGTCAGAAGTGACCTGTGGCTTGACCCAGAGAATTTTGAATAAGTATCTGAGAGGGGCAGAGCCCTCCAGATCTGCTGCTTGAAACTTACTGAAGCAAGACGTGCCCTGCTGCGAAGTTCTGCTGTGCAAAGATTTCTAAAGCCTGACCTCTGAAAACTGCGCCATCTGAAAACTGCAGCCCTGTGGATTACCTTGCTACAAAAGGACTAAGAAGTAGACTCCCTGCAAGCTACAGGTTAACAGAGCTCACCTGGACATCCCCACAAAGAATCCCCAGCCTGGAGAAACAGTGGATTTGAAAGGGTTTTGTTCAAGTGGATTGTGGAATTGAAGTTTCACACTTTCAAGGACCCTCTTGGAGATTCCAGAACCTTGGACGGTGTGTTGGATACTTTGGAACCCGCAAGCAGAACTTCAGGAAGGAGTTCTAACTGGACCCGCCTGCTGGAGAAGGCTGCACAGTGGTGAGAGATTCTCCAGAACAGTTTCTAAAGGTGTGTCCCTGTCAGAGAAAACGAAATGACTAAAAGGGGCACTGTTGGTTTCTAAGCACTAGAAAGTGACTAATCTTTAAAAATTTATATCTCTGGTTCCCTACAGTGGATTTTTTTTCGTTTTGGTGTCATTTAAAAGATAAAAATATGACCTATTTTTATAAATTGGTGTTGGATTTTTATTTTGTGTTGTGTCTTAATTATTTACTGAAATGGTGTTTTTAAATGCTTTATATACCTGTCTTTGAAGTTAAGCCTGTCTGCTCGCAGCCACGTTACCAAGGGTTGAGCATAGGAATACTTTTCTAAGACCTATGCTGGGTCCTATCATGTGTTAGTGCTTTATTGCCAGTGGCAGACCTACATTTGCCCCTACCAATAACCCACTTTCCAACATTTTGTGCTCAGCGGTGTGGATGAGGACTTGCATTTAAAGGGTACACCTTTCAGTAAAGTGAATCGAGATTGTAAAAATCCTCTAAATTGCCTAAGAACAAAACTTTTGAGTTTGATTTTTGGAATTTGGACTAAACTGTTTTTAATCCATTGTTTTGATTTTTCCAAATTGTTCTAAGTCTGTTGTGCCTAGTTATTGTGACCGAAAACTAGGGAACCATGGAGCTGGACCTGGCTAAACTGTGCCAGTTCACAGTGGGTGATCTTAGGGTACAGTGTAGGCTTAGGGGGCTGCCTGCTTCCAACAAGATTAAGAAGACAGCGTTGCTTAAGTCCTTAACGGCCTGGGCTGGGGTAGCTGAGGAGGTGCAAGGGGGGATGGAGGGTGAGCCCCCCAACCTCACCCCAGAGGGAGGTGAGGATGGTGCCTCTTCCATTTTTTCTAGTGTTAGCCATAGGATTCCAGGTGGTGGGAGGGGGAAGGGTCCCTTACTCAGGTACCACTACTGTCCCTTGCAGAGAGACAGCTTCAGGCTCAATTCGAGTTGGTTGCCTTGGAGAAGGAGAAATTCGAACTGGCTAAGAGAAGATAGGAGAGGGAGGAGGAGAAGAGGAATGGTGGCAGCGAAAGTGAAGAGGATGTTGAGATGTCCAGGGGTGGTAGATTTGAACCTAAACTTCCCATGGCATAGTACCCAAGTACACTGAGGGGGATGACATTGACAAGTGGCTAGCAGCTTTTGAGAGGGCCCTTAAAATGAGTAGGGTCCACTCTAGGTATTGGGGTGCACTTCTGTGGGAGTTGATTCCAGTAGCTGGGAGGGATAGGCTCCTGACCCTGAAGGGAAAGGATGCAGAATCGTACCAGCAGATGAAGGCATGCTTAGTCAAGAGATTTGGTCCGACTCCAGAGCAGTACAGGGTGAAGTTTAGAGGCACCCAGGAATTGAGTTCAAAGTCTTGGGTAGACTTTGTGGACATTTCAGTGAAGGCACTGGAAGGCTGGATTGTTGGTAACACAGTTGACGCATATGAGGGATTGTATAATTTGTTTTTGAAAGAACATATTTTGACTCATTGTGCAGAAGAGAAGTTACACCAGTATCTACTGGACTCTAAGCTGACAGACCCCAGTGAGCTGGGAGAAGCAGCTGATGAGTGGGTGAGAACCCGGGTTTCCATTCAGCACCAGGGGGTGACCAGAAGAAAGGAGGACAGGTCCCTCCCCAGGGTAAAGCCCAGGGAAATGAAGGTCAAAAACCTAAGGAGTCCTCCAAAGACCCACAAAAACCTGCACAAGGAGGGGGGGTAAGCCAACCCAAATTCAAAGGGAGGGGGTATCAGGGAAAGAATGGTAGGTTATTTGATCCCTCAAAGGTGGGTAAGTGCTTTGACTGTAACCAGCCAGGGCATAAACCGGGAGATACTGTCTGCGCCAAGAAGCTCCCCCCTAAGGGGCCATCCACAGGGATTGCCAGTGTCAGTGTAGAGGTGGAGAATGGTGCCCCAGAGAGAGGTAGTCAGGTGGTGGAAGCAACCTTAGTGTCCCTGGGTGGGGTGAATATTGCAACCCTTGCTGCCTTACCTCCAAACATGGACAAGTACAGGCAGAGGCCTAAAGTAAATGGGACTGAGGTTGAGGCTATCAGAGACACTGGGGCTAGTGTAACTATGGTCCTGGATGAACTGGTGCCTCCAGAGAGGTTGTTACCTAATGAGTTTCACCAGGTGACATATGCAGACAGCACTACCAAACTCCATCCTATGGCTGTGGTGGATTTGGAATGGGGAGGTGTGACCGGCCCTATGAAGGTAGCTGTGTCAAAGGTGCTCCCAGTCCAGTGTTTACTGGGCAATGATCTTGAAGCCTCTGTGTGGTCAGAGGTGGAGAGAGGACTCCATATGAAAATATTGGAGCTCCCGAGTGGGTATGTGCTGTGACTAGGTCACAGACTAGCCAGAAGGGAGGGGCTGGACACTTGGACCCTGGAACAAAGGGCCAAGCATCCAAGGACAAGGGCACTGGGCCTGGTGAGCCAGCCCAGGGAACTCCAGAGGTGCAGGAAGAATCTAACCCTGATGGGGAGGATCTGGCCACTGAGGGAGGGACTCCATCCCTGCCAGACCTGTCAGATTTGGCAGAACTGAAAGGAGCAGGTGGACCCTCCAGAGAGGAGTTCAGTCAGGGACAACGTGACTGTCCCACCCTTGAGAGCTTGAGGCGGATTGCTTCTAAGCAAGAGTAGGGGGATGACAGTGGGTTTCACAAATTCTACTGGGAAGATGGACTGCTTTATACTGAGGCCAGAAACCTCATGGAGGTGGCCACTAGGAGGATGGTGGTGCCCCAGAAGTACAGAGAGTTCATCCTGACTTTGGGTCATGATATCCCCTTGGCAGGACATTTGGGGCAGACAAAGACATGAAACCGGTTGGTGAACCATTTCTACTGGCCCAATATGTCTGAAAAGGTAAAGGAGTTTTGCAGCTCCTGTGTCACCTGTCAGGCCAGTGGCAAGGCAGGGGGCAAGACAAAGGCTCCCCTAATTCCACTGCCAGTGGTTGGGGTTCCTTTTGAAAGGCTGGGGATTGACATTGTTGGTCCCCTGGACCCACCTACTGCATCAGGGAATAGGTATATCTTAGTGGTAGTTGACCACGCCACTAGATACCCTGAAGCCATACCTCTTAGAACCATTGATGCTCCTGCTGCGGCTAGAGCACTGCTTGGTGTGTTCACCAGAGTGGGTTTTCCAAAAGAGGTGGTGTCCGATGGGGGCGCGAACTTCCTGTCCAGCTATCTGACTGCTATGTGGGATGAGTGTGGTGTCAACTACAAGTTCACCACCCCCTATCACCCACAAGGAAATGGTCTTGTTGAGCGATTCAACAAAACCCTGAAGGGCCTGATCAATGGGTTGTCAGAGGAACTCAGAAGGAGATGGGATGTTCTCCCATGCTTACTGTTTGCCTACAGGGAGGTGCCACAGAAAGGGGTTGGTTTCAGTCCCTTTGAGTTGGTGTTTGGATACCCTGTGAGGGGGCCATTGAGCCTGCTAAGAAAGTCTTTAGAGAAGCCTCTTAAGGAAGCAAATAACAATGTGCTTGATTATGTGCTAGGCCTGAGATCTAGAATGGCAGAGTACATGTACAAGGCAAACAGGAAACTGGAGGCCAGCCAGGAGCTCATGAAGCACTGGTATGATCAAAATGCTACTATGCCGGAGTATACTCCAGGACAATTGGTGTGGGTGTTGGAGCCTGTAGCTCCCAGGGCCCTCCATGACAAGTGGAGTGGGCCCTATCCAATCTTAGAAAAGAAGGATGAGGTTACTTATTTGGTTGACCCTGGCACCCCCAGTAACCCTCACAGGGTCCTGCATGTGAATAGATTGAAACCCCACCATGACAGGGCAGACATGACCATGTTACTGGTCACTGATGAGGGTGTGGAGGAGAAAACTGAGCCTGTGCCCAACCTTCTCTCCACTAATGTGCAAGATGGGTCAGTGGAGGGAGTTGTACTCTCTCCCAAATTGACAGACCAGCAGCACAGAGACTGTAAGCAGGTGCTGGATCAGTTTGCTGGCCTGTTCTCTTTGACCCCAGGCATCACTGAGTGGTGTGTGCACCACATTGACACTGGTGACAGCCTACCTGTCAAAAATAAACTGTACAGGTTGTCTGACCATGTCAGAGCCAGCATTAAAGCTGAGGTTGCTAAGATGCTGGAACTGGGGGTAATTGAACCGTCTGAGAGTCCATGGGCCAGTCCAGTGGTGCTGGTACCTAAACCTAATCCTCAGGGGGGACCCAAGGAGTTAAGGTTCTGTGTGGACTACAGAGGTTTGAATGCAGTCACAAAGACTGACGCTCACCCTATACCTAGAGCTGATGAGCTCATTGATAGGTTAGGGGCTGCTAAGTACCTGAGTACTTTTGATTTGACTTCAGGTTACTGGCAGATTGCCCTCACTGATGGAGCAAAGGAGAGGTCAGCATTCTCCACACCAGAGGGACATTATCAGGTAATGCCATTTGGATTAAAGAATGCACCTGCCACCTTTCAAAGGTTGGTGAACAGGATCTTGTCTGGGTTGGAACAGTTCAGTGCAGCTTACCTGGACGATATAGCTGTATACAGTTCTACCTGGGGGGATCACTTAAACCACCTAAGGGAAGTGCTTCAGGCCATGCAGCAAGCAGGCCTGACTATTAAGGCAAGCAGGTGCCAAATAGGGCAGAGTTCTGTGGTGTACCGGGGCCACCTGGTAGGTGGGGGCCATGTACAGCCTCTCCAAGCCAAAATCCAAACTATTTTGGATTGGACAGCTCCTGTTACCCAGACTCAGGTCAGGGCATTCCTTGGACTGACAGGGTACTATAGAAGGCCCAAAAAGGTGATTTGGACCCCAGAGTGTCAGAAGGCTTCTGACACTCTGAAAGCTGCTATGTGTTCAGCACCAGTGTTACTGGCCCCTGACTTTGTAGTTCGGACAGATGCTTCAGAGCAAGGGATTGGGGCAGTGTTGTCACAGCTAAATGAAGGGGGCCTTGATCAGCCAGTTGCCTGTATTAGTAGGAGGCTTCTTCCCAGAGAGCAGAGGTGGAGTGCCATTGAGAGAGAGGCTTTTGCTGTGGTGTGGTCACTGAAAAAGTTGAGACCATATTTGTTTGGGACTCACTTTCGTGTTCAAACTGACCACAGACCTCTCAGGTGGCTCATGCAGATGAGAGGGGAGAATCCCAAGCTGTTAAGGTGGTCCATTTCCCTACAGGGAATGGACTTTACAGTGGAACACAGACCTGGGGTTGCCCATGCGAATGCAGATGGACTTTCCAGGTTTTTCCACTTAGCTGATGAGGACTACCAGGGTGTAGGTTAGTAACCCATCACCTTTCGTTTGGGGGAAGGGGGCTATGTTGCAAAGTCATCCTGTGCCCTGGGCACCCCCCAACTTTTTGCTGACTGGAACTGGTGGTAACTGACTCTGACTGACCCTGGGCTCTGCCTAACCAGGCCCAGGGCCAGTGCCAAGCTGAAAGGAACACATTAGAATACAGTTAAAACACTAGGGTACACTATGGTATGGTGGGGTACCCCTGTAATTGGCATGACCTACCCCATAAGCCCCTAGTATATAATAGGGCAGGGGATTGAAACTACCTAGAAGTCCCCAGTACCCTGGGGTATAGCAGTTTAAAGGTCAGCAGTTTTTTCTGCACCAGCATGTGTGCAGTGCTGAAGCCTGAGGTCAGTTTTTAAAGCAGCATTGGGTGCCAGGACTGCTTTGAAACAGTAAATTGCTGGTCAAATTCGACTTTGATGCTAGGAACACAGTAAAAGGAGAATCTGCAATATTTTTACAGATTCAGAACCCCTAAAGTCTCCCCTAGTTGCACAGGGGGTGGGGGGTCCTGTAGAAATTAGGGAAATACTTATAAAATATGTTTTTATAAGCCCTGGTGCTAGAAGACTGGCCCAAGTCATTTTCCCCATTGCAAACCCCATGGCCCATAGGTTAACATGGTAGGAAGTTAATGATTAATAAATATTGAAAGGAGAGGACTAACCGGACCGTTCAAAGACTGCCCAGAATGATAGTAGTAAATCCAACAATATTATATTGTTGAATTTCTCCTAAAGTGTACATACAAGAAGTTATAAGACTTTCTTGTTTGTAAGTCCAAATTCAGCCTTCCAGTGGTCTGCCCTGATTGGTCAGAGTTAAGTGGATTAGCCAGGCTGCTTTGAAGAGGTGATAAAGAACCACTCTGCTGGGAGGGCAGTGTGCTGGTCTATAGGTATGCCAGGCCAGGAGGTGGAGTCGTACACTATACTCTTCAAAGGCAGAGGGGAGGCCTGGGTTTCAGTTTCACTCTGACACTCTTGACCCAGAGTCAGGGCTAGGCTTAAGGAAGGTATGTGCAGATGGTAGGGGGAGAGTCCATGGAAATAAGCCATGCCAGGTGGTGTGTTTAGCCAGCTCTTACCTCCTTGCTGGAAAATCAGCCATTATGGATTTGGAAGAATGATGCACTCTGGGACAACAAAATACCACACTCTGCATGATGTGGTCATAACTATGAGGAGTTACCCTGCTTTCATTGGTCAGAAGTGACCTGTGGCTTGACCCAGAGAATTTTGAATAAGTATCTGAGAGGGGCAGAGCCCTCCAGATCTGCTGCTTGAAACTTACTGAAGCAAGACGTGCCCTGCTGCGAAGTTCTGCTGTGCAAAGATTTCTAAGGCCTGACCTCTGAAAACTGCACCATCTGAAAACTACAGCCCTGTGGATTACCTTGCTATAAAAGGACTAAGAAGTAGACTCCCTGCAAGCTACAGGTTAACAGAGCTCACCTGGACATCCCCACAAAGAATTCCCAGCCTGGAGAACCAGTGGATTTGAAAGGGTTTTGTTCAAGTGGATTGCGGAATTGAAGTTTCACACTTTCAAGGACCCTCTTGGAGATTCCAGAACATTGGACGGTGTGTTGGATACTTTGGGACCTGAAGAACCGGGATTTAAACCCAGCGGCGCCGGGGACACGCCCGAAGTCTTCGGGTCCACCTGTCTTAGAGTACAGAGACACAGGATTCTTCTGTTGACATCAAAGATCAATTTTATTAGCTGCAGCCCGTAACAGAGGTCCTAGAAGTACAACACGGTGTATGTTCTCAGGAGACTGCTCAACATAATAGAGCGGAGCATCGTCTTTTATGCCAAAAACCACGTTCCTGGCTAGCATCAATTACTCACAAATTTGACCAATCAGAGGATGATATTTACAGAGGCATCACATAACGACAAACCCACTTTCAGTTATCCAACCCATCGCCAATGACAAGGCAAAAATCCAGCATTCTTGCTCGAACAGGCCGGACGGGCCCATCATAAAAGACCTCAACCCAAATCAATAATTAGGCCATAAGGCCATAAAAGGAAGGAGCAGAAACAGATGAGCAGCAAGATAGAGGGGTGTGTGCGTGTGCCATAGAATCAATAATGTCCTGCTCTTTGATCTCTATCTGACCAGCTGCTTAACAAGGTACTGGCTCAACAAGTTTATCCTCGGGCAACAGGGTCAGTTGACTCAGGTCAAACAGGAGTCAACACGAACTCAAGCTAAGGTGTACGCGTCCTTAGAGGCTCGCTTGGCCACAGTCATCCTGTAGTCATTAGCCTATGTGAGGGCAACCACAAAATGGCGGTTATGCACAAAATGAAACCCAAGGGTGCAGACTAGATCGTCAAATACACAGTGAATCCATCGGTGTAGCATGACGAAAACGCTTACGCATACCGCACTTGTCAGTCGCGGTTCGCTGATACCAAAATCATCACGATACGACAACCTTCATTGAATGGGTTCAGAATTCACGGAACCACAGACCCTCCTTTTGCCCTTACATAGGCAATAACCTAAACTCACGTCAATCTGAGTCCAGGTCTATATTCATCAGATCATTGAGATGTTGCTGTAGCATCATCCTGGTACTTAGTAACTCTCTCTGGACAGGTCTCCCCGAACACGAGGTAGCAAAAAGGCCACAGATAGCAGGAGCACACTGTATACAAAGACAGAACAGGAAAAGGGTAGCTAATACCGTCCCAATGACCATCAGAATCTTCCATCCCCAGGTGGATAACAATCCCCAGAACCATCCCATTAATGACCAATCTCCTTCGTCCACATGTATGGACTCGGAGAGCTTATGTAGCTTGGAGATGGCTTGGAAAACTGTCGGAGCGTTGTCTGGAATGAAAACACAACAGCTTGATTGGATCAATTTACAGACCCCTCCTCTATCTGCAAGTATGACATATAACGCAACTCTGTTCTGAAGAGTCATAAGGCGATCCGACTGGAGCTCAGCAGTCAAGTTACTAAGGGCGCCGGCAGTCTCGACTATGATGGACCCAACTACTCTCGTCAATTGCCGTATGTTCCTGCTGTTAACCATAGGTCCCCAAAACGGCAGAAAACCCTTCGAGAAATCTCCCAATTCTTGTCCTGCGGTATCTTCCTTTCTGAAGACACCTCTAACGACTCTCATCTTGTGGTAATCTGCCGCAGCTGTAAATGTAGGGGGTAACAAGAACGAGATAAAACATGTGCCCGAGAAATCAGGGGGCAACCATGTATACGCTCTGTCATGGCAAATGAAGTAGGTACCCTTAGCTGCTAGAAATGGTGGGGAAGTCTGGGATGCAAAAACATATGTCTCAATGCAAACACTCTTCCCTAACTGAGCTCTAGGATTCTTGCCATTCCCTTGCAGATAGTAATGACCCTGATGGGGTACTATCCAAATCGGAGAGGATCTCTTCGCTCGCTGGTTGCCACTCAGACTAGCTCCATATCCAGTAACGTTCCATCCAATATACGCTAGCGCCTCATCTCTCGGGATAGTCTCATAAGAACCTATTCCTCTAATCATGTCGACTATTCCCATGACCAGAGCACTATTCTTCGGATTATCCTTCACAGAACGTAGGGGGTTGACTTCACGGGCATAAATGAACATTGTTCTGTATGCCCACACAGAACCATTGTAGCTAAATGGCAGGACCAGGTAAAGAATACCTTTATCGGTAGTATGGGGCATAAGGCCACACACCCAACAATTTGTTGTGTTCACTACTAGCTGGTGTTGGTGCAGAAGCTGAACAAAGGAATTATTAGCGAATTCCATTCTCCTAATGGACTCATGTTCGGGCAGAGGGTGAAAAGAATGCGAAGAAACAGTAGGAGGAGGCATGGGTTGTGCAGTGGGTATGAATGTTACTTGAATAGAGAATGTCACATATCCAATTAAAAACATCATTAAACTAAACAGTATAAACAGACATAATATTAAAAAACGTTTTCTACTCATTTCGTTCTTGAAGCTCATTCTTTTAGTAGGTCTCTCCATCCCGAAAAACTCCATCCTCTAACCATGCTGCTCACGGCGGATGGGTGTTCCGTGCTAAGGAATGCGCCTGTCGGTCCAGGGAACGCCCTTAGACCAACCAGAACCGTCGACCAAACGTCTTCGGCTTGCACTCCAAGGACTTGGCACCGCGACCCTACAGCTGAACCTGGATGGTGGTTCGAAAAACAAAAATCAATATAGTTTCTCGGAGGGGAGCTAACCTTAAAAAAATAGCAAAGAAGGAACTTAATTTGTTATTTGTCCCGCGACTCTTGGTCGCAAATTGTAACGCTCTTTGCCAGGCAATGTCTGTTCTCGGAAAAGTAGCTCAGGTTTAACAGTGTTCAAACGGTTCGATGGAGGCACAGCTTCTTGAAGAAGATTATCGCTTTCTGGCTCAGTGTTTGTTCCAATCAAAAGGGCATCGCTGAAAGGCAGAAAACGAGGCACGGTCTCAGTCTCAGAATCAGGAAGTCCTTTTTGGACCCACCGGTCGTACGGCAGAGGCAAAGGGGCCCTCTTACAATGTACGCCGTGAATCCAGTTCTTTTTACCGTGCACTCGTACCGCAGAACGGGTAGATAATAACACTAGGTAAGGTCCTGTCCAGCGGGGCTGCTCGTTCTTGGTTCGCTGAAAATTCTTCACGAGCACCCATGCGCCAGGTTCAATGGTGTGCCCTGGATCTTCAGAAACCTGTGGCAAAGTATCATGAACCTGTTGATGCAGAACACGCAATTTAGCCGTCAATTCGTACAGGTAGTCAAGCAATACAGGGTGTTCTATCTCACTAAATTTTGTCGGCCGCGGCACTCCCCAAATATTTGCCGGGCGACCAAACACAACTTCATAAGGACTCAGACCCATTCGCGAATGCACAGTCATTCTTGTGGACAGAAGGGCTAACGGCAAAGCATCAGGCCATTGTAGACCAGAGCTCGCTTGAATTTTGGCCAATTTCAATTTTAACGTGCCATTGTAGCACTCAACTAGACCAGCTGACTGGGGATGATTGGCAGCGTGGAACTTCTGCCGGATTCCTAACCCATCACACACTCTTCATCACTTGACCCACAAATTCGCTCCCATTGTCACTCCAGACCATTCTCGGCAACCCATACCTAGGGAAAAATTCCTTAATAAGGGCTTTAGCTGTGGACAAGGCAGTATTGTCCTTCAAGGGGTAGGCTTCCACCCATCTAGAAAAAGAGCAAACAACCACTAAGACATACTTCAGGTTGTTGCACCTCTCCATGTGGATGAAATCTAGCTGCAAAGCCTCAAACGGATACGTGGGAGGAGCAAAATGACCAGCTGGAGTTGGAGTTCCCTTACCAGGATTGTACATCAAACAAACCATACAGTTCTTGACCAAATTCTCTGCACACTTAGGAATTCCAGCATTTTGCCATACTGGGGCCAACAACTTACAAATCCCTTTCACACTGATATGGGCCATTCCATGTGCCATCGTAACCACTGGAAGTACATACGCATCAGGCAACAACCATCGCTGATGTTCTGACAACTCAACCCAACAACCATTCGAGTCCAATTTACCCTTGCTTTCTCTCCATTCATTCAACTCTTTCTCTGTAGCTTCAGCTTGGATGGATTTCACACTCTCAATCGTATCTTCACACATACTTCTATCTGGTATCCATCTCGCCGAACCCGCAACATACATTCGACTCCTCACATCTCTCGCAGTCTCTTTCGCGACTTCATCTGCAAACGCATTACCACGACCAACATCATCCGTGACTTTCTTATGCGCACTGCATTTCACGATCGCAACTTGCAACGGCAGAGTAAGAGATTCAAGAAGTTCATTCACCAATTGACCATGTTGGATCGTGGTCCCATGCGATGTCAGAAACCCACGTTCTCTCCACAATCGTCCAAAGCTAAGAGCAACACTGAACGCATACTGGCTGTCAGTGTACACAGCAAAAATCAATAGGAGAGTGGATCACTGGTCCTGACAGAACCAGGGTATTGCAAAGTCAGTACTACGTACTGTTTAAGAAACCCTCATTCACGTTTGGCAAAGGATCGAGTGAAGCGGTATATCTTGGTTCTCCGCTTAATTGTTATCAACGTGATCGCATAATCATTGGGTTAATCCAATGCTTCCTCCACCCGGAGGTTTATACCACTGGTAGTCTCAGTAGTGATCGTGAATAAAAAAGTGAAGTGACTTGTGGTGAAAAAAGTGTTTTGTTAAAAATCTCGTAAAACCAGTAGATATCTTTATTAGTACTGGGTTCGGGATGGTTTTAAAAAAAAAAATTATTGTAAGTGTGCACATGTAAGACTTGTTATGGTCTAGTGCACTTTTAAATTGGTGTCCAAATAAAGGTCGACATGTTTCAGCCCTCATAAGCCCCGAAGGGTCAGGTGGGCTTTCTTCAGGACCTAGTGCAATGTTGAGTGACCTAATGTTCAAGGTACTCTCGTGAAAGTGCAGGGAGATAGTTATTACTCTCTTGTTCACACGTTCAACTTGAACCTGGTCTCCCTTGTTGCGGGTTACAGCGGGTACTCTTGGGGGGTCGCCTCACGCTCTATTCGGCGTCGGTCTGAGACCAGTGCTGACTCTGCCTCCTAGGACCCGGTGAAGACAGTGTACACAGTCACTCTTTTCCCTTTCGACAACACACACGCTCTTGTCAATGCAATCAACTCTGCCGCTTGTGCTGAATTATGTGGGATACGAGCAGCTTCAACAATCGTATGCAAAGTTGTAACCGCATATGCCGCAGTCGTATCACCATTCGGAAGCTTGAAGCACGAACCATCAACCCATAAAGTACCATCACATTCTGCAAGAGGAGTGTCCCTAAGGTCTATCCTCCCTTTCGTTTCTTCCTCAGTCCTAAGAAAACAATCATGCTGTTCGGTATCATCTGTCTCAGTTGAGATCGGCAACAACGTGGCTGGGTTCAACGTGTTGCATCTCTTTATATGTACATGACTTGCTAACAAGGTCAACTCGTAACCTGACAACCGAGCACTAGTTAAATGCTGTGTCTTGGTACGGTTCAACAAGGTATCCACTGCATGTGGAACCATCACGATCAGTGTATTGTCCATCACCAAACCAGCAGACTGTCGGATTGAAACAGCCGCTGCCGCTGTAGCTCTCAAGCAACTCGGCAACGCTCTAGCTACCGGATCCACCAAAGTCGAGGAAAAATAAGCACATGGACGTTGCTTATCGCCAAACTGTTGAGTCAAAACTGACAATGCACATCCCTCTCTCTCGTGGACATACAATGTGAAGGGTTTACTGTAATCGGGAGTACCCAACACAGGAGCCGAACACAGCGCATCACGCAATTCTGAAAAACTCTTCTGACATTCGTCAGTCCAAGGAATAGGATTCGGAGTATCCTTAACAGTAAGAGCTATCAAAGGTTTTGCAAGCAACGAAAAATGAGGAATCCACTGTCTACAGTACGATGTAATACCTAGAAATGCACGCACTTCTCTCTGTGTCGTAGGCACACTCATTTTCGCAATCGCTTGAACTCTTTCTGGGGTCAATCTTCTTCCCTCCTTCGATAAGAGGTGACCTAAGTAGGTAACTTGTCGGCAATACTGCAACTTTGAAAGAGAAACCTTATGATGGAAATCAGACAAGTGACGTAACAACGACAGAGTAGCCTCTCTACAAGTCTCTTCATTGTCAGCAGCAACTAAAAGATCATCAACATACTGAATAAGGGCAGCACCATGAGGTAAAACCAACAAATCAAGTTGCGTCTTCAAGGCTTGACTATAGATCGATGGACTCTAACAATAGCCTTGAGGAGCGCGTTTAAACCGGAAACTTCAGCCTCCTAAAGAGAAGCCAAAAATATTTCTACTCTCCACGGCAATTGAGATGCTGAAGAAAGCATTCTTCAGATCAATCACCGAAAACCACGTGGCTGTGGCCGGATTCAAAGTCAGTAAAGCGGTGATATCAGGCACGACAGGGAATTGCGGAACAACGATCTTATTCACCTCGCGAAGATCGATCACAAACCTATATACAGGAGGCTGAGAAGAATCGGTTCTCTTCAGAACAGGTAAAACCGGACTATTGCACACATTACCTCTCGTTTCCTCAATCACACCTTTCTCAATCCGATCAGAGATGATCGCCAAGAGTGCTCTTTCACCATCACTTGAGATACGATACTGTGGAATGCGTGGCAATCTAGCATTCGCCTTCAATGTCACAACATATGGCGGAATCTCCAAAAGACCCACATCATTAGGACCAGTAGCCCAAAGAGAATCAGGAAGAGAAGACAATTCAGCTGGAAGTTGGTCTTTAGCCAAATACATCGGAGAGATCACTCTCTTTTCCAATGTAAGCTGTACTCCTGAAGGAGAACAATAAAGCGTCGCATACAATCTCTTCAACAAGTCCAATCCCAACAAGTTCTCACCACAACCTGTCGTGAGAATGAGGGGTGCTTCGAATTCACAAGGTCCGACAGAAAGAGACAAAGGACTAGAAATCAGATATCTAACCGGGGCGCCAGAAAAACCTACTGAAACATTCGTTAAGCCAGACAAAGGTGTTTAGAGTGCATGATAGAACTCTTCGCAGCACCAGTATCCAACAGAAAAGGCTCTGACACACCTGATGCAATCACTTCAACATAAGGTCCACTCTGGTCTACTAGAACTGAAACGACTCCCTCTCTTTGTCTGTGGCTGTCCTAACAATCATTACCTTCCTTATCCTCTCCTTCAACGTAATAATCGTCCGCATAATACTGAGCCGTCCTACCAGACGCGCCAGTCTGTTGATCAAAACAATTCATCGAATTCTGCGGAGGCAAGGAACACGCAATCTGAGACCTACCACGACCTCGCGGAGCTTGTTGAACACCTCGACCTCTCATACCAGAAACACCATTCGTGCGCTATAATAAAATCGGGCAACTATTCTTGAAGTGACCCTCTTCTTTGCAATACGCACACTGATTAGGACCTACAGGAAAACGCTGTTGAGAAGACTCGAACCTTTGCGAGTTTCTCTGATATTGTTGGGGTTGCTGATAATCACGCTGGGTGTTGTGAGGCGGGTATGCTTGCTGCAAAAGAACCTTAGTCTTCAATTCTTTAGTCTTTTTATCCGCTTTCTCTATCTCATCCTTATTTCTATTCTCATAGTACTGGGCAGTAGCCAATATCTGTGCTGACGAAGAAACAGCCCAGGCACTTTCAGAATCCTTCAACCTATTGTACAACTCGGGAAGCAAATTATGCACAAACTTGTCAACGAACAACCTTTGACCACCTTCTGTACTCATGTCTTGACCACTGTGGTCTGCAAATGTCTCTTCAAATCGAGTGAAAAAGTCGGACACAGTTTCGTCTTTCTTCTGCTGGCATGCAGACAACTTGTCCCAATTGACATGCATAGCAGGCATCAAAGTCTTCATATAATCAATAATTCTACCAGGGAGATCAGCAATCACATTCTCGGGTTTAGCACCACCTATTTGTCTTTCATCTGCAGTTCTAAGGTTATTCCATGTATCACCTAATTCCTGCGCATGATCCGTATGACGAATCTTACTCCATATAGGCTGTGGAACAACATTCCCAAATAACATATCTATATCAGCCAAATTCATAATACATGAACCCGCAGTTTGAGATAGCTCCTTATAAAACCCCGCAGGATTTTTACGTGGATCAGGCAGAGTCTGCTTTAGAGCTAGGACTTCGGCACGCTTCCATGGAACATGTACCCAAACGCGCTGGAAATGTGCCAGAACAGGTGGATTAGCATTCGCATCACCAGGTCTCCAAACGGGAGGAACCTCACGCATCGGATATTGACGCGCCTTTCTCCTAACTGAAGAATCAGGCTCAAATAATGACCTAGAAGGAAACTCACTCCTAAACGACGACAATGTCGCGACTGCTCTTTCAACATCAAGACCCACTATAGTTCCTTTCGCAAACTCGGACCGCACACGGAACAACTCAGGCGGAGTCTGCCCTACCTCGCTATCTTCCCACTGTTCACGAAGGAAAGAACACATCACATCAAATACGTATCTCTGTTTCGGTGCTTCCCATTGATGGAAAACATCCATAACACCCTCAAGATCATAGTGCGAAGGAAAGGTAACCCATTTACGTGCCAAGTGATCTAACACTGTCCGTTCATCAGGACCAGGCAATTGACTACGCAATTGCTTACGCTCTACAACAGGAGACATACCCAATGAACCCATTAGAGGAGAAAAAAGACTAGCAACCGCATCAGTCATTCTCCGTCGAGCAGAAGGAGAAGGTGACAAAAGAACAGGACACAAAGCAGAATGAGAAGGAACCGAAGTCGGAACAGTAACAGAAGGAACAGACAACACAGGTATAGGAGTAGCAGACGAAGGAGGTAGCAAAGACGGCGGCCCTTGAGAAGGCTGCGCCGAGGCAGTAGTAGCCAGTAGAGGGAGAGCTGGCTGTTGAGGAACCACTGGGGGTAAAGCAACCGGGGGTTGCGCAACTACAAGTGGCGGAGGTGCGGTAGCACTCTGAGCATAAGGGGGTGGCGAACTTAATAGATGCGACATTAAAGGATCTTTCGCAAGATCTTTCTTTTCTTCTTGCTGTTGAGGCGGCAAAGCTGGATAACATTTGTCTACCGCTAATTGACGTTGCCTAAACATCTGTTCGCTTTCTTGCTCCTCCTCATTATCCCTAAACTGTATAGCAGCCTGCACCATCGACATACCTTGTGCACGCTTATTTCGTTTCGCTAACTTAATTTCCTTCTGTTTGGCTTCTTTTCGCCAAAGGCGGAAAGAGTCAAACATTGCCGGCCGGGCTTTCTTTTTGAAGAGTCTAACTTCTAAATTATCTAAAATTTCCGTGTCATAACTACCATATTGGGGCCATTTTAGGACACCATCCTTCCTAGTATACTTAATCCATATGTCATTATACGTGATGGGGCCCACGCCGTGTTTTAAATAGAGCTCATAGGTCGGAGTTCCAATCGGAGGCACCGGACACGAGTCCTCCAATCGGGAATCCCTATTACAACCATAACAAAATATCTTTCCAAGTCTGCTAAGACCAGGCATCTTCGCTCACTAGTCTAGCTTCAAACTTCAAGGGAATATCAAAACGATAGCCTCGTGAATACACGAGTCCCTCGGCTTTGGGGCCTGCAGGTACCAAATCAAAGCGATCCCGAAGGATACCAAAACAAACTAAGGACTGGGAGACGCTCCACTCATACTTAACTGAAATATCGATGACGTCGCCAGAAGACCCGTCTATCGTCTCGCTTTACAAGTCATCAAAGGGCTCCAAGACAGGGCGACAGTCAGGGCAGCAGTCCTTCATAGCCGTCGGAATGCGGGGAACTTCGCAGCAAAGACTTTCGGACCACAACGACATACAGGGGTCGATGAAGTGGTAGGCCTCCCTCCAGAATTTTCACACGAAGCTCCTCACGATCTTCAGGCTTGGACCGGTACCGCTGAAGTCGCCCCAGAGTTGGGCGCCAACTGAAGAACCGGGATTTAAACCCAGCGGCGCAGGGGACACGCCCGAAGTCTTCGGGTCCACCTGTCTTAGAGTACATAGACACGGGATTCTTCTGTTGACATCAAAGATCAATTTTATTAGCTGCAGCCAGTAACAGAGGTCCTAGAAGTACAACACGGTGTATGTTCTCAGGAGACTGCTCAACATAATAGAGCGGAGCATAGTCTTTTATGCCAAAAACCACGTTCCTGGCTAGCATCAATTACTCACAAATTTGACCAATCAGAGGATGATATTTACAGAGGCATCACATAACGACAAACCCACTTTCAGTTATCCAACCCATCGCCAATGACAAGGCAAAAATCCAGCATTCTTGCTCGAACAGGCCGGACGGGCCCATCATAAAAGACCTCAACCCAAATCAATAATTAGGCCATAAGGCCATAAAAGGAAGGAGCAGAAAATGATGAGGAGCAAGATAGAGGGGTGTGTGCGTGTGCCATAGAATCAATAATGTCCTGCTCTTTGATCTCTATCTGACCAGCTGCTTAACAAGGTACTGGCTCAACAAGTTTATCCTTGGGCAACAGGGTCAGTTGACTCAGGTCAAACAGGAGTCAACACGAACTCAAGCTAAGGTGTACGCGTCCTTAGAGGCTCGCTTGGCCACAGTCATCCTGTAGTCATTAGCCTATGTGAGGGCAACCACAAAATGGCGGTTATGCACAAAATGAAACCCAAGGGTGCAGATTAGATCGTCAAATACACAGTGAATCCATCGGTGTAGCATGACGAAAATGCTTACGCATACCGCACTTGTCAGTCGCGGTTCGCTGATACCAAAATCATCACGATACGACAACCTTCATTGAATGGGTTCAGAATTCACGGAACCACAGACCCGCAAGCAGAACTTCAGGAAGGAGTTCTAACTCGTCCCCGCCTGCTGGAGAAGGCTGCACAGTGGTGAGAGATTCTCCAGAACAGTTTCTAAAGCTGTGTCCCTGTCAGAGAAAACGAAATGACTAAAAGGGGCACTGTTGGTTTCTAAGCACTAGAAAGTGACTAATCTTTAAAAATTCATATCTCTGGTTCTCTACAGTGGATTTTTTCCGTTTTGGTGTCATTTAAAAGATAAAAATATTACCTATTCTTATAAATTGGTGTTGGATTTATATTTTGTGTTGTGTCTTAATTATTTACTGAAATGGTGTTTTTAAATGCTTTACATACCTGTCTTTGAAGTTAAGCCTGTCTGCTCGCAGCCAAGTTACCAAGGGTTGAGCATAGGAATAATTTTCTAAGACCTATGCTGGGTCCTATCATATGTTAGTGCCCTTATTGGCAGTGGCAGACCTACATTTGCCCCTAACAATAATCCACTTTCCAGCAGGCGTAAAATGTTGATGCAAGGGACTATGCTTGCCAGGCAGTGTTGTTACTCTGGGTTGCTTGCTTTGTTGGTTTGCTGGTCCAGTATAGCTCCACTGGTCCCCCTTTGCACTGGTGTCAGTGTCTCTGTGTCAGGACAGGAAGATGGAGCCCAGGGCTTGTAGGTGAGGTGCTCATGCTGGGAATGCTCCTGGCCCATAGGCAAGTTTTTCGGAAAGCAGGCGGACAAACCAGACCAAGGTCTAGGCAATAATTCCTCCAGCCTCATCGCAATTTAGTAACAAGTATTGGAAATGCAATAGGTCTCGCATTGGCTTAATTTAGAGCTATTGGCGTTGTAAATGGCGTTGTAAATGACAATGCCATTGTGTGTGAGAGGAGTGGCCTCACCGGGACCTGGGCATGTGCACACCCTGCTGTGGCATGTGTTTAATGACAACTGAGATGGTCCAGGTAAACAAGGGCGCCTCTTAAATAATGTTTTGAACACAGCACTTTCTAATAGTGGGGCTAGGGGAGGGCAATCCATGCTGTACCATTAATGCACACAGGGATGATGTGGCACACCATGTGCACAGTTGCACGTGGGTGGGTGCTCCCAAGCGTGCTAAGTTAGAAGTGTACCTTCGGCATATTATATAGAATCAGTGTGTACTTGAGGCTGTAGCACGGCATGCAAGATTGATGCTTATTGGAGGTTGGAACACTGCATCGAGGGACGCTTACACAGGCATGTAGCAGGCCATGAACTAACACAGTGCAGGGCGGTGTAACGTCACTGGTTATGTAAAGTATTAAACCTGAGGGTGCTTAAGTGGCCAGCAAAGACAGGTGTGGTATGGTGACAGGAGTACCTAGTGTTAGAATCTAGCATGACGTACTACGAGGTCCACACGAACATACAGTATGTAAGCCCAGTTACAGGTGCCTCTTTTTAAAGGGTTAGTGTCTAGGGATGGACCAAGATGGCGGCCGTGTAGGAGCTTTCCAAGGAGCTCCCGGTTTGGGGATTACCTTTTGGTAGTTATCCCCGATAAACTGTTGTCACTGGCCCTCTGCCTGCATGCCCCTGGAGCTGACTGGGACCCCTACCGATGCACATCATTGCAGCTATTTAAAACATCTATCTTACCTGCTGGATCAATCTCCGTGGTGGCCCAGGTCCTGCTTGCTCTGCCCAGACACCAGCGCTACGGGTCGGACCCTGTACTCCGGGGTCAGCCGACCGCTGTGGGGCTGCTTCGCACGGTTCTCCATCGCTGCATTTGCAGAGGATTCGGATCGTTTCGTCCGGTGCCGGGGTTGGCCCTCCAGATGGGCGCCATTTTTTGACGATCGGTTACGGATGCCCAGCCGAGTGGCCGTCACCTCACAGGACGACTCCTCCCGTTGCCCAGCCGAGTGCCCTACTGATGCCCAGATGCCCTCCCGTTGTCCAGAGTCCTGGCTTGCTAAGGGCGATCTCCAGGTTGGGAATCTGGCTCCACTACGGTTCTGATCCCTCCTGCTGCCTCTAAGGCTGCTGCCCCTCCGTCCTGCCTGGAACCCGTTCGATGGATTGGGGTCGCTGACGCCAGGTTCCCTGAGCCCGGACAGCGGAGCCCGGTATTGAACTCCTCCTTGACTCCTTCTGTGCCGCTTTCGCTTGCGGCATCCTCTCCGTCCTGCTTGGAGCCTCTTTGCGGCGTCATCTCCCTCCTGCTTGGAGCCTCGCTGCCTGCAGGGACATACTTGATAAGACCCACGTCAGCTAGAGAGAGTTCCCGGGGGACCAGTGGGTGTGCCTAGTTTGTCGGCGCTCCTCACGAGTCTCGACAACCCCCCCTGGAGATAGCGCTTCTCGGCAGCTGTCCTCCCTCCCTGCCAGCGTTGCCGGAGTTCGGATCGGCGCTCAATTTGGTCGGAGGTGGCGTGAACGAGGAGCCTTGCCCCTCCACCTCTGGTAATCCAGGAAGTGCCCCGCGCCAGGTATATTGTTTTCCGTTCTTTTTTCTTTTCTGGCTTATGGTTTATCTTAACAAGCATCGGCTGTAGGCTGCCTGGACCCAAAATGGCGGCGCCTCACTAATACGGGGATTACAACTATGCTCTCTACGAGTGGAGTGAAGAGAATGCAAGGGAGAATTAGAATTTGACCCACTGACGTAAATAAAACTAAACAGTGTTCTGAGGTGGCACAACTGTACTCTTGGGATTGAAAGGATTATTCTCGGCAATTGTACTTAATTCAAAATGGCTGGAGATGGGGGTTACTCTAAAAGATAAACACCACCCACCTTCTCGCCACAACATGGACAAAGACATAGGACTAACAGGCACAGCAACTCCCACATAGAAACAGACAAAGGACTATCCCCAAATAGGCTTGTGGCACGGAAAGAGGGATAGGACCAACAAGATCTGTTTCACCACATCTACAGCCATCTGGTTACGCCTATTATTCTAGGCATTCTCACCTGATCATACCCACTCTTCCCATACCTAGTCGTCCTACCCCATTAATCCAGCGATGCTTACATCCTATAAATATTAGCAACTGCCATTATTTAATACGACGGATCACAGGCCATCACTGAGGAAGAAGCATAGGAAGATGTCGCCTCTTATACATATTAGCAGCTGCTATGATTTGATCTGATAGGCCAATACGTGTAAGTTACATAGAGATAGAAGCCTCTAGTTCAGCCTCTCTATACCACCTCTCCCACTCCTGAACCCTCCTACCCATTCCTACTAAGCCCCCTATCTCACCAGCCCCACACTATGGAGCCCATAGGCCTGCACACCTACTCAATCAAATACCCCCCTGGCCTCCAGCCTTCACACACGCCCCCTCGCCCTTCACACTCGCCCCCTCGCCCTCCACTAACACCCCCCATCTCCTAAATTACACCGTCTCCCATCCTACTTATAGTACTCCCCTCTCCACTTCCATCACCATACCCAATAACCTCACGGCTGACCTGGCCCTCACCGCTCCTCACAAACCTACTCCTGATCAGCATGCAGTCCCATCCTCCCCTTCTCCCTGCACCACGAAGCTCACGGTCCCGCTGCCTTCTGCTCACATCAAAACTCCCTCCCATCCCCTATGTACTACCCCCCCCCCCAGCCAATGTCGGCCACTCAGATATACTGCCTTACATTGAACCAGTTACGACGAAAGTACGCATCAATAGCCAGACACGTCCCCTCTCAATCACGACAACCCCTACATCAGACCACAGACTGGATAGGATACTTATATCCCTACATCAAATCAGAGAGGACATCCAAACCCTTCACGACCTGATTCTGCAACGACACAAGCCACAAACTAAATACACTCATCAGCCATGCACTAGCCCCCCATTTCAGTCGCCCCCCAGATGGAAAACAGTACCTTACCCCAATGCCCCATCACGTCCTAACAGGAAAACATCCCCCATATCAGCGAAAGAGCTTACCTCCCTTCTTCGCTCCTACGTACCCTCACCCCCTCCCCTTGGAACCTATGCAGACAGACGACCTGGAAAAATTGTCCTTTATCCAACCCATCCAACCCAATGCCTCTAGAGTCTCGAGATGACATACTCCTAGAGGTATTGTTGAAAACAACCTCAAGAGGGTACCCATCCTCCACAACCATAACACTACTCCCTCTATGACCCAGCTCAAATGTATCCTACTAAACTGTAGATCTGCATCGCGTCATGCCACGGATATAGCTGACCTCATATTAACTACTGAACCCGATCTCATAATTTTGACTGAAACCTGGCTAAACAATTCCTCCACGCCCCTCTTAGACGTACTAGTTCCCCCTAACTATTACATCACTAGACTTGACAGACTAGATAGGCCAGGGGGTGGCATTGCCTGCATCCATAGGAACTACCTCTCGGTGAACCGCATCAACTCACCGGTGCTTTCCTCCTGTGAGTACCTTTGCCTAGACATCACGAGCAATAACAAGCCTCTAGGCTCTCTACATTCTTTTTACCACCCTCCTGGAAACAATCCCATCTTCATCGAACATGTAATGGATATCATAGCCGCAAATGTCGGACAACAAAATACGCAAATCTTCCTGGGGGACTTCAACCTCCACTGGAATGATCCTGACGACCCAGAGGTCAATAGCCTCAAAGCTTTTCTGTCCGACCTTAATTTGACCCAAATTTGTGATTGCCCCACCCACGAAAAGGGTTCCATCCTCGACCTAGTAATTGCCAAAACAGACTCTACCCAGTTGGAATCGATCCTCCCTTGCGACTGGTCTGACCATCACATAATTACTTTCCACATCAAGAAGG
Organism: Triturus cristatus; assembly: GCF_964204655.1. Lineage (NCBI taxonomy): Eukaryota > Metazoa > Chordata > Amphibia > Caudata > Salamandridae > Triturus > Triturus cristatus. The sequence goes on along the minus strand of NC_140579.1, from coordinate 555,265,375 downwards.
AAGTCAAGCTACTCTCTATCCAACCGATGAGAACGTAAATTTGGAAGAGGAACCTAGAAAACATTACCCCTGCCTCTCTCACAACCGCTAGTCACACCCCCACTGGATGGTCTAAAGGATGTACATGTTCTAACCAACCACTACTTTCACTCTATGGACCAGGTACTAGACAACTTAGCCCCACTACAACTGAAAAGAGCCACCGCAAAAGGATCAAACCCCTGGTATGATGGTAGGCTAAATGAAGACCGGAGATCTCCAAGAACAGTTGAAAGACAATGGAGAGCGGCAATCGTCCCAAAAGACTATTCGAAATAATCAAAGCTCAATCCAAGGGTGTCTCCCACTCTCCCCAAGCTGATCCCGAAACACTTCCCAATTGCGAGGATCTTGCATCCTTTTTCTCAACTAAGTCTGAAAACTTAAAGACAGTCCTACTTAACGATCTATTATCACATACTGGCCCACAAAGGAGTGGCGCACCGACAACTCCTAGTACCTCGATAATCTGCCCTACAAAGCTCGAACTCAAGAACAATGCCTCCTGGACCGACTTCAGTTTTTACAATGAAGAAACTATTTTAAAAATGATCACAGCACTGAATCCTTCCAATCACTTCACAGACCCTCTCCCAGCAACCCATTTAAAAACCTTCACTCCACTGCTATTGCCCCTATGGACCAGGATTATAAACACTTCTCTTTCACAAGGAATCAACCCAGACATCCTCAAAGTTGGTCAGATATCCCCCATCCTAAAAAAAACATCGGCGAACCCATCTGACCTGAATAACTATCGCCCAATTTCCAACATCTCGACCCTCGCCAAACTGCTAGAAAAATGCGTCCACGTGCAGCTTAGTAATCCCATAGATCACTTCAACCTGCTCGATCAATTCCAATCAGGCTTTCATTCAGGACAGAGCACAGAATCAGCCATGACCCACATAATTGATGACGCGCTACAAATATTGGATCAAAACAAGGGATGCCTGTTAATCCTGCTTGACTTATCCTCAGCCTTTGACACAGTCAAACATGACACTCTTCCAGACCTCCTGAAACACAGGATGGGTCTATCTGGTACTATGTTAAACTGGTTCACGTCCTTCCTCCAAAACAGAACACAAAGATTCAAGATTAACCAATCGTTATCCAACCCCTCCCCGGTCACTCTGGGAGTACCCCAGGGTTCATCCCTCTCCCCGACACTCTTCAATATGTTTATGGAACCCCTCACTGACCTTCTCAATTCATCAAACATCCAATATCACATGTATGCCGACGACACACAACTCTACATTAAGGTCCACTCACTTGATGACATCAAGTCCCTTAATTCAACACTCCATAAAACAAAGATCTGGCTGGCAGAAAATCATCTAAAACTAAACAGTCTAAAAACTGAATTTCTCCTAATCGCCCCTCCCAACCAAACAACCACCATCCGTGAATAGATGAAGCACATTACAGCACTCGATGGTCAACCTATCATCATTGATTCAGCTAAATCACTGGGAATAACCTTGGACAATAAGTTAAATATGCAGAAGCACATCAGCGCTGCAACTAAAGGAGCTAATTTCCAGATTAGCACCTTGAGAAAACTGAAACCCTACATACCGGCCAGTGACTTTAAACAGGCAGTTTAATCTCTAGTAATTCCCAAAGTGGATTATGGAAGTATTTCTCTTTGCGGCCTACCCAGATCAACGACCGCTCCTTTAAGAGCCTCAATCAATACAGCCGCTAGACTCATCACTGGCTCCAAAAGAAACAGCCACATCTCCCCTGACCTTCGTGCCCTCAACTGGCTTCCTTTTGAGGCCAGAATTCATTTGAAAATCGCCTGTATGACACATAAGGCCTTACATCACAAAACACCGAGATACCTAGCGGAGAAATTGGTACTATCGGTTGGTAACAGATCCACTAGGAGCTCCAACAATCTTCTACTTAAACCACAACGGTTCTCCAAGAAGAAAACATACTACCGCTCCTTCTCAGGAATGGCTCCCAGGATTTGGAATGCCTTGCCCCAAGAAACGAGACTTAATCCATCCGCAGCTTTTTTTTAAAAAGAAGTGAAATCTATTCTTCTGGCCAAATTCTCTTGACTCATTGATATTCCCCTGTAAATACGTGCTATTCGTGTATGTTCACCTTCACTGTATTCACCTATTTCACGATACTTATACGTTTCTTTTGTTGATATCTCTGTACTGTAAAGCGCTGTGATACCTGCAAGGGTCTTGTTCGTGCTATATAAAACTGCTAAAATAAATAAAATAAAATAAATAAATAGGGTTGAGGCAGCTGAAGTAGTGCAATTTGCAGCACACCAGCTCGGGCTCAGCATTGCTGTGGCTCTAGAAGCCCAACGGAAATAATTTGATGGCCCTCTTTAATGATCACTGCATGCGAAGAAATCAGTTACATATCACCTCTCTAGTTAAGTTTTCTTTTTTAGCCAGTCGAGTAGTAAAATGCCTCGGCACCAGCCATTCACACATGCACAAACTGAAAACTATTGCACGAAAGGAAGGAGGCTCTGTGGGTCCTGCTTAAAATAAGCCACTGCAACTGTAATGGTCAAAACAGCTGTGCCTAATAAAGGCAGAAGCTGTGGCATAAACAAAGATGGCGAGTTAAACTGCTAAACATTATTGATCCGCAATGCGAAGATTGCAACATTACACAACTTGCCGCTGGCTGCGGTACCTGAATGAATTAAATAGCCATGCCCTAAGGAGGCAGGAGCTGTGGCTGAAATAAACTCCAGTTAAGGTAATTCTGGTGCTACAAAATATTTCGGAAACTGTAACAATATGCAGTTGCGGTGCGAGTGAAAGTAATTACCTTGTGGGTAAACGCAACGCCTTCACAAACCCGCCGAACCACCAAAGGCTTGTGGAGTGAATTTGCGGGTCTCCTAACGGCGCTGGTGCTTTCTTAAACTCAAGTGCGATGTGGAGGTCTCTGACGGCACAACCTGGAGGCGAGAGCAGCCTCTGTGGTCTCGGGGGCGCACCCTGCACATAGGAGCTGCCCTGCATTGCGGTGAGCCTCGAACCCTCCCGCCTACGGGAGCTCTCGACTTCAAGCTACCACCATGTTGCTATGAAGACGCCTAGTATGGAGAGCAGGATTTCGGACAAAAAGAGTGGGGCTAACCTGGCGGGAGTGCGGTCAGTGGTGGACCAGAAAGGATAAGCTGCTGAGGGGACCTAATGTGAAAGTCAGAGGGGATACAGTCAAAATAGGCCAGAACAAACTACTGTGATTGTAAAAAAAAAAAAACAACAAGAATAGTCACTTGTTCGGACATCATAGATTAAAAGCGAATCTCTGGCCTGGTGGAAAAAAGGTAACTCCCACAGCGCGCATGCTGATCAGCGTGTGCACACGCTAGTATAACGATAAAGTGTGTGCAGAGTTAGTAACAAGCTGTCACCATTGCCCGAATAAGGTAAAAAAAGTGCGCACAGAGTAGTTAAAAGTCAACGTCTAATGCCGCCAGTAAAAGATCCAGTCCTGGTGGGCAGGGCTAAAAGCAGACAGAGCGGTAAGAAGGAGGGATTAAAAAGCCTCCTTCACAATAGAAAGGCAGCATTTAGCATAAGCTATGATGCAAGCCAATGGAAAGAAGGGGCGGGGCTTCAAGAGCCTTCGAAAATCGTATTGATTACAAAAAGCCCTTGCAGAGCGAGGAGCGCGCATGCGCGCTCCAGCGCTAGGTCTGCGAGACCTAAAAAGAGGGGCAAGCAGCTCCATTTTCAGGTAGCACTTGGGGGGGGGGGGGGTCCTCGTTGGGTCATGTCTATGACCTCCGTAGGTCATAGACATGATTTGTTTGCAGTGCCAGTATCATACCAGCACTGTACTTCAAATCAAAATTGAGATACATTGGATGAGTTGTGTGTGAGTGCTGCAACTTTAGTAGTTGGGGTCCAGTACCTCAAAGCTGATCTTCATTGAAGGATCTGTACGTTGGATGTGGTGCCTAAATAGTCAGGACGGAGGTAGATTACAATGATCTATGTGAGTAATATTACCGAAATGACATGGGAATGTTATACCTCCGTTATACCTTTTGGCAGGAGCCTCGTCCGCAGCATTCAACTGGAAGCCAATCCAAATTTAGAGGAAGGAACACAGAGGCCACATGGCTCTGGATCCCCTTAAACCCTCATTGAACGGCTCATTTTAACCTCAGGCCTTCAAAAGATCACTGAAAGGGACTGTATTGGGTTCCTAGCTACTTTGTATATAAACTGCACCTGCCAAAAACACTACATCAGAACTGACATGGGGTGTGTGTCCCCCTCTCGGCACAGTGCTCCCGGATTCAGCGTTAAGAAGTGGTCTTCATACCTTCCATCCTCTGCATACCTTCTGTTTCTGGGAATAGCCTCCTCTTAGCTTCATGCCTGGCTACCTCAGTCCTTATCGTTAGTCTGCAATTGGCTGATACCTCATTTGATAGATCACAACCTCTCCTCTTTAAAACCCTATCCCTGTAATCTAACATTACCCAGCCTCTGTCAGCCTATCTAGCACTGCAACCATTCACGTAAAACCATGTAACCCCATGAATGATCACACCTACCTAGTATTAATATATCACAAAGTAACTGGAGTAAATGCATGCAGTTTCTCTTGAGAGATCATGACCAATCACAATAACCAACATTAGCCGCTTGATTAACTACTAACCTTGTATTCCGAAGTAGCGTGCTACTTGCCGTGAAGCGTTTCAACGCCTCGTCGGGGGTAGTAAGCGCAATGTAACTACAATTACAAATTGTGGTGCTTTGCAAACTATTTAAATAAATGCACAATTTGAGCAAACACTTCATTCTGGCGAGAAATAGGACAGTGTCACGGTCAGTAGCCCGAGCGGGCCTTGGGGAAGAAGAGGTTAGTACATGGAAGATGTGGCTGAGTGACTGGCGATTTGGTAGTACATTTTGGATGAAAAGAGAAGCTCAGTTTTACATCTCTGTTTTCCTAGGATCTGGAAAGTCCCTCTGGAGTTAAAATTAGAAATGCAGATTGACCTTCTGAACTCCCCCACATGTGCCTTCTAGGGATCTGGTGGATGAGATAGGCGGTGGTGGCAGGCCCTAATCAATGGGCGTCAGGCACAGGAGGATTGTGCTCTCCGAGCCTTGATTGAAGGGGTTGACGGTAGCACTGATTTCAATGCAGCTTGTCGATGGAAATGTACAGAGGTGTACAATACAATGTACAATAGTGCAGCAGGTGCAGTGATACTGGGGTGGGTGGTGCTCATTGGAGGTCAATTAAGATTGCATTTTACTACCAAATATTTCACCCATGGTACATCACTGCTCTCATGCAGTATTCCAGGTGCTTCATTTAATTTGTAAAAACAACAACAAAAAATGCTGCTATTGCAGAGTACCAAGTTTGGCACCTCCTACCTCTTTCTTCCTCCACCCCACCCTTTGTTTTTATTTTTCTCCCTTCTCTTGGAAGTTCTTTTTGAGTTCTGAATTTAGCCAAGAATTTTTAATTTTACTAAAATTATATGTATAACATACTTACTTATTGGGGTTTTCAGCCGACCCTCTTCATTCATTGTTCTGTTATTGTGTCTGTCACTTTTTTTTTTTCACCCACAGCGGGCTACAGCATGGAGCAATAAGTCCGCCTGCTTGTTCCATTGGCTAACTTCACAGTGAGTAACAGCATTCTGACCTTTCACAAGGAGCACATCCGCACTCAAAGTACTTCCCTTAAGGGGCAGGAACTGCTTTGGTGATCTGTGCCTTCTGAGACCAAACATATTTTTTTGCTTTTAGCTCCTGTTTTTTTTTGTCTAGGCCCAGAAGCTTCCACAATAAATGTTTGCAAAACCCATAGCAAAACAACAAGCATTGACAAAACTAAAAGGCTGACAGCCAGTGCCAGACGTATTGGGTTTGCCAATCTTTATTTGCGTGGGCTTTCTTCTTCTGCCAATGTTTTTCTTGTTTCTCTTCTTCCTCCTTTCTCTCCTTCCTGGCTTATCACTTTTGCTATGAATTAAATTCTGGTGATGAAAACTTAGTGCCTGTCCCCTAAAATAACTATGTGCACAGCTTCTGAACTCCACTCATGAAGAACTGGCAGTGTGGAGTGGCAGCAGAGCATTGAAACCTGTAATCTAGCTGCCGCCTGAAATCACTTCACTGTAATGCACTTTAATTATTTGACTTAGGAAGTCCGACGGGTGTTTCCTATACGCTTAGTACATAAGATTGTTGCGGTCATTCCAATAGTGGTCTTTCAGTTTCTAGTTTTCTAGGCATGTCACTTTTCTTGCGCTGTGTATCGTTTTGTACTATCTATAGACATATTTTGTCACTCATTCTGTAGTGTCTGTAAGGTCTCAGAGGAGAATGTAGTGTTTTCTTCAATTTTGCAATTCAGCTCCTTTTTTTCTCCCCCAGAATGTGATAAATGAAGTGTTCCGAATGTCTTTGATGGGTTTATGCAGGAGTAAGTGTATCTTGGTCTCTATTTCGCACGGGTTTTGATACTTGCAGGCTCAATCTCTGTTTGTGACTTGTGTCTGTGAGACTGTATCTATGTCTCCATCAGCTGGTCCCTCAGTCTGGATTGGATAAGTGTTTGTGCTTTAATGTTTTTAGTACAGTGAGAGTGAGGTATTCTAAAAATTTGATTTTTTGATTGTATCAGTGATGTTTCACATTTTTGTTTCCTGAGTGTGCCCCCTGCCACACTGTATGTTTTTTTTTTTTTTGCGTGGGAGCAACCCCTTTCCCTTCTGCTTTTTTCAAGATTAGAATACAGTGCAGGGGGTCGGGGTTGGGTGGCTTGTGTGGAAAGTTAAGGCAGCAAGATGGGTTTCTAGGGATTCTTTGGAGGGATCTTTTTTGGTCTTTCATCGCCTGGTAGTAGAGGTATTTGTGCCACTTTCCTTGATGTTGCACCAACATTTATGAAGTGTTTCTTGATTGTGAGCAGCAGAAAAAATCTTAGTAAATATTTTCTGCTTCCATGATTTTGGAAATTTCTGTGTTTACAGAACTGAAGTGGCTGGTTTTCTGGGAGGCATGTCTAGTATACTTTCTTTTCTGTTAAAGACCATATTTCGTTCTTATAAAGTAAGATTTGGAAGCTAACGCTACCTTTAGCATACATTTTTCTCTGGTGTATTGAAGTAAGCTACAGTTTCCACAGTAGCTCTGCAAGCACAACAGATTTTTCCGGAAGTGCATTTAACCCCAGTTTAACCCAACGTGAATGCGCTCATTCAGAGTCCCAGGTACCTGTAATCTTGTCTTGTCTTGAAGACCCTGATTGTTGCCTTGTTTAACCCCAGAGACCCTGCCTTGCAGTGCTTTTCCAGCAGGTTTAGGATGTGTTGGAGCTGTCCTTTGGTACATGGTCCACGCATCGATGGTTCGGCCTGCAAATTTGTCAGGTCCTTCACATCCGAGAGACCTCGGTTGGGCGGAGGTTGCACCTTGTCTGTCTCTGTGTCCAGTCTGAAGGCTGAATTTAGCATTTTTCCCCTTCTTTTTACTTTTGATTAAGACGATATTCGATTCAGTGACACAGGGATACATTTTCCCTCGTTGGTTTTCTCTATGCACGTGCCGTTCAAAGTCTGAAAGATGAGTTTGTCACTCACTGCTCGAGTAGGATATCTGCCAGGCTTCCATGTGATATGTCAGCTTGGAGCTTCAGAATTTCTTCATTTTTTCTGATGCAACAGAAACGCTTTATAGAGTGCACTGGTCTCACAAATCCTATATATTTGAGTTAAGGGCATCCCGCACATCTTTGCAGATCAAACTGATAGGCACAGACACTTTGAGGAGTGCCCTGGTTATACAGAGATTATAGAAATGTGTATTGAAAGGTATTACTAGTCCGTCTTTAGTCTGGCCTACAGATCGCTTCAGTTATATCGCTACCTCCATGTTTAAAAAAAAAAAATCATTAAAAATACTTGATAAGCCATTTGAACCTCCTTGTCTGTTCAAGTGTCATTCATATTTTGCTTCCATCCATTCATCTCAGTATAAGGCATTGATCTACTGGCTGTGTTGCATTATGAGTGACAGTCTTTTGTCTGATCACGTGCCACTTTGATGGAGTGAAATTCAGATCCAGTGCTGATCTGTCTAGCTACTGGACTATTCCTTTATATTTTACATTGATGGGTGCACCAATTTTTTCAATATAGCATGTTTAAAAGCAAAAGGAAAATGTAACTTTTGCCAAGGCCTATTGGCTTGTTGCATATTGGCATAGGGATGCTTAAGGGGCCTTCTGAGCATTGGTATTAACAAGGCAATGTTCCTTAGGGCAGGAATTAGAAAGAGCTTGATATAACCTTACAATGCCAGTGAACGCTTCCGTTTATTTGTACTTAAGAAGCTGTACAAATTGGTGAGGATGTCACATTGAAAATGGTTAATGCAAATTAACGTTTAACAAAAAAATAAACAACATTGATCTGGCAGTCTTGTAGCATAAATTGTCTTTCAGTTAGAGAACCAACTAGTTGTGCCAATCTTTCTCTCCAAAAATATAAAGGTGTCTATGCCATGTAAACTTTAAAAAACACAAAAGAGTAGAGCTACTTATGTTACTTAAAGGGGATATATTAATTGCCACGGTTTGAAGGCCTACGACCACAAAACATGAAACTAGTATCATATTCCAGCAAAGTGAAGTAGAGGCCTAGACACATGACTCCAGCTTTTAAAACATTTTGGTTTGCTGTCTTGAAGACAGGAGGTTATTGTCTGGAATCCAGTTCTCCTTTGCGCTCTTCCTACTTTGGCGTGTTGTAAAAATGCATCATTTTAGTGAACAAGTGTGTGTATGTGTGAAAGATGCTGCTGTGCAAGTGGTGGGACCTGAAGTGTGTGCACATGTTTCTATGGTAGTTATAAAGCACAACCCTAATTATAAAGCAACATCATTTTGCATAAGGTGATAGATACTACAAGTACAGAGGGATGAAAGGGCAGGAATGAGTAAGGGATTAGCAGCTGGGATAGCTGGGGATAAAAGACGGCAGGGTCTTCTGATGGTGGAGGGAAGTACAAAAGGTTTTACCATGGCAGATAATGTGTTTTCACAGAATGGAAACGTGTGGGGCGATGCTCGAGTCTGGACGGGCGAGATGCGCTTTGACAGGACTGCATGCTGCCAGCCCCTCACTGGCAGCCAATGCCAGATTTCCTGTCTGCAGCCGAATGTTGACTCCTTACACTGAACACCAATGTGGCCCCACGCATTTCAGTAAGGCAGGGGCCGGCATCAGACACGCCGCATGTATGGCGGTCGTGCCGGCCGCTGATGACGCCATGGAGAGGCGGGCCAGGTTGCGCGCGATAGTGATTGGTTTGCCGGCTCGTGCCCCGGAAGTGATAGCAATCGCTTCCGGTGCACGCGTCATCCAAATGCCAGGGGCTGGTTAGAACAGGCTCCCGGCTGGGATTCCGGCTCGACCACCATACATGCGGCGTGTCGGATGCCGTTCCCTGCCTTACTAGATTCAGATTCAGATTCAGATTTTAAAGTCTTTATTTCGATAATAAAATCACAAAAGACAACGAGGTTTACACAAACAGATAAATTCATACATTATAAACACCACATGCTGACCAATTTACACACAATATAAACTATACATTTAAAAATAATCCCAGTTAAACATCCCAATTATATTAAGACGATCCGTTTGTGTATACAGTTCCTTATTAAAACATAAAATCAATAAATAAAACCATCTTAAGATACTGTACAATATCCAATTTTAGATTAAAACTTTTAAAAATGAATCGTATGATCAAGCAACTCCTTACTATTTTTGGGCTCTAATAATCCAGGCCCAACCCAAAAATTTCGCTGTGCTCACCACAAACAACTCTGAAGTATTGGTCTTTAGTACCCGAATAGCCTCAGCGGACCTGCCACAAGTAAAGCGTAGGAACAAAGGTTTTAACCATTTTTTGCGAGGGTCATGGTACTTGGGGCAGGCAAATAAAAGGTGGCCCTCTGACTCCTTGTGGCCAGGGCACCATTTGCAAAATTCGGTTGTTCCCGTGCCCCAATTTTTAACAAATGTGTTCAGGGGCAGAGAACCCACCCGAAACTGGTGGTAGAGTTTCTTATCCAATGGCCTGGTAATAATGTCCCAATAGTTCTCGCGGGAATGGTCCAGCTTGTTAGCCAGGAACCTGCCAGTTAGACTGGTGGAGCTGGAAACAGACACTAGGGTTTGTCTGACCGAGGCCCAGTACAGTGCTTTAAATTCTGGTTTGGAGGGAAACACATTAGTTCCAGGAGACAACCACAACTGTTCCAGACCCATTTGGACCAAAATGGTTCTAACCGTACATAGCCATGGAATTCTCCCGGAACCCTCCAGGGACCTAACCTCGGCAAGCTCTTTAGCAAATGAGACAAGGTCGGGGGAAGACCAAATCCGTCTCCAAAGGGCCACCAATCTGTACCTCGCCATCTCGTTGATTGGATTACATCCCAAGTCCAAACAAAGGGGTATAGATGGGGTTGATTGAGGAAGCCCCACTAAATTCCGCAGGAACTTGCACTGTGCTTTAAACAGGCTAGATAGATCCGTGTACGCCCAAAGATCCGCTCCATATAAAATAGCAGCGTTGATCTTAGCATCGTAGATTTTTAGCGCGGGGTGCACTCGCTTAGTGATGGATCTCTTTTGTTCCCTGACAAGACAGCCAGTTAGGCGGGCCAGTTTAAGCTGCTGTACAACTACCTGCTCCTTCCATCGCAGGCGAAAATCTAATGTAACCCCTAGGTAGGACATATGGTCTACTTGTTCCAAGTAGGCACCACCCATCATTACTGAGCTCCGAACCGGAGTATTCCTTGTGAATACCATAAACTTAGTTTTGCTCACGTTAACCTTCAGGTCGCTGATGACACAAAACTCCTCGAAGCGGTTCAATGCCCCTTGTAGACCGCTTCTGGTCTTTGAGAGGAGCAGAGTGTCATCAGCGAAGATGAGCATGGGGAACTTCTTCCCGGCCAGGGAGGGAGCGTCTGTTGGAAAAGTATTGAAAAAGTTTACTACCTGGTCAATAAATAGCAAAAAGAGAGTGGGCGCCAGGACGCAGCCCTGACGGACCCCGCGTGTTACTGGGAAACTGTCCGTCACTTGACCTTGACTGCCCCATCGAACCCTGGCAAAATTGTCCTCATGCAATTTGACGATTAAATCCAGAAGTTCCGGGGGTAAACCTAGGTCTCTCAAGACACACCACAGTTTGGCCCTCGGAACCATGTCAAAAGCAGCCTTTAGATCAATGAAAGCGGCGAAAATCTTCCCCCCACCTAACAGCACCACCTTCCAGTACATCAGGCAAAATCTAAACACCTGGTCGATAGTACTGATACCAGCTCTAAAGCCTGCTTGCATAGGGGACAAAATGCACTCTGAAACCATCCATCCCTGAACTCTGCCTAAGATCATTCGAGCGATGACCTTTTGGAGAGAATCAATAAGGCTGATCGGGCGGTAATTGCCCGGGTTGGACCGGTCCCCTTTTTTATATATTGGGAGGATCTCGGCCCCCTTCCAGCTCATTGGGATTCTAGCTCCTTGGGCAATTGCATTTGCTAGCCTAGTGATGTACGGGATCCAGAGTCCTTGGTTGGATTTAAACAGATCAACGGGGATTAGGTCCATCCCAGGAGCCTTCCCCCATTCGGTCAAACCCAATGCTAATTCTGTTTCCTGTTCAGAAAAGAACAGGACCCCACCGTGGTCCAACAGTGTGTACTCATCACTTAGCAGGGTAAGGGGTGCAGAGATCTCAGACCTAAATTGGGATGCATAAAAGTCCACCCAAGTTCCGGGGAGGACATGATTAGAAGGTATTTTCAAATCTGGGTCCCTGCCCCATTTCACCAATTCCCAGAATTTCGTCTGGTTATTGGATGTCGAAGCATCCAGAAGAGCGGACCAATGCCTATCTTCCCACTCTCTTTTAGCCTCCCACTGGATTTTTTTATACTGGGCCCTGGCTAACTTAATATCTACCATAACCCGTGACTTGACCGCCTTGACTAATTGGCTGTAAGCCTCCCTACATTTCCCGTTATACCATTTCTGGCGGGAACATAGTTTTTTTGGCGGGACTGCCAAGTATGGTCTGGATAAAAGAATTTTAAGCTGTTCGAAACAACCTTCGTGGGTCTTGGTGACTTGATCAAGGCCAGCCCCCTCAGGCACAATGTCCGTAAGTTCGTTCATCGAGTGGGTAACCAATTGTGTGATACTTTCGTGGAGGGTGGCATCACCCACTATCCTAGACCATTTCAGCCGTCTTCTGTCATTGGTCAAGGTGAGATCGCCTGTGGTAACATTGTCTGGGTTCTTCGATCTATCAGATCCCAGAAACCTTAAACTAAGCGACAAGGGGTTATGGTCACTTTCTGGGCGGGATACCACTTCCATATCGATCATATAATGCCAAAGTTCCAACTTTAGCAAGATATAATCTATACGGCTTTTCCTTAAGCCATTATCAAAAGTATTGCTGGCACATTGATCTGATAGGGAACGGCCATTAACTGCCCTTAAGCCCCTGTTCAAACATAGGGCCATCCAATTCAAAGCTGCCTCAGTCCCTTTGGCGATTTTATCTATTGACAGGTCAGGAATGTTCCAAACTGCATCTTCAGAGGACCCCCAACTGTCCCCGACTGCCTGGAGCGGCTCAAAGGTACAGTTCAAGTCGCCCGCAAGGATAAACAAATTATCACTACCTGAACTGTCAAGATACCTATCAACTACATCGACAATGCCAGGGCAACGGCCTCCAGGTAGGCCTCGTGCATAGATGTTAATGAAGAACAAGTCCCTGTGGGCGGCTTTGCTCAACTTAATGCCCATGAGGTCTTGATGTTCAAGAAAAATTTCTGTTAGTTGGACTCCCAGGGATTGCTTCACCCAAATAAGTAGGCCCCCTAAAGCGCGCCCTTTGTTACCTCTGATCGCAGGTTTACAAAAATTAATGAACCCAACCCTGTGGATTGGGGCCGTAGCCCAGGTTTCCTGGAGTAATATGATATCAAAGGAATCTATGAATTCCAGCCACTCCTCAGAGAGTAGCCGGCCCTTGATCCCTGCCACATTCCAGGAGGCCATCTTGAGAGAGTCGTGGGGGGACATTACGTTAATTTGATATGATTGGATCGTTGGCTCGGTGGGGACGAACGTCTCCACCACCTTCTCAGGTTCAGCCCGTAGCTCAAGTCTTGGGGTCAAACAAACACCAGCCGACCCCTTGATTACCTCTGAAATGTCCTCTGTGGTAGCTTCAACAGACCCCTCCATAGGATTTGACAGTAGGCCCCCCCCAACAACATGCCCCATAGAAAGATCCACCCCGCCGGGCACAGGTATTACGTTCCTAAGACTCTCGACTGTGCTGTGCTCCTTGCATGATAAGTATAGTCAATCGACAGCCTCAAGATCAGAAAGAGGACCGTATCGATTGAAGAGTTGGAGATGTTGGGAGTGACAAGGTGTTCTCACAAACAAATGCCTCTTGTCTAATAATCGCTTATGGCGGGGGCTGGTTGTAGGTTTAGGATGTCTATCGGGGTAAAAATAAGCAAGATCCAGAGTTTGTACATCCCCCATTCTTGCATACCTTGCTACCCTTCGAATGGACTCTACTACCCATGGATCCTTAAACGAGACTAAAATGCAATCACCCTCTAAGTCTTTAGTCCCAAAGCCCACCCAATCAACTCTCCTCACTAATAGGATTTCAGTTGAAATTGATGGCGGGAGAGGGCGATTTTTATTCAGCCAATATACTACTTTATTACGTAGATCCCTATCTGTCTCTTTGACACCCTCCTTAATGGGCACTACCCCAGTAAGCACAATAGTATATTGGTTAGATTCTGGGGGTAGGTCAATGCAAGGGTGGGCGCCCTTAACAATATTTCTCCTGTTATGAATTGTAGGGTTACGGATAGTATTTGGCTTACCTAGAAGAGGCAGGGATGGGGAGCTATGTGCAACTGTTAACCTGTCGTCCACCCTCGTGGTATGAGTTCTCTGCATTGTTGTCTTGGCGGCGTTTTTCCTAGATTCCTGCGCCAGGGTATCAGCACCGGCGGTGTTGTCTAAATCCTTGGGAATCACCTGTGCCGAAGATATTTTTACTACCCCCATTGTTGTACCTTGGCATACATTATCTGTGTTGTTAGTTATGTTTGGCTGGGAGATGGGGGCCCCCGCTACTACGGGGGGGGCAGTTAACTTGTGGCGTAGGCGCTTATTCGAGTTCACGACAGATTCCAATGCTTCTAATTTGATGGTCATCAACCTTGTTTGCTCCAGGACGGGGCGCAAAAGGGTTTTGAACATAGCCTCCATTTTTACCAGAAGGATTTCATCGCTGTTGCAGCAAGTGGGGCACGGGTCTGATGAACCAATGGTGGTTAAAGAGGGGCACAATACGTTGGGATGTATCATGGGGGGGTATGTAGCATTGTAAGGCTGAGGTGCAGCAGCATTGGTTTGATTAGCAGCATTTAATTTGGGCAACTTCTGTACTCTCCCCCCTTGTTTGCTTTGGGTATATTTCCTTTTGCTGGTTTTTTTTGTAACGGGGTCGGACACTTCTATTTGTTTCGACACCGAGTTATTGATTGTGTCCCCTCTGTCCGTGCCACTAGTGTTTGACCCGTTATGTTGGATAACATCAGGGCTCGAGTCAAGGTTATGTGACAAATGTAAAGAATCCACCCCATCTCCCACAACATGTATCAGTGCATCTGTCGTTATGGAATGTGAATAATTAGACGGAGCTTGGGCTGCGGGGCTAGAACTTAAGGCCAGTGTTCCTATAGAGGAACGCTTACCACTGACTAAATCTAAAGAGAGCCTTTTCTCGGTCAGTGCTATTTCTTTTTCTAGAATCCCGGTAGCTCTAGTTATAAAGGCATCTAATGGTCCGGAAACTATTCCCTTGGAGGTATGTAGTTGAACAGTGCGGTCTTTACCTGACCTTAGAGGCATTTTTAAAAATGGAATAGAACGACAGGACCCTTGTCAAACCCCGGACTATTGTAATAAATAAATAAATGCCTGCGGAGGTAACGAACACAAGAAAAATATGAATGACAGGCCAGAGGGTGTGGACAGACTCGGCTCTGCCCAAACACAAGCAGGCACAGGCTACGCCCGGTAGATTTGCAAGTTTTCGAAATAGACCTTATTATACAATAGACAATGGACAGTGACTACATTACACTCTCAGAATAAAAACATGGTGGGCAACCAGGGGGGCCCACTGCCGCAGAGCTCCGCAGAACTGTTGCAGGAAGGAACAGAGTATAACGACCAGGGATAATGACCCAATAAAAGGTTGCAATAAATTAGAAAACAAAGTCCACAGTACCTTGGGGATACCGATGTTAAAAGACACCGTTTAGTGGAGTGGCCCCGCCCCGGCCACCACCGGGCAGTGACGGGCAAGGACGGGCCCGCCCTTGGCCCGGGCTTCGCCCGGGCGCGGCCCGCGCGCGTCCCGCGCAGCGAGGCAGCTCCCCGCCTCAAATAGCGCCCCGGCGCTGCCTGATGACAGCGGCGGCAGGCGTCGGGCGCTGGGGATGCTGGGGGTAGTAGTTTAGCAAAGCCGTTCCCCTCACGGCGAAGTTAAAGGCTGGCAGGACGTTGCAGGTGCAAACCTGAAGCTGGCCGTTCCCCTCACGGCGGGCTCGGAGTGTATGGCAGCGAGGTAGGGTCAAGTGGTGCGTCCCCTGCCTTACTATAATACGTGGAGCCACCTTGGTGTTCAGTGTAAGGAGTCAACATTCGGTTGAAGGCCCCTTATGGAGATAATCTGCGGGGCGTAGGGGGGTGCTCGGGGGGGGGGGAGTACCCGCCTGTGTGAACGGGCCCCCTTGCGTATGCGCACTCCGGTTGGAGTGGGTGCATAGTTTGATCAGGATCTGGCGCCAGTCATTGACCTTGCCGTAGGCTCAAATAGGGATACGCAGAAAGATAACGTTATTTGATTATTGAATGCTTAGATTCGGATAGGAATGTCGATGTATTAGAAATATGTTGAGGTTAGCAAACATGACATATGTTCCTATCAATGTAATGCACTGGACTTTCTGCGTATTGTGTACATAATGTATATAAAAAATGTTTTGATTATTAATTTGTAATAAATACGGCCGGGGGTTTACCGACCCCTAATCCAAAAATCCCTTCTGATAAATGACTTTCCGCCTTAGGGGTAAATGGGAGGTGGGCAACATTGGCACCAGGAAAAGGGGTCATTAATAGGGGTTGTAGTCAAAGGAAGAGGGAGTCTAGGCCGTACCTGGCCATATGGGTCCTTACACAGCTCACTATTGCCTTTCTTCACTCTACCCTCTCTTCACATTGTCCGCTTCTACTCGCCTGTGGCGCTGCACTCCTCTGAGAGCTTATTACACTGCCAATCAGTGCCCAATTTCTTATACTGCAGTATATTTTGCCATGATATTTTTCCAGGCAGTCTGCGAGTTTTTCAGTGGGCATCTGTGTGCAGAGTTTTCTAAAGTGGGCTGCCCATTCTTTCCATTCTGCAGAACTATGGCTTGTTTCTTGCTTCATTTAAGTTTTCTATACATCTTTTATAAAGAATTCATACAAACTTAACCATGGGGTTTTAGTCCTGGTAGGGCAAACATTGGTTTAGATCTGAAATTGTAGAGACACACAGTGATATTCATTTTGCCTTCTTATTTTATATACTTTCTCGAGTACTAAACACTTTTCCTTGCCTCAGAGCAATTTAATTGTGATCATAATAATTCCGTTGTCCAGGTCCTGAGGAGAGCCATGACACACACACAGTTGAAACATGTCTACCTCCATTCAGGAGCGTCTATGAACAATAATTATTTCTAAAGAGCATTTGGCAACAGAAACGAGGAACAATAATAACCAGACCTATGCTCAATAGCTTCCTTTACAACAACAACTTGAGCCAATATCCCCATATAAATGGACACCAAGTGATCTATAAAGTATAATTACTTTTATTAGATCCCCCCCAAATCTATGTGATAAGACAAAAGTCCAGTGATATACAGTTATTTATTTAATTACACACACACACCTTAACACTTGGTGTTGGAACATGTTTACCCACATGTAAATTAGTAAACTATTTTAATACATGCTAAGCCCTAATCAAGATATTAACTGTTTCTGTCTTTTACTGCTTCGAACTTTGTGATGACTAAATGCTATTATGATCACAATTAAAATGTTTTGATACAATGATTTTTTGTTTTTGCATTAAAGGAATTGTGCGTAATAAGAAGGCAGAAGGGAGAACCGCTATACATCTCTCTCAAAAACAGTTTAACATCCTTATGGGCCAGTTTGCCTGCTGTGTTACTGTATTTTCCTGACTGTTGATTAATATTCCCTTGTTGTGGTGAGGTATTTTAAGTGTTTCTTGGGGTTCATTACATTTTTTTTTAGTTTTTTTTTTTATAAATCTTTTTATTAAACATACTCGACATAGAGGTACAGTTCTACTTGAGTCAATAACAGGGAGCACAGCACAATCCAGATATGTACAGATACAGTAGGATAATGTTTGGAACTCACGGGGAGGGGGGATCATCACATTCGGGATTACAGGGGGGAGTACATATATTACCACGGTATTCGTTCCAGGAAGCCCAAATCTTAGACCATTTTCGGGGACAACCCCGAGCTGTGTATACTGTCTTTTCCCTCAACATACACCAGTCAAGGTCTTTCTCCCAATCCGCGACTTTAGGAGCATGTGGCGCCCCCCAGATTTGGGCGATATTTCTCTTGCCGATCATGCAGCCTAGCATGACCCATTGTGTGGCGTGTGAATTAAGGTCGGTGGGTTCCCAGATGTTGGGGAGGCACCTAGGGGCCTCTAGCTTAAACTCGAATTCCAGTGTTTCACTCTTAATGTCGTGAATTTTGCGCCAATATTCCTGAATTGGTTCGCAGTGCCATATTATGTGTATGAATGTGCCCATTTGGGTGCACCCCCGCCTGCAAGACCCATCCCCTGGACCACCCATGTGTATCAGTTGGGGGCCAGTGATGTATATTCTATGCAATATTTTTAGTTGCACTAGGCGGAGACGTGCTGGGATAGCAACAGTTTTGGGGGGAGGAGACTGCAACCTGCCAGTTTTCGTCGTCTAATTCGATCCCTTTCTTCAACCCATTTCTCTCGTAGGGACAGCAAGGGGTCCATGTTGTTAATACGTTTTCTGTAAGTCAGGGAGATAGCTTTCTCAGGTAGATGGCCATCTAATAGTCTGTCCTCTAATGGAGAATGGTCAGGTGGGGAGGAGTAGCGGGGCAATGCGGTTTGCAGTGCATGGCGTATTTGTAGGTACCGAAAATGCTCCGACTCTGCCATAGTGTATTGACGTTGGAGGGAGTCAAAGGACTTCACGCCATTTTTGTCCCGAAGGTCTCTGATGTGGGAGATGCCAATTAGATCCCATTTATCAAAGCCCTTGGAGTTGCCCAGGTCTCCTAGCCTCTGGGAGTCCCACAGAGGTGTGGAAAGAGTCAATCTATTGCTCCAGCCTAGCGATGCAGTCGCTGAGTGCCAGATCTTGACTGTGTTGTTGGTAGGACCGGTAAGTGGGTATCTGTTCGGCTTAGAGTATAGGGCTCGGGTATAGGATCCATTTGGGAGGAGCCATCTGTCCATGTTGAACCCCGGATCGTCGGACCGGCCATAGGTGCCATGATTTATTGCAGTAAGATGTGCTGCCCAATAGTATTTCTTAATGTAGGGCAAACCGATGCCTCCATCGTACCAGCTGAGCGTGAGTTTTTGTAGAGCAATACGTGGCCTTCTATCCCAAAGAAGGTCCCGCTGAAGCCCCTCTATTTCTTTGAAATACGAGTTTGGTACAGGGTCGGCCGAGTTTTGAAGGAGATAGAGGAATCGGGCAGGGACATCATTTTAAAAAGGGCCGCCTTGCCCAGCAAAGAGAGAGGAAGTGATTTCCAGTTTGTAATATCATGTTTGAGCCTTTGTAGTGGGGGAACAAGGTTTCGGGTAAATCGGAGTTTGCTATCCAGAGAAATGAAGATACCCAGGTATTTAAAGCCTTCTAATACTATTGGTATGGGGTAGTTTCGGGGTATCGGAGGGGGGTTTCCACACAGGACATATAGGAGAGATTTCTGCCAGTTAATACGGAACCCGGAGTATCTGCCAAAAATGGCCAAGATGCCGAATACAGCAATAAGGGATCTTTTAGGGGATGCAAGATATAGTAGGATGTCGTCAGCATACAAGGATATATGATCCTCCCAGTCAGCCGACCATCGTAGACCACGGATCATTACGTCTTTTCGAATCCAGGCTGCCAGGGGCTCGAGGGCCAAAGCAAATAGTAAGGGGGAGAGGGGGCATCCCTGACGGGTCCTAGGCTAAGTAGAAAGGTATCTGATTTTCTGTTGTTCACGGCAACCTGAGCCATCGGAAAGCTGTATAGTAAGCGCACCCATTGTCTGAAACCCGGCCCAAATCCCAACTTTGTGAGTACAGCGAAGAGATAAGGCCACTCAATTGTGTCGAATGCCATAGTGGCATCTAGAGAGACTACGACAGCATCTTTGCGCATGGTCGACGCCCTGCCCAAGACCCCGTGGACTCTACGCAGATTCAAAGCAGTGTTTCTCCTGGGCATAAACCCCGATTGATCCGGGTATACCAGATCGCTTATTACTCTAATCAGTCTGTTGGCGAGCACTTTGGCTAAGATTTTGGGTTCTGCATTCAGCAATGAAATAGGGCGGTAGGAGGCATAGTCAGTCTTGAGTTTCCCTTCCTTGTGAATTGTGACAATGGTTGCAATTCTTTGATCAAGGGGCAGCGAACCCTGCTCTAGACTGTTCTCGAACATAGATTTCAGGTATGGGGCTAGTTTGTCCGGACGGAGCTTGTAAAGCTCGATCGGGATACCATTTGGGCCAAGAGCCTTGCCGGAGAGAAGCGCTCGGATTGCGGTTGCTATCTCGCCAGCAGTAAGGGCACTGTCCATAAATGCTCGGTCGCTGTCCGATAGCACCGGGAGGGAGATATCACGTAGGAGTTCAAAAGAGTCCGCCTCGGTGTATGGCGCAACGGAGCTGTAGACTGTGTGGAAGTGTGCTGCGAAGTGGTCGACTATGTCCTGGGGATCTGTTATGGGGGATCCTTCAGTGCTTCTAAGTTCAGGAACTAGTCTCCTGGCATGTTCCTTTTTGTCCAACCAGGCGATTAATTTCCCCGCCTTGTCCCCCCAGTCACAGAGTCGGCCCAGTCTGTCCTGTCCCAGTAGTTTGGCACGGTCGGTGACCAGGGCTCGATATTCTTCTTGGCGGAGTCGCAGGGCATGAAGAGCCTCAGGTGAGGGATCAGAATTAACGTCATTCTTGAGACGATAAATTTCTTGCTCTACGTCGGAGATATCTTTTAGTTTGTATTTTTTGGATCCCGCTATTAAGGAGAGAGCCTCACCCCGGACCACTGTTTTAAAGGCTTCCCACAATGTTTGCGGCGAGTCAACCGTGCGGTTGTTCTCCAGAAAATAGTTATCAATGGATATGACCAGGTCTTTTCGTATTTTCGGTTTTTTTTTTAGATACCAGGGATTGATTGGGGCAACACGTCCAACCTGGGAATGGTCAAGAACAATATGAACCCAAAGGGGGGAATGGTCGGAGATGCCCCTAGCTAGGTGCCGTATCTCGTGGATGTCCGTTACTTGTGGGGCAGGGACAACTATATAGTCTAGACGAGAGAGACTATTGTGGGCGCCTGAGTGGAAAGTGTGTTGAATCTTGTTAGGGTGGTATGTTCTCCACTCGTCCACTAACCCCATCACCTAAAAGAAACTTGAGAAGGAGTGTGCAGTGTAAGGGATCGTGCGAGGGGGATGTCTGTCCAGTGTACCCAATATAATGGAGTTGAACTCACCGCCGAGCACAAGGTTCCCTTCCGGCAGTGCTAGCAGCACCGTGCTGAGGTCAAAAAATGTTGTGGCCTGTAACCCTGGAGGTGCATATATGGACATGAAGGTAATGGTTCGTCCCTCCCAGGTGCCCGTGATACCAACATATCTGCCACGGTCATCCACATAGGTGACAGTGGGAATTACTTCTTTTGCATGATGCCCGCCCCTCTGGAGTTAGTCGCAAAACCTGTGTGCGCAATCATCGAATAGTCCCATCTATGCATAGCTTTACAAGTGTTACCAATGAGGTGAGTTTCCTGAAGTAATACAATGTCCGGTGACAACCTCTTGACCTGTTGCAGTACTATACTCTGCTTGATTTTGTCCCCCAATCTGTTAACATTCCAACTTAAAATTCTAACTTCCTTGTTATGCTGTACACCCCTTTGACTTGTATGTGGAACGCAGCAGCGGTCTCTGCCAAAGGCTGGGACTGCACCATCGAAATAATGTTGAGGATAAGAAACAAAAAACCATAAAACAATTAAACAAAAGACCCCAACCCAACAACCACCCACCCCGCTGCCCTTCCCTCTGGGCTCAAAACTGCCCATCAAAAAACTCGCAGAGTGCCTGTCGCCCTAGAAAATTTCAAACGAAGAAAAAAACCAGAGGGGGAAAGTAGTGGGCTCCGTGTCCATGCCCTGTGCTACAGCACTATCACACCCATATTAAACATTTAACATATGGCCAAAAATAAGTCAGTAGTCCCCTTTAGGTAAGATTCCGTTGGCCCCCCCTCCCTAGCCCGCCCCGAACCATTTGCTCCCCCAATCCTCAAAAAAGAAACCTGTCAATGTCAAGGCTCCGCCTTAGGCCGGACCATTGTCCGCGTGGCCCCCGGCTCCTCGCTCCGCTGGGTTTTTAGTCCCTTGAAAATCCAATCCGCAACATCTTCAGGTCGATCAAAAAACCACGTTCTCCCCTCCGCCTCAACCCGGAGGTGGGCCGGGAACAGCATTGAGTATTTCAGGCCCCTCTCTCTCAGGTCGCGTTTAACAGACAGGAATGATCTCCTTTGTTTCTGCACCCTTTGCGTGAAGTCAGGGAAAAAGGAGATATCTGCATTTTTGTATTGGAGGGGGGCACCGGTCCTGGAATTTTGGAGGATCACATCTCTGTCCCGATAGTTCAGGACTCGAGCCAACATGGGCCTCGGGGGAGTGCCCGGTTTGGGCCGGCCGCCCGGGACCTTGTGGGCCCGCTCAATCGCAAAAAATTTACTGAGACCTTTGGGTTGCAGGTGCTTGAGAATAAGGTCTTCAACGAACAGGTCAGGAGTTTGCCCCTCTGATTTCTCCGGAACGCCTAAGATGCGGAGATTGTTGCGGCGAAGTCAGCCTTCGTAGTCGTCCAGCTTGAGATCTGTGAGATTCCGGGAGTCCTGTAGTTCCTTGACCTCCCTTTGCAACTGTGCGACGTCACCCACTAGGCTGGTAGTCGTAATCTCCACCTGTTTCACCTTTTCATTAAGTTTCCCCATGTCGGCCCTGATGAGATTGATGTCGATGGCCACTGAGTCCAAGGAGGTCTTGACACCTGTTATGGCCTCCATGACGTCCTTAAGGGAAAGCTCCTGTTCCTCTTCCCCAGGGCCTCGTGGTGCGGTTTTCTCAGACGGGCGGCCCCACTGCAGATCTTTGGATACCGTGTATCGGTCCAGCTTGTTAGTTTTGGACTGGCTTTGGTCCCCTGGTCCCGGACCCCTTAGTGCGCTCCATCGTAGTACCTGAGGTGAGTCACAGATGGATGAAAGTTATAGAGGGCGGGTAGGTGAAGCAATGTCCTCTGCGCCCGGGTAGGCGTGATGGGGGTAACACGGAGAGTCTCGCACTTTATCCCATGCACTCCCGTTCAGAGCCACAGCAGCTAGGCAGCTCAAGGGGCTCACGAGCCAAGAGGTGTCTCCCAGCCCCGAGGGGTGAGCTTCACCGGATATTGGAATCGGTTGCTGCAGCTCAAGTCACTCCCAATCACACCAATGAGAGAAGAAGGAGCAGGGGGCCACCCGATCCTCAGGGGCGGGGGTTGGGGCCCGCGAGGAAGCAAGCAATGGGGGAGGCAGAAAAAGAGAGTTCACCCGCTTCCAATAAGCAGTCCACAGTTGGCGCTCTTCAAGTCGCCTCGAGGTTGGTATGTAGGGTGGGGTCGCTAGTGCGTCTCCGCAAGGCCACAATCGCCACCTGTAGTGTTGCTCCCGGTTGCTCCCCCTTCAGGCCCCCTGATGTGCGTGGAGCGCAGCAGCGTCATTCCAGTTTGGCGCCACCTGCCTTGAATCCATAGAATATCTGTGGCTGACTTCCAGGATATCCAGTACTGTGTGTCCCAGTGTCAGGCCTCCTCGCGGGCCACGATATATTTATGGCGAGGGGGTTCAGCACAACAAAGCAGGCAGAGGGAGGGCCGTCATTATCAGGGGTGCGCTGCCGCTACCAGTTGCACCGCGGCCGGCGCACTCTGTTTCACAGCCGCTGTGTCCCCAAACCGCACCAGTACATTTATCATGGGACTGGGAACCCCTCCATGACTTTGTGCAGTGAGGGCTCTTCTGGGAGCCACCTTCAAGACAGGATCGCTGCGGCGCTTTTGATTGCGGTGTCACTGCAGGGCGAAAGGTAGGCCGGATGCCGTGTACCTTAGAGTCAGGCCCCCCCTCGGGCCGCCGTTAATTGCAAGCGCTTGAGGCCGGCTGCAGTGGAGGAGGCAGAGCGAGAGGCTTCACTGTTGGAGCTGCGCCGCCGCCATTTTATGTCCCACGGCCGGCACGCTCTATCCCTTTGCGATTCTCTCGCCTCTCACTCAGACTTACATGCCGCTATGTATCCGCTGGTGTTTCCGCAGCTCCTGGTCGTCGGAGCTCCTTCAGGAATTGTCAGCGGGGAAAAAGGTTGTGGCGGCGCCTCGAACCGCGGCGCCACCGCTAGGTGAGGGAGGATTAGCTGGATCTCCTTTCTGGCAGGCACAGCTACTGTGGGCCCCGGATGCAGGACGACGAGTGGGCCACGACCTTAAGAGGGTGCTCACTCTCTTGTTTCAGACGATCCACGCACAGGAGCGGGCGGGATGGGCTTCGCTGTCGATCCGGTTTCCGGGACTGCATTCAGGTGTTTCGGATTAGCATACAGGATAGTCGAGGGCTAAAGCGGGCGACGGAGCTCACGGACTACGCGGCCATCTTCAATCCATGCTTGGCCACGCCCCCCATCATTAAAATTATTTTGCTTTGGCTTATATATGCTTTAAGTTTTATATCAGTTCTTTTCGAAGTATGTATCCAGTTGGTCTCCGTCTTTTGTAAGTTTTTGTCATACTTTTACATATTTAGTGATTCTGTTGCTACAGTGAAGAAGGTTTTGCATATCATGGTGAGGGCTTAGTGTGCCAAGCGGATCTCTGAGAGTATTTTTAATTTAAAAAAAGCCACTGTTCATGCTTGTTCTTTCTGGCATTGAAAGCGGGCACAGTTGTCTTTTTCTTGCCCTTTCCAGACACTTGAATCAGAAGACTGTTGAGAGGCTCTTTGGAGAGTTTGTTTCCTTTATCTTTTTCTGGCTGTTTTAAATGGCAGAACTTATTGACAGTTCTCTGAAGTTGATAGTTGCTCTTTTCAGTTGGAAGATTTATGTTCGCTGGGATCTCAGTCTGTGATACCATAATGTTATGCTGTGCTTAGTATACCTAGAAATATGTTCGACCCACTGACTTACATAAAAGTCTGGGACTGATTATGCATGTGCATTCATATCCATATACGACAAGAGTGTTCCAGCGCCTTTGAAAAGTGACTGTCTGGCTTTTGCAGGATCCTGATGTTGTAGAGATCACCTGACGATATCACAGGTGAGACTACGTTTGTTACATACTAACCAGGACACGAGGCACTTCATCTGTGAGGAAAGGGCCGTGGCCTCCAGAGCCTCTTAAACTCTAAATGAACCAGGGGGTATAGCAGACACTGCCAGAGGGAACAGAATCTGATGGCACAATCACTACTTGTGTTGTTGGTCCTCCCAGAAGTTCAATCAAACGACTTGTAAAGCTCGACTAATCACCCATAAGTGTATCAAGGTGTGGTTGGAAGGGGGGGGGGGGGGGCGTAGGGTTACTGCTGATCTGTTGAAGGCACTGTGGTTCAGTTGAAGAGCCAGATCTTGAGGTCCTTCCTAAATTGGGGCAGTGGCGAGAGGTTTCGGGTTCTCTTCTCTGTTTTTTTTTTTTAACTAAGCTCATCCAACGTTTGACATAAAAACTGTTATTTCTATCTCTGTTATGGCTAAATTAACATGCTCCTTCCTGAGAACTAGTGTCACATAGAACTTTGTGGCTAGGGTCAGTAGGTCTCTCTCTGCCAGCCTATGGGAGGAAAATCTTGTGATCTACTGGTTGCGTTTTGATTTGACTTAGGCTCACAGCAGACAACCTGATGGCATAAAATTAAACCCTCGATTGCATTTGCTATGTATGTTTTGAACACATTGAAATTGGTGTGGGACATTTGGCCGATTCTTCCTATATCATGTCAGGACCATTCTCTCCCCTAGAGTGTACTTCATTTTGTTTTTCGGTCTGGCTTGTCAGCGCAGCTGTCTGCATGTCCATTTTTTGTCATTTCTTAAGTATGTACAAAGTGTGTGTTTGCTTTGGACCCCCAGGCATATTTCTCCCTCAATCCACGCTATTCACTGTTTGACTTACATTGCACCTCATATGCTGAGCTTTCATTGCAGTGCATGAGGGAGTATTTTACATCTCAAACGTACACGGAAGCATCACACATTAAGTTCTTTATTTCCTAGATTTATTGTATTCAGTAAGCAATAGATTTTTTTTTTGTTTTTTTTGTTTTACTGTAATGCCCTTCAATACTGTTACCACCGTCCTGCTGTTACACAGGACCTCCTTTCCCTTCCATCTTCTTCCCTTTCCTTCTGACCCTTCTCATATCCCGCTCTGCTTTCACACTTGCCCCTCAAGTTTTAGTCCTTCCTTACTCGTCTTCGTTGCCAGCCTCCTGTCTCCCCAGAGGGCCTTGCTTCCTATGTGCACCGCTCTCTCTGGGCACAATGTTTTGAGGGTGTAGGAGGAGTGCATGCTTGAGTCGGGCAGTGCTGATCTCCAGGCCTTTTGTGTGCTGAAGAGCTGCTCCACTGCGCCTACTCGAAGTAATGCCTCCACAGGACCCTGAGGTACCCTCCTACCAATGAGGCAGGAGGGCAGAGGCAGGAGGCAGGGCAGTGTGAAAGGAGAGGTAGATAATGAGGGAAAGCAATAGAACTCTGGAGAAAAATGGTGGCAGTTTACTAAATGTAATGTAATTCGGTTTTGTATAGCGCTGGTTGCACTCCATGGAGCATCTTTGCGCTTCTGAGTACGAGACAGGATCTGATGAAAAGATTCTTATGATGTTTCGGAGATGAAGTGTTATATCAGATTTTTACATTTTGTGTCAGATAACGTATAGATCCAGGTTTTGAGGGTGCTTCTGAAAGAAATTTCTGTGGAAATTTGCCGAAGGGAGGACGGCAGAGAGTTCCAGGCTTTGGATCCCAAAACTGCCAGGGACTTGCCTCCTTTGGTTTTAAGTCTGAACTTAGGGATAGTGAGAAGATTCTCATTTTGAGATCTCAGACATCGTACAGGGGCATAGTGTTGGAACATGTTTTCAATGTATTTAGGTCCTGTTTTGTTAAATGCTCTATAGGTAATTAGCAGGATTTTAAACAACACCCTTTTGTGTATTGGCAGCCAATGCAGTATGTTCAGAGCTGTTGAAGCTGAGGTCCTTCTTTTCCAGCCCAACACTAATCTGGCCGCTGCATGTTGTACAATTTGCAGTTTATGGCATACTGTCCTATTTGTTCCCGCATATATACTATTACAGTAGTCAATGCGGGACGTGATAAGGGCAACCGCCACCGTCTTCCTTGCTGCAAAAGGGATCAGATCGAAAAATGTCCTAAGTCCCTTTATTATGCCGAAGCAGATCCCTGCCACGGCATTTGCTTGTTGTTTAAAGCTCAGAGAAGGGTCAAATTTTATTCCCAGATTACGGACTGCATTTGCTGTATTGGGAGGGACGGTGGCGTCTTCTGGCCACCATAGAGTTGGATTGAAGGAGTTGTTTTTTCCAACAGGTAGGATCTCAGTTTTCCCTGAATTGCATTTAAGATGATTTGTGCTCATCCAGTGGAAAGTAGCCTTCAAACAGTTCTGGAGTCTGGCTTCTGCTTGGCTGGATTCATCCTCCATCACTAGGATGAGTTGTGTATCATCTGCATATGCGATGGTAGCTATGCCGAAGGATGATATGAGGGCAATCAGGGGAGCCATATATACATTGAAAAGTGTCGGACTCAAACACGAGCCCTGTGGCACACCTGAATTCAGTGGGATTTCTGCTGATCTAAATTGGCCCAAGGTAACCACTTGTCGTCTGTTTGTCAAAAAACTCTTTAGCCAGCTCAGTGCCTTGCCCGTTATTCCTGCCGCGGTTAGTCGGTCTATCAAGATGGTATGCGACACCGTGTCGAAAGCCGCGGATAGGTCTAAAAGTATGAGGACAGCTTTTTTTCCCTGGTCTAGTGCTGTTCTAAGTGTTTCCACGGAGAAATTTAGAGCCGATTCAGTCGAATGTTTTGCTCTGAAGCCAGCTTGGTTCGGGTGCCAGATGTTATTTGCCTCTAAAAAAAGAAGTGAGCTGTTTATTTACTTCCTTTTCTGTAAGTTTACAGAAAGTAGGGAGTAATGAAATTGGTCGTAGATTGGTAAGAATAGCGGGGTCTGATAATGGCTTTTTCTGTAGGGGTCTCACTGCTGCAACTTTCCATTCTTCAGGGACTACTCCCTGGGAAAGTGAGGAGTTAATGATATTATTAATGATCGGATTTACGATCTCCACCATGGTGTGGAGGACGTAGGGGGGGCAGGGATCAAAAGGAGAACCAGATTTGATTTTAAGAATTTGGCTCTTGGATTCTTCAAGGCTGACTTCCTGAAAGAAAGGTAACTGGCTTATTGTGTGATTATTTTTATTCTGTAACTCATTCAGGGAGAGGGGATCTGGGAAGTCTTTGATGATCGTTTGTATTTTCTCGTGGAAATAGTCCGCGATATTATTACATAGGGTTTGCGAGGGGGGAATATCTCTCTGCATGTTCTTTGGATTTATAAAAGAATTAACAATATTAAAGATATCTTTTTGTTTATTATTACTGTTAATTATGGCATCAGTAAAAAACACCTTTTTGGCTGTTTTTATCATCCCATGGTAGTGTCGGCGGGCTATTTTATACTTGGTCTGGTCAGTTATATTATATTTTGTGCGCCAGGTCCGTTCCAATGCTCTAACTTTCCTCTGTTCTTCTTTTAGTCTTTGAGAAAACCAAGGGGCAGAGGTTCTATGCTTATTATTACGTCTTACACTTGTTTTTATTTTATCATTTTCCATAGCTAGATCATCCATCCATTTCCTGAAGGACTGACTGTCCTTCTCAGGGTTCCCAACTACTGATGGTCTAGTTTCAAGTGCCTTGGTTAGAAGACCCGGGTTTTCTATCAGGTTCTTCCAGTGGGACCCGCCCTGAGGGATGCAAGGCTTCGTCCGTGGTCTATGTTTCATAATTCCTAGGAGTTCGAAAGGGATGTAGCAGTGATCTGACCAGGTTAATTCTTGGGGGGGTTTTACGAGAAGTGTGTCCAAATTTGAGCAAATGCAGTCAAGAATATGACCTGCATTATGTGTGGGCATGGTAGTAAGTATTTTGAGGCCAAGGACCTTCATTATTTCCGTAAAACCTAGGGTAGTATAATCTGAGCAGGAGTCAAGGTGTATGTTAGTGTCTCCTAAGATTGTAAAATTAGCCGATTTTAGGGCTAGATCTCCTGTAATTTCCCCTATGCTACTCAGAAAATCAGTAGGTGTTCCTGGAGGTCGATAAATTAGTATACCTGAGAAGGTAAAAGAGTCGTGAATTCGTAGGGCGAAGCCTATGCTTTCCGCACCTTTGATACCTGGGATAGGGAAGGTCGTGCAGCTCAGAGAGTCTCTATGGACAATTGCTATTCCTCCTCCCCTCTGGAGGGGTCTATCTTGTCTAGTAATACGATACCCCTGCGGAAGAGCAGTTGTCACGTCTGGATTGCTGTTTGGAGTTAGCCAGGTTTCTGTCATAAAGAGACAGTCCAGCTCCCTTTCCAGGATTAGATCAAAAATGTGTTGTGCATGCTTAGCCATGGACCTGACATTAACAAGCCCACAAAGTAGGTTTTCCGTTTTGTTGGCCCTTAGGGGGCTCTTTATTGGAGTGTTGCCAAGACTGTTCGTACCCACATTGCAGCACCAAGGTTGTGCCCAGTTTTCCATGTTCCGTGGTAGTATACAGCTGGGGGTTTTGGTCTGTAGTCTTAGCAGGGTATCCCTGGAATATTGAAGGAGTCGGCCAGGGGGTATGGCCCTGGGCCCGGGCGAGGCACGGACGGGCGCAGACGGGCTTACCTTTGGCGCACCTTTGGCAGGAGGAAAGACTGGGAATATTGTGGGGTTATCGAATGGAAAGCTTGAGTATCTGTTTTAGTTCTGTTTGAGTTTCACTGGTCAGTAGGTATCGATTGATCGATATTGATGTTATGGGACCTATCTGTAGATCAGTATCACAGCCCTTCCCATCCAATGTTTATGGTAGCATTATATATTTTTGTATTAAAAGCTTTGTTTTTGGTGGAGGGTAGTGGGCATAGGATAGGGCCGTGGAGAACTAAGGAAAAAAGCATAAATGTAAAAAAAATTATCTAATGGAGATATAATGTTTTCCCTGGTTGATAACCATTGTACTGCAGGGCCGCAAAATATTTATTTTCAATCCTCCTAAGCTGGTCAGGGCCTGGGACTGACTTCCCAGTGCTCCACACTCTACAACCAAGAAAAAATCTTAGCTCAGAACGGCCCCACTCCTAATAGTTCATGTTTACCAAAACAAATAATTTAAAAATGGCATAGGTGGTGTCCGCTTTTCAATTCAACTTGCAAGCTCTGGAACACAGAGCACAAAAATAATGACCATTGGAAATTCAGAAGAACTATAAAGTCCTGGCTCCATCGTTTCCCCATAGTCTACAACCCTGAACAGTTTTTGTATGCAGCTTGCAAAGCTATCTTTGCACTTTTTTCACCTTCCACTGTACGTGTGGGATGGATGCTAAAGCATCTAGTCTGGAGACACCAATAAATGACAGTTCAATCAAAACCCTTCTTTTATAAATACACTTTTGGATCACTCTCTTGATGGCCCAAAAAGCCCTTTGAAGTTTCAACAAGAGGTTGGAAAGCGCTATAGAAATACTTCATAAAATACAGTACATGAACGCTATTTATTGGATGGCACAGCAAACAATTTAGGAAAAGAAAAAGGACTCTTGTTGGAATTTGACATCCTTGGGGTTGGCAAAGTTTACCTGCAAATTTAGCAAGCATTGCATTTCACACAGGTTGGAATTATTGCAAACTTAACTTGTAGGAAGTTTTACGCACAAAAATAAATATTTGTGAGAAAAGTATTGCCCTACTAAACATTTAGAAGGGAATACGCCATCTAACTATTTTTCTCATGCAAACCTTTTTATCATGCTTTGTGTGTTTCTTAACTTCTAAATCTTTGCGAAGTTCATGAAGATTGTGAAATAAATTTAAAAAAATCTGTGTTCTGGGTGACAAACCTTTCCAACTGCGCCCTGAAGGCTGTGGCCTGTGTACTGTGCTGTTTCACTGCCTGTCCACAGCTCTAACGCTTTCACTCCTTTCCTCCCGCAGGTTTGCTACAAAGGAACGAGACGGCCTTCTACTCTACAATGGGCGCTTCAACGAGAAGCATGACTTCATAGCACTAGAAATTGTCCAGGAGCAGGTCCAGCTCACATTCTCAGCAGGTACAATTTCTCAGCAGGCATGTGTGCATTGAGTGCTGCAAACTCCCCAGAAGAGCCCAGAGTCTGCTCATAGGAAAAGAAAACATGAGGAAGGAATACATTGGAAGTGAGGTTCACAGTCCGAGATAGGTTGGAGAGGGGTTCACTGTGAGTGATCAACAGATACTTCTTGAAACTCCATAAATCAGAGTTTTCTGTTCTGTCTCAGCTCATTCCAGATCGCACACTGAATTTGCCAAAATCGCTATATAGTAGAATGTGCCACAGAGCCAGTTACTAACACTATGGGCCTTCACCGAGCTTGGGTCTGGATTGCGGGCTAAGGAGTATAGCACGTGTTAGGAGCAATAATTTGTGTGATGGACTGGCTCTAAAGTCAATAAAGCTGCGATCACTTGAAATTGTTGGTGCTGCTGCCCCCTTCCCTGTTCTACCTTGAGCACTTAGTTTGTTCAGAGAGATCTTTGCAGAGGGCTTGTTCTAGGAGTCAGAGTCAAGCAACTTGATTGACATCCCACTGTTTATTGGGCAGACAAATTGCTAGTTTG
This sequence comes from Triturus cristatus, assembly GCF_964204655.1. Taxonomy (NCBI): domain Eukaryota; kingdom Metazoa; phylum Chordata; class Amphibia; order Caudata; family Salamandridae; genus Triturus; species Triturus cristatus. The sequence goes on along the minus strand of NC_140579.1, from coordinate 555,233,831 downwards.
TCAGTGATGCATTTTTGAAATAATTTATATTTTCCAATAGCTCTTCTTTAACCAATTCAGCGTAGACTCCTGTGAGTTTAGCAGTGACTAGTGCTTTAAATGGAAATAGAGAAGTCCCACTGGTCACTCTCTGAGTACCTGAAAAGTGCAACTGGTTTTCCATTAAATGTATTGAAGCGGTGCAGAGGAGTGAAGGTACTCTCGATGTCATATGAAAGAAGAGGAGGTACTCAGTACTGGCCAGTACATGCCCCTTTCAGCACTAGCAGTGACTTGAGACCTCTCCTGTGGTACAGCTCAGCTCTCTTCAAAATCTTATCAAACTGAAATAAATATACGATACAGTGTATATTACCGAAAAGAAAGACAAAAAAGTTGTTTTTTAAGGCCTGAGATACAGACATAGTGCTTACAATATAAATAGAGTTGCTTTCAACCATTGGGTTTCTTTGACCAGCCTCCTTCAGCTAATGGCTTGAGACTTTTTTCAGTCACATCTTGGGTGAGAGTATTCATTTCTGGCCTAATGCTATTGGCTGTTTGAGTGTATTCTTCTGCCTCTAGTCAAGTGCTTAGATTAAACTCCATGAGAGACTACGTTACAACTAAAACCTTCTATGTTCACTCCTACTTCCTCCCTCCTTTGTGTCTCTCTCTAATGTGTTAACATTGTATGGTTAGCCCATTGAACCCAGTCCTGTTGGCTTTGCCTGCGCTGACTTGCAACTGGAGCTCAACTGTGACACTAAGCCAATTGTAAACTTTGAAAAAAACCACACAAGTTATGAAAAATGAGATGTGCAAAAATGACGATGAAATTGCTAAGTGACATATCCATTGAAGTCAGCATACAAGATATTATTTAGAGTTAATTAATGGTGCCTTATCCAGACAATGAGAACAGACAAATTGTCAAAGTAAGCAATGATTAAGGAAGTAAAAGAGGAGAACAGAAATACAAGTGCATGGTTAGTTTTAGGTTTCTGGGGTAGAGGTTGATTTTTCATAGCTTCTTATTCAGGGTTTTCCAAGATTTGGAATATTACAGAGTTTAAGGCTCGTTTTAAAATACTTTACTGTCCAACTGGAAGATACCGTGATTACCAAAAATACTGCCTTTCATATGTGTCTTTGGTCCTTTCGTAAAATGATAGCATCTTCTAGGTTTCTTCACTAGGTCCATACTAATAACCGTCACCTCAAACTCCCTTCCCTCTGAAGCCAGTACCAACCAGTATACTCTAGCTGCAGGAAACCTGCCAATTCCCAGCCATATAAATACAGAGTATGAATATTACCTATTTTTTTCCAGAGAGCTGAAACATACCGTTTTCAGAAATTTGGAAAAAAGATTTCTCTGGATGCTGAAAAAAAAAAGTAATACATTTGGGATCCTTAATAATAATAATAATTTTATTGCACAGTTAATTAAAACTTACAATTTAAGATACACACAAAAAAAAAAAAGATGCATGTCAAAAGTAAAAATTAATTGCCAGGAGTTAAAATTATAAAATTCATGTTAATAGTTTACATTTTTTTTTTGTTATTGTTCGTTAGAGCTGCGGCCCATAAGTTTATGCTCAGAGGCACTGTCTGTCTGTTTCTCAGGTTCCTCGTTTTGTGTCTCCTTAATTCTCTCCGCCACTACGTCAAAGTATTTTGTGAATCTGCAGTTTAATTGGGTTTCCTGCGGATTGAAACATACTTTGACTGCGTGTCTACAGGTTACATTTGGGATCCTGCTTGTATGGAATGTCTTAATTTACTCAGTTGCCAAAATCCTAAGAATGCTGGCTTTAGCTGATGTGTGTGTATGTGTGTGTATGTGTCTTCCTATGTTTGGCGATATTAGGGGACATGTATTACTAGCTTTATTGTGAACATGCATTCAATGTTTACATCTGTTAAGTGCACTTTACCATCGTTATGTATCAGCATGTTTGGCGGTAGCCCATTAAAGGTGAGTGAGCACTTAATAGTGGTTAATATTGTAAGCATGGCCTTTAACCTCTATTAATGCCCTCGGAAGGCGACAAAGCTTAATATGTTGATCTTCCTCTGTATCTCAGTAGAGTGTGTGGTGTTTGTTACCTATATATGTAGGACTGCCACCTGGCCACTGGTTACTAACATAACCTGCATTTTTTTTTTAAATGTGGAAAAACTGAGAAAATCAGTATAAGCTGGCACTTGTTTACTATTTTTAAAAAGCACTAAAGCACAAAATAAAAGACAAAGCTTTAGACGTATTTTGGAACTCCCTTAAAGTCTGCCCAAGCAAATGTAGCAAGAATTCCACATGTTAGTCGGCATACAGAACACTTTGCACTAGTTCCTTAACGAGTCCGTCTGTCTAGCCCGTCCAGAAGCTCAAAACACAGAAATCTGGCACGTCGTTCCTGAAAGCATGTCAGCCCCTCTGGCTCAACTTTCTGTTGAAATGCAAGCACACTGCTATGAGACTAGGAGTGGAAGAGCATTTGAATGTTGGTTTCAAAATTACAACAAAAACAAACTGGTCACTGGATTATATTAAAGACTTTTATCAAACCAAAATAATCGATTGAGGCTTCTCTTTGAAATGAGCATAGAACCTAAAATTCTAAAATGCCACTAAGTTCAGACTTCATCGTCCATTTTTTGAAAGCGAGACACTTACGTGTTATGAACACACCAAAAACATGAAGCGAAATCTGGATTTGGGAAGAGAGAGGTTTTACGGAACGAGCTACAAAGATTAATCAAATGAAGACAAAAAGCATGAAGCGTACTGAAGATATTCTTGTATTTTTTATATCTTCCAGGGGAGTCCACAACCACCGTCGCCCCCTTTATTCCCGGAGGGGTCAGTGATGGCAAGTGGCACACCGTGCAGCTGCAGTACTACAATAAGGTAAGATGGGACAAAGACCCTCTGACATGCACATTTTGATCCTGTTTCTGCTTTCTATTGAAATTTCGCCAGGATACCCCCAAACACGCAAACTACTGCAGTTCTGTTAGCAGTGAACAACCATTCACTATCAAGGAACAAAAAAAACAACAAAGTGCTATTTTTCACTCACTGAAACACAGAATACACCCTGAAAATACGATGTGCAAACTCGGACACAATGGGTCGGTCCAGCGCTCCTCCATTGAACCTGGCAATGTCACGAATCAAACACATGACTGACCCTTGATTACACACAGCTGACAAAAAGATATCATGGAAAAGCTCACAGCCTTATGGGAAGGTACCTGTGCCTACCTAGAGTGCTACGAGGCCACAGGGATGACACAAATCTAAACAATGATAGCATAACATAGCACTTACGAAGCTGCGTGGTCGAGCTGCGCACCCAGTCCTGGCATAGCAAGGGACAACAGCACTCTAGGAATGAGTTACTTTTGTAGAGCTGTGAAGGTCGCTAGGGCTGTTTAGGTGCATCAACAGAAGAGAGCACTGTGGGTCCCAGTACTGGAAGAGCAAGAATGACAGATCTGTACAGAGGGACACTGAGAAAGCATGTGGAGCTACACTGATAGAAGGAGGTTAGCAAGAACAGATCTGGAAGGAGGGCGCACTGACAGTGTGTGTGGGGTAGCACTGGCAGGTTAGGGAGAACAGATCTGGTTTGAGGCGCACTGACGGAGCACGTGAGGTTATCTTGAAAGAGTAGCAAGACGAGCTGGTCTGGACTGCGGTGCTCCCTCGGAGCGGAGTGAAGCCCCAGCGCTGCAGGGCATCATTTCAAGAATAAGAATAGTTTTAATTGCCTGATTCCTCAAATTAAGCATTTGGGGTAGGGTGACCAACCGTCCGTAAATTTCACGGACAGTCCGTAATTTCGGCGTCTGTCCGTTGTCCGTGAAGGATTCTTTAACGGACGCCATGTGTCCTTATTTTTAACTGGGCACCGATCGCACCACCCTAAGCCGGCACAGCTTCCACCCACCTCCCTGCTTGACTCCGATGCTGGTGAGGTCTGGTGTTACAGACTCCGATGCAGCACCAAAGCTCAGATCCCCAGCAGCATTGGAGAGGCACAGCGGGATGGCAACCCTCACACCTTCCGCCCTTGATGAGCTGTTAAGAGGGGCTTGAAGGTGACTGAGAGGGAGGGGCTGCAGCTTCAGGCGCAGGGGCATCTATTCAGATGCAAACAGCCCTGATTGCGTCATGTCTCTGCAATTTAGAGGGGCCTCACACATTCCCTTTCTGCCCAGGGCCCCAAATATGGTAGAAGCGGCCCTGATTACACCGAGGCAGCACGTGGTTCTCTTCACAAAGCCTAATTACTGTCACTAAATTGTAAGCAAACCTCGGTTCTTCAAACATGCAGTCTATAATGTAATAAAATAAAAAAAAGAAATGACACAATCGCCCCCACACTGATTAACAAAGTATGGAGGACAATCAGTTAAATCAGTTCTCTTGGAGTATCTCCTTTAAGTACTGTACATCACAGTGGGGGGTGGCAAAACTAACATTTTGGAAAGAGAGCCTGTCTTGTCCAGGAGGGGTGAGGAGCCCTACCCCATCCTGGAAGAGACCAAGATGATACTAGAATACTGCATGTCCACCCCTGTGCCCACCCTGGTGGATCCTGTTCCCCCTCCTGTGATGGCTCCTCCCCCCCCCCCCCCCAGTGATGGCTCCTGTCCCCCCATGTGGTGGCTCCTGTCCCCCCCCCCCTCCCCGCCTGTGATTGCTCCTGTCCCTCCTGTGGTGGATCCTGTCTCTGCCCTGGGGGGCTTCTGTCCCAGCCCTGGAATGTCTCCTGCAGCAAGGGTGAAGTTCTTGATGGGCCTCTTCTCAAAAAGGCTCAGCTCAAAATTAATATGAAAATGTGAGCGAGTGAGTAAGTGAAGGGATGGGTGGATGGCTTAGTGAAAGGGTGAATGAACGATTGAATAGATGGATAATGAGAGCGGACGGATGGATTGATGAGTGAGTGGAAGGATGGATGAGAGAAAAGGTAAATAGCTGGATGTATGGGTGGAAGGGTAGCTGGATGGGTAAAACGGTGGATGGATGAGTGAAAAGGTGGATGATGAGTGAGTGAGTGGACGGATGGGTGAAATTATAGATGGATTGATAAGAGCAAGGGTGAATGGATGGACAGATGAGTGAGTGAAAGGGAGGGTAGGTGGACAAAAGGATGAATAGATGAGTGAAGGAGTGAAAGGATAAATGGATGAGTGGATGAGTAGATGGGTGGGTGGATGGATGGAAGGAAGGATGGCTAAGTGAAAGGGTCGATGGAGAGAGAAAGAGAGGATGGATGGATGACTAAAAGGGTGGATGGGTGGAAGGATGAGTGACTGGGTGGATGGATGAGTAAGTGAAAGGATGGCTGGATGGGTGAAAGGGTAAATGGCTGGATGGATGAGTGAATGGATGTATGGGTAGAAGAGTGGATGGATGAGTGTACAGATGGATAGGGTGAAAGGGTGGATGGATGAGTGAAAGGATGGATGAAGGGATGGATGAGTGAAATGATAGATGGAAGGATACATGATGGATAGGTTTGCAAATGGTTGAATATGTTTGGATATGGCTGGGCTTACTTGGATATGGCTAGGCTTACTTGGATATGGTTGGGCTTACTTATATACTATTGCGCGACCTCCTCTGATGTGTCTGTAAAACTTACCTATTGTCCTGAATTTTGACCTCCTGTCTTGAATTTGTGTCCTGAATTTTGACCCTTTGTCCTGAATTTTTACACTCACCGTCCTTAATTTGCACCAATGCCAGTTGGTCACCCTAATTTGGGGAGGTGCCCAACACAGCTGCTCGGGCCCTGTTAATTGCATGAAATTAATTGTCTGGCGCAGACAGATCGTTTTCGGATTGATTTATACCCAGGACACCCTCCACCCCGGCGCTGTGCCCTCGTGGGACCCCCGTCTGTTACACCACATATGCTGGTTCTAGGGAGGGGGGTGCTGCGTCTTGGCGGTCTGTCTGGAGCCCCCCAGCGCGTGCATCTTATGAGGGTGATGAGGTTTTCATGTCAAAATCAAAAGGGTGAAATGCGACCATGGCGGCGGGGGTGAACACAACTTGAGACGCAGGATTTGAGCAGGATGAAGAGATAGCGAACCAAACACAAACCCCTATAGAAAAGAACATATGGAATAGATGGAACATATGGAATAGATTTCCAGGACTCCTGCTGGAGCGAGAAGGGCTGTTCGTTCAGAATATATGCCTCTCCCTCTAACTTTTTCCGTCTCTCTCTCTGTCTGTTTATATGGACTCGCATGGCATCAGCTCATACCACACTTCCTGGTCTCCATGTCCCCACGCCCTCTGTCGACCGGGTTTCATACAGAGTCTCTTTGCTAGTAATTTTGTGTTTTTTAGGAATTCTGACTTAAAGTTGTTCTTTGCTGAACTACAGTTTGGATTCCTAGTCCGTGTTAGAGCGCCTCTCCCTGTTTTCAGCTGGGCATCTGGGTCTAAGGAGCCTTCGAAGCCTAATGCCAAGGTTTTCTCTTGCTTGGCATCTTACAGTGTTCACAATTAGGAGCTTCACTTGAGTCTCTTTTAGCAAAGTCCAGATTTTGGGTCACAGCCCCCACCCTCCTCTGTGGTCCTTTTCCAGGTTATTCTTATTGGTGCTAAACTGAAGAGTGCTTCATTGGCCCGATGTTGGTGCTGGGATTTTCTGGGATATGGCACACTGTCCAGCTCTGCACCCTGCATATTGACTTTAGTGTGCACAACAGCAAAGAGTAGGACAGTGAGCCTTATCTATAATCCAGCCCCGGGTTAAGAAAAGAGACATGGGTGAGCAGATGGGCTTTGAAAAAATGGTAGAGGAAAGGCCTACGAAGTGAAGATTGAGGTGGGTAGGGGAGCAATCCAGAGAGAAGGAAGAAGAAAAGAGAGAGAAAGGGAAGAGATGGGAGGAGGGGTCCCGGCAATAGATACCGCAGAGGGGAAAGGAGGGATGAGGACTTGATGGGCAGGAGACATGTAGGGTGATGGGCATAATTTAATTTTTTTACAATTACTTTATTGCAGTTTCATGTAGTGCGAACTCGATCGGAAAGTATTGGAGCGCTTTACAGGAGCACCAGTTATGTTACACAAGGACGTGTTATTTTTTTGCAGGCACAGGTAGAAGTGATTTGCCCAGAAACACAGGGGGACGATTATAAGTTTGATGTTGCGGCAGCGGGACCGCACCACCAAACCCGCGTGACAACCACCCGCTGTTTAATTACTTTTTTAGTCCGTGGCGGGTGATTTCTTTAGCGTTCCTACAGCCATGCCTATAAGATGGACACCGCAATGGAAACGTTAAAAACAGTACCAACACGGCATGGAATGAAAAGTCCATGGCATGCTAGAACTTCTCTGCATGCACACTAGGGGGCACATGTACTGCCCCCCTGTGGGCATTCACAGGGCACGAGGCACAAGGGTCGTTTCCGCGGGGTTGTCATGGGGGAAGACCCGCCTTGAAAACCCTGGCAAAAAGGAAACTCGTAATATGCTTGGCCGGACCACAGCGGTCTCACCAAGCATATGGATACCTCTGGACTGCCTCGCTGTTCCCTGGCGGAGGTGGCAGTCACAGGGTGGCACGATCACTAAGGTCGTAATGTGGGAGGCGTCAGACTGCAACCATGCCCCACCACGAGTCTGGCGGTCCGAGGACCGCCAGACTCGTAATTATGCCCAGGATGTTAAGTCTATGCAGAGACTCGAACCTGGTTCCCCAGCTCCGAAGCATCTCAGATAAGAAGTGTCAAGTGTAATTTAAAAGGGAGTGGAGGGAAATGCCTGGGATGATGAAAGATCTGCAAGGTTGCAAAATTAACAAAGAAGAACTAGGATTTGGCTTGTAAAGGGGCGCATGATAGGGAGGAGGAAGGAGAGAGAGATAAGGAGCATGTGTTAAGAAACCCAAGGATTGTGGGGAATGAAGCACATGAAATAATGAGAGGAAGAGATACAGCGTGGGAGAGAAGGTGGGCAGCGAGCAAGTGGGAGCGAGAACTGGCAGAAAGGCAAACAAAATATGGGAGAAGCCAGACGGAAGGGAAAGGGAGGGTAGAGGAGAAGGAAGAAGTGTGTAGAGGAAAGGGCTGGAGCCGTGGGATGTGGAGCGATGTCATAGAGCAGCCGGTGCTGCCTTTGTGGGGCATGGCCCTGGATATGCTTGCTCTGGCACCAAATAACCCTGCCAGTGTTTGCCCACTGTGCCCAGAATGTTAAAGAGCCCCTGGGCCATTGTGTGAATACAGATCTTGGGCAAGTGTCAGTCCTCTTCGCTAAGAAGTGGGGAGCTCAGCAGTCAGGCTTGGGAAGAAAGAATGAGTCTCGAGGACATGTCTAGTACAGCCTTGGCCTGAGCAGGACCGAGTGTGGCACCGATGCTAAGAGTTACTGTGCCCATGTAAGGGCCTGGGACTCTCTGAGGATTGCACCACTCCCATCTCTTTCCAGTGACGTTTTTCTGCCTCAGGTCTTTGCCCTGTGAGGGGCCATCACTGCTCCTACCAGTTCCCTTAGCTAGTTTTTTAGCGCTGACCATACCTTATGGGCTTTAGCGATACCAAAGGAGATGATGGACGGAGCATTTGAACAAATCAAACACTCACCCCCAGTCAACTGATCTGGGTTTAATCCATCATCATTCTTTAGCTCACTCCACCACCCCAGTTCAGACATGGCCATATGCAAATCAGTCTGACCCTGTGCCTCATGGGAACAGTCCAGCCCGAACTGCCAAGCCATGTCTTCCCTGGACCGGAAACAAGCATCCTGGGACCGGTTTCGGGTTCATAACCCTCATCAGCCAGGCTATCTTGAATCCAGTGGCAAAGTGAGCAAGGGACCCACGTCTGGGCATACCCTGCCAACTTAGGGCGAACAAAGCGATACCAAAGGAGATGATGGACGGAGCATTTGAACAAATCAAACACTCACCCCCAGTCAACTGATCTGGGTTTAATCCATCATCATTCTTTAGCTCACTCCACCACCCCAGTTCAGACATGGCCATATGCAAATCAGTCTGACCCTGTGCCTCATGGGAACAGTCCAGCCCGAACTGCCAAGCCATGTCTTCCCTGGACCGGAAACAAGCATCCTGGGACCGGTTTCCGGTTCATAACCCTCATCAGCCAGGCTATCTTGAATCCAGTGGCAAAGTGAGCAAGGGACCCACGTCTGGGCATACCCTGCCAACTTAGGGCGAACAAAGCGATACCAAAGGAGATGATGGACGGAGCATTTGAACAAATCAAACACTCACCCCCAGTCAACTGATCTGGGTTTAATCCATCATCATTCTTTAGCTCACTCCACCACCCCAGTTCAGACATGGCCATATGCAAATCAGTCTGACCCTGTGCCTCATGGGAACAGTCCAGCCCGAACTGCCAAGCCATGTCTTCCCTGGACCGGAAACGAGCATCCTGGGACCGGTTTCGGGTTCATAACCCTCATCAGCCAGGCTATCTTGAATCCAGTGGCAAAGTGAGCAAGGGACCCACGTCTGGGCATACCCTGCCAACTTAGGGCGAACAAAGCGATACCAAAGGAGATGATGGACGGAGCATTTGAACAAATCAAACACTCACCCCCAGTCAACTGATCTGGGTTTAATCCATCATCATTCTTTAGCTCACTCCACCACCCCAGTTCAGACATGGCCATATGCAAATCAGTCTGACCCTGTGCCTCTTGGGAACAGTCCAGCCCGAACTGCCAAGCCATGTCTTCCCTGGACCGGAAACAAGCATCCTGGGACCGGTTTCGGGTTCATAACCCTCATCAGCCAGGCTACCTTGAATCCAGTGGCAAAGTGAGCAGGGGACCCACGTCTGGGCATACCCTGCCAACTTAGGGCGAACAAAGCGATACCAAAGGAGATGATGGACGGAGCATTTGAACAAATCAAACACTCACCCCCAGTCAACTGATCTGGGTTTAATCCATCATCATTCTTTAGCTCACTCCACCACCCCAGTTCAGACATGGCCATATGCAAATCAGTCTGACCCTGTGCCTCATCGGAACAGTCCAGCCCGAACTGCCAAGCCATGTCTTCCCTGGACCGGAAACAAGCATCCTGGGACCGGTTTCGGGTTCATAACCCTCATCAGCCAGGCTATCTTGAATCCAGTGGCAAAGTGAGCAAGGGACCCACGTCTGGGCATACCCTGCCAACTTAGGGCGAACAAAGCGATACCAAAGGAGATGATGGAAGGAGCATTTGAACAAATCAAACACTCACCCCCAGTCAACTGATCTGGGTTTAATCCATCATCATTCTTTAGCTCACTCCACCACCCCAGTTCAGATATGGCCATATGCAAATCAGTCTGACCCTGTGCCTCATGGGAACAGTCCAGCCCGAACTGCCAAGCCATGTCTTCCCTGGACCGGAAACAAGCATCCTGGGACCGGTTTCGGGTTCATAACCCTCATCAGCCAGGCTATCTTGAATCCAGTGGCAAAGTGAGCAAGGGACCCTCGTCTGGGCATACCCTGCCAACTTAGGGCGAACAAAGCGATACCAAAGGAGATGATGGACGGAGCATTTGAACAAATCAAACACTCACCCCCAGTCAACTGATCTGGGTTTAATCCATCATCATTCTTTAGCTCACTCCACCACCCCAGTTCAGACATGGCCATATGCAAATCAGTCTGACCCTGTGCCATCATTTCCTTTGGTTTTTGCTTTGTTCGCCATAAGTTGGCAGGGTATGCTCAGACGTGAGTCCCTTGCTCACTTTGCCACTGGATTCAAGCAAGCCTGGCTGAAGACGGCTGAAATGCCAGAAACCGGTCCTAGGAAGCTTGTTTCCGGTCCAGGGAAGACATGGCTTCGCAGTTCGGGCTGGACTGTTCCCATGAGGCACAGGGTCATACTGATTTGCATATGGCCATGTCTGAACTGGGGTGGCAGAGTGGGCTAAAGAACGGTGATGGATCAAACCCAGATCTGTTGACTGGGTGTGAGTGTTTGATTGGTTCTGATGCTCCGTCCATCACCACCCCCTTTTGTACCGCTTTGTTCGCCATAAGTTGGCAGGGTATGCTCAGACGTGAGTCCCTTGCTCACTTTGCCACTGGATTCAAGCAAGCCTGGCTGAAGACGGCTGAAATGCCAGAAACCGGTCCTAGGAAGCTTGTTTCCGGTCCAGGAAAGGCATGGCTTGGCAGTTCGGGCTGGACTGTTCCCATGAGGCACAGGGTCAGACTGATTTGCATATGGCCATGTCTGAACTGGGGTGACAGAGTGGGCTAAAGAACGGTGATGGATCAAACCCAGATCTGTTGACTGGGTGTGAGTGTTTGATTGGTTCTGATGCTCCGTCCATCACCACCCCCTTTTGTACCGCTTTATGGGCTTTAGAGCACTGCACAGGTAGATTTTAACAGATTATACATTTGATAACAAAGATCATAGAGATGTGCATGCCATATTTAGCAAGGAAGCTTGAAAACCATGTGCCACAACATCAAGAGGAGAAAATAAAATTATGTGATTCCAATGGATGTGAAAGAATAGAAATTAGAATACAAGAATCAGAATCAGAATCAGAAACAGCTTTATTCGATTTTTAAAAGACAAAACCATAAAAGCAAACATATATCACATTTCATTCAATGAGACAAGCTTTAAAAGTTAAAAATAACAGCATGTTAAAAATGATCTAATTCATGGAGATCCTAAACCTAATAACAGTTTTTAGGAACATAGAGACCGAAAAAATAAGAAATTCATCGTCTAACATTTGTAATTTGACCAACGCCGCTCTACATTGTCTCAACCCTAGCTTTTTTTAAACGGGTCGAAGAATACTTTTTCTAGGTTCTGTATAAAATTTACAAAAAAGGATACAGTGGAGGGAAGATTGGACAGAAATCTGGTCACAGGGACAAGGAGTAAGTTCCTTAAGCCAGCAATTCTTCTCAGGAAAGGTGACCATTCTAAAAAAGATGTCAGTCCTAAAACGAGATAACCGCATGCGAGTATAGCAGCTGGGGACTAGTTTCAAATATGGTTGGATACCTGGGTTAGTAATAAGTAGCTGATTGGCCATAACAGAGCTCTTGCATTTCTCTGACATCCAGCGTTGCTCTGAAAGAAAATGCAGACAAATTTGCTTAAGCTTCTTTCTTGAAAAATTCGTCATGCTAGCTGGAGAGTCAAAGAACTCCGGATGGCCTAACTCCGTAAAGAAATTCCTTACGTAATTAAACCAGGGAATTTTCAGTGCTCCATCTAGGCCTAGGCAGTCCTTAATTATGTCCCTGTTCAGGTCTGTCTCAGTTCCAGACCATACTTTATGCCACAGCAAGATGGGCTCCAGTTTGATGAGATCAGCAATATAGGGCACGCCCAACTCTTGATGACAGGCATAAGAAGAAGTTGACCCCGGCACAGCCAATAAGTACCGCAGAAAAGCATTCTGACAGATCTGAATTTGAATACTTGGGGTGTTCACAATCCCCCAAATTCCTGCGCCATATAGTGCAATTGATACGCACTTAGCCCTATAGATATCAAGCAAGACTGGTACCGGGCGGCCTCCAACCTTGTTTGAAAAATGTTTGACTGCCCCAATTGCTCGCGAGAATGCTAGCTTTCGGGATTCACCTGCCGCTGTCCAAGTTCCCTTTTTATCAAAAGTAATACCTAAGTACGAAAAAGTATTGACAGTCGCGATTTTCTTGTTAGATAAAAATGAATTACAGCTAAGATTCTTCTTTTTTGTGCAGCACATATTAAATGTTTTGCTTATGTTAATCTTTAGGCCTCTACTACCCATGTATTCAGAGAAGCTGGTAATCGATCTCTGGAGACCGATTTGGGTCCGGGCCATGATTACAGCATCGTCTGCATATAAAAGAATGGGGATAAAGGAATTACCAATTTTGGGATAATCCTGCTTATCTTCCAGGAGGTGAGACGCGACCGAGTTAATATATAAATTAAATAAAAAAGGTGCTAGAATACAGCCTTGTCTCACACCCTTTTCTATGGAAAATTTGGAGGTGCAGTCCCCCTTCTCCCCATAGCGTACCCTTGCGCCCGCCTCCCGATATAATTCTCTAATAAATATTAGGAGGTTCGGGTCCACTCCCATATCCTGCATAGTTAGCCAAAGTTTATTGTGGTTGATGCAGTCAAAGGCCGAGCTTAAATCCACAAATGTTAGAAATAAGTTCTCTTTTTTTGCCTCAACATATTTGGCTACTAGGAGTGCTAGATTCAGGCCTTGCTCTATTGTTCCTAAGCCTTCCCTAAAACCGTATTGAAATTGGGAGAGAGTACCTGTGTCGTTCACCCATACTTGTAATTTGTTAAGTATAACTCTCCCCGCGATCTTCATGAGTGAATCAAGTAAGGAGATCGGTCTATAGCATTTCGGTAAACTGCGATCTCCTTTCTTGAAAATGGGTACCACAATGGCTTCCTGCCAGGTCTTTGGGAAGCCCGTTTTAGTAAAACTGTTAAGGACATTAGTTAACAGTGGGGCCCATAACTTACTGTTAGCCTTAAAAACATCTACGGGAATTCCATCCGGACCCGGGGCCTTTCCCGCTGGGCTCTTGTTGATAGCTGTCATAACTTCCTCCACATTAAAATCAACATTTATTGGATAGGGTACTACGTCCTTATCACCTGAGTTAAATTCCCCTTCTATCTCGACCTGAGAGTCCTTTGTATAAAGTTCACGAAAAAAAGACATCCAGCCCTCTTCCGAGATAGCTGTTACGATAGAGTCTGTTGAATCATTGGAGAAAAAAGGAGCATTCACCGCTTTCCAAAATGCGGTATTATTTTTAGAAATGCAGGTTTCCCGAAGGGTACTCCAGGCTTCCTGTTTAATTTGTTTTTTCCTTTTTTTAACTGCCTGTTGGTAGGCAGATCTGGCTAATCTAACTTCGATCATTACCCTAGGCTCCCTTTTTAGTTGTTCCATTAAATGAGCGTGGGTCTTACTACACTCTCTATCAAACCATCTCTTAATTTTGTTTACCCCAGAATTCAGAGGTCTCGTGAGTAGCTTTTTAATTTCCTCTGAGATACTGAGGAATGCATCATTGACTTTGAGAGGCTCTACGTACTCTGTGAGACAGATATTAAATTCCTCTTCCTTGGAACGAATTAAATTTCCTAGGAAGGCCACTGGTTCCACTTTGTCCCATTTTAGGGTATAACCGTTCTTCCTTGCAAGTTCTAATCTAAAGTCATAAAGGGTCTGAGTCATGGTAACAGTGTTGTTTTTACCCAGCATTGTAATAAGGGACATACTAAGCGGTAAGTGGTCACTCATTGCTACCTCGCATGTTTCAAACGCGAGAATATAATGAGAGTAACGTTTGGATATTAACATGAAGTCAATTATTGATTTGCAGCCCCGTCCAATGAATGTGGGGTTAAAAGAGACTGGTGGGGAGCATAGTTCATTCACAAAGCCCAGGTCCAGGGAGAAAAGTATATCATTAAGGTGTTTTCCCAGAGATGTATGTGAGAAATGTGTCACAGGAACACCGTCCATCTCTCCCAGTCCACATAGGTTTTGGTCGCTCAATGGGCATAGAAAGTAGTTAAAATCGCCCATCCAAATCACACAACTATCAGAAAGTTCTTTTTCGTCTATGTTTTTAAGGGTCTCAAGTAATTCTTTAAAGGTCGAGGCCCATACATCTTTCAGTATGTTGTTGTAGAAATTTATCAGGTTAATGTGTTGATTGCCCCCCAACGTTATATGCAAAATCTGGTAGAAGATGGAATCAGAGAAAAAAGAAATCTTAGTTTCTTTTAAACAATTTGAGACGTAAATACAAAGGCCTCCTTTATTTCTCCCTCTCAAAGTGTGTACAGCTGGCGTGTGGTAGGTACGATAACCATTCATATGAATGGGCTCGACCGTCCAACATTCCTGGAGACAGACAATCGAAAACCGTTTTACAAAGGAAGCACAGTTTATGTCGCCCAGCCTGGAAGACAACCCTGCAACATTCCAGGATAAAAAAGTGATAGAATGGCCTATGTCGCCCCCTGAGGATGAGATCACAATGGGAGTTGCACCAGGAGCCACAGTTTCAAAAGATCTGCTGCACGTCAGTGTAAGATGATCAGATAACTCATCATCCTCGGTATTAATGGGGATAGTTTCTAAGTTGTTCTCTAAGGAAGTTGACAATTGTACGGGCCGTAAGTCAGTCGGTGAAGTTGGCTTATCACCGACTGCGACTTCCCCCACATAATCGACGACATTATAATTTAGGGGTAGTCAGTCGACCATATCCAGACAGCTGTACCTGTTTGTCAATGGAATGGTCTCCAGCCAACCTTGACTTAATATAGGCAACATGCCTCTTTCCTGGTTAGTATGTATTTTTGCCCTCCCTACTTGTTCCCACCTCTTGTTGATTGATTGATAAGGATAAAAGTAATCAAGAGGTAGTGGGATGATGTTTGTGTTGAGGACAGAAGATTGTACATACTGGATGTATTTTGCAGCCTGGGTGTCCTTAAAATTAACAATTATACAATCTCCCGGTATATCTTTACTCCTTCTACCCACCCAGCTAACTCTCCGTACAAATAAGATTTTAGTATGAATGTGAGGAGGGAGGGGTCGGTTGATATTAAGCCAATGCATAGTTTTGTTCCTCAATTCGAGATAAGACTCATTGGTTTTTCCCTCCAGGCCAGGTACTCCCGCCAATATAATGACGTAGGGTAAGGATTCTGGGGGAAGATCTAAAATAGGTAATTTGGGAACAACATCTTGGGCAGGAACAGTTCCATTTTCTACCGCATTTTTATTAGAATACAAACATTCAGAATTTCAGACAGATCAATTACTTTTGCAGAGGTAGGAAGGAGGAGTTATCCACAGTATGGTCAAAGATTTAACACAGAGTGAGCATTGCAACATCCGTCCTGAGGCTCCACATATCTGAAGGCTTCACTGCGCTAGCATGTCACTTTTGGGGTCCAGCCTGCTCTCACTTATTATAATGGCCATCTTCAGGCGTTCTGTATTTATAAAGACACACTGTCTCCCTCTTTCCATGGTCTACCTCAAGCCTCCAGTATTTCTGAGTGCCACTGCTCATGTCTAGTGTTGTGGCCGTACCCTGGCATGAGGGTCGCCCTGGGCAACCCATTGGACATGGCCGCTCCGGGTCCTTCCATCTACAGCGAGGCTGTGCTGCATTCATGTGCTGCGACAGCCATCCTGAGGCGTTCCACTTCACTGTTTTCCTCCAGTTGCGGTACCTGTCCTCAGACCTCGCATTTCTTTGATGGCCATCCCTAGGCCTCCTCTGTCCCGGGTCTCTGAGGGCCACTGCTGCAAGGACCGCTCTCAGGCCTCCAGCATCTGGGAGAGTGCTCCGCTCCGGTCAGCTTCCATGACTGTCAAAGGCCTCTGAGGACAGAGTTCCCCCCAATGCACTGCACCCATCTGTTTTAATTGCGGCCGGCCTTCCGACTTCAGCATTGAGCTCTATTCGGACCTGCCTTGGACTCGCCTTAACTTTTGCTATGGAAGGCCTTTGAGGGCCTAACAAATGACTCGCTTGTCACGGGTGCCCTCTGACCTCCGCTCCACTCTGACGTGGAAGTGCTCCGAGAACGTGTTGCAGTTGCCGCCCCCTGGCCTCGGGTCCACCTTCCTTCTCCGCTCCTCGCCTACCTGTTCCCGCAGGCGTCAGCGAGACGCTGTCCTCCCTGGGCTCCCCGCTCCGGTCGGTTGCCATGGCCTCCGCCTGTTCTAGGGGAGATTCATCCTTTGTGGCAGCCCCGCTGTGTCTGCCGGAGCAGTGATTTGAAATGTGCTTTCTCGTGGATGTCTTTTCAGTGGCTTAATCCAGTGCAAACAACCTCACGCTGGTGCAGGAAAGGGACGTCCGGTTTAGACAAGGGAGCGAGAGCTTAGAGCTCAATCTTTCTCCACTATCATCCCTGCCACCCCTCACCGGGTACTGCTGCCTCTCCAGGGTCAAACGGCTGGGCCCACATTCTGTGACAGCTCTTCCGACACCGGGTCTTCTGTGCACTTCTTGTTTGCTTTGGGTGTTTTTTGGCGCTCTGCTGAACGTGTCAGATGACGACAGCGCTAGGGTACTGGCCTCGTGCCTGGCGGTAGTTATGTTCCCTGCGGTAGTTCTGTTCCTTGCGGTAGTGATTTGCCTGTTGGTCCAGGAGCGGAGCGGCAGTGCTGTGACCGCCCTCGGTGGCCCAGTGACAGTATTATACCGTCTGGTGTCTCAGTTGCAATGCCGTCGCCATCGCTCACTTGTCGTTTTTTGGTGGCTAACATTGGTTTAATGGTGTGTCAGTGGTTCAGTAGTAGAATTATGTCTACTGGTCACACAGTTCATGAGTTGTGCAGGACTTCCCAGTCCTACAGCTGCTCGGTGATTGTTTAGTTTACTCTAACAAATCTATAGTGCTTTCTACCACTAGTGTAGTCCCGAA